>NC_051179.1:94545247-95249355 GCF_013339695.2 Rhipicephalus sanguineus
CCCCCCCCCCCCCCCGCGAAAAAAATTCCTGGCTACGGGCCTGATATATATATATATATTAGTTTTTTCCACAGCCAGGACTTTTCTCGGGGGGGGGGCTAGGCCGCCCCCCCCCCCCAAAATTTGATGGAGGGGGTTTTATTATATTTACCCCCGAAATCATCAAAACCATCAAAATTTCGGGGGGGGGGCTAGCCCCCCCCCCCAAAAAAAAAAATATATATATATTTATGTGTGTGTGTGTGTGTTATAATGCAAAAATTTTGGGGGTGGGCTTCGGCACCCCCAAACCCCCCTCTGGCTACGGCACTGACAAAAAATGTGTTTGTACTACCACATGTTACCCACTTATGAGCTCGGGTGCTCCTGCCGGTAACATATAGTTCGCTGCCAGGTAACATCCTGCCGTAAACATAAAGGACACATCCTACAGGAGACAAGAAGGAATCCTTCGATAGGCCGAGGAAGGGTTTCGTAAACATAAAGTAGCGTCCTGCAGGTCACAAAAAGGAAGAGGAACCATAAAGGTCATGTAGGACGTCAATGGGAAACAGAAAGGACATTTCCCGGACATCACCATTTTCATACGGGTGCAGACACAATCTCCGCAATGAATGTCCGAATGACCCGAGATTGCTCCAGTGACGCCTTATTGATGTTCTTTCAGCCTCTGGTTAATACATTTGTTAGTCTGACCGACATTCGCAAAACATTTTGTGTATTAACGGTCAGCTTTGACATCGCTTCTCCTTGGTGCGGATGATAAAGTGTACCTGCACCCTAGCACCCACAATCACAAGCTGGTGTGATGAAGAAATATGTGGTCACAAGTGCAGACGCAAGATATAATAAACTATTTATTGTAGAAGAAGACGTGCGACCTAAGAGAAGTGAAGACATTTCGAAGCATGGTTCACTTCGGATGTCTCGGCTGCCCGTCTTTTACGCTTGCTATAGTTGTTCTCGCAGACAAACACAGCGCAGTGGTAGCCTGTCGACCTGTTCCCGTCCGATATTTCGATTTTCGGCAGCACAATAGACCGATGTCACCGAGCATACTGCGCATGCGCAAGCTCGACGACGACTGACCGGCCGCCATCTTAGTTGTAGTTCTCGGAGCGCTTGTGCCGCTGCGGTTTGCAGGACTCTCCGATCAACTTGCGCCGTGTGAAGAAAATCGACTTCGATCAACATCGCATGTGCTTGACATTACTACTCAGACCTTCTAGGTAAGTGTTTCAACGAAGCTTATTCTTTCTTACAGCGTAGTTTATAAAATATCACGCTATATTGCACAGCTGTAGCGGCCGGATCGGCCCGGCATAAACCGACGAGCCGGCGTGGTCTTTCCGTGCATTTATTCTGAAACAGAGAGGTTTGTGACCCTGAGCTGGTCGTCAGTTAACGTTTAGATTATGTAAGTGGTGTAGTCAACGTAAGGCAATGTAAAGGTAGTTGCCAAAGGCTGTATGGGCCGCTTCGCGGAAGTGAGAAGCATCGCGCTGATCGTATTTCGCTGCATTAGCGACGGGCATTTGCTAAACACATTCCGAGTGTGGTGCAGTTGGAGCTTTCCGAGCACTGAAAAACCGAGCAGTAAAGACGCACGGAAGTGCAGGTCCGATATGTTGTCGCTGTGTTGCGCGCTCGATTCTGCCGTTCTTGTAATGCGCCCTTAGCGGTCAGCTGATCCCGCCGATTACGCGCGCCTACGTACCGTCGCTCTGACCACCACCCAGGCGATACGCAACAAGGAGAAATATAGGAAATGGAAAGGCTGCTTTACATATTAGATTATCGTGACGCGCAGCCGAGAACGCCTGTGTAGTGGGTGGCGAAATGCCGATTTGTCTAGTTCGCTATCATGCAGCCGTCTCTGCTGCATCGGTCATCATGGGTAGCTAGCCACTGACTGGAATGTGCTAAGAAAAATTTGTCGCTCGCGGAGAAACGTGCTCGCCCAAGCACTTGAAATTTTACGGAGCCGTAGTTCGTGCCGCGTTCGTGCTGCATCGGTTATCATGGGTAGCTAGCCACTGATGGGCATGTGCTTTAAGGGCTAAGAAAAATTCGTCGCTCACGGAAAAACGTGCTCGCCCAAGCACTTGAAATTTTACGGAACCGTAGTTCGTGCCGCGTTCGTGCTGCATCATCATTGCTTTTGCATTGATGGTTATTGTGTATGGATAGTTTGTTGCTAGCACTTTCCAAAAGCAGCTACGTTTTCAGTGGAGCTTTGTTTGTGGAAGACGACCAAGTTAGCACTTTAAGCAGCATATGGCTGTGGGAGTTAGCTGCATGTGTGCTGGTCCTCGTAGTGTGGTCATCTAAGAGTACGGTTGAAACAGTAAGAATAATCACGCCATATAAACCTTTGGCTTATGAAATTTTATTATATGACAAGCTCATAAAAGTGTGTTAGCACTTGACTATGGTAGGTTGCAGTATGCTAAATATTGTTTTGTCGCAGGCCTGTATATCGTGATCATGGCATGTAGACCTATAACCGACAACCAGGAAAAGTGGACCAGTCAGACAAAGTCACTGAACCCATTCTTTGGAAAAGAACACATCTATAGGTATGTACAACATTGTGTTAAAATGGAACCAATTTATAAATAAGCCGAGACATGGGTTAAAGCTTGTTTTTCAGTGCGTCCCCTTGCCAGAACACATAAGTAACCTTTCTTAGGGTGATTATGCCACCACAAAATGTTTGTTGACAAATAACACCTATGAAATTTCTCCTTCAAGCACGTTGAGGAGCAAAATTATGACATGGCAATGAATGTAGAAATAATCTGAGCCTTTCGGAACAATAACGAAAATATGAAATAGTATGTGCCAACTTTTTGAATGCCACGGGGCTTTTAAGACAGACAGCATTCGTTAACTTTCAGCTCTTGCACGCAGCAGCTTGACTTAAATGACATTGAATTTTCAGCAAGCACATCCACAGAGTGGTATAAACATCTGCATGGCACATATCATTACCTAATTATTTATTTGGACCTGTTGTAGCATCACAAGGACATTTTTTCAGGGAGGTTACAGAGTAACAAACACCTGTATACAAAAAGTGCAGTGCAAGAATTTAATATTTTACTACAAAGATGAAAAAAAAGGGATGACAAATAGGAAGGATTTGAACACAAACAAAACTGGAAGCACAGAAAGAGAAAAAACAACTACATAATAAACCTACAAAAAGGGGCAGGTCATGAAAGCATCCGGCAAACAGTCAGTGTGTGCAACATAAAACTGCACTTACACACTGCAAAATAATAAGCTTGCTTAACGAGTGAGTGCTCCAAATCTGCTGGACATGCCAGGTAATGTCCTGTCATGTAGTACCAGAATGTGTCGCAAACTATGGGAGGCCTACTATCAGCAAACAGTGTCTGACACACGCGCATGATTCCACTTAATCCTTCAGCATTCCTCAAAAATGTGAGAGTTCATAAAGGCACGTGGAAACCTGCCAGCACACTGCGAGTTTGGAGTAAGCCAGTTAAGTCTGTGACATAATAAAAAATCCTCACACTGGTCTTTTCTCATTTACTGAAGCGCTGCTGCGTCAAATGCTGACGTTTCAGACATTCTCAAGGATTGAGCTTTCACTCTGACAGAAATTGTTTGCCTTCTGTGTTCCCAGTTTGCTTTTAGTGTATTCTAGACATAGGTCGGCAAACTCACTCATGAGTCAGCTCAGTCCAACTCACTCAGACTCAGATCGAGCCATGAGTCTGAGTTTGAGTGAGTCCGGGGGAGTAAAATTTTCGTGAGTGTGAGTACGAGTGAGTCCGGTTGGGAAAAAAAATTTCGTGTGAGTGAGTCCAGTTCAGGAAAAATTTTGGCAAGCCTCAGCCTGAGGGAGCCCTAAGCGCAATATATAAATTGTGAGTGAGTCTGAGTGAGCTCCATGTTTTTTGCCGACCTATGATTGCAGATATATAACTGTGTTTGCAGTGTTGAGCTGCGGGTAGGTGCTTGTCCTTGGTCAGTAGCTTGTTATCGCTTATGCTTTACCAGCTGGATTGATTCATTAACTCAGTTGTTCAGCACAGTACACTGTGACAAAAGGCAGAGAGAGAGAGAGATACTGTTTTATGAAGCTTGAGGGGTCATTTACCACACAATTATAATCTTTCAGAACAGTTCTTGAACTCCAGTTATAAGTTGCAATTCCATAAAAATGGTATTATTCATTTTATTTATCTTTCCAGGTGTACATCTGCACTCAATAAGTTGCACACCATATGCTGACATTATAATATTTCATGCAGGTACATAGAAAGCAAAGGTGCTCAAAAACATCGAGATGCTGGGATACGCCTCTTCACTTCAGGACATTTGCAGAAGCTGCAGTTTTTGGAAGGCAGTGGTGCAGAGACCGTTGTACGTGCAGAAGTGCTAGCTTCCATGACTACTAGGACCCTGTACAAGGCATCCATCAAGTTGTATAAATGTGATGGTGAGGTAGTTTCGGGGAGCTGCACCTGCGTTGCAGGCAAAGGTGCAGTGTGCAAGCACATCTGCTGTGTCTTGTATGGTTTAATGTACATTGCACAGCATGATCTGGCATCTGTGCCAGACTCTCTCTCGTGCACAGAGACAGAAAGACAGTGGTACCACCCCAGAGACCCCAGGAAGGTCACGGAAGATTTTGAGAATGTAGTCTTTTCCAAGGACACCTGCGACAGGATCAGCTGTGCACCAGAACGACACCAAAAACGAATTCAGTATTCATCTTTGAAAGCAGACAGAAAGGTGATGAAAACACCCAGCCTGATAAACTTGCATGGCAATCTTAAGAAATGCGGCCTCGACTGCTTTGCCGACATTCTCGAGGCAAACGACTTCTTGCCCGTGAGAATTGCAGAAACAGCAAATTGTGCTGAAGAAGACAAAGGAATGCCGAAACGATGGCTTGATGCTGTAAAAGCTGGAAGTGCAGTCCAGTACACAGTTAATGACGTGAATGCTGTGGAGAATGCCACAAGGCTCCAGAGTGGATCACCCATGTGGCATCATTACCGGAAAGGAATTATAACTGCATCATCGGCGCATAGAGTGTACACATGGGTGAATAGTACGTGCAAAAGAAAGATGGGGCCCCATGATGTGCGCTCTCTGCTAAGCACTATCATGGGTAAGAAAGTGCGTGCTACTTATGCCATGAAGCGGGGCCTTTTATGCGAAGACAGCGCAAGGAAGGCCTTCCTTGAAAAAAATAAACAGCACGTGGACATCGACGTGAGGCAGTGTGGTCTTTTTTTATGCCGCAACCATCCTTTCCTTGGGGCAAGCCCAGACGGAATCGCTACATGCAGTTGTTGTGCACCACGCCTTTTGGAGATCAAAAGCCCCATGAGAATTGATGCATTTTGCAAGAATGAACTGCGTGGTGGATGCCTCAAAGCCAGCAGCAGGTATTTTACCCAGGTGCAGACACAAATGGGGGTTACCGGTCTGAAGAGTTGTGTCCTCTTCGTGTACAGTGAAGAAAAGTGTGTGCAAGTTCCTGTACTTTTTGATGAGGCATTCTTCACTGAGCTGGTGAAGTGCTGCAAGTTTTTTGCTGACCAGTACCTGGTGCCTTATTTCTCTGGAAATTGGCAGCTTTCTTAATCAGTGTAAATTTACTGTTCCTCTTTGTCATCCCTTTCTGCATGATTTATATTCTGCTGGTGTATGATGTACTATGCGTAATCTCACTTTAATGACGTGTGCAGAAAATTATCCTCGGTACTAATATATCCCATGTATCATGTATCTGGCCGAGGAGTGGCACAAAGCTGCTACATAGCAGCTCTCTATCTGTAATAATAAGTGTTGGGGCTTAATGTCCCAAAACCACGATATGATTATGAGACACGCCGTAGTGGAGCGCTCTGGAAATTTCGGCCACTTGGGGTTCTTCAACGTGCACCCAAATCTAAGTACACAGGCCTCAGGCATTTTCACCTCCATAGAAAATGCATTGTGTAACACAAGAAACTGCGAACATGCATCGTTCAAGCTGGTTTATGCGAGGAATACCCCAATGACGTTCAGTGCAATGTGGCCAAATGTCACCAACAAAGCCAATCTTGATCTCACAATTTATCTACAAATGAGCCAAAGAAGCAAGACTGCTTGCCCTCCTGCATATCAAGACCCAACTCATTACTTCAATGTTCAACGATGCCACAAGGACTACCAACTGGTTTGGATTATGGACCTTGATACGACATAGCGAGAACCATTTGTGATTGTACTTAGGACCTTGCGATGTATGTGGACATATTGGTGTACTGGACTATGATGTCATGCTTGGTGGCATGACGGAAGAACTGTTCCTGCGTGCTACCTGAAGTTTGCCATCTGCTGCAGCCCATGCGATTATTTATTTTTATGTGACCTGCTCATATTACCACTGCTCAGCACAAAGCATGTGTCTTGCCACTATCTCTGTACTGCAAGTGTTTTTTGCCTGCACTGTGAATAATATATTTTCTCACCACAAGTACACCCCAATAAACAACTCATTCTGTACTGGTTAGATTGTTTGCGTCTTCACCGACACAACCACGTGAACAGTAATTTTGTTTGAAAGAAAAACCGTAGAAAAAGCTTTATTCCTAACTGTAGGAGGTCGAACGTGTCTTCGCTTTGAGCGCCTAAGAATGGTTTTGTCTTTCGTTAAAGTTTCAAGATGTTGAGACACTTACACTAGCAGCAACGTTTAGATAAAGCAATGAAACTGTACATAGGAGAGTATTCACTTTATTATTCAGAGGGCATTAACGCATAATTTACAAGAGGTGGACAGAAACAAAGTAAACACAGTTATCTTGTACTGGCATAGTTCAAGCAGCTCATGAGCACAGAGGGAGACTGTTGGATCATGTGTGGGAACACTGATAATTTAATTGTACGCTGAAATTCTTTCATATGGCAGCCACTGGTTGAACATATATCAAAGAAGTTATCACACATGTGCGTAACGTGCATAGCAGTGCGTAAACCTTTCCTGCAATCAACAGTGCAAGGACATATTGATACATTAATGCAAGACATCACTTAGGCAACGAACAGTCCCTGAACATCATTGCTGACAGTCTCTTGAAAGTGCTGGTCACTGTGCCATCACTTTCACAAAACAAGCAAATACATCACTTTCCTTCTAGCGCATGCCCTTGTTTGATCATGCAGAAGTATTCAGATGTCTGAATGAAAAAGTGCTAGCTAACTGAAAACATGTGAGGTTAGGACATGAGTGCTAATCTCGCATATTAATAAATACAGTAAAATCTTGTTAATTTGAAAGCCATTAATTCGTAAAATCAGATAATTCAGGCGCGCTCTCTGGTCCCGGCCAGCATAAGTGTTGTTTAATGGAATCAAACCCTCCTTAATTCGGTCATGATTGGCCGCAACCCGGTTAATTCGGACGATTCTCAAAGCGCACCCCACACGAAGCACCACAATCGTGTGGTGCAAAGGAGCGACAACAGTGTTCGCAGGCAACCGAAACGAGGTGGTGCAATCTGCATCACTACTGCCATCAGCGTGAACTGTATGGGAACAATGTTTCCAGTTAATTTTGAGGTAGCACGTTTCGGGTTAGTGAAGACAGGAAGGTCGTGAGCCGCGGTTACATTGTAGACAAGGTCACAAGTGGCGAAAATTACTGCTTTTAAACTGCTCTTATGAAAAGTGCAGGATTTACTTATTCGTCAAGAAAATAGAAGTGTATTGACATTACACACACTTAATTTTTTTTCTTGATACTTTCGATAATTCAGAATTTAGTCAATTCGGATATTTTTTTCGGTCCTGTGAGATATGAATCAACAAGCTTTTGCTGTACAAATTTTTACGGGAAGATCAAGGAGCAGAGACGCACACAATGGAGCCACTGAAACAAGAGTTTGGCATTAACTTTTGACAATGTCTAAATTTTCCTGACCATCTCAAAAAGCAGTTTTTCTAGTGTTCAGCTGGGTGTAGTTTTCAGCAAAGGTGAATCAATGAAGTTAGACAACAGGGCACAGATCTGCCACACTTTGTTGAGTTGTTCAGCCATACTGTTTGGGAAAATCTGTGATAGTATTCTGAAGGTTTTCACCCTCCTGATGACTCTCTCAACATGTATTCGCACGCTTGCGATTCGTCTTGTTTCCTCTTCGTCTTTTTCTGACAGCTGCGGCCGTCCACCCATAAAAGGAGGAATGTTGAGACCTAACGAACGTGTCTTACATTCATCTGCAATAGTGAATCCCCTATCGGCCATGATGCTGCGCCCAGGAGTGAATTTATCTAAGATTCCACAGTGATTGGTCAAGGCCTTGTCCGACAAACGGCCAGGTGCTAGGTCCGAGACAAATGTCACAAATCCGTTGGGGCTGCAAACAATCAGTCCCTTGGCGGTATTGTGCTTCTTGTACAACGAATACGTCTCACTTTGAACGCGAAAAGATGACGGTGTTTCAATGAGGATCTCTGTGCAGTCGAGGATACCGTCCACGGTGTTGAATCCCTTGGAAAGGAAGGCTTGTGGGCGATACTTGTCACACAGATCTGGTGGCATCCATGTGGGCACCTGCATCATGCGATAAAAAAAAAGCTTCTTCATTCCACAGAACCATGTTTGTGTGGATAACACCATGGCAAAATATAAAGCATCAAAAGTACTCACTTATATTCAATTTAAAATATGCCTTAAAACTGAATTTGTGAGAAGCGACAACATGCAACTCTCCCGAACTGCTGCTCTTGTGAACAGAGCTCGGGAAGTCAGTCTACATTTTCATTTTGAAGCAGTGCAACAAATAGGCACAGAGAAGTGAAGACACGAGTGCCGACACTTGTACAATATACGGAATGATGCTTATTGTTTATGGCGTTTTTGCAATAAGCTTTGTTTCCCAAATAATTAGTATATTGGCACATATCCATTTCGTATATAATTTTGTAAAATTTTTCCTTAACGCTTCAGTTAAGAGAGGACTGGTGTCATCCCTTCTTTATACATTCGTGGTCCGCCTCGGTGGTACAGTGGCTATGGTGCTCGGCAGCTGACCCAAAGGTCGCGGGTTCGATCCCGGCCGCGACGGTCGCACTTTGGTGGAGGCGAAATGGTTGAGGCCTGTGTACTGTGTGATGTCAGTGCATGTTAAAGAACACCAGATGGTCAAAATTTCTGGAACCCTCTACTACGGTCTCTCATAACCATATCGTGGTTTTGGGACGTAAAACCCCAGATATTATTATTATTGTACATTTGTGACACTGCTACATCATTACACTTGCATGATTACATCCTTATTTTCAGTTGACGTTGTGCATAAACTTGTTTGCGGTGTCACGTTTTTATTTATTAAACTTATTTGCATTGAGGAAAGAAATACTCTACTGCATCGCAGCACAAAAATAATGACTTACATGAACCAATATGACAGCAAAAGCTCACAAGTAACGCCCTTCCCACAATTGCCAACCAGCCGCTGTGAACGGCACGCATGTTATTCTTAAGTCACATTTTCAATATTTCTGTCCACTGCCATGCAAATGAGACACAAATTATTTTCTGCTGAAAAGAATACATCTAAATCGAGGCGTTCTTCCTACCTTCTTCATGCGATCAGACATATGGATCTATGGAATTAGCAACTGGCTTATCCATAGAGCTAGATTCTGTAGGCATGACACCTTTCCCTTCCAACTTGAACTCTCGTATTCTTTCTCTGAAAAAAAAACCAGTCCAATCTCTGGATAATTTGACAACCAAGATCAAGGCAGTTTCACTCATTCTGTATAGGCACAACAAGTCCAAGCTTCATTCGAAGAGCATCACGCATGGTGATCATGGTGCCCGCGCAAAACTCGTTGCAGCCACCGGCTAACCGTGGTGTCAACCAGCAGCCATACGCTCAGGTGTTCCCTTTAACAGTGTATTGCTGTGTACATGCATTGTGTAGCTGAAATAGCACACATACACTGTTTAGTTGGCAATATTGTATTGCAGGCTGAAATCTATCGTATTCTCACAACACATCTTGAAAGTGCCTACGAGTATCAATAACTTCAGACATTCCGTTAGGTTGTACCACACCATGGACTAGACTTTTTCTCACATCAATGTGAAAATAGGCGTCTTTTTATACAAATAACGTAGTAACGATGATTATGTGACTGTCAACTTAAAAGTGTTTTTGCATACCTGGCGTAGCTTGTTGTGTAGGAAGTCAAGCCAGGTTACCCATAGGCGGGACACCGTGCTCTCCGACACATCAAACCTGTAAATGAAGAGAGACTTCCACAATGTTCTGTCTTGTATCATATTAAAACAATGCAAGAAGCAGCTAGAAGATGGAGGGTTGAAGTGACGGGCACTCGTAGGAAAATTGAAGAGCCCCTAAACTATCTCCTTTATTTTTTAACATTTCAAGTAAATGCATGCATCGAATTCGGAATGTCACAATCATCGGTATCAAACACAGCAGTACCATGTGCCGCAGGTGCACCACAAAATAAAAATAAACAATGCAGTGTTCCTCTCTGGGTCATTCGCCATTCCCAGCATTGGTTGCGACGTCACCAGGAGAACCTGGTCACGTCAACAGCAGAAAGAGCCCGTTTGTCTGCCTGCAAGTATGTGTCCTCCCTGCTTATCCTCCTTGCTCAGCAAGTAGGAACCATCAGCCAAGAGAAGAGATGAGCCAATGTACGGGGTGTAGCGAAGGAAAGAGTGAAACGAGCGAGGGCCGCATTTAGATATCAAACACGCTTAACTCCACTATTACAGCATTACTTCAAAACATTCTCAAAGGAACATGTTCGTTGTAGTCTCATGTGCAACTGCAACAACACAACTAAATTTCAACCACTGTGTGGATTAGGAGTCCTTTAACTAGTGCCATGGGAGGCACTTGTCGTTCAGGGCAGCAGCTATAGAAAAAAGTCACTTTGTCGAAAAACTAAACTCCAATAATATTCCTTGTTAAGTCCTATCCTTGCATTATAGCATGATAGTTTACATGTGCATGTTGTAAGCATTATAAATTAATGCAAAAGTTACAATGATGAGAAAACATGTTGCATTTCCTTTGCACCTAAGGAATACCACTTCATTTAGAGAACATGTATATTTGAATGACAGCAGAGAGGTTGACAGTCAAGAACAGGGTTAGCTCACCTGAATGCAAGGTCGGCTCCGTCAAGTCCCAGCCGAAGTGTCATAAGCACAATTATTAACTGTGTCTTGAGCGGCAGCAGAAACTTTCTGTCTTCATTTGCAGTTCCTTTCATATTCCAAAATTGCAGGCTGTTCACGTCGTCTTCTAACAGCGACCAAAATGCCTCCAAATGCAGGCGTGATGCGAATCCAGTATAGTAGCGCAGTCTCTTTTCGTTCTGAGCCAAGACATCGTATTCAAACTCTGTTCTTTTTGTTTTGGAGGCCTTTCTGAGGCAACCACTCAAACGTGATATTTCAAGCACCAAACATCTGTTCTTTTGCTGAAGGCGGTTATACAGCCTTGCTGAATCTGCATTAGCCTTTGTTTTCTCCTCTAACTCCTTCTTCAATGCAGTAATTACTGCTTTAGCTTTTTCTAGTTCCTGCTCAAGATGGTGAATGGATTCTTGCTGCCTCTTTAGCAGATCATTTTCATTGTGCTCATGATATGTATATGAGTGTTCTTCGAATGTATCACAAGCAGTGTTCTCAGTGGCACTGCACAAGTCGGTGCTGTTTTCATCATTTGATGTTTCCTCGCTGTGTGGCTGTTGCACTTCAACACGGTTGGCAGGTAGAGTGCGCTGTATCAGTGGAAAGTAAAGAAGAAATCTCATTACATAAAGAAGATATTTAAACAGCTATAGCACTGGCAAATTCCTTTAATGGGAAAACTCTGCCACAGCAAATCATTCTTCTCCAAGGTGTATAGAAAAAGTAGCAGAAATTCGTGTCAACACACTGGTGTAATGAATAAATAATCTACTTATTTGTCACAACGTACTCTGTCAGCTGCTACGTTTAAATTATGTGCATGCTGAGTGATGCCTTGCCATAAAAAATGGACTTTCATACCTTCACTTGAATTTGTCGACGCTTCTTTATAATTTTTTGCTTAAGTGGAAAGACTGTCGGTACCCGAACCATATACGTTTTCTTCCCTCCTTCGAAGTGTTCGCCGCAAACTCTGTGGCCTGTTGTGGGCACGAACTTTGAGAACCTGCAAAAAATGTCGTATTTTTTGTCCTTTTGTGGTAAGGTGGTGCAGTGGCATAAATCATGGGGATTTCTGACACCCCTTGTGTTCGTGCATGCCTTGCAAGTGCCTCCCAAAGCACTTTCAAAGAGCAGAAACAAAGTACAAAAGTGAAAGCTGCTTTCTCTTTCAAAAAGCACTGAAGAGTACGAACTTTCCAAAATGTTACGGGGTGCTCCTGATGTGTTGCAAATGTTTATTATGATTGGCTTTAAATTAAAAAGTAAGTAAACAGTTGACGGTAAGTAAATGTTGACAGTTTGGCGGAAGCCGCTGATGATAAATTGTGAATCTGATTGTCAGGCTATGGTTATGTTAATTATAAATAAGTCATCCCAAACATAATGACGCTTTACAATGCAAGAAAGTTTCCAGGAGTGAATCGTGGGAGGCTACTATTAACAGGTATACATGCTGGGGAATGAAGCTGAAACGTTTGTTCACCGAGCCCCCCTCCCCCCCCATAAAAAAAAAGTACGATTTTTCTGGATTTGCGCCACTAGCGTGGTGGGTGGAAGTTTGTGGAGCGGATTTCTAACCAGCGACTCGCTCCGCGATTTGCCTAACGTGAGCGTCATCAACATGCACTGCGCCGAGTAGGTGATCCCGGTGATAGTGCACGCAAGAGATCGTAAATGATCAAGTGTAGGCTAAAATCAAGTTTAAAAAATATCGTCACAAATTATTACGAAACATTTGCGATATGCGCATGCTGACAGGCTTCCTCTGTTATATGCGCGATTAATACAACACCCTGAAACAGCCTCTGCCGTAGCACTGATGCCTAATGAAACGCGCATACCATAATCGCATCAATATTATTAGTCTCGCGTTCCGGATAAACACGCCGCACAAGCGTTTCGAACGCCGCGCGCGCTCTCCTGTTTTGTAAATGTACAGCACCTGATACGATTATTCTTTATATAAATATACGCGCGATGAAATACCTTTTTCAGCATAGGAAGTTCGGAAGACGCCGGCCGACATGGCCGGACTGTATCGCGGCTGTGACATGAAGGTATCTGCGCTTACCGTGGAAAATACACTTTTATACGTGCCTCGCTACACTTTATTTTAAGTCAAGTCGATCGGCTAATCTGAACTGAGTAAGCTAAATGCCCTAACGCAGCAAAAAACAACAAAAGACAGACTTACTTGCCACGCTGTCCAGCTCTGTTGATACGCTGCAGCCAAAGCTGCCGAAGCTTCGTCTCTTTCGGGAACACGTAAAATCCGAGGCCCTTTCGTTTCGAACTGTTGTTGAAGCATCCAGGAACACAACATGTGAATCCACCCATCGCGGAAAATAAATGAAAGTTAATAAATCTCACTGCGGTGCGGCCCGCCGCAGCAACGAATACACGGGCGCGCGGACGGATGACTACAACTACCGGCATGCATCACGGCAGCGGTGGCGTAGTGAAACTAGCTGGTGAGATCGGTCTATTGCTTTAGCGTGTCGAAAAATGGAAACAAGCTGACCTCTTACGCGCCACGGAATGCAAAACGCGGGAATCCGCACACAGTAGCGGCAGAGGCCGGACGGCCGGATACGTGGTTGGCAGACAGAGAGGGAAAATGCACCGGTTCGAGGATACGCTCCTCCTCTCCGTGAAAACGGTCCATACAGCGACACTAGCCGAGACTAATACTTTAGCTCTTTAGCTGAGACTAAGGTCCCTATATTTATAAAGGTAGCGACAACTACACGCGCGCCCTCTCGAGGGGTCCAAGGAGCAGCGATAGCAGACGACGCGCCGCTCGCTCCCGTGCATATTGCGGGCGCCTGAAACCGAACTCGGTGCTTGCTTGAACCGTTACATTATTAAAATTTGTGGCCGAAGATGTTCATCAATTATCAAACTACAGGGACAATAACTTCAACGAGCACGGAGCACGTTAAACGTTGAAATAAAACGCGTGCCTTTCCGAAGCAGGTTCCGAGCGGGTTCCCCACTGCAGCTGTCATGCAGGGCATTTATGTTTTTTTTTTTTCTTTGCATATTTTGACATTCAGCGTAACTTGAAGTACAGGCGGTATTTGGGTGTGCTAAAAGTGTTTGTTTTCTAGTTCGAATAAAATAGGTAGGTGGTGAGCGTACTGCTACTCTCGGAAACTTCATCGGGCACCTAGCGCTCTTGTAGTGCGTAGCGCAAAATACGCGCTATTATTGGTTTGACTATATTTATCAGCGTTCGGAAGTCTTCCCAACGTTAAACGGTACTTTTAACTCAGCCTATTTTGTTTGTACTCTAAGAGGTTTACTTAGGAGAAGGAGGCATATTCCACAAATCCAGTTGCACTGCATTTGAGGAATATCAGCGACTTGACTACCTTTCCAGATATAGGAAATATATCATGCCCACTAGTGTCGGTGCGGTATATATGGTTTCAGTTGTTTCCTCCCAGTGTCTTGCAGTATTATTTATTCTAACTTGTCAAGTGCATTGTGGTCATCTAGGGAAAACATCACGCGGAATGCTTCAACGAAGAAGCCTTAATCGATCTTGCACACGGCAGTGCGGCGAAACACGGCAAGGTGTGACAAAAAACTAATCCCAAAAGGTCATTTCCCTGTGAGCTTGTAGTGTTGAAGCCACACCGCTGAGAAAAACAAATGCAGCTGTATTGGGTTCCGAGCTATTTAATGTTAGAGATACGGGGTGTGACTCTGCATTGACTACTACACACAAATCTACGGCATAAAGAACGCCGAAGCAATAATTGCGTTGCTGAGATGGTGTTCATGCATATGCACGAACGAAAGCACGCCGGCCCGGCGTGCTTTTTGCTTGAAGCTATAACAATTACAAAATCACTTCGTATAGCCGGGTGTCTTCTGTGGGCACAAATTTCTTGCGACTGATTTTGTTGAGCCATACCTTCCATCAGCATATATTTTTGTCACCGCGAGGAACGAAAAAACAGAAGAAAAGATGTTTTTTTTCGTCCTCCGCGCAGTGAGGCAACCGAAGGCGTAGAGACCCGACATACTAGCCCGTCACGCTCCAAACATTCAATTCCCAACTCATCCCTAGTCATCCGATCTATTCCCCCTCCCTACGAATTTGTCTTCACGTGTCAAGATGCCAACGTTTTCCAGTGGATTCTTGATTTTTTCTGTGTGTGTGTTATTTCTCTTACTTTTACACTTTCTTGCTAGTACTGTATAATTTTACCACATTCACTATTTGCTTCTTGTGATTTGCTTATTTTTACGTTTCACTTGTTGCGTTTCATTGAGTAGAGATGTTTTTTGCTTTAGTCTTGTTCATGTATAAAATAGCACGTTCTTTTTTTTTTTCTCGTTGTTTTGTATTTTTCATGTTGTAACCCACTCCCCTCTGTAAAGCTTCGGCGATTGAGGGTAACAAAATAAATAAATAAATAAATAAATTCAAACGCAGAATCCCTGCGTCCACTCAACTTCAGGTACATAAACGCTTCTAGTTTGCAACAACAGTGCGGCAGAGGCGCGTGAAGTACTCACTACTTGCTAAAATCGTCCAACTCCACGCTAGAAAACACAGTGATCCGTACCTATCGCCGGCACAGCGCTGCCGCCGCTGGACCCTTTGGGCGGGGCGCGAAGGCGAAAAGGTCACGTGTCGCCAACCGGCCTATCGCAGGGCGCGGCGGCTGGATCAAGACCTTTCGCTACTTTAGCTGAGACGCTCCGGCAGCGCTACCTGCCGGCGCTCTGCTGCTAGTGAAAACAACACACACAAGAAAGACAACGCTGTGTTCGTGCCGGCACTCGTTAGCGACAACTTGTCTTAACAGTGGAGCGAAGGCTACGGTGGCGGGGCTTCCACACATTCGTGTTTCTCCGCAAGTAGTGCGGCAGCTTGCGGCTGATTTCGGTTTTGCTCACTCGCATCGTTAACGCGTTTAGAAAATTATATACACGAAAAATGTGAATGGCAGAAACATTTCGATTGTTCACTGTACATTTTAGTGTCATATTATGAGTATATTTTTCTTCGAGAACTAAACAGCGCATTTGCGGTCGCACTAATCCATTACGCCATGGACGTCATGTTTACTTTGGAAAACGGGCGTGCTGAACAGGTGGTGCTGTCTAAGAAATGAACGAAAAAGGAAGGCATTCTTGCTAAGTGAACAATAACAGTATTTTACCTACGAGTCTCATAATAAATAAAGCAGTATTTATTTCAGCAAGCCAAATGAGAAAATGATCAGTAAACATAAGGCATGCATTTCAATTCTGTAGCTTCCACAGTGCTGTCAAGAAAGGCAGTGTCTCCTGCCACCGGGTGGCAGGAGACGTTAGGTGGGCAAAGCGTTCGGTTCACCCATATAGCCGCTCAAAACCGGCTTGACTTGGCTTGAAGTGTATAAGTAGGTGGCGGCAGAGTAGCGTTCAGGCCCGTTTGTGTGGCTTGCGTGGTGAGTGTTGGCAGAGGAGGCACACTACTGTACTGGTGTTGATATTGAGCGTGAACTGTGTGCATTAACGAGAACTGTGTGTGTTGTAGAAGTCGTAGCAAGTCGTTGCCGCTTTTGTTGCGATGTCCTCCGGTTCAGTGGACCACTGCCAAATCTATAAGCAATGATACCGAACTGTACGAGCATGAGATAAAGGCCATGTGTTACGCGATTTGTGAAATGTGTCTGTTTGACGCACAGCTTGTACTGTGGCGTACGTGTGTGTGTGGTAAGTGCGTGCTCTGCGTGGCCCGTTTGTGTGGCTTGCGTGGTGGGTGCTGGCAGGGGAGGCACGGCACTACGCACTATACTGTACTGGTGTTGATATTGAGCGTGAACTGTGCGCATTAACGAGAACCGCCTCTGACCGTAGGGACGTGATCGCGTTGTGTATGTTGTAGAAGTCGTAGCAAGTCGTCGCCGCTTTCGTTCCTGCGATGTCCCCCTGTTCAGTGGACCA
This sequence comes from Rhipicephalus sanguineus, assembly GCF_013339695.2. Taxonomy (NCBI): domain Eukaryota; kingdom Metazoa; phylum Arthropoda; class Arachnida; order Ixodida; family Ixodidae; genus Rhipicephalus; species Rhipicephalus sanguineus. The sequence continues at coordinate 94,562,418 of NC_051179.1, forward strand.
TTGCCAAATCTATAAGATATGATAACGAGCTGTACGAGCATGAGATAAAGGCCATGAGTTACGTGATTTGTGAATGTCTGTCTGACGCACAGCTTGTACTGTGGGGGACGTGTATGTGTGATAAGTGCGTGCTTTGCGTGGATCGATCGCTTACAGTTGGAAAGTCATTTGGGCGAAGTGTACTTGAACCGTCACATTTATTTAACGGTGCGGCTAGGGTTACGTCCAGACGTAACTGTAGCCGTCGCTGTCGTTGCGCCCAGACGTAACTACAGCCACCGCTAGCGTTACGTCCACGGGGTCCACGGTGCAATTCTTCCTCCGTGGTTACGCGTCCTATGCGCAGACTAAAACAACTCCTTGCTGTTTGCAATCTACTGCCCCTGAGAATATTTGACGTAAGTTAGGGGTGGTCACCTTGTAGTCGGTGTGAAAGGTTAGACGTTTACACCTAGCCACGTTAACTGTAACGTTCAGCACGGCCGCTCGCTGAATTAAGTGGCCATACATTCAGTATCACTGTCGTATCACCGATTTACCAGCATCACTTGTGTGTTGAAACGTGCGTGGTTTGTTTTGCAGGGCTGTTTCGAGTATCAGCAGCTCTGTTGTCGAGACAGACCAGCTGACGCACTTTATAGGAAGACGTTAATTTCGGCCTCCGCCGGAGCCACGCTGCCTTCAGCCATCTTCTCGGGTGCTGCCTTTTCCTTAGCTTCGTTGAGGTGGTCAACCTCAGTTTGGGGCAATCACGGTTAGCGAAATAACTGCAGGTCTCCATCGAACTTGATGCAAGTACGGTTTGCGTGCCCGTGTTGATGTATCACACGTCCACTAGCGTTACGTCCATAAAATAACAATCGGTACAGCTGCCCCGCGTGTGTACACATAAATGTCGTCTTTAGAAAGCCTCCTTCCGTCCAGTTATGTTGGTGCAGCCTACTTGGCCTACTCGCAACACATTGTTGCGAGATTGGGCTCACCGTCGCGGCGTTAGCAGTGTAGTATGGATGGGCGGTCGGCGGCACATATCCAATTAAGTGTTGCACATATCCAAGAAAGCGCGTTGACTACAGCCCAATGGTGGTATATACGCCCTCCATTGCCACATTAATGCACGAAGCCGTCCTAACGTTCCTATTACGTGTGTGAGAAGTGCAATCCGCCAATCAATGGGGTACTGGCCTTCGGCGACAGTCGTGTTTTCCACTGCTCGATGTTTTTTTTTTTCTTGCTTTATTTGTACGTGCTTAGGTTGTGTTCTGCCCATACTACAATATAAATGGTGTTGTGCGAATGAACCAATATACTTCTTGCTGTAGCGGCTACAAAAAAAAAAAGCGTGCGTGTATTTCTGTGTAATTATAGTTGAAGTGGAACTCTGTGCACTCTGCTTTTCTGTTTGCATGAATCCGTGTACCTCTCTAGAAGTGCGTGACTTGAGGTCTTTTTTACGGCTAACCGGCCTTTGCAGACTATAGTTCATGCTTGGTATCACAAGGATTTCTAAATCGCCAAATACTTCACGAGATTGCGAACAGTCATTTACGAAAAGTCCTTAAAACACAGTTCTCTCCCGACTGATTGGAAAATGGCATCGGTTGCTCCTATACATAAATCTGGCCCGCGCAACGTTATCAATAACTACCGCCCCATTTCACTCACTTCTGTGTGCTGCAAAATTCTTGAACACGTTTTATATACCGCCATTGTTAAGCATATATATAGTAATTCTTTATTGAACTCAAACCAGCACGGATTTAGACATGAACTATCGTGCGTCACACAACTGGTAGAGTTCACACATGTTTTAGCAGCAGCACTGGACGATAACTCTTCGGTTGATTGTATTTTCCTCGAATTTCAGAAAGCGTTCGACACCGTTTCGCACTACTTATTACTCCAAAAACTGTCCAGCTTTGACATTAATCCCCAAGTTATTGCATGGGTTGCTGAATATTTACGTGAGAGGCGACAATGCGTAGTTGTAAACGGCGAACAGTCTGCAATAACTGATGTTACGTCAGGGGTGCCTCAGGGATCAGTTCTGGGACCCCTTCTTTTCTTACTTTATATCAATGAGATTAACGAAAACGTACAATATCATATCAGGCTATTTGCAGACGACTGCATATTATACCGCAAAATTACCTCTGAAACTGACTGATCTGTGATCCAAAACGACTTATGTGCGATACACGCATGGTGTGAGCGATGGGAAATGAAACTGAAGCTTAAGAAAACGGTGTGCATGATGTTCACCAGAAAAAAAAAAAAGTCCAGGTGAATTCGAATACACAATAAACTGCTCACTGGTAAAAATGGTGTGCGAATACAAATACCTAGGCGTTTACTTTTTCCCCTCTTTATTATGGAGTCGGCATGTGGTAAAGCTTGTCGGAGTTTGGGAGTTTACCGTAGGTTTACCGTAGGTAAAGCTTGTCGGAGTTTGGGATTTTTGCGACGAAATACACGTGCATTTCCACAGCAAACCCGGGAGTTATTATATAAAACATACGTAAGATCAGTGCTGGAATACGCGTGCTGCGTGTGGGACCCTTCAACAGCATCAAACAAAGAAAGATTAGAAAAAGTTCAGTCCATGGCGGCAAGATATGTGCTTAATATGCCCATGTATGACAGACAGTTTAGTGCAACGGAATCTTAGGCGATATTAAAATGGAAGTCTCTGCAGCATGCGAAGAGCGTCATTTCGACTGAAGCTATTACACAGCATATATTATTTTCATACTCGAATTCCCCGTGACGTATACATTAACCGGCCTCACTACACATCAGCATGCAAAGATCACGAACACAAGATAAGAGAATATAAATGCAACACATCGTCCATCAGCAACTCTTTTTTTCCCAGAACTATCAGTCAGTGGAATCGACTTCCTTCCACAACTGTAGGAATGTCGTCTAATGACGCATTCTTTTCTGCAATAAAAATGATTGAATCTTTTGACCACTGAGCCTTAAAAGAAATCATGCGTACGCCTGGTAATCACCATGATCTATACTGTATCCCATTTGTAAACTGTGTTGTTTTCTTTTAGTGCTTCCTTTGCATCGTGCTGTACTATATATTTACCACTGCCGCGCTTTGTTGTAATTACTGTTCGCATTGCCATTAACTATTATCACTGTGCTTTCTGTTTATTTTAGATTGTTTTCCCAATGTATACGACATTTTTGATGTAGCTGTGTTCGACGCAGCTGTGTACGTTTGTGTCGGCGTAGAATAATCTACATTTTCATTTGCACCTGCAACTTTCATGTTTGTTCTTCTTCTATACACCCCCCCCCCCCCCCCCCCACTGTAATGCCTGTATGGGCGCTATGGGTACTAAATAAATAAAATAAAATAATAATTGCGTCTCAAAAATTCTGCATTCACACCTTCATACCGACACGTGCATGCACTCACTTATTAAAAATATAAAACAGCGCTTTTTTAAACACAAGACGAAGGAAAGAAGAGACGTATGTGTCCCTCCATTCCTTCGTCTTGTTTAAAAAAGCGCTGCTTTATATTTTTGCCATGGAACCTCACCAACTCGCCCAATTTGCGTGTCTTCCTCACTTATTAGTCTGCATACAAGCCTTGGAAATTGAAATGCTTGTTTATATCGTGCAGACATACGTACAAGCATTTGATGCTGTGCTAACACAACGGAATAGGCTGCCCTCTGAGGACGCGCGCAGGACGTTTGCACACTAGCGAACACGGTGTGGCTAGCAGATGACGCAGGGAGCCATAATCAGCTGCTAAAGTTACGTCCACCGTGTGATTCACAATGCGCACTTAAGTTTAATAATTATCTTGCCAGTCTCAGTGATTGGCTCGTGTCACTGGGACGCTGTCGCTTCGCGGTGCGCCGTCGTCGCTCCACTATTTTGCTCGAGTGGCTCGTGTCACTACAGCAAGAGTACGGAGCGCCAACGACGTGGGCTGGGGCGTCCACCGCTGCCACCAAGGCGATTTCCTTAAACAAAAAATATTACGGCGCCCGTGGAGCACTTAATAAAAAAAAAAAGAGAGAAGGACAACAGCGAGGTTCGAACCAACGTCCTCGCAGATCCGAGCACGACACGTACTAGCCCGCCGCGCCACTAGAGCCGATCGGTTCGGTGCGTCTAATCTCACGCTGGACGTAACCTTAAGACTTGTTATTCTTACGTCCAGACGTAACTGCAACGGCTCCTATAGTTACGTCTAGACGTAACGCTAGACACTCCGTTCTTCGTTTCCATCAAGAACCAATTATTACAGATTCACAAATCGCATAACACATGGCCTTTATCTCACGCTCGTTATCGTTGCTTATATATTAGGCGGCGGTCCACTGAACACGGGGACATCGCAGAAACAAAAGCGGCAACGACTTGCACATGAATAACTTTCTACAACACTCTACACAACGCGACCACGTCCCCACGGTTACACCACGGCCAGAGGCGGTTCTCGCGCACACAGTTCACGCTCAAAACCAACACCAGTAGTGCCTTCTCTGCCAACACTCACCACACCACGCAGAAATAAACGGCGGCCTGAACGCTACTCTGCCGCCACCTACTTATACACTTCAAGCCAAGTCAAGCCGGTTTTAAGCGGCTATATGGGTGAACCGAACGCTTTACCCCACCTACCGTCTCCTGCCACCCGCGCGCAGGAGACGCGGCCGTCAAGAAAATATTTCTACAATAATCCGCCCTTTTCATTTTCCTGTGCTGCCCTCTGCCATTTTGGTAGGGGCCGGAACAACCAGTATTGCCAGAAGCAAAGCCTCCGAGATGATGAGACTTTTCGTGACTTTTCCGCTAGGGGAGAGCTCATGCGCGGGGACGTCGTGAAAAAGGCGGATTACAAGGGCGAACTCTGGTGCTAACGTCTCTGGGAGCTGCGACCAGGGCGCTTCAGCCAGCATGGGAATAGACCTTTTTCAAGCACACGAGCGCCACCAACGGGCGCGCAAGCGTTCAGGGGAAATGTGTGTACGCTGCTGCAGCCGCCGCGATAGCCGCGACGAGCGCGGGCCTCGCGCTGTAGCTTTCCGCTTGCGTCGTGCCAGGACTTCTTAGACACAGTGAATTTCGCAAGGTGCAACATGTTACTGCGCAATTCAGTCACGAACGTCAGTGTTGAGCAGCGACGGCTTCTCGACGATTTCCATCTGTCCCACTGTTGGAACAGTTGAGCGGCTCAGAAACGTTACCATTTATTTATTTATTTATTGCGCCAGTGCGCCTTACGGCATAAATTTAAAAAAAAATACAACTCGGTTGCCTATGAAGTGCAGGAGCGGTCTATGATTCGCGGATGCACTTGGAATCGTCCATCGACACTGTCGACGAGTAGAGTGTGAGGTTCTGATATTTAAAGAGTACACTAGAAAGTGTAGTCGGCATTTGGGGAAATGAGACAAATTCATTGCGTCGCTCGCACCATATATGTAACGAACGACAAGTGCCTACTAAACTTCGTTGGTGCTATAACTACAGGTTGGAATAATACGTAGAGCGAAAAAAGAAAGGAGCAGTACAAGGAACGAAATGCACAAACCAGACAGACAGACAGACAGACAGACAGACAGACAGACAGACAGACAGACAGACAGACAGACAGACAGACAGACAGACAGACAGACAGACAGACAGACAGACAGACAGACAGACAGACAAAGAACTTTATTTGGTCCTGAGAAGACGAATGCCCCGTCAGGGGGTAACGTCCGCGGGCCGCACCCACGAGGGAGCCGGGAGGTTGAGACTCTCGGCGACTTCGCGGGCTCTCTGGACAGCCCTGAGCTGCTCTTCCTTGGCGGAGCTAGTGAGAAGTCGGAGCCAGTCTTCCTCCGTGGAGGGAGACCCTGAGCCACCGCGCAAGTCGTGGCACTGCCACAGCAATGTGCTGAAGAGTGCACCTGGGATGTCCGCAACGCGGACAGCCCGGGCTGATGCCTTCTATGAATTTAGATTGTATAAACGGAGACGGATACGTCGCCGTCTGTAGCATTCGCAAGGTGATTGCCTGTGGTCTGTTTAGGTCTCGGTGTGGAAGCGGAAACTTCCGACGACCCAGTTGGTAGTGCTTACACACCTCGTTAAATGTGAGGAGAGGGTCCCGTTGCCACTGCCATCTCTCGGCCTCCGAGTGCCCACCTCCGGCGCGGCGGGTAAGACCTCGCGCCCGGAAGTGTGCAAGTTCGTTGGCGTTAGGGATGGCTTCATGAGCATCACTGCCCACGTGACCGGGGAACCGGATTAGGTGCTTTTTGCCTGTCCAAGGTGCAGCAGAGAGAACGCGCGCGGCTTCTTTGCATACCGAGCCTTTCATGAACGCTCTGGTGGCAGTTCGCGAGTCTGTGAATATGGTGGAACGGTTCGTTGTGGCCATGGCGATGGCCACCACCACCTGTTCGGCTTTATCAGCGTCCGTGTTTTTAATCGTAAGCGATGTCAGCAGCTCCCTCCACAGCGACGTAGCCGCTGAAACAAAGTGATTTGAAGCTGCGTATTGCGCAGCGTCAACGCAGGCGACGTTGTCCTCAATATTTGCCGCTCTGCTGAGAAGGGCGTTATTTTGTGACATCATATGTCTCCGAAATTTCTCGCGTTGTCTGATTACGTTGATGGTACAAAATTACTGTGCTTTCGAAGATGGGATTACATTTTCATGACCGACATAGCGATGCGAGATGAGACGACTCCATTCAATGAATTTCGACGCTCGCTGAGGCACGTATTAATACATGACCAGTCTGGCCGATGTACATGTGGACACAAGAAAGAGAAATTTGCGGTTAACTCCTACACAATTTACAAAACAATTGGCATGCTTCTGACCGCATTTTTCTTTGCCCACCGCAGACCCCTGCGACCTTAATGCGACTAAGCTTACACTGTTAGCAAAAATAAGCCGAGATGGGAGTAAATGGCTTGTCCTCTAGCGCACGCCCTGATGGGGGTTTTAAAAACACCGTCCGGACGGAGTAAAAAATTACTCCCCAACAGGACGGGGTTTTTGGATGGACAGAGGGGAGTTTTTGTTTACATCCATATAGGGGAGCTTTCCCAGGTAAATATGGGAGTAAATTTTTATAACCATCAAAAAGAAAAATTCGGCAGATCCCACGTACCGTGGGAGTCGATGTTATGCGAAGCATGCGGCGGGTAGGTGACTGTGGCGTAACTTTTTTTACTGAGCGACACGTTACAAAATGACGCTAAAGATTTGTATATATTTTATACGCACACATATATATGTTGAAGAGCTGCATATGTGTTATATAAGCAGTTGATTACGGTTGGGTAACGCTGCCAATGACAACGTCGGTATTACCAACACCAGAAGCGGTAAGCTGATATGTAGTGCTTATACGTGTCCCGAGAATGCACGCGCGTTTCACGAACCCGCGTGCATGTGTGCAAGAAGTTCTTGAACAAGGGCATCATCACCGTGATCAGTGAGCACCAGCAGCTGGTCATGACTTGTTATAGGATCCGGTCGTGATCGTGGTGAAGAGGGGTCCATGTGTATTGAAGTATGTGGTATAGTAGAGCTGTTGGAATTCGCGGATGCCTCGGTCATTTCGTCGACAAATTGTCTGTCGACAGAGCCGGCGACATGTCGGAACCTGAAGCCACCTTTCGCGTTGGTGAGGCATAGGCCGTCGAGGCTGGTAGGCCTGGATAGTGCTACGTAGACCAACATCAGTGGATGGTGTTTCTCCTATTCGTAGACTACCTGGGCGTATGTGGCCTACGTAGCCTAGTCCACAAATGGCTGTCAATCAATTTGACATCATCCTTGGTCAGCATGAGGCCATCGCCCAGCCTCTTAAGAAATGAAGAGGACACTTCATCGTTCTGGTGGGCGAAGTGCACATTACGATGCGGTGATGTGGATATCATATGTAACTTTCGTTAATGTATTCCTCCGGGGTCGAGCAATGCTTCAATATAGCTTGCTGAATCATAGGAATACAAACGTAATGTTTATTAGACTGCTATAAAATCGGAGCCAACACTGGAACTACAGATGTCAATCTGATATGACGCCCGTATCGTAGGAGTACACATCGTAGGAGTATCATGTAGTGTTTATTGCTTCCTTGTAAAATTAGATAGCCAGCACCACAACCGCAATTGACGTTGCACCGATATTACGCCTGCGTAGGCTGTTTTTCCAAACCAATTTATAGACCTGGCGTGGCTCAGTGGTAGAATACCTGATTGCCACGCAGAATGCTTGGGTTCGATTCCTGCTGGGATCCTAATTTTCATTATTTCCATTTGTTGAGTCAACGCTGCCGATGTTGGTTTTACTTAACTCTCTAGCATTTAAGTTACCAATGTCTGTTCTCGCCGTTCCTGGGTAGACATAAACTGTCAATCACCTGTGGCGCATACCCGTACACCGCGGCCCGTGGTAAACGGGTATGTGCCACACGTGTCTAGTGGAAAGGGTTTGACGACGTACGCGACAGGATTTTAACGTTATTTATGTCATGACCCGGCAGTCATATTCGTCAAATCCTCTTACCCTCCCATGCAAATTTTGGTCTACACCAAGTTAAGGAGGCGATCATGAGAGCACCCAGACGTAGGCGGCTAGATAGATAGATAGATAGATACGTAGATAGAAATGTTCAAAGTGCCAGAGGTTCGCTAAGAAATGCTTCGCATTTAAAAAAATGCTTTTCGCTCTTTAATTAAATTAGCATCGAAACACGCAAACTGGATCACACGTACACAAACATGCACACAACGTTCGCAAAGTAATACAACACTCACACTGACAACAACTCACCACCAGCGCTTCACAACCAAACTTTGGTCACCGAGTATATATAGGCACCACATCTTGACCTCCAATGTGGCTCAGATGGGACACTTCTTTCTCCGAAATTAAGCAACAAACATTCATGACGTACGTGTAAATTTGTGATGAGCTTATAGATACCACTGAGGCACACCTATCTTTTACTATAAACCCGCCTAACATTCAACGCCTTCTTAATTAGCGAATTTTGATTATCAGCTGGCACTCTGTCGCATGGGATGTATCCGCCTTAGCAGTACTGTGCGTGAGTCTGTAAAATGCACATAATCGTACACGAACCACGAGCGGCCGTGCACGAACGCTTCAGCGGCACACATCACGAGCAACACCGGCGAAGAAATGCGTCGCCCCGCCGGTATACCGAGTTGGGGCCGACGGCGTCGCTAGGCCTCTCTCAGGAGTACGGCACGGCTGTACGATGAACGACAGCTCGCGATCACAAAATACTTGCTGCTGTACAGTTTTCGTCGCCGTTTTTTTTACACACACACTGCCGCTATCCGAGTCCGCTGTCCGCGTTAAGCTACGGAGCGATGCACTTACAACGAACGAGACGGCTCGTAGTCGCGGTTCCTGTTGCTCGCAGTACATCGGCGGTCGCACGTTGGTTCAATCTGTCTCGTATCGGCGCTCGCCTTCTCGCCAGACGTTTGACAGCGGTGGTTGCATGGCGCAAAAGAGACAATTTAAGCTTATTCATTCCAGCAGCTTTTATTTTCTGTGAAACATATTCTTTGCTTCACCGGTGGCCGGTGCGAGCTCGTAGAACTCACCACGGCGACCGGTGTGGCGGTGCGAGTTCGCTACGTCGCCGGCTTGGTACCGACGACGTAGCGAAGCCTTCTTACCGCTTAGAAGTTGCAGCCGGTGAAACATCGTTTCGGTGACACTCCGAGAAGCAAGCGTTGCCGGTGGTCGGAGCGAGAGCGTCGCCGGCGCAGCTCTCACACCGGCCGCCGGCCGGCTTGATGCCGACGACGTAGCGAAGCCTACTTCTTACTGCTTCGAAGTTTTAGCCGGTGAAACTCCAGAAACAACCCGCTGACGATCGCAACAGCTTACTTTTGTTACCGATGAAATTATTCTTCGCACTTCTTCGTAACTCGGCACGTTGAAGCGAGGTATCCGTGGCGTGTCGGAGGCTTCCACTTGTGTGCATGGGCATTGCCGCTTGACGGGAGAATAAACACGGGACAGCCAGCTCGATGTGTTCGCGGTCGGACGCTGGCGCGAGTTGAACTTGTCTCTGACCAGAACGGTTCAGTGGAGAAAATAGTCCTACACGTCTACACAAACCAACCGGCCGTTGCAAATCCTCGCTGCACTGATAACTTCGTTGTCTGTCGACAAATGCTCACTCGGCGACCCACACAAGGCACTGGAGCTTCACACCGGCGTGCTACACGCACATTCACACACGCACGCACGTCACGACCAAAAATGGTTTTTAAAACTCCCATAGGGAGTTTTTAACCACGGCACGCACGTCACGACCAAAAATACTTTTTAAACCTCCCATAGGGAGTTTCTAACCACGTGACCTAAAACTCCGTGGGGAGTTTAACAAGGTCATGTCGTTCATAAACTCCCTCATTAAGCACGGGGCGTTTTTCGACGACATGTGCCGACTTCACTCCGCTACCACGGAGTAAATGATTGGGGCATGGGGGTTTTGGGGGCTCATGTGCTGGAAAAGCTCCCATCTCGGCTAATTTTTGTTTACAGTGTAGATATCCCACCTCTTTGATCACTTTGCAGCTGGAAACTACTGCTCATCTTATGCGCGCAAGTCTTTTTCCAATGCCGTGCGCAATCATGACATCACAATTCCTCGTTTAACAATATTCGAATGAGCCGACGCGAAATTAAACACCTATTTCGCTGAACGCGGGCTATACTGCCCGCAAACATGCTCCGCAGTGAAACTTAAAAGCATGTATCAAGAAACTGCAAATTATCAGAGCAAGGCATCTTGCAAGTGAATTCGAGTCCCATCCCTTTTTCTTTAAACAAGTTTAGAATGTGCTCACTTCTTTGTACAGCGCGTGACTTGTCAATTAAATTCAAATAATCATCTGTATACCTGAACACAATAACACCTCTCTACAGTTTGGTTAAACCCGATCACAAGCCGCTATGGCATTAAATGTCATAGCGGCTTGTGAACAAGTAATCATTGAATAAATAAGAATTCGGTGTTCCAGCTCACATTGCTCGCGATAACACGTTTTGACTGCATGTATCGGCACGTGATAACTCGCATGCCGCTTTACTGCTACATCCAGTATACATCCGCTCGGTAATACCTACACTGACTGCATCATTACTTTCGCATTTCATGTGTAGAGATACATGCAGGTGCGTTCAGACATGTGTAGTATTTAGGATTTAATAATAGTCAACCAGCGGCGACGCGTTTTTTTTTTTTTTTTTCGTTTGGTGCTCCCACGGCGCCAACGAGCAGCGAGCGACGGAACAGCCGGCGGGCTCGCCGTACACACATTTCCCATAGTGCTTCGCGCGCCCGCGGGGGCTTCTGGGATTGCTTGAAAAAGGTCTACCACTGATTTGTCTGAACTTCGTTCTTTTTGGCTTCGCACGGCTTTACACCTGTAGAGGCCGGTCATACATACGACGAGTTATTGGGTTATAAGGGGGTAAATTTGCAATTATTATGCACTTGTATACGCATACTCATTGCGCGTTTAGAATAATACAGTGGCTCTGATGTTTGGGATATCACGTGGTAGTGCCAATGTTGCTTCCTTTACTGTTGCCTAGATGTAGCAGCATTCATAAAGATATCTGTACCGAATACTAACCGCCTTTCAATATTGACAACTCATTAGCGTTTTCAAACGAGTAGGTGAGCCTTCTAAATAACCAGTGAGTAATTACCCGCGTACTGTGTTGCAGGAGCAGTACTCCACTGCATTTTTACACGCTATTGCTCAAAGTGCTGCTCGACGCCACAGAGAAAAGGCAGTTTTGCTGAACGTTTCGCACTTGGTTTCGTTTAAAACGCTTTAAAATTCGCAGTGGAGTCGAGCAATCGTACTCCAGAGTATCAGCTGGTCGTCATTGAAAAGTGTGCTTCGGCGTACGGGTCCTAGATCAAGTCACAATCCCTAACGGTCGTGTAGCCGGCGTGGTGGTATCGGCTCCCGTGTCATTATTGTCACAGAAATGAAGGCGCTCCGTCCTTGATGTACCACAGCATAAAACACACTTTCGCGTTAACAAATCACACTACGGTTTTTGTTTCGATATCACTTTAATGCAACACAAGCCATCTTGCTGCTTCAGAATGGGACAAAAACATGAGCACTGTTCTTTTTCTTTTTTCGATGGCGAACAACATTTCTGGCGTATTGAGCCTATTTTGGGTACGTTGATCTGTGCACAAGATATGGAAACACCAAAACTTTGGTGCTTCGCTATCTTAGAAAAACGGGTACGATGATTACTGCAGCAAGTTACTATGGTTTTGTACACAGTGGTCCATGTCGAGAGGGGCAAGTTTTGTTTTTTTTTTACATATCTAAGAGTAGGGTCCTGGTAAAGATAAGAAAACGGAGTTGGTGAAAAGAAAAGAACGTTTCTCGTAAATATTCCTGTCAAAGGTTCAAAGTTCCACGCCGGTTCTCCAGTAAGAGCATCAGCCAGCATATGACAGACTAGTGACTATGTAGGTACGTCGCCATCGACTTGTCCTCAAGTTCCGTTGTCTTCGATTTCATTGGCTGGGAGGGTCATGTCAACTCTGAAAGAGAAAAAAAATAACAACAAAAAGGAAACGCCATCTTAATTGGATCATATGACTCTACTCTGTCCCTCCACCCTCTGTTCCATTCGCCTTCTACACTGGCATACGGAAGAGTTAGAGAAATATCGCTTAAGCTGATTCCGCACGAGCGCATCTATTTTGATGATTTCGTCGCGCAAACAACCTTGCTACACTGATGAGTGCCAAATGCAAGAAAATCCGTGTACTTTGACTAAGGTGTCAGCTTAAGAACCTCTGATGGTCAAAATTAATTTCGAGTCCCCCACTATGGCGTGCCTCATAATCATATTAGCGGCATGAGGACCGGGTCATGCTCATGTCTCTCTTCCAAGCATAATTCGCTTATCCTTGCATGTTCTGTGTTCGTCATGCGCTTGTCATGAGCGTCGCCATGCGCTCCTTCATGCGCTTCGTCCAGCGACAGTGAATCGGCCATAATTTTAAGTCAAGTTATGCTGCGATGTCACACGTATCCAATATAACTCTTGAACCGCAACTATCCATTTCTATTTTCAGAAGACATTTTCTAAATGTTTGGAAAGCCGAGAGCAAGTGCTCGAGCGGATATGCTTGAAACAGTCATGAGCATCAGTCGGTCCTCATGCCGCTAATATGACTATGAGGCACGCCATAGTATGGCCCTCGGTATTGATTTTCACCACCAGAGGTTCTTAAGTCAAAGTACACAAATTTCTTTTTCTTCTTTCTTTTTTTTTTGCATTTGGCCCTCATGGATGTAGCGAGGGTGTTTGAGGGCAGAAACTATCATGAACACCGATCGACACTGGCATGCTTCTGTCTCTGCGGTTTTGTTTACGCAGCATGACGAATTCGACGGGTTGCACACCGAAGAGATTCACGCACAGCAAAGCGCTGCTGTGTGTGAATCTCTTATTCCTGCTCCGTCCACTTCAACTATTGCAAACAGAAAGCAAAGTTAGCACGTTGCAAAGTTAATCAGCACCAAAGGCCATTGCAACGCACACGCGGGACCAGTGCTGAAAATACGCAGACGCAGGAGCAGTGAGCCCTCGTTTTGTATACCTGCGTGTATCTCGTGTATTCGTCTTTTGCGCTGATTGATTTGCAATATGTCGCGACATAACAGACAAAAGCAGACCTAACGTTAGCACATGCAACCTACCCGGGGGTCCTGCAGCCTCTGCAATGTCCGCGAGACTCAGGTAGCTGCAGATCGACGACCAGCAGTCCTCGTTGATGTCAGAGAGCTGCGGCCTGCCGTCATGCTGCGGATGGCACTCTACCGACTGGAAGACGACGCCGGCAGCTCTCATGAACTTGTCCAGACTGTACTTTCGCAGCTCCTTGCGTGCGTTCCAAATCATCGCTTTGGCTTCGTCGGTGCCCACAAGAGCGCCGTCCCTCACCAGCTCTAGCAGGTGGGGGTGGTCGTGGAAAACCTCAATGCCCATCGCGGCCTCTGCGCTGTCTCGCTCTCCCAACACAAAGCGGGCAGCTGCCGACACACGGCCGGCGTTGCGGCGAGTCGAGTTCTGTAATCACAGAAATGGAGCTTGGTTTGTATAGACTTGAAAACCATGAACATGTTGGTAAACTGGCGCCCGTACAGTTACGCAACATCCTTTGAAAGAGCTAGTGCTTATTGGGAATGCTGAAAAAGACCTAGCAGAAACTAAAACATCTCGTAGTGTCCCTTATGCATTCACTTAAGGCGATTCGAAGGCGAGAGCCATCCGGTGTTGCTATTTTACCGTGCACACTACACAGGGCGTCCCAGCTATCACGCAGCACGATTTAAAACGGGAGGGACAGGGTGACGCGAAGCAAACCTGGTGCATATTGGTCCCTGTATACTGTAGTAGACACTATTAATATTTTCGTTAACGAGGTTTAGCTAATTAGTCCTAATTATATTTCTCAACTCGACGAGTACTCACCTAATCCTTAAAATGCCAATGAGGCATACGTAGGCATGCTCAAATGACATCTAACTGCGCTATTTTCAGCAACGTACTAATTACGTGCTCATTTTCTCCGCCTCATAAAAAAGCACGCGAAATATGAAAAATAACACGTCACTACTCTCCCACCCGGAAAAGGTGGCAGCGTAGTCTTGACTTGCACAGTGAGCCTGTTTTAGGGCGCGGCTTCCTGTTCATTCCTGGGCGCGATTTTCCGCTTTATGTACACCCCATCGGGCTATTGTGGTAATCTTATTCTTATGAGCGAATGATGCGGCAACGCCTGTTGGCCGTGCATTGGGTGCTTGCTTCTCCTGCATGGGTCAGGGGCGTAGGCAGAAATGTTTTTCGGGGGGGGGGGGGGGGCACCTCTTTCATCTGAAGTGGGGGCCGAGCAGGCAGATGTGGTCGAGTGTCATTTTGTGCTCTGTATGGAATGGCAAAAAAATTCGGGGGGGGGGGGGGGGGGCTCGGGCCCGGCGTGCCACCCCCTGGCTACACCACTGGCATGTCTAGTAGAACGGTCTGCAGCAATCTATAAGTAAAATATTCAGCAAGAAGTCGCGATCTCTGGTCGAACATTTCACGAGCATTGCCATCGTCAGCAGAGATCTGGTCTGCCATCTACCTCGAAGAAATCTCGTTTTCGAGAAAGCTACAGGGAGGCACAATTAAGGTGTGCCCGGCAAGGCCACACCTCCTCGATACAGCGCCAGGCCACACCCACAGAAAGTCACCGCTGTCAGAGACTTTAAGCAGCAACAATATTTTTGAGAGTTGCAGATGCTTCCTGGTATTACGCTGTACTGCGATTGTTTTGAACGAGAGCGTGCATTTTTGCAGCTGAATATTCCACTCACTTTAGGGCCGATACAACGCGGTTTGCACGCTGACGCTCCTAAATGTTTCTCGCCGTACATAATTGGCATGGTATGACCACAGAACATGACGAACATAAACGACATGTCGTGACATGCAAATCATGATATGCATGTCATGCACAGCGTGATCTATATGCCACAGTCCAGGTGCGCTCGCGGCTATTTCGTTAGCTGCATATATACCAAAAATTGGTATGGCAAGACATGAGTGTTTGGCTGACATTCGGTCGTGAGATGAAAGAATAACAGGTCGTGAGATGAAAATAACGACATGCATGTCATGTACATCATGATTTACATGACAGGGTCTCGGCGCTCTGGTAGCCGTTTCACTAACTTGATAAAAACTAAAATTGGTGTGGCGTGACCTGAATCTATGACGAACATAGACGACATGACAAGCATTGCATATACCAGAATATACGTTTCTTTAGCATGGCACATGCCACATGGTAGATGCCTGCACGCATGACAAACATGCGATCGTCAACGACATTTCCTGACACGAATGTTTCTCAAATCCGAACACTGCGGTGTGGCATTTCCTCGCTGTCCGCGTCTGATTTTATCAATTCTCGCAGTGCGTGGGATATGCCGATTTTTTTTTCTCATTATAAATATGCCGCGGTATTCAAGTCCGGACTTGTCACATTTTACATTCACTCATGCCATATCACGATAATTCGGATATGCATAGACCTAGTTAGTGTAATGACCGCGCGAGTACCGAGTCGAAGGAGCTAAATAGACCGAAGTTTTCGCGCTAAGAAAAGCAATGCATCAGTACCTGTATTTGCACCAGTGCAGCGGAAGCATGGCTGTCCAGGCTAAACGGGGGCTCCTGTACGTTGAGGCTTCCTCCGTTGATGCGGTCCAAGGCAGTGAGAGACTGCGACATGTAGCGAAACTTGGTGAGGCGCCTGCTCTTACGAGCGGCGTCTGCCAGCGCGTCCAGATCGTCGTTGCCGAGCTGCAGTCCTTTGATAATCACGCTGCAAAGGTTGGTGTTGGACGCTAAGGCCGACCACAGTCTGCTAGGAACGCTGCGTGACTCCTGTGCTGTCATATTCGGCGTGCGTGTACACAAGGTGAGCTCGACGTCCTCGAGCGCTGAGGGTGCTGACAGGTACGCACACAAAGCAGCGAAATGGTGCTCATTGAAACGGTCGCAGTTTACTCGGAGTGACGTCACGTGTTTGAAAAGGCTGAAGACTGACTTCATAGTGCGTGAGACTCTGATGGACACCGTGTTCAAAGCGAAGTGGCTTGCGTCAAGAGTCACTCTGGTAATGTCGACGCACTGCCTGAACCTGTGCACGCTCCACCATTGCACATGGTAGTCAGTAATCCTAACGCGATTGCCCAGTCCGTGCACTCTGATCGCCCTGCATATGTCCTGGGGTTCGGCACTTGTTGGTGGGTGAGTGAGAACTACGGACCGCAGGTTGTCACTCTTAGCGACTTCCTCGAGGAAGGCTTCGAACGCCTCTTGGCAAAAGGTTCCGAAGTCTATCTTTAGATATTGGAGCGATGACGTCTTGCGCAGAGCTGTGAGCCACGGTTCGATTTCTTCCGCTCCAAGGTCGACGACTGAGATTCCGGACGTCGGACTTCGGCACCTCCGACATACGGCTGAGGGTAGCCCGAGGGAGCGTAAGGTGGTGTTCTGTGCGACCACTCTGGCGAATGGTTCGATCCTCCCTGCACTGGAGAAAACACGCAGAAATTGGACTCTCATCGCATTACCTATACAAATTTAATTTAATAGTGTCGGGTTTTAACACGGCGTGAGCTGAGGAAAGTGGTGCACGAAAAAAACGTTGAAGCTTAGCCCTTTGAGGCGCTATGCACACATTTGCGTACACGACTTGTTTTTGCTAGTTGTGCTTTTGCTAGTTGTAGATACACTGAGCTTTGGATGAATTTAACCACCTGCAGAATAAGTTTGTCTTCATTCACCTCAATTTTGCAGTGTGCTGTTGCATATGGTCCCTTTGCTCCGCTTCCCGCAAGCCACGTCAAAAGTACAATTTTTCCTTGCTCAAAATGAACATAACCGAAGACGACTTTGCATTATATTCCCAGCCTTAGATTTGGTTCTGTTTATGGATGAATTCTAGATGAATGACTCCGGAATAAATATTAACGAGAACTAACAGACAGTAATGCCAAGGAAAGTATATGGGATGTTATTTGTAATAATTGGGATGTAAATGGGAAGAAACTAAAGTGGACGAAAAGATAACTTGCCGCCGGCTGACACCGAACCTGCGACCTTCGGAAGACGCGTCCGATGCTCTACCACTCAGCTACGGCGGCAGTCGTCTCCCCGTCCACTGACAAACACTCCTAGGTTTAAATGCACATATATACCCTATGAAGTGGACGGGGAGATGACCGCCGCCGTAGCTCAGTGGTAGAGCATCGGACGCGTCATTCGAAGGTCGTAGGTTCGGTCCCAGCAGGCGGCAAGTTATATTTTCGTCCACTTTACTTTCTTCCCATTTAGATCCCAATTATTACAAATAACATCCCCTATACTTTCCTTGGCATTATTGTCCGTTAGTACTCATTAATATTGTGTCTAGCAAAGAAAATCGAGCCCTTAAAAGTCATCATCTACCCTTCATTCAGAATAAATAGTTGTTTAATTACAGTTTGATTAGAATCAATTACCATAACAACAGGCATATATTAGCGTATTGTTACATTATTAGGGGCGAAGCTCCTAAAGCCGTGGCTCTGTCCCTCCTAGCTCGTACGTGACCGCCTATACCGCGCGTATGTGGCAGTGGTGACGGCAACGAAGCAGCACGAGTGTTCTTGGCCCAGCGCAGGGACGAAGAACACGTTGCAGTTCTTTCTCCGATCGCGTTTCGTGCTTATTTTTTTTTTTCTTTTTGAAGTTTCATATATAATTGTCAGTGTGGCCAATCCCCCTCGTGGGTATGAGCCAGTCTCCTTAGGACAAACAAACAAACAAACAAACAAACAAACAAACAAACAAACAAACAAACAAACAAACAAACAAGCGTGTTTGTTTGTCGTGCTCCGTGTCCTCGTCGATCCCACGTCGTTACACTGGTGGAGGTGCGGGGTAAGCTTCATGCGTGGCACTCCATCGCGGAGCCGACAATCGAGCCCGGAATCGCCACCACGCGTCGAAACACTGGTCCACCGATTCAGTCGCCGCCATGACCGTGCACCTCGCACCCAACCTGTCTATCGGGGACGTCAAGTCGTTTATAGAGGCTGCGTTACGTCACTACGACAACAAGTACAAGAACCGTCCGTTTGTGCTGGTTGGGGACTTCAACGTAAACCTCATTGCCAATGACTGGATCGTGCAGCACATGCTTTCCAAATACGCACCCAGCAGGGGCGTAGCCAGAAATTTTTTTCGGGGGGGGGTTCAACCATACTTTATGTATGTTCGTGCGTGCGCTTGTATGTGTGCGTGTATATATACGCAAGCAAAACCGAAAAATTTCGGGGGGGGGGGGTTTGAACCCTTGGCTACGCCCCTGGCACCCAGATGTATCCATATGCAACCTACCACGATCCGAGGGACGTGCATAGACTTCGTGTTTGCAAACTTCCCACTGCAGCCAGTACAAGAACCTCTCTCGCTTCATTTCACGGACCATAAAGCCGTCATAATGAAGGGACCTCGCAATCGAGCCGCCATGACAACGACGAAATGAAAAGAAGAAACGAAGAAACGAAACAACAAACGAACAAGAACAAGATAAAAGTTGATTTTGTATAATATACGCACAGCCTTACGTCTTTCTAATGATGTAATGGGCTAACTTTCACGGGAGAGTTACGGTTTACCGATGATCTCCCCCTCTCGAGCTTCGCCCACTTATCATCATTCATTCCGTGGATATGGCATGATTTTTTTTCCTGCAATATAATATCGAGTGGCTTGAAATACTGTTGTATCGATTTGACGTATTTCCGGATAGTTCTTCATATATAGGCTCGTCTGAAAGGGCTAACTTGCATTACGCTCACATTGCCTTAATTAATTGTCGACGCGTATATCATGCTTCCTGGTACATCTGTTTAGAGTGCACCGGCAACGGCTGAACCACCTTACATATGTTGGTAAGCTATGGCAAGAAAGTATACGTCGTTGCTAGGGTATCTGTTTGGGCTTGTTGGTTTCGCATGACACAGGTTGAAAGCGCAAAAGACGAAGACAGAGAAGAGGCTTGACACACACACGAGCGCTGACTTACAACAGTATTTTATTCGGAACCAGGCAACCACATATATAGCACAAAAGCCGCGACACATCACGTGTGCGCTGTCGGCACAAAATTCATCTCCCGACGCAAGAAACATAACTCTTTCCTAGAAAGAGCAATAGACGGTTGTGATACACATGCGTCACCTAATCTGGCATTCTCCATAGATATAAAGGATCTATTTTATTCTTTACCCCAGTCTTGCTTGCTTTCCTGCGTACAGAATTGTATTGATAGGTTCGGAAGTGTTGCTTTTATGAATGAGACTGGCACGTCATGTGGTAGATTCTTAGAATTGCTCCAGTTTTACCTTTTTCTACCTTTATTCAGTGGGGAGACCAGCCATACATACAGAAAGAAGGGATATGCATTGGCTCCTGCATTGCCCCTATTTTAAGCGATTTGTTTTTAGCTGAACTGGACAGAAACCTTAGTGGTCGCCTTCATGACTTTAGCATCACAAGAACGTTCCGGTATGTGGATGACTTTTTAATTTTTCTTGATTGCAATTCTGGCGGTTTCGAGACGCTAGCAACTAGCGCACTTACCTTTTTTCGTCATGGATTATCACCCCTAGTTTTAACTCATGAGTTACCATCTAACAGAAGCTTACGCTTTCTTGACATCAATCTTCTTTATGCGACCAACGTGTTTACTGGAAATTTGAGCCGCGCGCGAATAAACCGTTGCTCCCGTATGCCTCGGCACACTCGAAGCTGGTAAAAAGGGGTATTGCGAAGTTATGTCTGTCCAATGCTTTGCGTAGGTCTTCCCCCGAGCTCGTGAGTGACAGTTTCTTTGAGCAGGTTCTTCGCCTCAGGGATGCGGGGTATCCCTCGCATGTACTCGTTAGCGTTGCTGAAGGCCTTCTGAACCATATGGCACCGAAAAGAACCATTTCTCCGCCTTCAAAAAGTAAACTAGCAGTTATTCCGTACATTCACGGTTTTTCACACCGTCTAAAACGTATCGGTGAACGTGCAAACGTTAGAGTTATTTTTTCTGCTCTAGATAAACTGCGATCTTTGTGCAGATTGACTAGTGTGTGTGCCCCGAAGAATAGTGAGTGTGATAAGAAGCACAAAAATTCTTTCGTTGACTGCGCAAAAGGCACAGTTTATCAACTGCCTTTGACTTGCGGCAGCTATTATGTTGGCCAAAGTGGACGATGCCTTAATGATAGGCTCCGGGAGCATCGTTACAACGTATCCGAGATGAGAGGGGG
Organism: Rhipicephalus sanguineus; assembly: GCF_013339695.2. Lineage (NCBI taxonomy): Eukaryota > Metazoa > Arthropoda > Arachnida > Ixodida > Ixodidae > Rhipicephalus > Rhipicephalus sanguineus. The sequence continues at coordinate 94,583,361 of NC_051179.1, forward strand.
GTTTTTAGATGCACACTGTAGATCTTGCACTGTTATGACCACGTGTGACCCGTCTTACGACGAGTGTTCAGTTGTGAGTAGAAATAGAAATAGGCTAACCCGCGAGATTATTGAGGCGGAGTTAATTGACAGATTAGGTGACGCATGTGTATCACAACCGTCTATTGCTCTTTCTAGGAAAGAGTTATGTTTCTTGCGTCGGGAGATGAATTTTGTGCCGACAGCGCACACGTGATGTGTCGCGGCTTTTGTGCTATATATGTGGTTGCCTGGTTCCGAATAAAATACTGTTGTAAGTCAGCGCTCGTGTGTGTGTCAAGCCTCTTCTCTGTCTTCGTCTTTTGCGCTTTCAACCTGTGTCACGTCGTTGCTGTCTACAAACGCTCATTCGGTAGTTTTCGAATAAGGGCCCAAAACACTTTGCGCGTTCTGGCATTGCTTACGCACGTAGGTACGAATTTTCAAACAGGGTTTTTTTACGCTCAACGTTTGCGTCTTGCGGTGCCAAGGTGGCCAGATAGGCAAACTACGATGAGCAATCATTCGAACCTGACACATGAAGTTGCCTTCGGTAGACGCATTCCTTTAAACTTGTTATTCACTTGATGTAGTAGTAATGAATTCACTGGCAATCACTATCGATTACGTTTGTCCACAATACTTGCTGTCGTCAGTCATGTCTACACAACACTGTAAGCAAAAATTAGCCCAGATGAGAGCTTTATCAGCTTATCATCTCCGAAAACTCCCATGCCCGCATTATTTACTCCGTCTAGCGGAGTTAGTGCGGCATATGTCGTCGTTATGCTCCCGTTGCGAAGTGAAGGAGTATATAGACGGTTTCAAGACTGGGATAGTAGCAGCACGCGTTGTACCCCAAGAAACTTCCGGTTCTTCATTTATCACTCTCTAACACCGAAGCGGAAAGCGTGTTTTGAAGTTATGTCAGAGTAAGGAAAGACCTTTTTCCGCCTTCAGATAAAATGAAGGCGCATAAGTTAAGGACTAACTCTTACAATGTTGGGTATTGATTAGAAGCATCTTTATTTGAAATATTTGACTAGGCACAGGGTGAGAAGTGTTGAAAATCTGCGGGCTACTCGCCAAGGCTTTTGTTCCCCGCCAATGCTACGTAGTGCACGAAACCGAAAGCCGTCCAGGGTCTGTGTTTGTAAACACTGAAACCGTCTATAAACGACATGACCTTATTAAATATACTCCCCACAGCGTATCTGCTCACGTGGTTAAACTCACGGCCGTACCCAGGAATTTTTTCGGGGGGCGTTTCTGTGTAGAACGGCTAACTTTGGCAACTGGTCCATGGTCGCTGTGAAGGCGTGCAAGTATTTTAGTATCACCCGAAAAGTTAAAGCATCAAAAAATTTCGGGGGGTGTTTAGTTACGGCTCTGGTTAAACTCCCCATGGGAGCTCCAAAAGCCACTTTTGGCAGCGACGTGCGCGCGTGTGTATATGCGTGTCCGCGTCTGTTTACCGCGTCCATGTGAAGCTCCAGTGCACCGAGGTCTTGCAACAAACGACCGATTAGTGCTTTGTGTAGACGTGTAGCTACTTTCCCCGCTGAACAGCTCTGGACAGAGACAAGTTCACCTCGCGCCAGCCAGGGGCGTACCAAGGGCGGTGGGGGGGGGGGGGGGGGTTCAACCCCCCTCCCCGAAAATGTTCAATTTTGCTTGCGTATATATACACGCACACATACAAATGCAGACACTAACATACATAAAGCATGGTTGAACACCCCCCCCCCCCCCCTGAAAATCATTTCTGGCTACGCCCCTGGCGCCAGCGTCCGACCGCGAACACATCGAGCCGGCTGTCCAGTGTTGATCCTCCCGTCGAGCGGCCGTGCCCTTGTACACGACTGCAAGCCTCCGACACGTCACGGATACCCCGATCGCTTCAACGGGCCCAGTTACGAATAATTGCGAAGAGTAATTTCATCGGTTACAAAAGTAAGCTGTTGCGATTGTCAGCAGTTGCTTCTGGAGTTTCACCGGCTAAAACTTCGAAGCTGTAAGAAGTAGACTTCGTTACGTCATGGGCCTCATGCCTGCCAGCGGCCGGTGTGAGAGCTGCGCCGGCGACACGCTCGCCCCCACCGCCGGCGACTGTTGCTCCTCGGAGTGTCACCGGTGTTTCAACGGCTGCAACTGCTAAGTGGTAAGCAGGCTTCGCTACGTCGTCGGTACGAAACCGGTGGCATATAGCGAGCTCCCACTGCCGCACCGGCGAGCTCTGAGCTCGCACTGGCCACCGGAGAAGCAAAGAATATGTTTCACAGAAAATAAAGGCTGCTGGAATAAGTTTAAATTGTCTCTTTTGCTCCATGCGACCACCGCTGTCAAACGTCTAGCGAGAAGGCGAGTGCCGATACAAGGCAGATTGAACCAACATGCAGCCGCCGATACATTGCGAGCCGTCTAGTTCGTTGCAAGTGTATGGCTCCGTAGCTTAGACTCCGCGGCTAGCGGACGCCCGTTTTTTTATTGTGCGTATAAAGTAACGGTGACGAAAATTGCACAGCAGCAAGAATTTTGAGCAGGCGTTCATCGTATAGCCGTGCCGTACTCCTGGGAGAGGCCTAGCGACGCCGTCGGCAAGACCGCGGTAGCGGCGGGGCGCCGCGGTTCTTCGCCGTTGTTGCTCATGAATGTGTGCCGCTGAAGTGTTCGTGCAAGGCCGCTCGTGGTTTGGGTACGATTAGGTGCATTTTACAGGCTCACGCAGAGTACTGCTAAGGCTGATTCAGCCCATTTGCGACGAAGTGTCAGCTGATAATTACAATTCGCTCATTAAAAGGCATTGAATATTAGGCGGGTTTCTAGTAACAGATGGGTGTGCTTAAGTGGTATCTAAAGCCCACCGTAAAATTACACGTACGTCATGAATCTTTATTGCTTAATTACGCGGAAAAGAAGTGTCCCACCAGAGCTACAAGGGAGGTCTGGATACGGTGCCTATATATACCCAGTGACCGAATTCCGGTTGGGCAGCGCCAGCGGCGAGCGGTGGTGAGTCTGAGTATTGTAATACTTTGCAAATGTTGTGTGCTTCGATGCTGATTTAATTAAACATTCTCTGGCGTATGGTGCGACAGCAAAAAGCAGTTTTGTTTTCGATGGTTGTAAAATTGTACTTCCATACTTAGCTGAAAAAGTTCCCCGATGAATGTAAACAGATACTCGCCTGAGTCCATCCAAAAACTATCTCCTTTAGGGGAGTAAACTTTATACTCTGCCTGGACGGATTATATAAAAGCCCCATCGGGGCGTGCGCTAGAGGGCAAGTCATTTTACTCCCATCTAGGCTTTTTTTTTTGCTTACAGTGAACTTTGAATCATCAGCTGCGTTAAGGGCATACGAACGCTCAGAGCGGCAACATATCTCTAAACAATATTTCTCGGCCAATAAAACATGTATGCTTGAGATGTGAGAAAGCGACAGCATTTATACGATAGTTTATTTATTGACACGTCATTTGTTGCTCAGAAGTCGGGTCAATTCGGTCTTTATCGAGAGCCGTCATTTCGGTAGGCGCCGCTATGTTTTTGACGCAAGGCTGTTGGGGCAAGTTTTGGAGCACCGCTCTAAGTACGCGAAATAGCCTGCCCGATGCAAAACACATATGCCGTAGTACGCTCGCGCATGCGCGGTAAGTCCGACGCCGTTTCTTTCGGGGCCCCAGAACACTTCGAGGTCCCTATTCGAAAACTTCCTATTGCCTTCGAATACAAGGGCAGCCATGGCGTTCCGTTGCGAGTCTACGTCACCCACTTTTTCATCATATTGTCGTCATTTTGAAGTTAGTCTGACAGTCTGCTCATGAGAACTGCAAATGACAGTTGCACAAAGCCACATGCACTCAAACGACAGTCGTATACATTCCTGCCACTGCGCACCCTTTTTCTTTCACGATTATGACAACTCTCTGTCCATAGCTATGTGGAGAGAGTGGGAGGAACGTTAGGGAGCACTGCAATTACGGCGCGCAGGCGGGCATATCAAGTTGTATTTTTTGGTATTTCGCGGGTACCTACAGCCAGTAGATAAACAGAAATACTTAATAGAAACTTAGAGATTGTCCACTCAGACATTTTGCAATCCGATCTACAACATTCTCATCGGAATTGTTTGCGTTGCTTCGCTGCTTTAAAGTTGGCTAATGATTCTAGACTAATTAAGCCTAAATACGCTGAATAATCTAGCCTTATGATATATATATATATATATATATATATATATATATATATATATATATATATATATATATATATATATATATATATATATATATATATATATATATATATATATATATATAGTGAAAAACTTCGTACTACCATATAGAAAACAAAACAAATATTTATTTTACCTAACAGTTACGGCTGGCAGTCCAGCCTTCTTCGGAGGATGTAATTTCAATGACATCCTCCGAAGAAGGCTGGACCGAGAGCCGAAACAGTTAGGGTAAAATAAATATTTGTTTTGTTTCTTATATTGCAGTACGAAGTTTTTCACAATTTTTATTACGGTAGCCAGAAGAAGTTCTCTTTACCCATATATATATATATATATATATATATATATATATATATATATATATATATATATATATATATATATATATATATATATATATATATATATATATATATATATATATATATATATATATATATATATATGTCTGTGTCTCAAGCACACTTTTACCCGAGAGACGTTAAGCGACTTGGAATACTCACAAGCCGTCCTCATCCAACCAGATGTCCATATTCAGTTCCTCCAGAGTGGTCATAGCACAAAACGCTTCGGCAAGAGCGGCCAAAGCATATTCCGTGTCTTTGAAGACGCCCAGAGACTTCAGCGTCAGTTTCCTTAGCGTCGCGTCCTTCTTTCTGAGATATCTGGCAAACAGTTCACCGTTGCCGTGAAAGTAGGCGCAAAATACGCACTCTGGCACTGCAAGTTCGGTGATGGTGCGGTTCCAAATGAGCGCCCAGACAAGTCGACGAACACTCTCCGATCTCAGTGTGAGCACGGACACGTCGAGGCTTCGGAGGTGCTCCATCCTTCGCTCCATCAGAGGTCCCTTCAAATGCGTGGCGTCTTCGCAACGCGATTGCACATTGCAGCTGACGGACGCGAACTCAAGTTCTTCCAGATGCGAAAGTTCGTTCACCACCTCGAGAACGTGAACATTCGAATCATATATGTGGTCCAACGCTAAGCGCACCGTCACGCTCTTCACGGCGAGATTGCGTCCCAGAGCGGCAAGAAGAGACTGTGGTTGCTCCGTGCTGCCGTTTATCTCGACTGCTGTTATACACCTGTGCTCGGACAGAAGGTGCTCGGCGTAATGCAGCGCCACCTCCTTGCGTCGTTTGTCCAATGAACAAGGCAAAGGGCATGGGGACGCGGGAGCCTGAACCACAGCCAGACGAAGGCCGCCGGGTCGTCGCTGGTCTTCAACCAGCTCCAAAGAAGCGCCAAGCAACAGTTCTCTCGTACTTCTTAGGTACAGCAGCAACTGGCAGTCCGAGTCTCCGACTTTGGTGCACGGCATGTGTAGATGACGAGGGAAGGCTACCGCGTCGCCAGTGTCACAGACGCCATAAGCTCTGCATGGCGCGGAATGCGCATCGGCCATGATCTGGGAGTCCGGTTGATGACAGATGAAGAACTCGAACTCCTAGGTAGTCTTTCCTCAGTCAGATATGGGGCCTGCATAAGGAAGTCGAAACGATGAGCATCAGCGTTGTTGAATATTGTCAGATGATGTGCACGATACTTCATATTTTTTATTGGCTTTAGTAGTAACAAGGAGCAACGCATTCAATTCATTTCTGTGATTCACTCGTTTTGCGTTAGTTTCACATTCACACGCCTGCATCGTGTGCATGGGCATTTGTCCAAATATAGGGAGATTTCGCGCACGTGGAGCATATAAAAGTGCTCCACGCGAAACCCCTGACGTTGTTGCGTATATTGATTTCAGTCCTACAAACTTTCCTTGGCATTAGCACTGGCAAGGAGCACTGGCACAAAAATTTTGAAGGCGAGACAACTTGAAGGATAGACTTGTGTGAGAACGCACGCATCATCTAAAAATTATCAACGTCGAATACAGCCTAGAACATATTGGAAATCAACATTGAAGTGCGTGTTGCGCAACTGTACGCGAATACACCAGCTCACGACATCGACACCAACTTGTTTTTAATGTAAACAACCAATAATCACTTGCATCCCGATGTTTGTGTTGGCTACCATGCTCCTTGTGAGCGCTCTCTCCTATAGCAGACATTTGGAACGGAAACAGGGAGCACGTACACTTTTTGGACTTGCAAGGGAGTATAAAGGCTGACGCTCACGCCTGGGCAGTGCATTTGGGAGGAGGGGAAGTGGGGGGGGGGGGGATTACGCACGTTTGCAACATCCCAAATCGAATTACGGCGGCACCCAGGAAGACTTCGTTGACAAGTGTTGCGAACGCGGGGCTCATGTGCACGCGGTTTTGTGTGCCTACGTATACCAGCTATGTTTACATGAAAACCCCGCTGGGACCCGCCTTCTCCCCTCTCTCGGCGCTCTATGATAACGAAGGTGCGACGGGGTGCTATAAAATCATCTACATACAATTAACCATCGCGCGCTCGAGCAAACGAGGTTACCAGGCGTGATAAGTGAATGGTTAGCTGCTCATTACAAAAGAACGCTTAAAGGTGTAAATTTTTTGTATCACACTTCTTCTTTAAAGCGACCGACCACTAGCCAGAACGTGGGATTAGATCCTGGTATAAATGAAAAGACCGTAAAATAGTGACCGATTCCAGCATCCTTTTTGCGTTGCGAGTAGAATTTATATTTTTAAGCGTGTGTAAAAGTAACAAGAACCGGTATGTCACGCAGCCTAGCGGAACAGCCTTGATCCTGGATTATGAAGTCGATCACTTTGCTGTACGTAGTCTGATACTCTCATGAGTGCCATAAATAGTCCTCAAAGTTAGAGTATGTATATTATTATCCAGCCCCACTCACTTTTACGAGGTAAAAGGAGCTGCATGGTGAGAAGCGGGACTGCCTTCGCGGCCGCCAGTGGACCATGTCGAGCCGCGGCGCATGTCCGCGAGGTGCACGCATGCGCAGTAACTCACCGGGCTCGAACACGAACCGCTCTCGCGCTCACTGTTTGCAGCATATGTTGCCTCGTGTGTATAATGACTTCATATTCGCCTCAGATGGAAAAATTCTGATTACAAATGTTTCACGGCGTTTTCCACGTTCGTTCCGTATATATAGCTTTCCGCTGCGCTGAAGAAAATAGGTACCATGAAAATTGGTTGTGGGACCGACCTCTGATTTTTCTCGACCCATTTTTTACGGCACGACAGAAAGCTCACCCTTCGCTGTGTTGGTAGCTACAGTAGTTAATCCCAAAGTACGTTGTTATTTAATAAGCAGTATTTTTCGATCTGAAAGGCTCTAAGGACGGACGTACCTTTCCTTCAGCAACGCTGAGAATTGATAGCGATGCCGCCAGCCCTCCTCGCGATTTGTGAAAGCTATCCTTGTTCTGCTTTCGCAGGAGTTCCCGTAACTATATGCCTAACCGCCTTTATTTACAGCTTTTCAGCTATTTTTGAAAATAACAAGCTCTTACGATGAGATGGTGTGGCATTTACACCTTCCCTGTACTTGTACCGCGTTGTGTGCGCATGCGTCCAAGGTTGCCTGCGCCTGTGTCACGGGTGGCTTGTGCCGGCGTCGTTACTCTCTCGATGCACGAGCCAAGCCAAGTCATCGAAAACGTCACTACGCATATGCACGGCCGCGCCGAGTAGCAGCTCGCGTCATTTCTGAGACAGAGTGTAGGTAGCAAGACTATGTCGCTCCAATATCTTAACGACCTGGAAACTGCGTGCAAGGCTGCATGAGCACGCTGAAAAGTTGCTCAACACATGCTGACGAGCATGGGATCATTACGTCACGCGAAGGCAGCGCCATTTTAATGCATGCGACTAACGCAGGCCTATATGTACTTTTTATGGAGTAATACTTTTTAATAGAAAGAAACGAACAATATTTCAATGCTAACAAACAAATCGTCAAGCGCGTACAGCAATCAACCGTCACGTGGCCGGATTCATCGGATTGTCCATATTTTTGCCGCCAGAGGCGGCACACGTCATTTTTCGCAACTTTCAAATAAGGAAATAAAGATATAAATCCATCTCTCACGAAACAAAAAAGCAGGGTTGGCTTGAGTCAATGCGACGGACAATCTTTCCATCACTGGAGTCACCTCATTTCATGTTCTGGGCAGTTGTCGGTCCCTTTAACATAAAGAGTGTGTCTTACAAATGTATGACGTGCAGTAAAAACAGCTCTCTGTGTAATGAAGATCTTTATGTCCACGACATCGGTAACGCAGCGCTGTTGCGCCAGAATGAGCAATTTATCGGTGAGTGATAAAATAAACGTATGCGGCAGCAGCAATCAAAACATAACAGGCATATCTTGGCATCCACGGGCATAACACATACTTCTGAACACTACGTGGTCGTAATCACGTTAATTTGCCTGGAACAACAGAATCGCATAGCAACCTCCTTGATGGTGTCAAATTTTAGGGTTAATGGTTGCGCGCTTGCGCAAGCTTTGGAACGCAGTAAAGAATGAAATCTCAGGAATATTTACTTGCTTCTATCCTGGAAATAGTAGGCTTGAAACATGTCTGTTTAGGGCTAAAAAAGACGTCCCGCGAACTCGAGAAATACGAAAGACAGCGCGCTAAACTTGAACTGAATGTTTACTTGGTTAAGCTGTATACTCAACAAGTAGAAGTGGTGTAACTGCATGGTCTATTGTAGCACAACGTAGGACTTTAATATTCACCTATAGTTGGTGCGAATTTTATACTTGGCACATATCTGTTTCGCGCAACAAAGACGTATAGGCACAGCGTAAACTTCAACTGGATCTTTAATTTTCAGGAAATCTGGGCTCGTCGGCGCGAATCACAGTTGGTGTTTTACGCGCTGTCCTCTCTGTTTCTAGCGCTTTTACAATCCCGACCATCTCCAGCCGGCGACTGCAACGCCGCGGCGCGTCACGGCACGAACTATTATGAGCAGCGCAGAGCTAGGGGCTTTTTTGACGACCGCGCGTGGCCTAGGCACTAAAATGCGCGAACGTCCCTAGCCATTTTAGTCCCTAGCAGTGGCTGGAGCGGGGAGCGATTGCAAACGCCATGGTTGCGCTGTGTGTGTTGTGCGCCAGTTTGTATTTTTGTAATATTGGCGCCTCCTGCGAATGTAATGATACGTGAGTGTTGGCTGTTTCGTGCAAGTGGTAGTGTTGAATGCGCACTGACGACGGGTACTTGCTGCTGTGTGGTCGCTTTTAAGTGCGATCAGGACTGATTGCAGTATGGTTGCAATTTGAGTGGCGGTATTTGTTACGGATTACTTTGGACCGTGCAGCAGGGACAGGTGTCACGAGCACTTTTGAATCGCGGGCGGCGTGAGGAGCGCTCGGGTACAGCAGTGTTGTGTGTGCACGCCGGTGAGCTTTGCACTAGGAGTGGAAGCTTGCGTCGTTCATGAAATAGCAAAACGTGAGGATATCCTGCGCTCATGGTTGCATGTGCGCACCGTACTTCTTCAGCACATCTTGTTTGCATACTCTGACAGTACATCTTGTCGGGTGTGAAACCTCAGCTAAGGCTTCTTCCGTTGTCGCAGTTAACCATTGCAGTTTTTTTTTCTCAAAGGTTGCATTAGTAAAAGGACCGAGGCAGTTGCGCGGCCTTGGCACCTATATCTTCTTGCTCTGGAATACTGCAACTTTGACCAGCAACATTAATGCGTGCCTAAAAGCCCTAAACTATTGCGGCGCAGTACTAGTACTTCGTTTACGGTGCTTCAACGCAAGTTATTTACAAATAGATAATTTTATTGAAATGTGCTGGTGTTCTCTTTTACCGTGTGCTGGAGCCTTCCGTAGTGGTTATAACTCATCTAAGTGCAATATTTACAATATTTAGCATCGATGTTCTACTTCGTTACACATACACCCAGACTAACCATATCTATCAATTTTTGTGTGTCTGGGCATTCTGTTGGTTTAACCACTGTGGAGCATGTTGGTTTAACCACTGTGGAGGTCTGAATAAGGAGGTGCCATTGCAGCATCTCGTGCTGTATGCAATACAAACACTGAGCAAGACTGTGGCAATCGTGTTATTTTAGTCTGCCTTTGTGTTGTGTCCTGTGCTAGATTCTGAAGCACTAATAGGTCGTGCTCCCAAATGCAATGTTTGTGAACTGTTGCTGAAGACAGAATGACCCGCATTAGGATTGGCCAGTCCAACATCTTTGCATTTCTTACTTGATAATGGGATACAATGCCAATGGTCACATTTGCACATTTTTCTCCTGGGTCTTTCAGGGCTATTGGATGAGAGATTAGCTGCTTTTTAAGCACTCCTCTCGCAGACGCACAGGAAAGTGCATGTCAGGTGACCATGTAATATAATACACAGGAAAAGCTTTTGGGAATGCCATAGCACACCATATTTCATCTAATGTCACTTCCTGTATCAAATATGTTTGTTTGCAACTGCCATTATTCAGACTGACTGCATCTTCTTTACCAAGTAGCCATATTCTGAGATGTGTACTTCAGTATTCCAGCTTTACTGCATTGAATTTGCTTTCAGACGGTGAGAGAATCATTTCCTAGGTGGCTTAATTGTCATATTTCACTGGACTCCCCTTTTTCCCTAACCATTAAATAAGCTAAGCCACGACAGTTTTGTATTGTGGCACTGCCTGGTGCTGTATGCGGGCGTATTGTTGATGCACTTTTATATTGCACTGCATGACTCGTGCTCAAGTGACAGGGTAAATTTGTATGTAGTGGGTGAGGTGCCAAATTTCAATGAATGCTACGTTCTGGTGTGGTAATAATTCGCTCTGTGAGACTTGATAACTTTCCACAAGGCATGTGGCAAATGGTCTGCAATGCACTTACTTTGCGGGCAACTGAACTTGTCCATTATTGATATACTAGTTGTTGGAACACTGACTCTATGCATAGACATGTAACCATTGAAACACACAATGGTGTCCAAGTGTGCGCAAACATTCACTTCTCAATGCTAGTACTGAACACAGGCTTGAATAAATGGCACACAGTGCAGCAGCTCCTGGAAGTACATACAAGTATACACAGAAAGCATATTTATTTACCAAAGTTTTTCATGAAGCAAGAGAGCATATAGGGCTGCTATTATGTTTGTATAACTTTATCTGCCTCCAAAAGATCCCTGTGACAATGGACAACATTCTGTTAGAATCACTATACTAACACATGGTTTAAAATTTCAGGCACACTGCATTTAGATAAAAAAAATCAAACAAATCTTATTTATCTATCGCTCATTCAACACAATTGTTTCTTTACAACACCTGTCATACAGAGTGGTGCTACATGGAAACTGTACATGCAATTACGTAGTGGGTGGCAACTGCATAGCAACTCTCTCAGATGAGTTGGTGCTCTGTACTCGTGCAGCAACTACCAACTTCACCTACCCCTGTACAGTAGGTGAAGTTTCATCTGTTTTTAGCTCACAACTACTTGGGTTGCATTTTACCCATGAACTTCGAGAGCGTTCGGTTTTGCGGTTTTTAGACCTTAAGATATTCTGCAAAGAACATGCTTGCTGGGGCTACTACCCGAGGGCTAAGTAGGGATTGCTTCCCTTTGATCCAGCACATTTTAAGACAAATAAGAGAGCTACAGCTTTGATGTGCCTGGAATCTGCTCTAAAAAAATCGTGCTCACATCAAATGGTGCCCAATTTGAGAACCACATATGCAGTCTTTCGGCTGCAGGGTTCCCCAACTCAGTCTTGACTGCTCTTCCTGAAACCCTCCGCTAAAAATTGAAACGCGGAACAGGATGCGTAACTGCGAAGGATCACCGGAAGACCCTTAGGCCAGAGGTTGTACAATACGTTCATATAGTTTCCCACTATCTTAAGAAGATGGGAAGTAGGCACGGTGTCACAATTTGTTTGTCTACTCCCAATAAGGTGGGAAAGCTGTGGCCATGCATTTGCAACACCAGTAAATGTGGATACTGGAAGAACCACAAAACGCTGTTGGTCAAGTGTTCCACAGGAGTGGCATATTGCATTCCCATGTCATGTGGGATGTTCTACGTTGGCGGAACTGGGCGCTTTGTCAATCACCATTTGGGGAAACACGCATAAAACTTGCAAAAAGGTAGATTACAAGTACGCACATTTAGTTGCTCGTGTCAGCAAAATGTGTGGCCCGGTTTAAAGGGACGACGGTTTGCGATAGGAGTGAAGGCAGCACTGCACGTATCAGTTTAGAAGCCTATCATATTAAGACATTTGATAAGTGCACTAGCACCATCTCTTGCCCTTTTTAATGCTGAGTTTCATCTTCTGGATGCGGCTGTTACATCTTGGATCTCAAAGGAAAATAAATATAATGTTTTGTGTGTTAAACCTTGTTTTGCATCCCTCTTTTTTTTTTCCATGCTTCACTCTGGCATATATAAAGTGTGTCATTCTGCCATCAAAGGGGCCCTGAGACACAAATTAAGCGTGTAGTTTTCATTGCTTCTTCTCGAACTATGGAATGCACTGATTTCGATCATTCTTTTTGCATTCACCTCAGTATTCAGCATTACACGCACTACAGCGCTGCAGTTTGCAGATTAAAAGGCGTTCCAGGGCCCCTTTAATCCAGTTGTAGGTCACCGCTAGTGTGTCAGTGTCTTCTCTAGTGCAGTGGTTCTCAGCCATGGATGATCTGAACACCTCTTGCAGTGAGAGACAAAGGGTCAGAGTAATAAATTAACACAACATGCAGCTGAAACAGGTGGCTTTTCTTTCTCCCTGGCAAAGCATGGTCACAGTAATGTGCCACGCCGATTCGATGTCAACAGCTTGTTAACAAGCTGTGCTGTCTGCAGCAACCTTCAACCTCTTTTTTAACAATGTTTGTTCTTCAAATATTGAAAGCTAGAGAAAGTGTGCTCGCGCACATATGCCGAAGACAACTGCAACAGAAGCTTTGAAGCCATCTGATAGAGAAGTGGAATTATAGGTTAGCTTTTTTTTTTACGGCGAAGCATACCACAAATGAAAAGGGGCCGCTGTCGCAGGGATTAGTCAGCCTCCAAAAAGTTTTTTTTTTTGTGAGTGTCGCGGACCCGTTGGGGTCCGTGGACATCCAGTTCAGAACCACTGCCCTAGTGGGTGTGTTCGCGCGGTTACTCGTCAACAATGAACCAACCTGCCCAAAAGGAAGTATTGACGATGTCTCGTTCTGTCTTGGCAATTTGAACATTGCGCGCGTTCTTGCTGTTAAATGGAAAAGAGAAAACGATGAAAACAAGAATCTACACGGCGATCAAGGCACAGACCAGTTTGCTTTTAATGACGGGAGTTCAACAAAACAGCGCACAATGCATTCGCACTGGCTTTCCAGGCGAAATTAACCGACCAAGCACAAATGAATGGAAGCAGCGACGCAATAACCCATCTGCGGCTACAGCCTGTTGCCACACTACAGCCTGCTGAACGGCGAGGAAACGATTGCGGATCGTGTTTGCCGCAGAACACTCTAACATAATTTACTTACATAATTGGCATGTATGTACAGTAGGGTGATTCCACGTAAGATCGAACAAAGGATGGCTGGTCGACCTCTCAAATTGATTTCAAAATTTTATATATTATTGCCTGATGAGTGGAAAGAAGAGATCCGCAATTTGTTTTGCCGCCAAAAATTTTTTCGAACCACAGGAAATCAATAATGACGAAGAGGTGGAGTGGAGCGCTCATCCGCTCTGCTGTTTTGGCCAACTTTCGTTATGAATTGCACAAAATATATTAAAGTTAGGTAGCTCAAATTTGTTTACCTAAATATATGCATGTTTTTGCTTCTGCTCAGGTATTTTTAGTTTTTATGCGTCGTGTAGATGTTTTTATAAAAAACCTCAAAAATGGCCCAATCGGCAAAATTTTCTTTACTTTGAAGGTATTTATCTCAAAAAAGCCTTGTACCAGAGCGACAAAAATTCTGCATTACGTTCTTCGCATGCTTATCTACCAAACTGCCAAATCTTGTATTTATATAACTTTTCAGTAAAGAGATATATATGATCGGGCTAAGTTCAAGAAAACACCGAACAATGGAAACTTCTGACGACAATTAAAAAAAAACCCATTTTGTAAATTTCTTAAACTTTGTCCACTTCTTCTCCTCCACATCAGCTTTCACAGTCATTAAAAACATGTTGCATAATGTCGTTGCACTAATAGTTATGGCCCCTCCAATGAGACCCTTAGGCAAGGATGGGCAATTCCGACTTCTTGCCCAGCATTGTGTATAAAATGCAGGCAGGATTGAATTTCTTTTTATTAAAAGGCCAGCAGGTACCTAAAAAGGTGTCGCCGGCACTGAAGACGTTAATTTTGAAAATATTTGGTCACTGCAGCGGCCACGAGCGCGGGGCTACCGATCAGGCGCGCGCGCACCCGAGATGCTCGTTGTTAGAGAGGGCGCAGTGAGAGCTCGTTTTCGCGTCCTCAGACCGATTGAGTTCGAAACAGCAACACCTCTCGGGTGACTTGAACGCACGTGCACCGGTAGTCGCAGTGATCTGGTTAATTGCGTCGATTTCTTTTTCAGGGGGCATAAGAATGTCATCGTTAAACTGTGCGTTCCGTGAAGATCTTTCATTGCAGTGGTAGCAAAAGCACGCGTAGCACAAGTAGTCCGTCTCACTGACAGTCACTGAACTTTCGGGCGTTAGACGTTCCTTCAAAGCATTATGTCTAGATCGGTAACTCTGCGAAATTTTGGCTTCTTTGCAATAATTAAGGGAGTACTGACACGATTTTGAGACATCGCAAAAGGGACATTTTTTGCTTCGTTGGTATGCAGAGTCCACGCTGTCCACACACTGGAGTCGGAGAACAGGTATAAAATATTTTAATTTGACTTTGAAGTTTTCGTCGCTGAGCAATTGCAAGCCAGCCACACTGCAAGGACATTATCCCGACAAGTCAACACAGTTCCTCCTAGTTCGTGAGTTCTGCGTCCTGCATGCAGCCTAAATCGTAGAAATCACTGTCAGGGTCACTAGACGACAATTCACTCATTGTTGTCTATTGCACCACGAGCAGATGACGGATTTCCCGCTAGTACGTCGCAAATTTCTGTATCTCCGTGACGTCACACTGCTATGAAACGACACTGAGAAGCCACCCCCTCGATATCGAAACCGAAAGTGTCTTTTTAAGGTGGCGCTAATTAAAATATATAGGATGCATTCCCAGGCACCACAATAGTCGTTTTACGTTTCTCGACACCAGTATTTTTATTTAGAGCAACAATCCGAAATTTTTTAAAATTCGTGTCAGTACTCCTTTAAGCTTCTTGTGCTTCGAAAGGTAGTCTCCACAATAAACTCATTCAGAGCTATACTTTCTCGTCATGAGACGCACAGGAGGAGTAGAGTAAGAGCAAAGCACAAGAGCTATCCGCGCCGAATGAAGTGTGAACAGCGCACCGAACGCGCGGCCAGTTCACGCCGTCTGCTGCCGACATCTATAGACAAGCGCATCCGGTTACCGATAGTTTTGCTTTTCTTTCCTTTGACAATCCATATTTTGCTTTGCCACTGGAGCGCCACGTTCATGCTTTCCACTGATCGCAACTGGCGCAGCGCAGTTTCTGTGGCAGCAGCGTGCGTGAAGCGAGCACTCATAGCTCCCTTATAGAGTTTTCATCTTGCTTCCATCTCCGCCGTGTTATCAGCGCCTAGCTGAGATGCGAACAGAGGGCGGATAGAATAGCGAAGCTCCAGTGCACGTGCGTTCAAGTCACCCGGGAGGTGTTGCTGTCTCGAACTCAATCGGTCTGAGGACGCGAGAACGAGCTCTCACTGCGCCGTCTCTTACAACGAGCATCTCGGGTGCGCGCGCGCCTACTCGGTAGCTCCGCGCTCGTGGCCGCTGCAGTGACCAAATAATTTCAAAATTAACGTCTTCAGGGCCCGCGACACCTTTTTAGGTACCTGCTGACCTTTTAATAAAAAGAAATTCAATCCTGCCTGCATTTTATACACAATGCTGGGCAAGAAGTCGGAATTGCCCATCCTTGCCTAAGGGTCTCATTGGAGGGGCCATAACTATTAGTGCAACGACATTATGCAACATGTTTTTAATGATTGTGAAAGCTGATATGGAGGAGATTAAGTGGACAAAGTTTAAAAAATTTTAAAAATGGGTTTTTTTTTTAATTGTCGTCAGAAGTTTCCATTGTTCGGTGTTTTCTTGAATTTAGCCCGATCATATCTCTTTACTGAAAAGTTATATAAATACAAGATTTGGCAGTTTGGTAGATAAGCATGCGAAGAACGTAATGCAGAATTTTTGTCGCTCTGCTACAAGGCTTTTTTGAGATAAATACCTTCAAAGTAAAGAAAATTTTGCCGCTTGGGCCATTTTCGAGGTTTTTTATAAAAACATCTACACGACGCATAAAAACTACAAATACCTGAGCAGAAGCAAAAACATGCATATATTAAGGTAAATAATTTGAGCTACCTAACTTTAATATATTTTGTGCAATTCATAACGAAAGTTGGCCAAAACAGCAGAGCGGATGAGCGCTCCACTCCACCTCTTCGTCATTATTGATTTCCTGTGGTTCGAAAAAATTTTGGCGGCAAAACAAATTGCGGATCTCTTCTTCCACTCATCAGGCAATAATATATAAAATTTTGAAATAAATTTGAGAGGTCGACCAGCCATCGTTTGTTCGATCTTACGTGGAATCACCCAGTACGTACTCGTCCGTAAACAACTGGAAGCTGCCGATGCAGTCGCTTGCCGTTTGCAGTCGTTTACACGTTGCGAAAAGAAGCCTCAATACAGGGCATAACGACACCGGCTGGTTATCTCATAGCAATGAGAGTTCACAAAACAAGAAGCACACATCGCGTTCATACCGGCTTTGCCATCGAAATGACCGCATGCTCGTGTGCATGGCAGATGGACGCGTAACAAATGGCAAACACCTCCTCACACGCAACAACACCGAATGATGACGGGCCCGACAGCGACCGAGCTCTTTTCCGACGTTCGTATGTTCCACGGAGAAAGGAATGTTGATATCCGAGGCTTTCTCGTCCACACAAGACGGGACAACACCTACCGCGTGCTTTCGGTTTTCGCCCTGACTTGTCTCGCCTTCAAACGGGCTTCAGATGGAAAAGCGAAAAAAAAAAAAAAAAGCTGCCGTGGCGTGTATATTGACGTCAACGCAAACGTCACGTGACCAGGTGAGGCACTTTAGGGACTAAAACGGCTAGGGACGTTCGCGCATTTTGGTGCCTAGGCCGCGCGTGGTCGTCAGAAAAAAGCACCTAGCTTCGCGCGCTCGTAATAGTTCACGCCGTGACCGCGCCGCGGCGCTGCAGTCGCCGGCTGGAGTTGGTCGGGATTGTAAAGTGCCTGTTTCTAGGTTTAGTACGACGTATTTTTCACGCTCGCCAGGCGTGCTTCATCTCAGCAATTCGCATCAACTAGCCGAACTGTTCTTTTTAGTACTGCTCTTTCACGCTACAATACTGCGTTGAAGTACAGGCTCGAAAGCTCTGCTACTGCGGCATAATTTACGTTGCTGCGGTTTAGTGAAATATTCTTCGTCCGATTTTATAAAGATGTTGCGTCGTCTACGTTCTTTATATATCCAAGTAGGTCCGTATGCAGCACCTCGTTGTCTTACACTTTTTTTTTTGCAAGTAACGCAACTACGCACGTTCTGATATCTCTTCCCGCAAACACGACTTCAAATGAGGCTCTGTTAACGAGTTACGCTGAGTCACTATTGCGCCTTGAGTAGTGCGACATTGGCTAGGCAAAGGCTATAAAACTAGCTTATCGGATAATTTGAGAAACGCGCAGTGTCGCCGAATGGGCGAAGGATGCAATAGCAAACCACTGTAACATTAAACGAAAAAAGACTCCGAGCTTTAGGAACGATGTGAAGTAACAGTTAACCTAAACTCCATATTGGTATGCAGGTAGGCTGCTGCGTGGGCAGAACCACTGACAGACTCGATTACCGCAACAAGACGTGTCCTGGTCGCGTGATCGCCTTGCGTCGCCCACGCTTTCCAACCCGCGGCATGCTTACAGCTGGGCGAAACTGGAGTTACGACACGTTTACATTCTGCTTAGAGAGCAGAGTTGCACGTCTGATTGAAAACGAGAGGGGGGGTAAGGCTGATCCTTGATTTGTGCGGAAACTCCCTAAGGAGTTAGAGCAAGAATGAGTATAATGAGTCTAGTCGGTTCACCTACTAAATCCGAACTGCCCCTCCTCCCTGCCCATCGGGGCTCTGAAAAGCACATCTCAGATACACAAAAAACACCAAACAACACACCCGTACCATAAGTAGACAGGCTCAGGGTGCTTGGAGTACACATACAACGAAATAGACTACACACACACTAATAAAGCACTTCAGAAAACTGTGGACCACACTCTACGCCTGGAAATCCAATAAGCACGGCGGGCTACCAGAAGCAGAGCTCCCCCGCCTAATCCAAGCCGTCGCCCTCAATATGGTCACTTAGTCTCTCCCTTATCTGAACTGTACCTATATGAAAAGGGAAGAGAACAAAACCTTCAAATTGTTCTCGGAATGCCCACTCGAACGTCCACCGAACGGCTCATGGAGACAGGCACGTTCAAATCCTTAAACGGACACATTGAAGTTCACTTAACCTCACAATATACGCGCCTCTCCAACACACAAACCGGAAGGTGCATACTCGAAACTCTCAGTATCAGGCCAACTCCAACCACTAATGCGAAAGACACTATTCCTCGACAAATACACACGAGTCTGCACAATCCTCCGCTCCCTAAAAACATGCACCCTGTGCACCTCTAGTAACGGCGACGATAGCGTGGAAAAATTCTTGCAAAAAACAATTTTCTGCTTCTAAAGAAGTGCTCTACGTCGATGCTGCCGTCGATGCTGCCGAGGGTGTCCCCAAACTTCTTGCTCACCACAATGGTCAGCAATTGATTTGATCGGCCTGGTCAACTGAACCCGTGTATCAACGGCAAGCCGTGCTCGCGTTAACTACGGTCAATCCTGTAAAGGACGGCACAACTGCAATTAAAGCTGTCCGTGTGACTGGTTTGACACGGGTGAACAGAGAATGCGCTGGAAAAGCGATAAGAAGATGGCTACCAGAAACGAGCGTGCTTCCACGGCAGTACATTTCTTGGGCACCAAAATTTCGGTCGCATGTACTTTGAATATCCCCACGTAACATATGAAAATCAGACAAAAGAAAAATACCAACCAGGAAAAAAAAACACGAGGCGACTTACCTTGGAGGTTCCAGATGCGTGGAGGCGGGAGCACTTGTCATGTGGACACATCCAAAGACTGAGGAAAAAAACACGAATGCGCTCGAACAGGCAGCACGTAGTAAGCGGGGATGACTAATGCGTAGACTAGCCCACGTCTACCACCGTTATCCAGGCGATCACAGAAGCAAATGTCCACGGAGGTAGGGGTTAAGGTCCCTCTGTTAGTAAGGGTAACAAGGGCAGGCCACGTCTTTCACGGCTTAGGGCCAATGGAGGAAGGAGAAAGGAAAAAAAAAAGGCCGGACAGTGCTCATCTCTGAAAAAGCTATTGGTTGGAGGGGTTGAGAGAGGGAGAGAACGCAACAAAAACCCTTTCCTTCTTACCGTGTATGTCGCTTGCACGCCTCCTCTACCCTCCTTCCCTCTGCGGCACTCGCGACCATCATCATCAAACTGCTCGCACTCTGAAATATATCTATCGCCTTCGTTTTGTTTTTTCACTGCGCGCGATAAAAGTGGGTGTTTTGGTATCAGATATGTTTTTTTAGTTTGATAAGGTATCTTAATGCTACAGTATTTGAAGCCCCACTTGCGTATCGCTGATCGAATCAAAGACACCAACGTGGGCTGTTTGGCGCTGGATATTGAGTTGGAAGAAAATCTACAGAATAGGCCATTGGGGGGGGGGGGGGGTAATTTAGCATGTATATGAAATTGCCCCATGACACATCCGTACAATAATCGCAAATATGATGTGCACTCAAGAATATTGGATTGACTCGGCTCTTTGATTAGGAGCATGACCTAGACGTCATGAGAAAGTGAGGATGCAATCTTTTTTTTTGTTTTGTTTTTCAAGCTTTTAGTTGTCAAAGTGTGGCCTCCATACGGCCTCCACTACGGAATCACCAGGTTGTCGACGAACCATATATCAAGATACTGGAAGAAATCTACTAGCGGCTCCAACAACCACCACAGTCCACAGAACTTGAAGGCCAACTGATGTATGGTGATTATGGAGAGGAAACAGGCACTTTGATTCTGCAGCCCAGGCGGGGGCACGGCGCAACGTGAGACCAAATGGCTTGACGTTGCGGGTGTCCCAGCTATCTTTAACCAAGGGTTAAAAAATGTAATATTAGAGGTAGGCGAGTGAAATCAGTTGCACATTACCGACAGTCACCTTGCGCACTACGGACAACTTTTTTGTAATTAATTAATTTGTTAGTTAGGACTATTCAGCTAAATTGCTAAATATTGACGACAGGCAAGAAATGCGACTTGCAAAGTTCGAGAGCGTCTTCCGAAACCCCCATTGCATATTACAGAAAGCACCACAAAGAAATGCCCTTTATCAATCGTTGATAAACGTCTTCTTCGTCCCTGCGCCGGGCCGAGAACATTAATTTACTTGGACATAACTACATTCGATACAAATTAGCAACCAAAGTGAGGAAGTTTACAAGCTCAACACTGGTTGGTTATGAAAATCAATCTCACCCACGTCTCCATTCTTTAAACGATCTTTATTTCTCGCTCCCACATAACAGGCCGTTGAAATGCATGAATGAACGCAATGAGCTCCAAGGTTGCTCGACCGTCTTGTTTTTCTCTGCTACAAAAGGTGAAAGTTACGTAAAAGAAAAAGGCTATGCAAAATGAAGTAGAATGTTTAAAAGTTACATCAAAGATGGCCGAGCGCGAAGACCAGGCCCCTTCCCGACGCTATCACTATCAATGTGCCCGCACTGTCACGCCGAGTTGCTACGTCGTGAAAAGCACGTGTCGAGGAGATGACAGAAGCAATCTTTGCGGTGAACGCACAAACGATATACACACTTGACAGTGACCGCTCAACTTCAAAAATGTTTCCTTCCCAAAAAACAAAGTTTGTTCTGATCTACGCGTGTGCAGGTGGCGCCTAGAAAAAGCAGTTCCCGGCGGCCGGTTGCGCTGTTATATCCAAAAAACCCTATTTGCCTGCTTCGCAACAACGTGTCTGAACAGCCACGATGTCGTGGCTGTTCGCCAGAACGCAGCAATAGCCCACATGTGTTCTCTTGGGTAGTCACTGCTGCAGATGCCGCCGCTGTTCCTGTTGCCACCGAAGGAAATCCCTGCGGGCGCTGAATAGGACGATTAGCTACGGGCAGGGAATAACTGGCTTAACGCGCTTAACCCTGTGTGTGTCTTTTTCCGTTTCAAAATCGTCCAGTTCCTGGCAGCGCGAACAAGCCATGTATTCGCACCAACTAGCCCCCATAGCAGCTTTACTTGCAGGGAATGACTAAAGTCCCTACATATTTCGTTTTACTTAAGTACCGACAACTGCCTCCTTTCACGGCCCTCTCTCGCGCGCAGCTGGCGTCCGACGCCATTTTCTTCCTAACTTGGAAGATTTACAAAGCCATGTGCGTCTAAGTACATTAGCCACGCATCTTTCAGCGGACAATATGCTACCGCGACGAGCCTTTCTCCTCCCGTCAACCACGTGTCATTAGTGAATGGGGGACGCGTTTCACCAGGTGTTGGAAAAGAGTTAGGAAGAACACGGCTACCGAAAACGAGCGTTAGCCACTGAGATTCGTCGCCGGTGCTTCAATGGTTGTCGGTACTTAAGAAAGAACAGGGAAAAATCTAGGGACTTTAGGAATGACCTCTGAACACTGCGGATCTCTCGACAACCTGCTTAGAGAAAGTGCTGGTAGCCGAAACGCTCTCTTGACGCCATAGAAACGCTGCTTTGTGTTCGGGGAGCACGACTGCATTAGCCTCGCATTCCACTTCATTGTCGCGTGGAACCAACACCCTCTACTCAGTCTAGAGGGTGTTGGGGGAACACGCTCGAGAGGTGGCATGATAGGGTAAAGAAGGAAACCAAAAGAAGCAGTACAGTCCTCCCCCCCCCCCGCCCCTCCACACACACATACAAAAACCAAAGAAAAAAAAAATCGAAGCTTGTTGAAGCTCACTCATCACGGCCCTTACATTTCTCCGCTGCTCACGAATACAGATATGAGAGGTTGGTGGCAGAGTGTAGAATGGTGGAATCGTCGCCGAACATAGGCGGCACCAGCTGAAGCCAGTAGCGCCTGCTAAATTTGGCGCGGATTTTAAATCCACGCTGAAGATACACACAACGCTTTCAGAGCCTGTAAAATGCAAACCAGAGGTTGATATGCATGACAATTATGCCATAACAGCAAGGAAGAAAAGGGAGGAAATGTTGCAGACAAAATATAGGTAATTCGGATATTTCTTTTGGAGAAAACAAGAGCGAGATGTTAAAAAGTTAGATGTTTCTTGATACTTCCCGCTCGTTTCTAAAAAAAAAAAGAGATCCTGAGTAAAGAATCTGCCACAAGATTTTCTCCAGATACTAAAAAAGAATACATTGCCGAAAACCCCGTGTAAATCTGACCAATTTTGGGCGCGCTAGAGGTTCTGAAAGTGCGCATGTATTCTCTATGGGCATGGGCAAGGTCGTCCCCCCTCTTGTTGCGATGCGCGCTCGCCTTCCACCAGTCAATTTGCCATACAGGGCGTGGTCGCCCGTGCGCGCGCGCTTATCTCGTGATGGGGGCAGTTTGTACGTCTTGTGCGTTCACCGCAAAGAATGCGTTGAAGTTACAGAGCGCACGAAGGTCACTTCACTCGCTGTAGCGGCCACGTTTGCGAAAGGAGCGCGCTGCTCAACCACAAAAAAAAATAATAACAACTGTGAATGTTGTAGTTCGCGCTCGTCCTGAGTATACTTCTGCGTTCGTTTCGTGCGTCCTTCTTTGTGCATGACGGCGCTATAGATGCCAAACATCAATAGACATTGCACAACCTATCAATGCACAATAAACACTCACTGCCTCTGTAAAGACCCAATTCACTTTCGTGTTATACCGATTCCTAAGACGGAGAGATCAGCCATGTCTTTTTTTTCTTTCTTGGTCAATTTTTGATAGCATAAGAGGAGCGGGCATGCGATATTTTAGACAAAAGTAATTGGGATTGTAATGAGTAAATTACCCACTTGATGTAATTCATTCCTTTACTAAATTACCAGCCCATAAAGTATTTCATTTTATTACGCATTACAACAAAAAGTAATTTAAATACAGTAATTCATTACTGCAATGCCCTTGCTGTCAAGTCTGGTCCTTTGACATGAAAGCGGAATGAGCACAGTTACAATCAGTTTGCGGAGCTGGTAGCACACGCCGTTCACCCTAATACTCTTTTGTAGACGCTCAGAGTGAGTGAGTGAAAACTTTATTCAAGATGGGCCTGACGGTATTGGGCGGGGTGCGGCTACGAGCCCCTCGGCCTGGGCGACGGCCTGGAGTTCTTGGGCACGCGCGGCTGCCTTGGAGTGCCGGACGGCGCTCAGTTCATCGGCGGGATCGTGGTTGAGCAGATACTAAGATTTTGTTGGGTTGCATAAACAAAATGGCACGCGAGATTACCGAAGCCTTCCATTCAGGAGACGTGCAGATAATTGCGTAAGCGAGCCATCTGTAAAGCTTACTAACAAACAATCTTCCTTTATGACTGTCACGTGATTAATTTTTGGTTCTTTTGCTTTTTGTAGACAGAAGTTTTTATTGTGCAAATCGGTCGTATAATACGATTTTTTTGTATGGCCTTGCCCACGTGCACTGCCTTTTGAGTTGCGAGTCGGCGCAAGTCTGCCCTGTTACATTCCGTTCCCGTCCATTGTCTTGTGTGGGCGCTGCCATTTCATAATGAATGAACGGTGGTGGTGGTTTGGCGATAAGGAAAACGCATATTTCCGCAACCCCTTAGGGAGCACGGGTCAACGTCGTTGGAAAGAGGAGAGTGAAAAAGATAGCGCTCCCCCCCCCCTCTTTTTTCCCTTTACGAGTCTGGAATGTTGGTCGTGTTGGTACAGCACTGGTAGGAAAAGCACGCGCGAGAAACTGGGAAAACGAAAGAAGTCTCGATTACACAAGCGCTGACTGACAGTTTTTTATTGAAAAGAGAACGCATGAAAGTAAACTCTTTTGACACCACGTGGTGTCACACTTCACACGCTTTCAAGCCGCGGTCATTTTAAGCATCAAGATAATCCATCTGTATACTTTAGCCAAAGAGAATGACAGCTGGACAACGCACTTATCCGCTTGAAGAATGAAGAAGGCTTCTGCGATCAAACGGTCCTACCATCTGTAATTTTTTCCTCAGGAATGTTCTTGTTGGTCGTGCCAGCAAATCCCCTTTCTACTCTCCGCAGCCTAAGGTAGGTCAAATTGAGCTTTTCGCGTCGCGTTCCGATTAGCCCCCGCGCACTAACAGGAGAGTCGTTAAGACTGAACCATTACACGCACGAGCGGAATTGATGAATGCCAGCTGAATTTTACAGCGAAAGCTGTTATGAGATTCATTTCACCGGCCGTTTTTGGCGCCGTAGTTGTCCGCCGCCGCCGCCGGTGTCCGTAACCAGTATCGCTCGAAATAAGAAAAAACAATTCCAGGATGGAACGAGGTTCGAACCTCGGCCCTCTGCGTGGGAGCCCCAGTATTCAACCTCTGAGCCATGCCGGTGCTTGAAATTGCTTTGCAGAAAGGTCCTATACAGGCTTCATGTCGGGAAGGGAACCACATTAGCATATGCAATATAGCGTGGTAGAAGAGTAAAATAAGCACCAAGCGTCGCACAACGCGAATTCTGTAACCAGGCGTCACACAATGCGAATTGCTCAACGAGTAGGTTGTTGAATGCTTCTAACCCATTACAAAGGCTCTGCCATAATTCTTCATCAGGCACAGCATCAACAAAGTGCGCATAATGCCTTACATGCGTTTGGCAGGTACCAACGCTCTCCGTAGAATGACGAAAAATGGCACAGTGCCGGCTGCCCTACTTTCAAAATTACAGTGATATATAGCGTAGTGGGGTTCCTCGCAAGTGCACTTGTATTGGTGTCAAGGAAGCGCATAAGCGCATGATCCACTTCCTCGGGTCTCAGTAAAATTACAATGATTTAGCGTAGTGGGTTCCTCGCAAGTGCACTTGTATTGGTTGCAAGGAAGCCCATAAGCGCATGATCCATTTCCTCGGGGTCTCAGTAAAGTACTTCGCCCCCCCCCCCCCACGTCTCTCTCCCACGTCAACGTATGTTATACAGCATGACGGGAGAGGGAAATAGCGACCGGGCGTCACCCAATGCAAATTACATAACTGGTGGGCCGTTTAAAGATCCAACCCATTACAAAGAGCTGAGCCATAATTCTTCATCGTCATCAGTCGCCGCGTCAACAAAGTGCACATAATGCCTTACAGACGTGTAGCTGGTGCCTCGCTTCTCCGCAGAATGACGAATAATGGCTTAGTAGGCGCTTCCCAACTTCACAAAAATTGCGATTTATGGCGTAGTGGGTACCTTTCTAGAGTACTTGTACTGTATCCCCAAGAGGCTTAAACGGGCTCTAGAAACGCCGCTCTTCCAGCTTTCGCTGTGACTGTGCTGCGGTTTCAGCGCAGGCCTGGCGTTTTTGTTGAATGGACTCGTTAGACATGCTCATTTACTCTCGTTAGCTTGCTCGGCGGCATTTGTCCAGTGGCAGATTCAAGGGAAGGGGAGCGACTGGGCGGTCGCCTCGCCCCCCTTCCCCCACGCGCAACTGCTCGACAGCAATTTTTCGCCCCGTTGAATATTTCCGCGGCGAGAAATGCACCCACCACTTCGACCTTTGTGCTGAGCGTGAAACTGGCTACCTGACTCCCGCTTTCTGGAAGCGACCTGATCGCTTCCACCTTCAGACCTGGAAGCTGTTTGAATGATCAACCGCGTGGCCCGGGAGTGTAATGGAGGGGAGGGGGCACCTCCATGACTTGAAGTGGGGCTGGGCAAGCAGATGTGGTCGAGTGTCATTTTGTGCTCAGTATGCCATGGAAAAGAAAAAAGAAACTTGGGGGGGGGGGGGGGGGGCACGGCCACGGTGTGCCTAAAGCCCCTCCACGCGTCTGCTGCAGCTTTTTAAGCACCGCCATCTATTGTTTCGACGACAGCGCCCATTTTCCGGTTCCGGAGCTTCCGGAAGGAAGTTCTTGAGCCACTTCCTTCCGCTTTTCCTTCCATCGTGTTTCTACGCACGCATGTGCACACGCGAGAAAGCAACTATTTCATGTCCGTTTCGCAAGTGTTGTTCTTTTGAGGTTCGTCGTAAACTGCCTGCCGCCGAGCGAGTTTCGCTCGGTGTTTCTGCGTCGCGAGGGCATGGGGCGGATGCATCAACCGGAAAAGCAGCAGAAACATCATGGCGGCACTTCGGCTTCCGCCAGGCGGGCAGCCGGTGTAAAAGGAGAGGGGGAGGACGAGTTGGCGCAACACCATCTAGACTAGCTAAGGTATTCACACGAGCGAGAAATTGGCGTGGCACACAGGGGGATTGCGGATCACGGGACAACGTCGTCACGGATTAGTGAGTGGGCGCCCCCCCCCCCCCCCTCCGCTACTCCTCGGAGGAGACGGGGACCTTTTCCCGGACATGACAAACGATCCCCCGGTGGTGGGGGATATGACGGAACTTCGGGCTCTTGTTTGGCCACGTTGTTGCACTTGCTCCTGCAGAGAGCGACAGTGGGTGTCCAGTCTGCAGTCAGCATGATCTTCTGCACCTCGTCGTCAGAAGCTCGTCAAACGGGTGGTGCAAGCCACCAGAGTAGTCTAGTAACACTGATCTGCCCCCCCCCCCCCCCCCCGTTTGCCTCGTCCGTGTGAGTGGGGGACATTGTGGAGAGCTCTCTTCGCGAGCTTACATAACAAGGTTCCGCCTTTATCCCCCGAGGATTTGTCCTCCGTCTGAATATCCCTTTAGGCGTGGCACTCCCTGGCTACGCCACTGCCTTTGGGGTGTCGCCTTCAGAGTGCAGTTAGCTTATTTGACAAATGATGTGAACCGTATAGCCCTGGCAAGCGGCCTTGAAACACCGAAAGACTTTTAAGCCGTGCCTCCGCCCGCTTGAAGAGGAATGCGCTGCTAACATGTAATAATAATAAAAAAAACATCTCCACTTTTTTTTCTCGCAACCTCGCCGTACGCGTTCCTCAGTGCTTCCATGACTACTCCTGGCCGGAAGGCGCGTGCTGACAGAGCCCAATGAGGCTATTCGGAAAATCTAGGTACAATGTCACTCGGTACATCTAAAGTCCCTAGATATTCCCTGTTCTTTCTTAAATACCGACAACCATTGAAGCGCCGTCGACGAATCTCATTGGCTAACGCTCGTTTTCGGTAGCCATGTTCTTCCTAACTCTTTTCCAGCACCCGGTGAAACGCGACCCCCCATTCACTAATGACAGGGGTTTGACGGGAGGAGAAAGGCACGTCGCGTTAGCATATTGTCCGTTGAAAGATGCGTGGCTAATGTACTTAGACGCTCATGGCTTTTTAAAATCGTCCAAGTTAGGAAGAAAATGGCGTCGAACGCCAGCTGCGCGTGAGTGAGGGCCGGAAAAGGAGGCAGTGTTGCTACTTAAGTAAAAGGGAAAAATCTAGGGACTTTAGGTACATCCAATGGTGCGACGGAGGGGGGGGGGCATACATTACCTTGAAAGGACGTTCTTGGGAATTGAGCTGGCTTTCTTGAGTGTGACGACAAAAGCCCAAATTGATTGTCGTCACACTCCTCAGAGTAAATTTTATGGTGACCTGAGGAGTGCCGGGCATTCATGAAAAAGAACAGTGTGTCAATAGGAGGCGCATTCTAGTGTTTCGTTTCAAGAAAAGCTATTCATCCCCTGAAGAGCGGCGAACTAAAGTCTGTATTTTTCTAAGACGGAGCAAACAACTACCAACGGGTAACGGAGACTCTCCTCTCGCAGGCCTCCCTAACTCCAACTCTCTTCACTCTTTCCTGCTTCCTATGCACACTTTCAACGAAGGCGCCGCCATTTCCTGCTTCCTATGCACACTTTCAACGAAGGCGCCGCCAAAATCTCTCGAGGATGCCGGCCTAGTCGAACGAATTTTCTAGCCGCTCACCATGGTGACTCGGACGCCCGTTCTCCTGCCCCCACCCCTCACTTTTTTTGTCTTTTCTTTTCCACTCATAACCTTTCTTTTTCTTCTTTTACCACGCTCTTCCCGCTCTCACTGTCCCTTCATTCCCCAATTCCCGTGAGTGTATCGGTTGAGGTTCCTTACTTGAGAGACAGTTAATTATCGTGCACTACACACCCCAATTTTCATTTTCATTTCCTTCTTCCTTTAAGAATCACCCCCCCCCCCCACTCGCCGAAATCCTCTCCAGGCGCCGCCAAAATCCCCTCCCGAATTTGACCTAATCTCCCGATTGTGGGTTCGGGAAAAAACGTCCCCAGAATAAATGTCCCCGGAAGATACGTCCCCTGAGTAAACGTCCTCGGAAAAAATGTCCCCATTTGCGCGGTCGGAAAAAACGTCCCCACACGGGGGCCCTCAAACGTTGCGCCTTCGAGTCACCAATTTTTTATTTCTCATTGCAACAAAAAGATCCGCGCGAAGATTGCAGTTTACTGATATTTAATGTGCAAGAAATATATGTATATATATCTGTATTATTTCCACGGCACGAAAGGCGAGAATATAGACGGGGCGCAATAATGACACACCAACTGTCATTATCGCCAGCAGCGGAGCTAAATGTACGCACCGAATCCTGTCAGCCTCAGGGATCTTGTTATTCCGGCACCTTTGACTATGGCCGCGGGCAACCGTCCAGAGCGCTTCCTGTGCTACGATACCGGCCCACAGACTTAAAACAGGCTGTTTACTTGTATTTGCCAGGGCAACGTGCTTGAAGTTATTAGCCGAGAGCAGCAGCTGGTTTATGGACGGAAACTTCGATTCCGTTCCCAAGGGGCGTGCAGATATATGCATTGCTCTTTACCGCTAGGCGAGGGCGTTGTATCACTTGCTTATGCCTTCATGACAAGGAAAAACCCGGAAGCGTATACGAGGATCTGTTCACGTCACTACGTGACCGGTGGGAACTCCTTGGACTGGCTTTGTATCCGACTGGCTTTGTATCCGACTTTGAAAAGGCGACCATGAATGCTGTGAAGGCACTCTTTGGAGAAGACGTCACGATAAAGGCGTGCTTCTTCCATCTGTGCCAAAGCACCTGGCGGAAAATTCAAGAGCTCGGGATGACGACCCTTTACAGGCAAGATCAGGAGTTTCGAACTTTCAAGGGAATATATCCTCGCTTTCCTGCCTCTTGACGACGTGCAAGAGGAATGACCGCATTGAAAGGTTTAATGCCAGAAGCTGGCCGAGAAATACTAGAATATATTGAGGAACGTATGCTTCGGGTGCTTAAAGGCGGTTGAAGAGAGCTGAGAACATAGTCAGTCCTCGGTGAACACCTCCCACTTACCCCCCATATATGTGGAATGTCTACTCGGCCATTCTTGATGGAGGACACAGGACGAACAATCACGCGGAGGCCTGGAATAGAAGGCTGGGAAGCATCGTGGGCCACAGCCGCCCAACAGAGTGCTCGAAAGAAGCCACCGTGGCAAGTCCGTGCACCCCAAGGAAGGGGCTCAAATCAGCGGTCACGGCCAGCGTGTTCACAACATATGTGAAGACTACATAACAAGTTACGGAAATACGGTACGGAATTACAGCAAAGTCTTACCGTACCGTTCCTCCTTTTCCGCTCGTTGTGCTTTTGGCGCCCCTAATTCCAGTGAAGCCACACAAACACCACAAATGCTTTTCCAAAGTTAATATGGGGTTGTCAGGCCTCACTGTTGCCTGTCAGCCTACAGTAAACCACTTTACACCCTTAATGGGTTTTGCCGTGTCTATAACTAACACCCTAAAAAAGGGTATTTTCACCTATCAAAACACCCATACCATAGGCTGTTGCCACTGGCCTAACACCGTTATCATGGGGTGTTTCCAATGGCCTAAGCCCCGTTATCACTGAAAATAAAAACTACCAGTCAGGGAACACGCAATTACAGATGACATCAGCATAGCAAGGGTCTTGTTCTGGCAGACATGATGCCTTCAGGTAGTATGCGAGGGATTATTGGTCAGCTGCCAGCTCGTAAAGAGATCACGTGCTACGTGACGCCAGAAAGGCAGAAAAAGAGTGTTCCACACTCGCCGCCATGGCTGCGATTGGCGCTGACTAACACTCCAAGGTTTAAATGCACATATATACCCCATAAAGTGGACGGGAGGATGACCGCCGCCGTAGCTCAGTGGTAGAGCATCGGACGCGTTATTCGAAGGTCGCAGGTTCGGTCCCTGCCGGCGGCAAGTTATCTTTTCGTCCACCTTACTTTCTTCACATTTATATTCTAAAATACTACAGATACCCTATACTTTCCTTGGCGTTATTGTCTGTTAGTTCTCATTAATATTGTGTCTAACACCTTACTTTCTTCACATTTATATTCTAAATACTACAGATACCCTATACTTTCCTTGGCGTTATTGTCTGTTAGTTCTCATTAATATTGTGTCTAACAAAGAAAACGAGCCCTTAAGATTCATCTTCTTTCCTTCATTCATACACAGTAAACCACTTTACACCCTTAAGGGGGTTTTGCCGTGTCTATAACTAACACCCTACACCCTAGGAAAAGGGTGTTTTGACGTATCAAAACACCATACCATAGGGTGTTTCCGATAGCCTGAACACCCTTATCACTGAAAATGTGAAAAATAAAATCTACCAGTCAGGGGACACGCAATTACAGATGACATCAGCACAGAAGGTGCACGCACGCGCCAAACGGCACACACAACAGAGCGTATTGTAAAATACCACATGGACGGAGCGCTCGTGCTACACCGCCTTACACTGACTATCTGGTATATATAGCCATAGTATCTTAAGCCGCCGTTCAGTGCCGGTGGAGATATTCCTGTTCCGTATGAGTGAACATTAAACATTAAGAGAATAGGCGTACATTTATGGTACGCTTGTAGATATCCCTAAACGAGACATGCCTTTTAATCTAAACTCGCCTAAGATCCAACGACATTTTAATTAGGGAGTCCCAGTTATCATCTGGCACGCTGTGGTACGGGCCATGGGTGTTTCGATAACCCATAACACCCTTACCTCCTAAAGGGTGTTTAGTAAGAGCATTACCCCTTAAAGGTTATTTTGCGGAAGGAAAACACCCTTACACCCTAATTTTTGCTAATTTTGGTTAGGCAAAAGGGTGTTTTGCTTGCTTGAAACCCCCTTAAGGGTGCAAAGTGGTTTACAGTGTAGCAAGGGTCTTGTTCTGGCAGACATGATGCCTTCAGGTAGTATGCGAGGGATTATTGGTCAGCTGCCAGCTCGTAAAGAGAGCACGTGCTACGTGACGCCAGAAAGGCAGAAAAAGAGTGTTCCACACTCGCCGCCATGGCTGCGATTGGCGCTGACTAACACTCCAAGGTTAAATGCACATATATACCCCATAAAGTGGACGGGAGGATGACCGCCGCTGTAGCTCAGTGGTAGAGCATCGGACGCGTTATTCGAAGGTCGCAGGTTCGGTCCCTGCCGGCGGCAAGTTATCTTTTCGTCCACCTTACTTTCTTCACATTTATATTCTAAATACTACAGATAACACCCCCTATACTTTCCTTGGCGTTATTGTCTGTTAGTTCTCATTAATATCAGAATAGAAGGTGCAGGCACGCGCCAAACCGCGCAGACAACAGAGCGTATTATGAAACACCACATGGACGGAGCGCTCGTGCTACACAGCCTTACACTGACCATCTGGTATATGTAGCCATAGTATCTTAAGCCGCCGTTCAGTGCCAGTGGAGATATTCCTGTTCCTTACAAATGAACATTAAACATTAAGAGAATAGGTGTAAATTTATGGTACGCTTGTAGATAGCCCTGAAAGAGACATATCTTTTAATCTAAACTCGCCTAAGATCCAACGACATTTTAATCAGCGAGTCTCAGTTATCATCTGGCACGCTGTGGCATGGGCAATGGATATTTCGATAACCCATACCACCCTTAACTCATAAAGGGTGTTTAGCTAGAGTATTACCCCTTAAAGGCTATTTTGGGGAAGGAAAACACCCTTACATCCTAATTTTTGCAAATTTTGGTTAGGCAAAAGGGTGTTTTGCTTGCTTGAAACCCCTTAAGGGTGCAAAGTGGTTTACAGTGATAGGCATTGTTAACCAGGAAACTGTCGTTCGGGGCACGCGCTCTCACTGGAACTGGGAGCAGCTTAAGCACAACGAGGGGGAAAGGAGGAGCGGTACGGTAAGACCACACCGTAATTCTGTACTGTATTTCCGCAACTTTCAAAAGACTTTTAGCAAACTTATGGAAATACAGTACGCAAATACGGTAAGGCAGTACGCTAGCGCTCCTCCTTTCCCGCTCGTTGTGCCCCCTGCTTCAGTAACGGTGCGTCCCCCGAACGACAGGCTCCTCGTTAACAACGCATAGGCTGACAGGCAAAAGTGAGGCCTGAAAAACCCCACAGCAATGTTTTAAAAAAAAATGTTGCTGTGGCTTAGCTCGGCTGTGCCAGTATAGCGTAGCGTTATCAAAGGTTCAGCTAATTATTCTTAGCTTTCCTGATTGTCTAGGATTAGCTTGATTATCATGCTTACTGCTGATCCAATGACACACACACAGTATACGTATTATGTGGTATATGTATATTTATTTTGCCGGGCAACAACTTCGGGATCCGATGATTAAGCTTCTCCGCTCTTCAGCGCCGCTGAGCAGCATTTGCGCTCTCGTTCTCCATGGCTATACCACACTGGCAAACGCCAGTCAGAGGCGCTATCAAGCGGCTCCAGCGCAGTGTCAGACGGCGACTGCACAGCGAAGGCGAATAGCTGCGCGCGCGCCGGCGCCAATACGTCTGCCAAGGCGACGTCACTCCTCTGGAAAGCGCAGACCGGCGGCGGCGGAGTGCGCGGGAGCTGCCGGCTCCGGTGCGCGACATCACTGATGCTCGCGCATACGCAGCACAGCTCTTGAGGATCCACGCGAAACTGGCTCGGCTAGGCCAGTGTAGCTAACGCTACAAAAAGCTTTTGTGGTGTTAAGGCCGAACTATATTCAGCGTTTCTGGCGGCGTTTCGTTCCTCGGCGTCGACGCTATAGGTGATGGTGGCCAAAACGTCTACCTCAGGATGGTCCAGACATCACCGGCGGAGTCAGCGTCGGCGCCGGAAGCAGTTCGATGGACGCAGAACCAATCAGCGTGCGGCTGGCACCGACTTCCGCTACGTAACGGCGTCGTTGCTACAGCTAAAATGGCTGCCGCCCGCCTCGGAATATAGCTAGGGTGGCTAGAATGGGGAGGTGTGAAAAGCGGCCTCGGAAACCGGTCCCCAAAGTGCGCCGATGCCGCAAGGGGCGCTGTACGGAGGGGCGCGTGGCATTGAGCAGACGACGTACAGCGCAGCCATGCTAGCAGCGTGAGACGAACATGGCTCACGCTATTTTTGCGTGCTACATTTTCTAACGTTAATCGTTTTTCTTCAGCGAATGCACTAATAAAGTGTTGACTTTTATCTCCTCCTTCGAAAAATCGCGTTCGTATGCATTATCATGTAGCAGGTTGCAGGCACGTAGCCAGGATTGTTTTTTTCGGCGGGTGCCCAAGGCGTAATTGTACGAAAGAAAGTCTTTCCATGGCAAAAAGAAAAAAAAGTTGCTCGGGAATATAGAAGGCTGGACGAATTTCGGGGGGGGGGGGGGGGGGGCGGGCCCCTTTGCCTACGTGCCTGGCAGGTTGCATACCGAGTATAGTGAACTAGAAGAGTAATACCGAGTAACACGTACTGCGCGACAGTAATACCCCTCGAGGCACTTTGGGCGCGCCACTTTTAAGCACCGTGTTTTTTTTTTTTTTTGCGCTTGTGTGCTACCATTTTACCAATTGCAATTACGCATCACTGCAACATGTTGAAGTCATTTTCAATGCTTATTCAGATTGTTAAAAACTTGCCTGCTCTCGTACTTGGG
Organism: Rhipicephalus sanguineus; assembly: GCF_013339695.2. Taxonomy (NCBI): domain Eukaryota; kingdom Metazoa; phylum Arthropoda; class Arachnida; order Ixodida; family Ixodidae; genus Rhipicephalus; species Rhipicephalus sanguineus. The sequence continues at coordinate 94,617,799 of NC_051179.1, forward strand.
CCCATTACTATTCACTGGCTTCTGGTCAAAATGTCATGTGTACGTTTTGTCGGCAGAGGGGAAAAAACATTAGTTGAAAAGAAAGCACATTCGTACACGAAGCAAGTTTATTTGAACTGTGCAATAAAAAGTTCTCTACAGAGCACAGGGCCCACTTGGGTTTCTTTTGTTCCTCCTTTTTAAAAGAAGTGCACCCGAGTTAAGCAATAAATGTGTGCAACAGATCGCGTTAACGTAATGCTATGCTCACTGTAGCCGACCTGCGACGTTTGCCCGATCTTTTGCCGCATTTCTGCAACGGACTGTGCGTGGAGGCGAGCTGTGCTAAAAAAAAAGTGGTCAGCTTGTTCTCAGCCGACTGAATCAAGTCGTACAGCGCGCCTGGTGAATAAAGGAGCACACCGTGGTCGCACTGTCAAGAGACACGCGCCGGCAGATTTATAGGGTATCATTTTCTTTGGTGATGAGGCAAGCGCTGCTTTGCAAGGTTCACTGATGCAAAGAATCTCTTCCCTGTCACATAGTCCGCGATATAATAGACAAGGCGGACACCATTTCTTCAGCGTCAGCTCTCGGTATCGCACGAGCCCACTTCTCAAACAGTTCTTTTTTTTTTTTTCTTTTTGCACGCCGGTGCTTGGAACAAAGGTACTTTTTCTGTGGACGCGTCCTGTACGGCTGTACGAACTGCGAATAGTCAATTTTTAACCTAATCGAATACTAACTGAATAGTATTTGAATAAAAAAGGCGACAATTTTCAAAACCGCTCTATATTTCAAGAATATTTTAGTTGGAACAAATAGTCACTATTAATAAAGGAACATTATACGATTAACTTCAAACGGCAAAAAATGCCACAGTTATGTAAACTGAGGTAAGCTCGTATAAGCAGTGACCGCCTACGATATATTTAGCAACCGTAAGTTGATATACAGCGGTTCTTTCAAAATTCAAGGCGGTACTTTGTAGCGAGCTTTTAAATAAATCTGAGGCATAAACACCAAACAATGTTTGATGAATCAACACCAGGAATCTCATCATGAGCATAACAGATGGAAGACACCATCGTTTGGCGACACTATATAAAGTTTTAAAAAGAAGCACCTTAATCTGTGATTAGTACGGCATCGATAGTCTCTTGAAAAATTCGGCTGCATGCAGGTATCTTGGTAATCCAACAATTAAAACGAGAAAAGTGCTGCCTCGATGTTCCAGTGTGTTGCTCCTTTGGGGTTTTTCCGTCAGTGCTAATTATTCGAAAAATATTCGGAATTTTAAATATGTGCTATTCAATTCGAGTCCCGAATCAAATAGAACACCATTCGATTTGTTATTCAAGCTTTCCGAACCTTCACAGACCTGTGCCCAAAGTTCCAGTCAGGAATGAAGCAAGAAAGTCCAGCTTTTTTTTTTTCTTCTTTGCTTCAGAGGGCATTATCCTCACAGCTCAAAAATGCATGATCCCTGTACAAAAAAAAAAAAAAAAACGCGTGAAGGCTGAAAAAAAAACACGACGCCGCACAGCCGAGCGCAGGCTTTATTTGGGTACAATCTGCGACAGCGGCGGCTGTCCCACGCAGCGCCCCTTGCACCAGCGCCCCTGGCGGCATCGGCGCGCAGAGGGACCCCGTATGGCAAGGGAAACGCGCTGCGCTCAGCACACCTCCCCCTTCTAGCCACCCTAATATAGCGAACTGGCTATACGACCGGCAAGCCGCGCCACCTCTTTCGGCGGTCCGAAACGCCAAGGACGGCCGCTAGGATTTCTTGTGGCGCCACTGCGCCTTTTCCTAGGCGTGGCGGAGAGGCCGCGCGGCACGTGTCTCTCAGCGCAGTAGTTCACCACAGCGCGGCTGCCCAAATCGCTTCGTCGGCGGCTACAATTTGATTACTTTACAAGTAGCGGAGTGTTCTGCTGTATTTTCACGCACGGACCATGGTGGAGCAGCTTTCTGTATCTTGTCAGGTATCCCGCTCAAACTAGACACGCCCTCACGCTAAATATTCAAAACTGCGAATCAGTTTGGTTGGAATTTTAGATAATCTAACTTTCTCAACATCGATAACCGAAATTTCATGTTTAGTTGCCTTTACCGATCACTTTCTTCCTCAGGTTCAGATTGTTTTTTGTTTCTCGCGAATAAATAACGGCAAGGTTATCTTCAGCTAACAAAAAATATGATAAGCATGTGTTATATACATAAGTTATCTGACTCATCCCTGAACTCTGTTATTCATCTCGTTTTCATGGTTTTCATTACGAATGTCTTATTAATACCCCTGCTTGCTCAGTTCTCGGCGGCTCCAGCACTGCAATCGATCATGCATTGTCTAATCTTTTGTTGTCCATCTCACGTAGGGGTGGGGGAGCGAAAGCGCTGGTGCGGCTTGCAGGAGGGGGGACGGGGAGGTTAAAGTGCTTCTATTGAACCCCCATGCCTACGCCACTGGCTAAAAGAATGTCTTTTGTCCAATACTAATGTGTAGTCCATATATTCATCACTATACTTTCAGTGTGTTAAAATTCATTCTAGTCTGATTTAGCCTGTTTGTTTTGTAACACTTTATATTGTTGTTTACAATCATTGTCATGGAAATGTCCTTTCCAGTATATGTGTGCCACATGATTTATACTGTTATTTTATGTGTCATGCATATGCATCTCCAAGTTATCCTCTGTACTTCATGTCATTCGCAAGGTTTATATATCTTCACTATCGCGCAACGCTTCCTGTATCTTTATTTTACACAGATTTTACGTACATTTTATACTCCTTAATTATATTATTCATGCTAAAAACCGGCTAGTGTTCTTTGTACTCGGCATATATAAACTGCTGTAGCATAGTTTTTGCGTATAGTTTGGAAATAATGTCCCATTCCAGTCTTTCACTTCGGGACATCCTTCTGCATATGTCCTAGCTATAATCTTTTAATGATCTTTTAATCATCACAATTTATTAAGAGGTGCCCGTTTTTATTTTCGATCTGAGCACTGTGTCCCTAACCATGAACTCCAAAATAATAAGCCTGCACCACAACTATAATGAAATAGGGCCGTATGCACATAATGAGCGATCACTGTGCAGCTAATGTCCAGATCGCGTGCGGTAAATATGAAAAAAAATGTGTGTACTTGGCCAAAATAAAGCCACTGAGTCATGCAGTGAGCAACCTGGCTGTTTGATGTTTGCAAGAACCAGAAAGCAAACACACGCTTTAGAATTAACCGCAGCTGCAACTCTGAAGGGGCCCGCGACGGCCCGACAACGCAGCCAAAGCTGCTAGGAAATGTAGCAGTGGCGCCACTAGAGAATATTCTAGTTCACTATATATACTCGGATCTAATAAGTCGTCGCCGTGCACTGTGTGGCCCTCAAGTTCTCAACCGATGCATGTATTGTGCTTATCTTGTACCCTAGCAGCTTCGACAGCAAAACGCTCGTGGTATATTTGAACTCCTTGCGAGAGCCGTACTCAAGTTCATCGGTAGGCTTAGCAGGAATGAGCGTATAGGCCGAATACGTGGCCTCAAAGATGTGCGACAACTTCAAGCTCAGAGAACATATATTACGAGTTTGTGGTTCTTCTTAATGTCAATAGCTGGCACTACAAGTCAAATAAAAAAAAATAGACCTTTCGGTGGCACTGCGACTCGTTTTTTGCACCACAAAACTGTAAATGAGACATAAAAGCTATAATCAGGAATATATCTTGTTGGTACATTGACGGAAACTGTACACTGCTTTACGAGGTGCCAGGTGCATTCCCTCTGGCACGGCCGCTACATAAAACAACAGGTGCGGCTTGCTTCGTCGCGTCGCCGTCAATGGGCGAGCGCGGGTCGGCTGAGCGGCAGCTGTTTGGGTGAGGGCGCCACAAGCACAGTCCGCATTTAGGTCCGCAAGGCAGACGCTGGTTCGTGTTACTATGCGGTCGCCTCAGGATTTATGCGTGTCCGTGTGCTTTCTCGTGTCTTTCTTGTGTGTGGCCGCGCGTGTGAGCAGCTTGCCTCATGTTTCCTGCGCATGAGTACGGTTTTTTGGTGTGCGCGTGTGTGGCAGACGGTTTTTAAATGCGAAGCATTTCTTTGCGAACCTCAGGCACTTTGGGCGTTTCTATCTACGTATCTATCTATCTATCTATCTATCTATCTAGCCGCCTACGTCTGGGTGCTCTCCTGGTCGTCTCCATAACTTGTAATATACCAAAATTGGCACAGCAGGGCATTGGTGTATGGCGAACACGATTCACTGGTCATGACATGAATAACGCAAAATACCTGTCACGTACGTCATGAAACCCTTTCTCCTCAGTCACGTGTGGCACATACCCGCTTACCATAGTTCATGTTATGCGGGTATGTGCCACAGGTGATACAAAGTCTCAACCGACACAGTAACCGCGAACACACACATTGACACGCAAGAAAAGTGATAATAATAATAGTTGGGGTTTTATGTCTCAAAACCACGATGTGATTATGTGAGACGCCTTAGCGAAGGTTTTTGACCATCTGGTATTCCTTAACGTGCACCGAGATCGTACAGTACACGGGCATCTAGCATTTTGCTTCCATCGAAATGCGACCGCCACGGCCGGGATCGAACCCGCGACCTATGCGTCAGCAGCCGAGCACCGTAACCGCTATACCACCGCGGCGGACGCTAGGAAAGTGAAGAAGCTGATGACTGAACACCCCTGGAAGACGCTCAACTACCATGCACTCGTCGATTACGCAAAAATCGTTGTGAATGCTTCCTACAATAAATCTGGGGAGGGAACCAGGTCTCTCACCATTACCGGTGACTTCATGGATTTATCAAGACCCAACCACGCCTGGTCTTTATACTGCGTGAAAGACGGCTCGAATGTGGACAGGGCATCAAAAGACCTCGCTGCCACGTCCAGGACAGGAGGCGTCATAGATCATTTCATCGTAAGAGGCATCCAGGATTTCCACCAGCTGCAATATACCTCGCACTTCACTACACTTAGACCCCTCATAGCTGCGATCACGAACGGATCCGATAACAAGTCCGGTCCAGCCTCTGGTGCTCACTAATCACGGTGATGATGACCTAGTCCAAAAGCTGTCAAGAACCCCTCCTACACATCAACACAGGTTCGTGAAATCTACGTGCGTTCACCGTCATTCGTAACGGGCTAGTATAATCAATAGTACTGTAACGCAACTGTAACAACTGCAACGTACGTGCAATGCCCCTGCGCGTGCCACTCGGCTGCGTACCACATATCTAAGGAAACTTTCCTAAATGAAGCTTAGTGGCGAGTAACGCCCGTCCTGTGCGTCTGTGTCCCTTCTTTGTCCTGTTCGGATTCGCTCTATCCAGTATTGAAGAATACAAGCACTACATATCAACTTACCGCGTCTGGTGTTGGTAACACCCATGATGCTGTTGGCATTGATACGCAACTGTAAACAACTGGTCATATAATACATATGCGACTCTTCAACATATGAGTGTGCGCATACCACTTCCACATTTCTCTAGCGTCATTCCGTAACGTTTCGCTCAATGTGAAAAATTACGCCAGAGTCACCATCCCGCGCATGCTTCGCATAACATCGATTCTCACGGTACGTGAGATCTGCCGAATTTTTTTAGCGGTGTGATGACGCGAACCTGTTGTGTGCCGCTGTGCAACTCGAACGTGTGAAAAGACGCTGCTGTGAAGTACCACGTATTCCCATGCGATCTACGGTGTCGGGAAGCGTAATATTCGTAACAGAGCACTTCTTTCTGCCACAAAGGAGCGCTAAAACAGCCGCGCGCCGCCGCATCCTGACTACAGCATCAAGCCACTGCGCTGACTGCTACCCCCAACGGGTGCGCGCAACGAAAAAAAAAAAGACAAGCATCAAAAGGCGCCCGGGGTAGAGTGACCTAGAATAGGGGGAGTGTCCAAAGCGCCGGCTCCCGCGTGGGCCTTTTGCCGTGAACTCCCGCGGCGCGCCGCTGCTGCGCCGGACCCGTGGGCTTTCCGCGCTCGGGAAGCGCGCGGAAAGCCAGGGGCGTCTGCTACGCGCTGTAGTTTTTTGCGCCGCGGTTCCACACAGGGCACTTGAAGTCTACTTAACTTTTATAATGCGGTGCGGAATGGAGCTTATCCATCTTTAAGCGTTGTGGTAGTGGCTCGGGCTACAACAGAATGCAAAAAATCATGTGTCAAGCGGTATCAGCGTGGTTTAGTTCCGGTCACAAAGTTCGAGAACATTGGTGCGTGTGTAAAAACGCGCAAAACGGACACGCACAAGCAAATAACGAAAAAAAAAAACCTTATTCGCACGAGTAATCGGGCAACAGCATCACGCATGCACGAATTAAGAGTAATAAAAAAAGTAAATTGCACGCGCAGTCAGCTGAAATACTTGCGCGCAGTGACCGCTTCACAGTACGAGCTTTTTACTCCTAGTCGCCACTGGTGTGCTAGCGATATGCACGCCGCTTTATTCAACAATTCATTAGCCTCCGCTAGCTCTTTATTATGGACGGAGAACACCGGAAAGACGCAAGGGAAACAAAAAAAGGAAAAAAGAAGAGTAGAGACGGCCATACGACCGCAATGCTGTTGGCTTATTTTTGCTTCTGAGGTAGCGTACAACAAGGATCACCGTGCGCAAACATTTGAAAAAAAAAAAAGCAATGCCAGGTAAACTAACCTTATTCCACAAGCTTTTGCATAAAAGGCTTAATATAGAAAATGCTTTACAAATATCCAGATGTCATGAAACAAAGTTACAAATGCCCCCATTCTTGCTGTACAAGCTGCCTGAACCGAAAATATGGTAAGAAATTGACAAATAGAAGTGTAATATCTCAATCACTTCAGAAAATTGTTCAAATGCAGAGATCCCTTATGTACCTCGCTTGAAAAAACGCAACATGCGATAATATATACAGGGTGTTTCAAGAAATGTGTCCAACCTTCGCAAAAAATCAGGAATATATGATATTTGATTGCTGCCTTCAGAATTGGTTTTTCTGTAGCGCTAGGCATCTTAAGATGGTTAGAGACATGACTTGAGACAGTAATTAAGAAAGTTAAATTAAGTTTTTAACTAGTGGAGTTAGGTGACTTTGTCAAATTGGAGAATTGAAGTTCTTCGTGCCAGAAACCCATCCCAACATTGAGATTTCGAAAAGCGGCCTCAAGTAATAATTAGGAAGTAATGAAATTCAACCGAATTCGATGGCTTTCGCTGTTGAAAGCGTTGCATTTCGTTGAATTTCATTACGCCACAACAATTACTAGAGGACGCTTTTTCGAAATCTCAAAGCTCGGATGGCTTCCTCGCATGAAGAACTTCAATTCTCCTATTTGACACAATCACCTAACTCAACTAATTAAAAAGTTAATTAATGTACCTTTCTTAATTACTGTCCTAAAATGATGTCTTTAACTACCTTAAGATTCCTGCCGCTACAGAAAAAGCAATTCTGAAAGCCCCGAGCAAGTATCGCATTTTCCTGATTTTTTGAGAATGTTGGACACATTTCTTGAAACATATATATATGCATTGGATCGCTGAACGTTAGTATGGAACGTTCGTGCGAGATGCATGCATTGCTTCAAGCCATGCGAAATGAAAACAGTTTCAAACAACTCATTCTCAACTTCAGATGTTTTCACGGTACTCGGAGGTTAGCGTTCGCCCGGTTCAGAGACTTTACAAAAAGATGCGGACGAGTAGTTACATTACATAAAATTGTTTTCGTGGCAATTTCGTGCGCGTCAACAGGACACCCGACCGCCATTTCCCGTTTTTTTTCTGATGAGCTCAATATAGCGTCCACGACAATTTCGTGCTGAAGCTCTGGAGTACTTAAACAGCATGTCTGGTCAAAGCAAACCTCTTTTGTCTCGCAGACGCGTGAAATCAGCTGCTCTGAACTGAGAATCACGTTTGTTTCGGGCGATCGCTCGTAACATGAAGTGAGGCATACACGATGTTGCACTGTTATCGTTTCATTTTCTTTGGTTTGTCTTTTTTTTAAGGCTCAAGCCTTAGATGCCTCATCAAATACGAAAATTGACCGTCGGCATCCCGCGTAGCCAACACGAGTGATGCACAAAATCATCACGCGATGACGTCGACATAACTTGTGACGTCACTATGATGTCATTCAACATGACGTCATATGATGGCGCCACCACAAGTCATCGCCGCTTTGCATTGCCTCCGTGATCGGGGGACGATCGCGGAGGCAATGTAAAAGCAGGTGAGGTGCTGAAAGCTTGCAACGCCTTCAATCCTGTCGGCAGTGCGAAACCACGTTATGTGCAGAAAGCTTTCGGAGAGGGGCAAGGGAGGATCAATGCATCGACTGACGAAAAAGATGGCTTTCGTTTTCGGGTCATCTCAGGCGAATGCATAAGGGACCATGTTTTTTTTTTATGTAATTTTTTCGCATACATTTTACATACGCGGTCAGTTCTTCAAAATCTATGGGTAAGCCTTACATGTTCAGATCGATATTGGTTACCACAGCGTTTTTTATAACCTGACAGAAACAAATCGTCAGACCACACGTATATCGTCAGAATTATTTCTGGCTACAGAAAGCGGGTTTGCGCGCCACACACCATATTATTATTGTTAGTCGTTATGCAAACGGCAAGCATGTCAGGTTAGTGATGCCATGACCTATCGGTCGTGTTGGGCATATGTACATTCGTGCCCCTCCGTGCCAATTTTCGTGTATACCAAGTGAACGAGACGCGAGTTACGCGAATAATTTTTTACTTTTGGTACCGCGGCCACGCCGACTGACACATTCGGCTTCGCATGAAATGGCTTGAAACAGCAGAGCGCCGGAGGCAGCCTTGTAAAACAAATCGAATGCACGAAATCAAAGATAGGATAAGGGTGCAAACGCGTTAGCATGCATGAGCTATAGTTACTACGGGCATATATGTGCTACGTTTTCCTGGTTATCTCCAGTTTATTCTCTCCTGCAGCAAGTTTACGTTCGTCATTCCACACGAAAGTAAGTTAAGCGCCTTTTCTCACGATGAAGTGCGCGCAGGAGGCGTTGCTCAAAGAGCCACGCAAGTGTGGACCAATGCGGTGACAAACCAGCTGAAAGAATATATACAAAATCCCCATTTCACAACACACAAACTAACAAACGCGTTCTCTGTGTGATGAGTCGCTGAACTATTAAGTTGCAGTGACGCCGTGTTAAATATTGCCCAAATCTCCGAAATTTTAGCTAATAGTGGCCAAAATATCACGCGCGTAGCAGACGCTCGCCGCTTTTACGCGGCTTTCGCTGCGGAGAAAGCCCACGGGTCCAGCACGGCAGCGCCGCGGCGCGGAAGTTCACCGCAAAAGGCCCTCGCACCTCCCATGTATTCCCGCGGCGCTTTGGACACTCCCCCTATTCTAGGTCACTCTACCCGGGGTGAACCCCTACCCTCTCCACCGAGAACGCCGTCGCGGTCGCGACAGCCTAACAGCCACGCAGATCGGTAGAATTCAAGAAATCAATGTGGAACCAACCGATTCCGCAGACGAACCGGCGAGACGAATCCCTTTCCCCTAGCTGGCGCTGCGCTACGACTACGAGTAGAATCACTGGAAAACTTCAGAGTACCGCAAAGGTAGGCTGCACGCGGGCAACATTGGGCGGCGGCGGCCATTTCTCTTCCGGGCCGTCCGGCGCGTTGGTAGCGTGTGTTGAGAAGTGACCGATCGTTTCGCGTCGATGCCGTGTTACGCTCGGCGTAACTTCAATATGTGTGTGTGTGTGTGTTTCTTCAAAAGGATATCAGAAGTGATTTCTAGTCATCGACAGTCATGAATCGACTGCGCGGTAAGCGGTGTAGCTAATGAAACGTGCGGCGAATGTTGCCATGTGCTCGCGAACTCTCTTCGTGGCTTCATCGGTCTCTTTTCGTTTCACGGCCGGGTGTGTTCGCAAGGTCAGGAGCTGTATAGTTGCATTAGCGTAATGACCGTGCGAGATTCCATTTACTTCGACACTTGGTGAATGTTGACTGTTTGCGCTAGCTTTGCAGTCGGTGTTCAGGTTCACTTCATAACGCATTCGAGAAGATTATCGAACATCGCGAACATTCGATCAGCATTGCGTCCTTCGACTTATCGCTGACGCATACCTTACTTGCACACCATGCTTGCTGTTCAGCTGGGTGTTATCTGCAATAGAAGTGGTGTGTGTACGGTAAGTGGAAGTTGTGCGTGAAGTATTCGTCTCGGTTCGGAACGCCAGCAGCCGAGCGCACGGGCGAATCGGCGTGCGGTAGGCAAGGTGCATCTTATTTTGCGAATACGTTGTCATTTTCTAACAGATAGGTAGGAAATAGGCTATCGAAAATGATTGACGTCACTACTCGGTTGTTTCATTTCCTATGTTTTGTCTCCTTGATATTCCCAACGTTGCAGTGCATTTGCAAATATTTTGCTGCGTTCCGACAAAGTTTTTTTTTTTTTTTGCGTTGCCAGCGCGTAAACAGCTGGGGTTCGGTTTCTGCACTGCTTTTAATTTCAACTTTTTTTTTCGTAATGCACGCTTGTTAAAACTTCCTCGGCGCAGTGTTTTATGTTATTTTGATCAGAAATAGCACATCCCGAAACTTTTTAACGCGTATGCTACTGCAACACAGTATGTATAAGATCTGGAGCTCGCATGAAACCGAATCCCTCAATGCGTGGGACGATAAGCCGATTTTTTTTGTTTTTTTTTGCTTTGACCATTTCTCACACTGAGCAGTATTGTAAAGGTACGCTCGGCGCAATGCAGCATTAGCAACATTTTTTAAAAATAAAATACGCTTAATAACATTGCCTTCTACCAAGTTTATCAACAGAGTTCCACGCTTCAGTTTTGCGCAGTGGCAAATGATCATGCGACAATTGCCTTCAAGGTATACAGTAACAGTTATTATTTTAATAATCTTCGATTTCGCTCTCGTGCGCGACACACTTATAACTCGAAATGCATGCACAATCTGTTCAACAGATCGACATATAAACAGCCGAGCAAATAGAAAGGTACGTAGTATGTTGTTTTCAATATCGCTGAACATAGCGAACAGAAAAGGTGAAGTATCCTGTTGCGCATGAGAGCTTTTCCAGCAAAGTTTGTGTATTTCACTACAGAAAGGAGTGTTCTTCGAGGGGGGCGAATTCATTCCGCGGCGAACTATGCAGCCACGTACAACGACGCTCTTGACGTTAACGTTTCCCACTCGGAATGCAAAAATATACGAAATTCCTAGAGTAGCTCACCAGTAACCTCTGGCATCTGCATGAGGCGTTTAAAAAAGCGACGAAGTACTTCTAGGGACCGTGGTACTGCTTAATGTCCGGCCGCGCTCTGCATTCAACGCGCCTGCACCAAAGCGCTTGGAAGGGATATGGCGGCGAGAGGTGCACGTGATGCGAGTAAGCCAATCGCGTCGGCGGCGGCGCGCGGAAAACAGATGCGATACTCTGAAGTTTTTCTAGTGATTCTAGCTACGAGTAGGGTGCCTTGATGCCCGCGCGCTCCGCTGAGGGTGAGGAAAGGCGCGTCGTCTGCTACGATGGCCGCCATTGCGAATCCCGCCTAAGCTCGGCAGCATGCGAAACGCGCTACAAAAAGCGCTTGCGGTGCGCGGATACGTCCGGAAATAAGTGCACGCTAGTGAGCTTTCTGTTTTTCTTACCTTTTTTGAAGCTTGGGCAGCTTTTATTGCTGTTCTTTGCCTAAATGTTTATTAAGGAAGCATGTAATTCATGTAAGCTGACGGCCTGTGCATGTGTTACGCGCTGGAGGCATGCGGCGTTGACTCCGTTATGTTGAAAAACGAGTCCTCTTCCTTACGCCGGAAACGACAAAGTCTAAAGCCTTGCTTAATTTTCTCGTAGCTCTGCATTACAAATACCCAAACAATCGTTTAAAGTATTTGTATACATGTCAGCAGCAGCAGTATATGTATCTGAACACACACAATTTAGTGTTGCGAAGCTACCTAAGTGCGATTAAGGTGGCTCATTTGCTAAGTTTGCAACAATTTACTCGTTTATTATAAATGGCATCATACATATTCTACACAGAATAAAAGGGCGGAGGGGCAGTATGGTGCGAATAGCCTGCTAAAATGAAACGAAAGCTTCTTATCTTTATTATTCCTGACATTTCTTGCTCACAAATCAGTAGCCGCTACTGTATCGGCACTCGAGTTGAACCTTGAGTCCTTATCAAACGATGAATACGTTGTTGAGTAGTATGCCGTAAAACTTTGCATGCGCGCAGCATCAGTGCGTTTTTTCCTTCTTCTTTTTGTATCTGCAGTTTTCTTTTTCTGTATCTGCAGGTTTTCTCGCATGCCCAATTGCACGCACATATTATTGAGTGTTCCCATTGCTGTTTTACACTTTGTGCGGCAGATGGACGGCGTCGTTTATTTCTCTTTTATTAATAATAATATCTGGGGTTTGTACTTGCGAGAACCATGATATGATTATAAGGCACGCCGTAGTGGAGGGCTCCATGAATTTCGACCATCTGGTGTTCTTTAACCTGCACTGACATCGCACAGTACACGGGCCTCTAGCATTTCGCCCTCCACCTAAATGCGACCGCCGCGGCCGAGATCGAACCCGTGACTTTCGGTTCAGCAGCCGAGCTTCGTCACCACTATACCACCGTGGCGGACGTATTTTTTAAGGCGAAAGCCTTAAATGCCTCATCAAACGCGAAATTGGACCGTCGGCGTCCCGCGTCAGCGTACCACGACGTTGGGGACGAGGGATGCAAAAAATCATCGTCACGTGATGACGTCACAATTTTGGCGTGACGTCATATGATGCCGTTATCACGTGACATCGTAGCTTGGTCAAAAGTGGGCAGATCACGGAGGCAGTGAAAAACCAGGTGAGGTGCCTCCGATCTTGGACGCAATGCAAACCGCGCTCTGTGCGCAAAAAACTAAGATGGCTTTCGCTTCGAATCGCATAAGGGAGCCTGTGAGTTTTTATTTCATTACATGGTTTTCCATGACGTACTCATTGTACAACTTGACTTTGTTTCTTGTATTTTTTTACTCACATAGCGTGTCTACTGTGCACAATGCTTCCCCGTCTTCTTGTTGTTTTCATGCGTCTTCTTTGTATAGACGCTTGGCGAGAACTGTTTGTATGCGCATTCCTGTATGAGCCTTCAGGGCTTACATTATTAATAATAAATTATGCTTGCTCAAAGAAATAAGATATTGAGTGTGTGTGTGTGTGTGTGTGTGTGTGTGTGTGTGTGTGTGTGTGTGTGTGTGTGTGTGTGTGTGTGTGTGTGTGTGTGTGTGTGTGTGTGTGTGTGTGTGCGTGCGTGCGTGCGTGCGTGCGCGTGCGCGTGCGCGCGCGCGCGCGCGTTAATATTGCCACGCGCTAGTGGTGGCAGAAGAAGAGAGCGACGAGTTGGTGGCTGTTGTGGCCGAAAGTAAAGCAGCTGGTCGCTTCGAGTTCCCTGTGTGTCGTTTCCTCTCGCGACAGACTGGTGGAGGAGCTGGGTACTGCGACGTCCTATGCCTGCTGGTCCTGAACCAGAAGCAACCAACGCCAGTGCACCAGGGTCTGCTGATATCCATCGAAGCAGCCGCCGCCTTCAAGGTCTACCGCCACAGTACGGTCCCCTGGCAAGTTCCTCGAGGAAAATGTCTGCCACGACCGCAACCCAAACCGAGGTTGACCCATTCGCTGCCGTACCCTGTGTCATCAACACGCCTCGCACGCCCAACCCATTCCACGGCGATGCCAGTGAGGATGTGGAAGACTGGTTGGAACCATTTCGATCGGGTCGCTGCCATCAATGACTGGGACAATCGAAGTTGAAGAACGTTTACATCTCCCTCGTAGACGCGGCAAGAGTGTGGTACGAGAACCACGAAGCTTCATTCACCACTTGGCAGGAGTTCCACCGGCAGCTTCGTGAGGCCTTCAGCAACCCCGAACGGAAAGAAAGAGCTGAGCAGGCACTTTCCTTCGCGGTTTCAAATGCCGAACGAGAGCGTCGCCATGTTTGTAGAAGACATGTCGCGATTGTTTCGACGGGCTGACCCCCTCATGTCGGAGGAAAAGAAAGTACGCCTGTTAATGCGAGGCGTAAAGGAACAGCTTTTCGCGGGCCTCGTGCGCAACCCTCCAACAACGGTGTCGGAGTTCATACGTGAGGCAACAATTATGGAGCGCATGCTTCGGCAGCGGTTGTCGCAGTATGAGCGCCAGACCGCCATGTCCGCAGCGTGCTCGGTTGTGCCAGGGTGTGATGGCAGGGAGTCCCTTACAGAACTCATCCGGCAGGTTGTCCACGAAAGAACTCCAGAAGTCTCATGCCACGGCAACTCCGAGTGTCACCGCTCTTACCGACATCATTCGGAACGAAATCAGGCAGTTTGTTCCTTCTTCACCACCATCGCGACCCGAACCTCCACGCTCTCCTACGCGGATGCCTTGCGGGGTCTCTACGCCGCCGACGACGCGTTTTTTCATCCACCTGCTGGGCCCCTCGACGTTTTCCAAGTCCAACCCACCACCCGGCTTTGCAGGCCGACTTCCGTCCTGGCCCGCGGAAGTCCACCGTCCTGCGTGCTCCTGACAATCGTCCTTTGTGCTACCACTGTGGCGAAGCAGGACACATGTACCGCGACTGATACTACCGGCGAATCGGCCTACGCGGATTCCACCCGGGTGCCCGTTGTCCACGCTACGGTGAGCGGCCGCAAGAAATTGAGGAATACTTAGAAAGCAGTCATGTGTCTCCCGCCCAGCAGCGACGACAGTCACGGTCGCCATCACCCCGTCGGCCCGTATCGCCAAACCGCATCCGACCATCCTTTGAGTCCCCTGGTGTCAGTGGCTCAAGTCCACGCCGGGGAAACTGAGAACAGCGACCTCCGGGGGTGAGGCCGCTGTCACGCGAACCGACAAATATCCTCCTCCGATGCCACCCCCTCACGACGTGCCGCTAACGCCTTCTTCTGAAACCGCTAAGAGAGCGTCCGCTGCATTACCGTTTCCGTCGACTGTTATCCAGTGACTGCACTTGTCGATACGGGCACTGATTACTCGGTCGTGTGTGCTTCGCTGGCTACCCATCTACGCAAGGTGCTGACAACGTGGGACGGCCCACAACTGACCACCGCTGGAGGACACCTCGTGTCACCCTAGGAAGGTGCACCGCAAGGCTGGAAATTTGTGCGTCGGCTTTCGTAGCGTCATTCCTTGTAGTGCCCAAATGTTCTCGGCCGGTTATTTTGGGCATGGATTTTCTTCAGAATGACGGAGCGATAATTAATCTGCGTGATTTGTTCGTCACTTTCGCTAACTGTGTCTTTCCAGATTCGGATGTCGAGAACGAACATCGTGGCGTGGCGTTACGCGTGGCTGATGACTGCGTCACGTTGCCGCCCGCAGTAGTATCTTCGTCCTTGTTGAGTGCCCACAGGAAAAGCCAAATACGGGCATCACCGAAGGTACGGGCATCGCCGAAGGTAACCTCACGTTATTCCTTGATCGGGAAGTCGCCATCGCTCGAAGTCTCGTTCGGCTCCGAAATGGCCAGACTACGCTTTTAGTGACGAACTTCAGTGGCGAATACAAACACTTTGCGAAGCGCACCACCATAGCTTACTTAGAGGCACTGGATGAGTCGGACGCCTTCCCTTTGGTTACGACAATCTCGACAGAGGAAAGCTGCGATGCCGACGTGACTAGTCACCTCAACGTCAATCGCCAGTTAGAAAAACCTCAGCGGGCAAGGCTCTCAGTCTACTGTCATCCTTTAGGTGACTGTTTCGCTACTACATCGAAGGTCCGGCAGACACCTCTAACGAAGCACAGAATCATCACTGAGCCCAACGTCCAACCTGTGCGCCAACATGCTTACCACGTTTCGCGGAATGAACAGTATGTAATTCATCATCAAGTCAAACAAATGCTCGGTGACGACGTAATTCAACCATAGACAAGTCCTTGGGCGTCACCTGTCGTGTTGGTAAGAGAGAAGATGGTTCCCTACGATTCTGTTAGACTACCGCAAACTGAACAAGATCACGAAAAAAAGACGTATACCCTCTTCCTCGCATCGATGACTCCTTGGATCGCCTGCGTCACGCCCGTTACTGCTCGTCGATGGACCTTCGAGTGGGTATTGGCAGATTCAAGTAGACGAAAGGGACCGAGAAAAAACGGCGTTTATAACACCTGATGGTCTCTACGAATTTAAAGTCCTCCCTTTTGGACTGTGCTCCGCTCCAGCCACATTCCAACGAGTGATGACACAGTTTTGTGTGACCTCAAGCGGGCACTCGTGTTTAGTGTATTTAGGACGACGTAGTCGTTTTTTCCACGACGTTTGAACAGCACATTGAGCGGCTTGAGGCGGTTCTCGCTGGCCAATTCGCACCGCCGGCCTGTCTCTGAAGCCGGAAAAGTGTCAGCTTTGGATAACGAGGAGCTAAAATTCTTTGGCCACATTGTCAGCAGTAACGGTGTTCGACCCGAACCCTGAAAAGGCCGTAGCAGTTGCTTTGTTCCCGAGCCCGAAGACAAAGCATGATGTACGCCGCTTTCTGGGTCTTTGTGCGTATTAACCGCCGTATTGTGCCAAAATTTTCGAAAATCGCCGAACCTCTGCAGCAACTCGTCAAGGACGACGTCGCGTGTCGTTTGGGGTCCCGAACAATCAGACGCTTTCCGCGACCTTCAACACGCCTCCAAACGCCGCCGATCCTTGGTCACTTTGACACCGAGGCGACACAGAAGTACGCACTGATGCGAGCAACCTTGTCTCGGAGCCATTCTCGTGCAATATCAAGATGGCGTGGAACGCGTTAGTGCTACCTAGCCGCACGTTGTCATCTGCTGAGAAAAACTACTCAACGACTGAAAAGAATGTCTGGCAGTGTTATGGGCTATTACGAAATTCAGGCCATACTTGTACGGACGCCCCTTCCGAATCGTCAGTGACCACCACTCTCTCTGCTGGCTGGCGAATCTGAAAGATCCTTCGGGCCGTCTCGCAAGATGGAGCCTTCGGTTACAGAATTCGATATAACAATATTTACAAGTCTGGCCAGAACACATCCGACGCCGACTGTCTTTCCCGCGCACCATCGAGACCGCTGCGGAAGACAATGACGAAGATGTCAGTTGCCTTTCTATTCTAACATCCCTGAACGCGGCTCAGCAGCAACGCGACGACTTAGAAACTGCAACCACTCATCGAATACCTTGAGCGAACGACCCCACAACCCCCACGTCAGTTGCGCGTGACTTGTCATCTTTCTGTCTACGCAACGACGTCCTCTACAAGCGCAACTTTCATCCTACGAAAACTGTTTACCTCCTAGTCGTTCCTTCTGTTCTCCACGACGAACATTTTGCGAGCTGCCACGACGACCATCGTCCGGACATCTTGGCTTCGCGCGTACTCTGGCGAGGATCAGCAGAAATCTACTGTCGGAAACTTACAAAAACCGTCAGCAGTACGTCAAGACTTGCACAGCTTGCCAACGCCGCAAAAATCCACCGATGAAACCAGCCGGTCTGCTTCAACCTGTACGACCCCCTCACGCCCTTGTGTGCACAGGTCGGGATGGATCTACTACGGCCCGTTTCCGAAATCTTCAGCTGATAACCGCTGGATTGTCGTCGCCAACGACTACTTGACTAGATACTGCGAAAACCAAGCCGTTCAGCGAGCAACTGCTTCCGATGTGGCTAATTTTTTTGTCAAAAACATCGTTCTCCGCCACGGTATATGGTATGGTATGGATAACTTTATTGATGTCCTGAGGATTCAGTCCAGGACTGATGCGGGCCGCTCCCATGTCGGGACAGAGAGGCCAAGCCCTTCTGCCGCCACACGGGCCCTCTCGACAGCCCTGAGTTGGTCCGCCAGCGCGTCACTGTGCAGCATTCGCTGCCACCACTGTTCACCTTGAGAACCATCACCGGCCAACGCCGAGCAGCGCCAAAGCACGTTGGCTAAATCGAGCAAACCCCCGCACTTACTACAATAGACTGAAATCCCGCAGTCCGGATTAATTTTATTCATGACGACTGGGTTAGGGTACGTCCGCGTCTGCAGAAGCCTTAACGTAACCGCCTGTGGCTTGTTTAATCTAGAATGTGGCAAGGGGAATGCCCTGCGCCCTAGGTAATAGTGCTTGGTGATATCGTTATAAGTTAATAGCTGGTCCCTAAACTCAGGAGCGGGAGATCCGGCCTCCTGAGGGAGTGCACGGCACACTAATTCCTCGTGCCTCCCTGTGCGCCACCTCGTTGAGGTTACGCGGGGCTCCCTCCACTGACTCCATGTGCGCCGGAAACCAAGTAACTGTATGCGAAGTGATGTCCCTACCTTGCAGCAGTCTGTAAGCCGGTTCTGCAACAACTCCCCTCGAGAAGGCTTTAATCGCAGATCGCGAGTCACTAAAGACTAAAACTCTGCCTGAAACAATGAGTGCTAGAGCAATAGCCACCTGCTCAGCGGCCCCCGGATTTTTGTGTAAACGGAAGCGGCATTGCGAACGCTCCCTTTGCCATCTACCACCACCACCGAGTAAGCATCTTTCCCATTAATCCATGCAGCGTCAACAAACGCCCACTCCTCCTCCCGATCCTTTGCCTCTCACAACAGAGGCCTAGCTCTCGCCTTTCGCCTTCCTACATTGTGCACAGGGTGCACATTCCGCGGAAACGGATGAACCATGATATTAGCCCTAAGGTTCGCGTTCAACTCGTATAGACGCTCCCCATCGCGCGACGCAACCACCGATTCTCCAATTGACTCTAAGATATACCTACCCGCCGGTGTACCTAGCAACCGCTCTTTCTGTGCCGTACGCTGAGCCTCCGCAATTTCATCCAAAGTATTATGCAATGCCCCCGCTGTTATCATCACAGATCGTGGTACGGCATTTACGGCACAATTGCTCCGAGATATCCTGCGGCTGAGTGGTACGACACACCGAACAGCAACCGCGTACCACCCGCAGACCAACGGGTTAACCGAACGCCTTAACAAAACAATTGCAGATATGCTTTCGATGTATGTCGCCAAAGATCACAAGAACTTGGACGAAATCCTCCCATATGTCACATTTGCCTACAACACTGCGCTTCAGGAAACCACCGGCTTTGCTCCTTTTAGTCTGGTTTACGGCCGCGACGTCACTACGATGCTTGACATCATGCTACAACCAACTCCACCGGACGCGATTACCCCGGATACAGACGTATTTGTTCAGCGCGCCGAAGAAGCCCGGAAGTTAGCACGCTTACGCATTTTGTCGCGGCAAAATCAAGACGCTCACCAGTACAACACCCAGCATAGAACTGTAACGTACGAGCCTGGCGACCTAGTCTGGGTTTGGATCCCCATACGTCAACGAGGGCGCTCCGAGAAATTGTTATGCCGATACTTTGGACCCTACCGAGTTCTTCATCGCCTCGGTGCAGTCAACTACGAAGTTGTCCCAGCAGACACATCACACCATTCCCGTAGACTACGCTCCTCGGATGTTGTTCATGTCTCCAGGATGAAGCCGTACCATTCCCGTTGACTGCAAGTCACGCACTTTGGGTGCGGAGCCTGCCTTCAGGACCATTGTGCAGTTATTTCCCATTTCTTTTATCTCGCCCTTGTGCTGTGCAACAGACACGTTCTTCTTTCTTTTTTTTTTGGCAACGCTTTCACTGTTATTGTCTCTTTTTTGTCTGTTTTCATGTCTTTTTTTTTCTGGGGAGAGGGTAATGCCACGCGCTAGTGGTGGCAGAAGAAGAGCGACGAAGTTGGTGGCTGTTGTGGCCGAAAGTAAACAGCTGGTCGCTTCGAGTTCCCTGTGTGGCGTTTCCTCTCGCGACAATATTCATTGTACAGGCCATTTATTTGTGCGCATTAGTGCTGCGCGGACAGAAGCAATTGCACAAATAAAACATAAATTACACAATAAAACACAACTGCCACTAGTCGATTCACAGTGATCGTAAATGATTAAAAAAACAGGAACTGCTTAATTATTTAAGACAGGACGAAAATGTAACCTTGAAACACAGAAACAGGGAAGGATAAAAAACATTTAACTGCACACATACATACATGGGCATCAAACCAGCACAGAAGGCGTACTTGAAACACGGAAAGGAATAAAATTACATCATTTCCCGCTAAAGGGGACCATGAGGCGATGCGAAGCCGGAGCACTTGCACAATCGCGTTCCGTTGGCGTTCTTTGGGCATGCTACCGACCTCGCGTCGTTGAACGCGAAGAGGAACGCTACGCGCGTCTTGTCTTCCCTCTAGCCTGGCCGTTAATCCTCACAGGGCGAGCGGGGAACGCGGTGGGCAGGCGTGCGAGAGGGGGCAGCGTAGGAGAGGAGAGAGGGGAAGGGGACGCGCATGCGCTGGTGCTGATCGCGGCGTTGCGCAGGAGAGAATTTCGGCATGTCTAGCCCGCGTTTCAGAGGGAAAGTGGAGAGGGGAGAGTGAAAGTGGAGAGGGATAAGGGAGAGGGGAAGTGGAGAGAGGTAAGAGAGGGGAAGTAGAGAGGGGGAAGGGGGAGATGGGAGAGGGTATACGCATGCGCGGTAAGAGTGGTCACGCCGCACACCACCACCACCACCACCACCGGATTGAACTCCGCCATAAGATACTTCGCATCTAATAAAAAAACCGCCATGGTTTTAGTTATGGTGCTTGACTGGTGACCCGAAGGTTGCGGGATGGAATCCCTACCGCAGCGGCTCCATTTCGATGGAGGTGAAATGACAGAGGCCCGCGTACTTAGATTTTGGTGTACGTTAAAGAACAACAGATGGTCAAAATTTCGGGAGCCTTCCACTATACGGCGCCACTCATAATCATATCGGGGTACTTGGGACGTAAATTCTCACAAATAATAATTATTAGGAAAAAAAAGGATCTGATCTGCTGATAAACACGCATAATATATTCCTTGATACATTTCAAATCACAAAAATAGCGAAAGCGAAAATCAAAGGCAGATACAGGACCAATCAAGTGCAGTAAAGAATGCTTGCGAAGAAAAATGCAGGATTCATGCACACGTGAACCAAAGCATTTTAAGCATGTAGCTGATATCAGTGTGTCCATTTATTACGCAAGGTTAACACCGGCAGAAGTTATCCTTGCATGTGCATTCGAAATACCGGCCGGAAACTTACGCTGCAAGAGCATAATGTGTTCTTCGGATGCCGCTTGTCACGTTTGATTTTTACTGTCCAAAGAAACCTCGTATCTTCTAAAACGATACAGCTCCCAGCGTTTCTGGAATGACTGGTGCACTGCGGCACGCAACACCCGGCCATGGTGACGGTATCGAGCGCATAAAACTGGAGGGAAATGAGCACCGACCTAAAAACAGCACTCGCGCCACGCACAAGTAACCGGGCGGGCGATTCAAAATGGCGGCCACGCTGCCGCCAAGGCCGAGGAGGCGGCACCTGCCCTTTCAAAAGCTGACACCACTCTAAGCGGGGGCGCGCGCATCGAGGCACTCTAGCTACGAGCCGAACAATCACTTGGAGTGTCCGCGAAACCGGGAAGGATCCAAACGAGAGACGACGGAGGGTAGGACGGTAGGGTGAAGTCGGCGAAGAAATTTAGTTCGTGTGAGTCGTGTAGTGCCGGTCAGTTGATCTTGGATAATCGAGTGATGACACCGTGGGCACTGTTTAGAAGAGTGTCGCCGAATGACGGTGACCAGAGCTGGATATTGTTTGAGTGTTTCATGGAAGAGAAATATACGAGAAACGTTCGAAGAATTGTGGGCTGCACACGTTTGGTGAATATTCAAGGCCTTTAAAGGGACCGACAACTGATTTTTCTCGACCCAGTTTTTTACGGCGCGTCAGGAAGCTCACCCTTCGTAGCGTTTGTAGCTGCAGTGGTTCATCCGAAAAGCACGTAGTTATTTTATAAGCACTATTTTTCGATCTGAAAGGCTCCAAACACGCATGCAGGCTTGCTCCAGCAACGCTGAGAATTGATAGCGATGCCGCTAGCCCTTGTGAAAGCTATCGTTGTTCTCCTTTCGCAGGAGTTACTGTAAGTATGCTTAACCACCTTTATTTTGAGCTTTCCAACCATTTTTGAAAATAGCAAGCTGTTACAATGAGATGTGTGGCTTTATACACCTTCCCGGTATTTGTACAGCGTTGTGTGCGCCTGCGCCCAAGGTTGCCTGCGCCTGTGTCATGGATGGCTTGTCCCGGCGTCGTTACTCTCTCGATACACGAGCCAAGCCAAGTAATCGAAAACGTAACTGTGCATATGCACGGTCGCACCGAGTAGCAGCGCGCGTCATTTCTGAGACGAAGTGTAGGTAGCAAAACTACGCCGCTCCAAAATCTTAGCGACCTGGAAACTGCGTGCATGGTTGCATGAGCACGCTGAAAAGTTGCTCAAGACGCGCTGACGAACATGGGATCATTACGTCACGCGAAGGCAGCGCCACTTTCATGCATACTACTAACGCAGGCCTATATGTACATTATTATGGAGTAATACCTTTTAATGTAAAGAAACGAACGATATTTCAATACTAACAAAAAATCGTCGACCGCGTACAGCAATCAAAGGTCACGTGGCCGTCTTCATCGGATCACTCATGTTTTTGCCGCCAGAGGCGCCACAGGTCATTTTTCGTGACTTTCAATTAAGAAATAAAAATATAAATCCATCTCTCACGAAAAAAAACAGGGTTGATTTGAGTCGGTGTAACGGACAATCTTTACATCAGTGGAGTCAACTCATGTCATATTCTGGGCAGTTGTCGGTCCCTTTAAGTGTTCTTGGATAGTTTCTAATGGATGAGAGTGCATTTGTAACACGGTAAGTTTGTTCCCGTTGTTTTAAACACCATCTGAGTGATGTTGTGAGTTGTAATTGATACCTGCCGAGTGTGGATGTTTGCGTGGTGCTTGCACTGCCTTAACTCAGAATATATTTTGTTTGTGTTGTCAACTCTTGGCTCTAACTCTTGCTTTCGACCACAACCGGCATAAAAGGACCTACATTTAAATTATGTGTGCTTACGTGGTGCGTTTCGGTGGGCCGATATGTCTGCCCTTGGAACTTTCCCGGCGACTGCCTGCCCATTAACGGGATCTGAAATTCAGTAACACTTTTCATTTTAGGTGAGTCAAACGGGCAGCATTCATGGAGAGTATTGAGGCCCACTCTACAAAACATTGGTACTCCAGGGCAAACTGTTCACATATGTGGGTTAATCGGCAGTTCTAATAACGACTTCAATATTCAACCTGTAATGTGCAACTATAAAACGCCTGGCGTACAAACGCGGCTGTCGAAGCGCTTCTCCGTGAACAGCTGGACCGTTGTGGTGGCGCCAGAGCGGGCGCAAGGAGAACTAGGCCCCGGACGCCGTTTTGGCGCCACGCAGCAGGCCGCACCTGTTTTGTTTATGTCCTCTGGTCACACTGTGCGACGCTCAGCTGACGCTGGCCTTAACGCTCCTCATATGGTTTGCCGCCCTTCCTGGCGTCGTTGATACGACGACGCCGAGGGACGCAACGTCAGAAAACACCTGCAAAAACGCTGTATATGTTTCGGCCTTTAGGGTGCCTTCACTGGAGCTCAATGACCGGGAAAGGAGGAGCAGTACCGTCATACCGTACCGCACGAGGCCCACCACTGGAGACGCAGGCGCTGCAATCGCTGTGACGTGCAGGGCTGGATCACGGGACCTCGCCTCGCTCTGGCACAACTGAATGCGTTTTTAACCGCGATTTCGCGGCGTTTTCGCATTTGAATAGCGTTGTTTTGCTCTCGCTTCTTGTGTGTGGACCCCTAGAGGCTACACAATCCGGAAAAGTGCAGCTAAAGGTTACCGGCGGCAAGGTACTTTTCTGCTCCGTGTCACAGTGCGCTATGTACACGAAGAGGCAAGGCAGGAGCTTTCACTTTTACCGCCACCCTGCTTTTCGCGAGCATGATGCCGCTGTCACCTGTGTTTCTTTTTTGTTACTTCAAGCCTATGGTGTTAAAATGGACACTTACCGCGAATGTTCACGGGAGCCTTGTTCACAGTGAAAAATGAATGCGCAAACAGTCCGTTTATGTATGTCCCCGATCAAGCCGCAATCCCTATCGGTTGTGTAGCAGCCCAGTGGTAAAGGCGTCGGGTTCCCGTGTATCTACTGCGACAGAAATGGCGGCACTCAATGCTTGGTGTGCCCCAGCATAAACACACTTTCGCGTTATGAAAACAGACTATTGTTTCTGTTTTCGAAATCACTTTAATGCAACACAAGCCATCATGCTTCAGAATGGGACAAAAAAAAATGAGCACTGTTCTTTTTTTTTCGATGGAGAACAACACTTCTGGCGTAGAGTCAAATTTCAGTACGTCAATCCGTGCACAAGATATGAAAAAAGAACACTTTGGTGCTTCGAAATCTTAGAAACAAGGGTACGATTATTACTGCAGCCGGTTACTATGGTTTTGTACACGGTGGTCCATGTCGAGAGGGCCCTTCTACAAGTTTTTTTTTTACTTATCTAAGTGTAGGGTCCTGGTAAAGATAAGAAAACGAGTGGTGAAAAAAAAAAGAATGTTCTTCGTAAAGATGCCTGTCAAAGGTTCACAGTTCCACGCCGGTTCTCCAGTAAGAGCATCCGCCAGCATATGACAGACTAGTGACTAGGTAGGTACGTCGCCATCGACTTGTCCTCAGGTTCCGTTGTCTTCGTTTTCATCGGCTGGGAGGGTCATGTCAATTCTGTGCGAGAAAAAAAAGAAAAGAAAAGAAACGCCATGTAAGTAGGATGAAGGCCTTCTACTCGGTCACTCCGTGCCCTCTGTTCCATTCATTTCTACAATGGCATACGGAAGAGTTAGGGAAATATCGCTTAAGCTGATTCCGCACGAGCGCTTCTATTTTGATGATTTCGTGGCGCAACACTAACAAAGGCGAGGAAAGAACATACTAAGACAAGCGCATATTCGCTTGTACTTGTACATTCTGTGTTCGCTTGTCATGCGACAGTTAATTGGTCATAATTTTAAGTCAAGTTATGCTGCGATGTCACACGTATACAATATAACTGTTGAACCACAAACATCCATTTCTATTTTGAGAAGGTTTTTCTCAATATTCCGAAAGCCGAGAGAAAGTCCTCTAGCGGATATGCTTGGAAGAGAGACATGAGCGTCACCCGGTCCTGATACCGCTAATATGACTATGAGGCACGCCATAGTGTGGAACTCGGGATTAATTTTGACCGCCAGAGGTTATTAAGCGGACACCTCAGTCAAAGTACACGTATTTTCTAGCGTTTGGTCCTCATCGATGTAAGGTGTTTGAGGTCAGCAACTATCACGAACACCAATCGACAATGGCATGCTTTTGTCTCCGCGGTTTTTGTATACGCAGCATGACGGATTCGACGGGCCCACACCGAAGATATTGATACCCAGCAAAGCGCTGCTGTGTGTGAAACTCTTCTGCCTGTTCTATCCACTTCAACCATTGCAAACAGCCAACAACGTTAGCACGTTGCAAACTTAATCAGCACCAAAGATCATTGCAACGCACACGCGGGACCAGTGCGGAAAATACGCACACGCAGGGGCAGTGAGCCCTGATTTTGTATGTGCGTGTATCTTATGTATTCGTCTTTCGCGCTGATTAACTTTGCAAGATGTCGCGACATTACAGACAAAAGCACACCTAATGTTAACACCTTTCCACCTACCCGGGGGTCACGCAGTCTTCACAACGTCCGCGAGACTCAGGTACCTGCAGATCAACGACCAGCAGTCCTCGCCGATGTCAGGGAGCTGCAGACTGCCGTCATGCTGCGGATGGCACTCTACCGACTGGAACACGACGCCGGCAGTCCTCATGAACTTGTCCAGACTGTATTTTCGCAGCTTCTTGCGTGCTTTACGGATCATCGCTTTGGCTTCGGAGATGTCCACAAGAGCGCCGTCCCTCACCAGCCCCAGCAGGTGGGGGTGGTCGTAGAAAAGCTCGATGCCCAGAGCAGCCTCTCCGGTGTCTCGCTCGCCCAACACAAAACGGGCAGCTGCCGACACACGGCCGGCGTTGCGGCGAGTCGAGTTCTGTAAGCACAGAAATGGAGCTTAGTTTGTAGACTTGAAAACCATGAACATGTTGGTAAACTGGCGCCCGTATATAGTTACGCACCATCAACGAGAGGGAGGTATTGGGAATGCTGTAATAGATATGACGGAAGCTAAAACATCTCGTAGTGTCCCTTGTGCATTCATGTAAAAGGATTCGAAGGCGAAAGCCGTCCGGTGTTGCTATTTTACCGCGCACAGTATACAGGGGCGTCCTAGCCACCACGCGGCACGATTTAAAAAAGGAGGGACAGCGTTACGCGAAGTACACCTAGTGCATATTGTTCCCAGTTTACGGTAGTAGCCACTACTAATTTGTTCGTTAATGAGGTTTAGTTAATTAGTGCTAATTATGTTTCTAACTCGACAAGCACCCACCTAATCTTTAAAATGTCAGTGAGTATGTATGCTCAAATGACGTCTAACTGCGCTATTTTCAGCAACGTGCTAATTACGGGCTCATATTTTCCGGCTCATAAAGAAAGCACGCGAAATATGAAAAATCACACGTGACTACGCTCCCACCCGCAAAAGGTGGCAGCGTATTCTTGACTTGCTACCGCACAGTGAGCCTGTTTGAGGGCGCTGCTTCCTGATTCGCGCTGCAGTCTACTCACGTGTCATTTTCCAGATTTCGCGGCCTCTCTTCATTAGCCAAAAAAAAAAAGCGAGCACGCAATGAGTACGTTGTTGAAAATAGCGTGGTTAGATGTATTTGAACGTGCCTACATATGCCTCATTGACATTTAATGATTAGGTGAGTAATTTGTCGAGTTAGAAACCTAATTGGCTCTAATTAACTAACCTCATTGACGATAAATTTGTATGGCTAGTAGAGCATACTGGGAACAATATGAACTAGTGTGCTCCGCGTAACGACCTTCCCTTTTTTTATATTGCCGCGTGATAGCTGGGACAACACCAGTATAATGTCCAGCGCTCACTAATTAACTATCGCTCATTAACCCAGTACTCATTAAATTTTCCTTTCATTATCATGATATATGCGCACAATGAATATTTCACGTGCTTTTGTATGGCTTCAGATCCCCAAGACGTCAGTAACGGAGTCACATGAGTGCCGCTTTTTTCTCCCAGGAGGCTTGCCATAACCGCTCCTGCGGTTGTAGATCATGCTTCTCTTCTACTATGCCTTACGCAGTAGAAGAGAAAAGTAATTACACACGCGCGCACTACACTCATATATATATATATCAAGACGATTTATAGGCTGCATGCTCGATGATGCTGCCTCTGCGCCGCAATACGTCCTCTTCGTTACAATATATATAAAATAAATCACGCGAACGCCGTAAAAACGAAGTCAACGCTCAGTTGGTATCTCGTGATTCATGAGCGTTCTATTTGTACTATACGCCGGCTCTTCGCCACGTGACCCTCCTCATGAGGCACAGTGGCGGATCCAGGGGGGGGGCGATTGGGCGTTCGCCCCCCCCAAAGCTATAAGCCAACCCAACCCCCCCCCCCGCTTTCACCTCACCGAAGGCCATTTTTCAGAACGTAGAATTTTTTCAGGTGGTCGCTGTGTCCATCCCAATCCGAGACTAGGGAAGCACCCCTCACACAGCCCAGCGCTTTGTTAAGAGCGAAACAGGCTTTCTAGAAAAAGATTTCTTCTGCGTCCTGCATCTTTCAAATAGGCACCGACGAGCACAAGCCTCAACTATTTGCTAAAGCAACTGCTGCCTTTATGGAAGCGAGCTAAAGTTTCCTCCCCACTCCCAGGGCCATCAGCTCTTCAGCAAAGCGAGGGGTCTTCAAATTCTCCCATCTTTTTCTCAGAGACAGGAGTCTGTTCTGTGTCATTCAAACTGGCATCTTTCGTCCCCCACGGCCGGGCTAGACTGCACGTGCGCGCTTGAGCGCGCACGTGCAGTCTAGCCCGGCCGTGGGTCCCCACAAGCGTGCAGAACAAGTTACCTTTTAGTCAACCTTCAGGCGGCTGGTCCAAAAAGATGTTGATCCCTCTGTCATAGGAATCGGAATAACACGAAAGTAATGCGTGCCCTTACAGAAGTAACTGAATGTTTACTGTACATTTATATAAAAGTTAGCAAAATGTATATTGATGTGTGCAACTATAGCACCGTTTAACGTGGATGCACCCGCTTTGATGATTGGTGGTACATCTCCATCCCGACGACCTAACGTCCATGTTTAAATGATAAACAACCCTTCTGGTAGCCGTAGTTAACGGTGAAAGCGTAATCAGAGAACGAGGTGTGATAGCCAGAAGAACGTCGCATATTGGACGCAGAACTTGTCGCCATCCCGCGCCATCTTAAAATGTGATTGAACAATTTTAACCGGAATATAAGGAAACTCAAAGCGCGTCGTGCCGCCCCGGTAGCCGGGCCGCGCGATTTTTCTCGGGGCGAGCGCGTCAGCGGGGAACGCGGTGTTACAGACAGGTGAGGCGGGCACGCGTCGCAGAGCTATTTGGTTTGGATTAGCGTGATGCTATGAGCGAGGCCGACGGCTTTTACGACGCTTAGGCTAAGGTCGCCAGCTTGCGGTGTGTTAATCCATTGACAAAATTGAACTTCTATTGAAAACGCGCCGAATGGGACGGATGTGTAACGCGTTGCAGGTGCTATCGCGGACGCCACAGTAATGAAGAATACTTTACTGCTTCCAGAGGGCAACACCACCCGCTGACCTACGCTGACCGGGAGAGTGGTAGATGTAAAGGGCGCGTTTGCAAAGCCTCTGCAGTCTGTGACCGTGGCGCAGTGGATAGCGTGCACGGCATCTGTTGCTGCGGACCGTGCGGTCGTGGGTTCAATGCCAGTTGACGGAATTTTTTTTCTTTGCCATCTGATCGTGTCAATTTTTTTCTACGTCATTTCCGTGACGGAAATACGTCACTGAAGTCTTGGTGGACCCCGGCATAAAACACTTTCGTGTTAAAAAAAAAAAAGGAAGGCAGGCAGTGGTTGCTGTGAATTATATTCGCCGAAGTACCGAGCAAGCCTCCGAGAGCACGTGCGCGGGGTATAATCGAGCGCGACTCCGAAAGCTCCGTTTGACCGTCCTTAGGCTGCGGAGATAAAAAGGGCATTTTCTGGCAACACGACCGGCCAGAAAAAAAGGCAATGGGGAGGAGGGGGCGGGGTAACAAAGGGAGGCTTACTCCGAAACTACGTTCAAGGAATACTAGAGCTCGCCGTTGTGGGAATACTCATTTATCGAGCAGGTGGCCTGCCCTTCCCTCTTTCACCCTCCTCTTACCAACAACACTGATACGTGTTCCCCAATGTTTAGCGGAAATATGCGAATTTTAGATAATGAAATGGCACTGAGCAATGCAACTGAGAACAAAAATAATGAGCATTTGGTTACTAACGTGAAGTTTAAAGTTGGGCAACGCCCCCCCTCCCCCCTCTCTCCCCCCCCCCCCAACAACCAACCGCCCCCCCCAAAGCAAGCGCCTGGATCCGCCCCTGATGAGGCATGAAGGTGTCCGTCTCAAAAACTTGCCGTATGTACTCGGATCTAGGCCGCTCTCTATTGCAGGCCGACCCCCGAAATTAGCAAGGCCAGAAAAAGACAGGCTTATCATGGTACTCGAATCCGAGCCGACCCTCCCCCCCCCCCCCCCCCCCCAGCGAAAAAAAAACGTCCGCTTATATTCGAGTAAATAAGGTGATTAGTACCCTCGTTCTATGGATTGCGGCTGTCAGCTCATTCCTGGGCACGAGTTTCCGCTTTATGTATACACCCTGTCAGGCCATTGTGGTAATCTTATTCTTGTGAGAGAACGATGCGGCAGCGCTAGTTGGCCGTGCATTGGGTGCATGCCTCTCCTGCATAGACGGCTGTATAGGGCATGCAGTACTCTATAAGTAAGATATTAAGCGAAAATTCGCGATCTTTGGTCGAACATTACACGAGCACAACCATCGTCAAGAGAAAGCTGCCTGTACCATCTACCTTGAAGAAATCACGTTTTCGAGAAAGCTACATACAGTGAGGCACAATTAGGTGTGCCCGACGAGGCACACTTCATGGATACAGCGCCAGGCCACACACGCAGTGAGCCACCGCTGTCAGAGACTTCAAGCAGCCACAGTGTTTTTGAGAGCTGCGGGTGTTCCCTGGTATTCATGCGGTTGTTTTGAACGAGAGGCTGCATTTTTACAGCTGAATATTCCACTCACAGGGCCGATACAACGCGTCTGTGCGCTAAAATTGCCATGGTATGGCGACATAACATGACGAACATAGATGACAGGTCGCAACATGCAAATCATGATGTGCATGACATGTACGGCGTGATCTGCCACAGTCCAGGTGTGTTCGTGGCCGTTTCGTTAGCTGGAATATACGAAAAATTGGTATGGCAAGACATGAGTGTTTGGCTGACATGAACAATAGGTCATGAGATGAAAATAAAGACATGCATGTCATGTACATCAAGATTACATGACACAGTCTCGGCGCTCTGGCAGCCGTTACACTAACTTGATAAAAACGAAAATTGATGTGGCGTGACCTGAGTCTATGGCGAGCACAGACGACAGCTTAAGCATTGCATATAACAGAATGTACGTTTCTTTAGCATGGCACATACAGATGGTGGATGCCTACACGCATAATAAACATTCGATAGTCAACGAAATTTCATGACATAGATTACGAGAAGGCATTTGATTCGGTGGAGACATCAGCAGTCATGCAGGCACTGCGGAATCAGGGCATCGACGAAGCCTATATAAACATAATGGAAGAAATCTACAGCGGATCCACAGACACTATAGTGCTCCATAAAGAAAGCGACAGAATCCCAATAAAGAAGGGCGTACGGCAGGGAAACACGATCTCTCCAATGCTATTCACCGCGTGTTTACAGGTGGTTTTCAGGGCCCTAGATTGGGAAGAGTTAGGGATAAGAGTTAATGAAGAGTATCTCAGTAACCTGCGATTCGCTGATGACATTGCATTGATGAGTAAGGCGGGAGACGAATTACAGCTCATGATTACTGAACTGGATACGAAAGTAGAAGAGTAGGTCTGAATATTAATATGCATAAAAACTAAAGTTATATGGAACAATCTTGGCAGAGAACAGCGCTTTGCGATAGGTGACGAGACACTGGAAGTTGTAAAGGAGTACGCCTACTTAGGACAGGTAGTAACCGCGGATCCGAACCATGAGAGTGAAATACTAGAAAAAGGAGGATGGGATGGGGCTCATTCGGCAAGCATTATCAAATCATGACATGAATATCTCTCAAATCCGAACAGTGCGGTGTGGCATTTCCTCGCTGTCTGCGTCTGCATGATTTTATCGAGTGTCGCCGTGCGTGGGATATGCCGATTTTTTTTTCATAATAAATATGCTGCGGTTTTACATTCACTCACGTATATACTATAGTTCGGAAATGCACAAACCTAGTTATGTAATGACCGCTCCAGTTGTCCGAGGAGGTTAAAGAGACAGAATTTTTGCACTATAATATATACAATCAATAGAGTACCTGTATTCCACCAGTGCAGCTGAAGCATGGCTGTCCAGCCTAAACGGGGGCTCCTCTACGTCGAGGCTTCCTCCGATGGTTGCCGTCCGAGGCGGTGAGAGACCGCGACACGTACCGAAACTCGGTGAGGCGCCTGCTCGTGCGGCGGCGTCTGCCAGCGCATCCAGGTCCTCGTTGCCGAGCTGCAGTCCTTTGATAATCACGCTGCAAAGGTTGACGTTGGACGCTAAGGCCGACGACAGTCTGCTAGGAACGCGGCGCGACTCCTCCGCTGTCATGTCCAGCGTGAGTGTACACCAGGTGAGCTCGACGTCCTCGAGCGCTGAGGGTGCTGACAGGTACGCGCACAAAGCGGCGATATGCTCTTCTTGGAAATGGGCGCAGCTTACGCGGAGTGACTTCACGTTTCTGAAAAGGCCGAAGGCTGACTTCATATTACTTGAAATACTGATGGTCGTGAAGCCAAGAGTGAAGTGCGTTACGTCAACAGTCACTCTGGTAATGTCGAAGCACTGCCCGAAACGGTGCATGCCCCACCATTGCGCATGGTAGTCAGCAATCCTAACGCGATTTCCCAGTCCGCGCACTCTGATCGCCCTGCATATGTCCTCGGGTTCGGCACTTGTGGGTGGGTGAGTGAGAACTACGGACCGCAGGTTGTCACTCTTAGCGACTCCGTCGAGGAAGGCTGGGAATGCCTCTTGGCCAAAGGTTCTGAAATCAATCCTTAGATTTTGTAGCGATGACGTCTTCCTCAGAGCTGTGAGCCAGGGGTCAATTTCTCCCTCTGCAGGGTCGACGACTAAGAAACCGGCCGTCGAACTTCGGCACCTCCGACATGCGGCTGAGGGTAGCCCGAGGGAGCGTAAGGTGGTGTTCTGTGCGACCACTCTGGCGAATGGTTCGATCCTCCCTGCACTGAGAAAACACGTACAAATCGGACTCTCATCGCAATACGCATACAATTTATTTAATGGTGTTGGATTTTAACACGGCGTGAGCTGAAGAAAGTGGTGCACGAAAAAAACGTTCGAGCTTAGCCCTTTGAGACGCTATGCACACATTGCGTACACCACTTGTTCTTGCTAGTTTCTTCGACTAGGGGCTATGAAAGAGCAAGAACGATTGACGTGTAGATGAACTTAACCGCCTGCATAATAAATTTGTCTTCAATCACGTTAATTTTGCAGTGTACTGTTGTACATGGTCACTGTACCGCTTCCCGCAAGCCACGTTAAAAGTACAATTTTTCTTTGGTCAAAATGGACATAACAGAAAACGAATTCGCACTATATTTCCAGCCTTAGATTTGATTCTGTTTATGCAAAAACAGAGCATGAATGACTTCAAAATAAATATATTTTTAATTAGAGTCTGATTAGAACTAATTACCATAACAGGCATAAATTAGCGTATTATGACATTATTCTTCCTGCAATGGGATATAGAGTGCTTCGAAATAACGTTGTATAGATTTGAGGTACTTGCGGATAGTTCTTCATATATACTTGGCGTCTGAAAGGGCTAACTTGCATTACGCTCACATTGCCTTAATTCATTCTTGCCACTTATATCATGCTTCCTGGTTCATCCGTTTAAAGAGTGCACCGGCAGCGGCTAAACTACCATATATCATTTGGTAAGCTGTGGTAAGAAAGTGTCCGTCGTTGCTGTCTACAAACGCTCATTCCCTATAGTTTTGGACTAAGGGTCCCAAAGAACTTTGCGCGTTCTGGCATTGCTTACGCACGTGTGTATGTATATATATATATATATATATATATATATATATATATATATATATATATATATATATATATATATATATATATATATATATATATATATATATAACGAATTTTCAAATGGGGTTTCTTACGCTCATTGTTGCGTCTTTCGCTTGCGGTGCCAAGGGGGCCAGATAGGCACACTACGATGAACAATCGTTGAAACCTGACGCATGAATTTGCCTTCGGTACACGCATATTACTTTATACGTGTTATTTAATTGACGTAGTGGTAATGAATTGGCTGGCAATCACGATCGATTATGTTAGTCCACATTACTTGCTGTCATCGGTCAAGGCTCTACAATTTTGAGTGAGCGGCTATTTATCTATAAACAACATTTCTCGACCAATAATACATGTATGCTTGAGATGTCAGAAAGCGACAGCTTATATACCAGCATTTACTTATTTACACGTCAGCTGTTGCTCAAAAGTCGTGTCAATTCGGTCTTGATAGAGAGCCGTCATTTCGACGCGCGCCGCCATATTTCTGACGCAACGTTGTAGGGGCAAGTTTTGGAACACCCCGCCGAAAACGAGAAATATTCTGCCCGATGCAAAACCCGAACGCTGTTGGACGCCCGCGCATGCGCAGTAAGTCCGAAGCTGTTTCTTTGGGGCCCAGAACACCTCCAGGACCCCATTCGATACCTTCCTATTGCCTTCGAATACAAGGGCAGCCATGGCGTTCCGTTGCGTCACCCACTTTTTCATCATATTGTCGTCATTTCGAAGTTAGTCTGACAGTGTGTTCATGAGAACTGCAAGTGACAGTTACGCAAAGCGACATACACTCAAAGGACGGTCATACATTCCTGCCACAGCCTTTTGCATTCATGATTATGACAACTCTTGCCGCGCTCTGTCCACAGATATGTGGAGAGGTTATGGAGAGGAACGTTAGGGATCAGTGCAAATACGGCGCGCAAGCGGGCATACCACGTTGTATTTTGTTTTTGTATTTCGCGGTTACCTACAGCAAACAGAAAAACATGAATACTTAATATTTAATATAACTTTATATTTGATATAACGCCGGCAGAGACCGAGCCTCGGTCCCTGCCGGCGGCAAGTTATCTTTTCGTCCACTTTACTTTCTTCATATTTATAACCTTATTACTACAAATAACATCCCCTTTACTTTCCTTGGCTTTATTGTCTGCTACTTTTCATAATTAATCTGCGTATATATATATATATATATATATATATATATATATATATATATATATATATATATATATATATATATATATATATATATATACCCGAGACGTTAAGCACACTTGAAATACTCACAAGCCATCCTCGTCCAAACAGATGTCCATATTCAGGTCCTCCAGAGTGGTCATAGCACAAAACGCTTCGGCAAGAGCCGTCAAAGCATTTTCCGGGTCCTTGAAGACGCCCAGAGACTTCAGCGTCAGTTTTCTTAGCGTGGCGTCCTTCTTTTTTAAATATCTGGCAAACAATTCGCCATTGTCGTGAAAGAACGCGCAAAATACGCACTCTGGCACTGCAAGTTCGGTAATGGTGTGGTTCCAAATAAGCGCCCAGACAAGTCGACGAACACTCTCCGATCTCAGTGTGAGCACGGACACGTCGAGGCTTCGGAGGTGCTCCATCCTTCGCTCCATCAGAGGTCCCTTCAAATGCGTGGCGTCTTCGCAACGCGATTGCATATTGCAGCTGACGGACGCGAACTTGAGTTCTTCCAGATGCGAAAGTTCGTTCACCACCTCGAGAACGTGAACATTCGGATCATATATGTGGTCCAACTCTAAGCGCACCGTCACGCTCTTCACGGCGAGATTACGTCCCAGAGCGGCAAGAAGAGACCGTGGTTGCTCCGTGCTGCCGTTTATTCTCGACTGCTGTTATACACCTGTGCTCGGACAGAAGGTGCTCGGCGTAATGCAGCGCCACCTCCTTGCGTCGTTTGTCCAATGAACAAGGCAAAGGGCATGGGGACGCGGGAGCCTGAACCACGGCCAGACGAAGGCCGCCGGGTCGTCGCTGGTCTTCAACCAGCTCCAAAGAAGCGCCAAGCAACAGTTCCTTCGTACTTCTTAGGTATAGTAGCAGCTGGCAGTCCGAGTCTCCGACTTTGGTGCACGGCATGTGTAGATGACGAGGGAAGGCTACTGCGTTGCCAGTGTCACAGACGCCATATTCTCTGGATTGCGCGCAATGCGCATCGGCCATGATCTGGGAGTCCGGTTGATGACAGAGGAAGAACTCGAACTCCTAGGTAGTCTTTCCTTAGTCAGATATGGGGCCTGCATAAGGAAGTCGAAACGATGAGCATTAGCGTTGTTGAATATTGTCAGGTGATGTACACGATACTTCGTATTTTTATTGGCTTTAGTTCTATCAAGGAGCAACGGATTTAATTCCTTTCTGTGATGCCCTGGTTTGGCGTCAAATTCACATTCACATGCCTGCATCGTGTGCACGAGCATTTGTACAAATATATGGAAATTTCGTGCACGTGGAGCATATAAATGTGGAATAAGTTATGAATCCACGGTTACAGGAACGTGAAACCCCTGACGTTGTTGCGTATATTGACTGCAGTCCTATAAGCTTGCCTTGCAATTAGCACTGGCAAGGAGCACAGACACAAACTTTTGAAGGCGAGATAACTTGAAGGATGAACTTGGGTGGGCACACACGCATCATCTACAAAATATGAACGGCGAATACAGCCTAGAACCCATTTCAAGTCAATATTAAAGTGCGTGTTGCGCAACTGCGCGCGAATGCACCACCTTCCGACATCGATACCAACTAGTTTTTAATGTAAACAACCAACAATCACTTGCATCCGAGTTTGTGTTGACTACCATGCTCCTTGCGAGTCCTCTCTCCTAGCACACCATTTCAACGGAATCAGGGAGCACACTGTTTTGGACTTGCAAGGGAGTAGGAAGCCTGAAGTCCACGCCTCGGCAGTGCAATTTTGGAGAAGGGGGGGGGGGCGTTTCCAACATCCCAAAGTGCATTACGGCGGCACCAAGGAAGACTTCGTTGAAACGGGTTGTACACGCGTTCTTTTGTGCCACGGCCGGTCTGGAGGCGCACGCTCGCTCGACCTAAAGCGCCTCCATGAGTTTTAGGCTTTAGCTCGACCGAGCTACAGTGGCTAACCGAGCGCGCGCCTCCAGACCGGCCATGTGTGTGTCCACGTAGCCAGCTGTTAACATGAAAACCCCGCTGGGACCCGCCGTCTCGCCTCTCTCGGCGCTCTATAAAAACGAAAGTTCGACTGGGGCGCTATAAAAACATCTCCATACAATTAACCATCGCGGGCTCAAGCAAACGAGGTTTCCAGGATAAGTGGATGGTTATAGGTGCTCATTACAAAACAAAACTACAAGGTGTAGATTTTTTTTGTATCAGAACTCCTATAACATACGGATTGTGTCTTACAATTGTATGACGTGCTGTAAAAACAGCTCTCTGTGTAATGAAGATATTTATGTCCATGGCATCGTTAACGCAGCGCTCTTGGGTCAGAATGAGATATTTATCGGTAAGTGATAAAATAAACGTATACGGCAACAGCTATCGAAACAGAACAGGCGTATCTTGGCATCCGAGGGCATAACACATATACCGCTGAACACTATGCGGTGGTAATCACGTTAATTTGCCTGTACCCACAGAATCGCAGATCAACCTCCTTGACGGTGGCAAAATGTAGGTGTTCGGTGGTTGCGCGCTTGCATAAGCTTTGGAACGCAGTGAAGAATGAAATTAGAGGAATATTTACATCCTTCAGTCCTTGAAATAGCAGGCTTAAAACATGTATAGGTTTAGCGCTAAAATAATACGTCCCACTAACTCAATAATAGAAAAGACAGCGCGCTAAACTTGACCTGAATGTTTACCTTGTTAACCTGTACACGGCAAGTAGAAGTGGCGTAATAGCAAGGCCTGTTGTACCCCAACGTACCACTTTAGTATTTACCTAGTTGGCGCAATTTTCATACTTGACACACACCTGTTTCGTGCAACGAAGACGCAGGACGAGCAAGATGAGACACAGCGTAGACTTCAGCAGGATCTTTCATTCTTAGGAATGCTGGGCTCGTCGGTGCGAATCACAGTTGGTGTTTTACGCACTGTCCCCTCTGTTTCTGGGTTTAGTCCGCGCTCGCCAGGCGTGTTTCATGTCAGCGATTCGCATCAACTAGCCGAACTGTTCTTTTTAGTGCTGCTCTTTCACGCTAAAATTACTGCGTTAAAGTGCAGGCAGGCCGAAAGGGAGAAGCATGCGAGAGCAAACCATTGTAATATTGAAAGAAGCAAGACTCTCAGCTTTAGGAACGGTATGAAATAATAGTTAACATAAGCTCGCTGTAGGTATGCAGGTATAGTTGCTGCGTGGCCAGACCCATGCATAGACAGACTCGATTACCGCGACAAGACGCCACTTGCTCGCGCGGTCGCCTTGAGTCACCCGCGCATTCCAGCCCGCGGTATCCTCACGGCCGGGCGAAACAAGAGTTACGACACATTTAAATTCTGCTTAGGAGAGTTGTACGTCTGACTGAAAAGGAGAGGGGATAATATTGATCCGCGAGGTGTGCCGAACCTCCCTAAGTAAGAACAATAATGGGTATCATGAATATAGTCTGTTCCGAACTGGTCCTCCTCCCTGCCTATCTCAGCTCTGAAGAGCACATCTCAGATATATAGAAATAACACTAAACAACACACTCGTACCCAAAGTAGACAGGCTCACGATGCTTGGAGTACACATACAACGAAATCGACCAAACACACACGCACCATTAAAGCACTTCAGACAACTGTGGACCACACTCTACGCCCTATAGGCCCGAAGTCCGATATAAAATCCATAGATTTTTCCTTTCTACATAAGTACCGACAACTGCTTCCTCTCCGGGCACTCTCTCACGCGCGGCCGGCGTCTGCCGCCATTATTTTCGTAAGATTTACAAAGCCATGTACGTCTATAAGTACATTAGCAACGCACCTTTCAGCGGACAATATGCTACCGCGACACGCCTTTCTCCTCCCGCCAATCCCCCGTCATAGTGAGCAGGGGACGCATTTCACCAGTTGCTGAAAAAGAGTTAGGAACAACATGGCTACGGAAAACAAGCGTTAGCCAATGAGATTCGTCGGCGGCGCTTCACTGGTTGTCGGTACTTAAGAAAGAAGAGGGAAAATCTAGGGATTTTAATCCGATAAGCACGGCTGGCTACGAGAAGCAGAGCTCCTCCGCCTAATCCAATCCTTCGCCCTCAATAACGTCACTTATTTCCTCCCTTATCTGATCTGTACTTTCTGAAAAGAGAAGAGAACAAAACCTTCAAATTTGTTCTCGGAATACTCATTCAAACGTCCACCGAACGGCTAATGAAGACAGGCACATTTAACACCTTAAACGAACTAATTGAAAGCTCACCTAACCTCACAATATACCCGTCTCTCGAACATACAAATCTGAAGATGCATACTCGAAACTCTCAGTGTCAGGCCAACTCCAACCAGTAATACCAAACGCACTATTCCTCACCAAATACACATGAATCTGCATATTCCGCCACTCCCTAAAAACTTGCACCTGTGCACCACGAGCAACGGCGACGACAGCGTGCAAAAACTCCTGTAAAATAATTTTCGACTTCTAAAGAAGTGCTGTATGTCTTTGCTGCCGAATACATTACCGGTTCTTTTTTTGCCCTAACTTGTCAACTCTCAAGGCCAGATACCTACTGCTGCCTCCATTTCTGCTTCATCTTCTGAGGAATCATTACCGCGCTAATTGAACGAAGACACAAGACACAAAAGAACAGGACGGGTGCCAACTTCCAACTATTTTAGTTCACAATGGGAAGATCTTACAGCACAGACAAAACGCATGCGCGCGCGTCAGTTTTTTTTTTCTTAACAACCAAAGAACCGCTACGTATGCCTGAGAAAACTAATCTCTTCGTCTTGAGGTGATAGTGAAACCGTGCTGACGTAGACATCTCCCCTTTGCCTTATGTAATATGCCTCTATTGATACTGAGGGGAACAGCGCGAAAACGGGACGGAGAAAGATTGAACACACGACACCTACTTCTATTACTTCTCTATTACTTCTCTTTCCGTGTTTTCTTTTGCTCTGCCTACAACTTTGCTTCAGGGAAATCGGGGTAGCATCCACGCACCTTGCAATGCGTTGCCATCAGGCTGCCCAAACCATTCTTTACATTGAGGCGGCGTTGTCCGGCCCTATCATTAAAACATAAAGTAGGAGTGAAAATTGGGCGAGTTGGTACGGATTCATTATTACAAAAACTGCATGACGGAAAGAAACGAAAAAACTTTTCGTATGTTTCAGTCTTTCTACTGCGCCCGTTTTCATAGGAGCGAAAATAGTGACAAAAATATTTGGCCGAGTGTGAAGCTGTCAGTAACAAAGGATCCTTGTACATCAACTGCGATTCATGCAACGCGGATTGCCAATGTGGAAATTTTGAAATTGACCGCCACTCGAAGGCTGCAAGCACACGAAAGGAGCAACAGACTTTCAGTTGACCAGAACGATCACCCATATGCCTTCAATTAGTGGGCAAAGTGAACTTGACAAATCTCTCTGTGTACCAACTCGCGCCAACGGCAAGCTCTATGTGCAATAACTTCACCAAAAATGTTAAAAAAAAGGCCTTCAGTGGCTGTTAATATCTTAATTTTTACTCATAATAATATTCAGAAGAACTGGGCCAGCGAACGAACTATCTTTATACTTTGTTGAAGGTGAAATTAGCCTGAATAACGACATTAAAAATCAGTCTAGGGATTTTTATTGTAATCTAGGGCATTTTCGGGGGTAAATTTAGGGATAAAATGTTGACCTTGGATGTTTCTCAGAAAAGTGAAGGACGCGCGCACTGAGCTCGAACAATCGTGAGGTTTTTTGTGTGTTAATTTGCTTCTTCTGGCTTTATCGCCTCCTTTGTTCCCCTTTTTGCACTTTCGTGCCATTTCTCGAGCAACCATGAATTGGAATGCGAGGCTATTGCAGGGGTGCGGCCAGAACACGAAGCAGTTTTCTTTGAAGTAGCGATCGCTTTTCAGCTACCCGGAATTTAAAGCGGTGACAGAGGGGACAGCGGCGCCTTCTGCAGCACAGGCTAGCCAAGGAGGAGGAGCGCTATCACCCGTGGGCTTCTGCTGCGTGCTGGCGATCAGCCACACACGCAGGTTCACCTGCGTCGTGTGTCTCACCAGCGCTCGTGTGTGTCAATCCTCTTCTCTGTCTTCGTCTTTTGCGCTTTCAACCTGTGTCTACAAACGTCACAGGAAAACAGGCAAATACGTTTTTAAAGACGATAGTCTTTCTTGGGGAACTTAAACGCAGAAATTTTGGTCTGTCTTTCTGTCTGTCCTTCTGTCTGTCTTTCTGTTTGTCGGCACGTCCCTCGATTCAGCCACTCGGCCAAAGTTGAACCACTTGCCCAAGGGCCAGCCATCGTGAACGGCTGACTAGGTTCATACTTGTGTACATTTTTGATCAAAAAGCAAACATTACGCATATCTGAGGCGCAACATCACTAGGTAAGTATTAGGCGGCGTGTTCCTTTAACAGAAAATACATAGATACGCAATTTTAAAGACCTTGATGGTATGCGTTTAACGTTGAGACAGTAACGCGTTTATTAAAAGATTGCCACAGCTGAAGCGATCAGCGGTCCAAGCCGAGCAAGCGCGAGCGCCAACAACAACCGTCTTCGTCTTCTTCTTTCGCAGGCGTTCTTGTCTGCGCCCTACCATGTTACAAATCACTCCCCCGCGAAAAAGGAGCCATCCTGGCGACCTAAGGAAGGAGTCGCTCGCTGGATTTCAAGCAAGACGGACGTGCCGGCCGCGATGTCCTGGATTACTCCTCGTACCTCTCGCTGACCGGCGCCCCGTGACGGACTCCTCGCCCGCTATGCCGTGCGCCGCTCATCGTCGGGACCTTCTCCGTTTCGTCGGTGTTGTGCATCGTGCCTCTGGCTGTGTTCGTGGTCCCGTCCCTGAACTCCCGTGACCGTCTCCCACATCTTTCCTGTCCTCTTTTCTCTTCGTTGTATGGATGGCTCTATCACTTTTCCCTCTATTTTCCTACTATTCTTTTATTCCCTCCTTATCCCCACCCCTACAAGGCACTGCGCCGTGTCGCCTATAGGCAGACAGAAATTAGGTGCCTTTTTCCTTTCCTTAATAATCACGTAACTAACCTAAGGAACAGGTACAACTGGTGGGTCATAATGCGGCTTCAGTCGATCGACGTGAACTGTCTCGCGGCCGCGACGACGGCGGTCCGTAGATGATTGAACAGGCTCAATCATATAGTTAACTGGGGATGCTTGACGTAGGACGCGGTAGGGGCATTCGTACTTAGGCAGTAGCTTTGTGGAAAGGCCAGGAGCGGAGGAGGGAACGCGAAGCCACACCAACGTTCCAGGCGAATACGACTGAGGAGGCAGGTTTTCGTCGTGACGGTCCTTCTGGCCCTACTCGCCCTACAATGTCACAACCCTAGTTTCTTAAGGTGCGCTGAAAATGCGACTGCGCTGAAACTTATCTTCCTCCGTGCCCTCTGCACAAGCTCATGTTGTGTTTCGGTTTCGGTTCAGTATTGCATTGTACGAATGACAGGGGGCGCCGCTCTGGCATTCCTGTTTTACCCAGGCGACGTGGAAGTAAGAGAGCTTGTGGAGAGTACTCGTTGAGTGTGGACGTTTCTTCTCCTTCGGCGCATCGCGCCAAACAGCGTGTTCGGGCTGGCCGGTGTCCCCACCGGTCGCGTTGGTCACCGCCGGTCTTCGCCTGCCGCTGCGCCGGGACTACCAGCCCGCAACACAGCACTCGTGTTTCCCGACGTATTGCCAGATGGCGTCCATATCTCACGCAGCGCCTCTTCTATCGTCTTTAGACGACATTTGCAGCGAAGCACGCAGATACGCG
The DNA here is from genome assembly GCF_013339695.2 of Rhipicephalus sanguineus. Taxonomy (NCBI): domain Eukaryota; kingdom Metazoa; phylum Arthropoda; class Arachnida; order Ixodida; family Ixodidae; genus Rhipicephalus; species Rhipicephalus sanguineus. The sequence continues at coordinate 94,660,226 of NC_051179.1, forward strand.
GCCAATTTTTTTTTTCGGATTTAATGGCGCGATTGACTATATTGAAATGGTTCTTAAAGGTGCCGACTGCGCATGCGTAGATCAGAACAAACATTGCTCTCTTTTTTTCATTAAAAAAACTATTTTTGAAGTTGAGCAGTCCCTTCCAAGTGTACGGCTCGGCACGTGCCTTCCGCGCCAGTTGTCCCGGACTCGACCTCAACTTCTGCGGCTTTGAGCGTATCTATCTATCTATCTATCTATCTATCTATCTATCTATCTATCTATCTATCTATCTATCTATCTATCTATCTATCTATCTATCTATCTAGCCGCCTACGACTTTTTGCTCTCCTGGCCGTTTCGTTAATTGGATTTACACCAAAATTGGTATGGCGAAACATGAATTTATGACGAACATAAATGACAGGTCATAACATGAGAATTATGATATCCATGTCATGAACGACATGATTTACATGCCACAGTTTTGGTGCTCTTGCGGCCGTTTCGTTAGTTTGCTATATACCAAAGTTGGTATGGCGTGACAAGAGTGTATAGCGAACATAAATGACTGGCCCTAACGTGCAAATCATGACACGCATGTCATGTACAGCATGACTTACGTGCCACGCTCATGGCGCGCTGGCGGCCGTTTCGCTAGCTTGATATACACCAAAATTGGTATTTCGCGACGTGACTGTGTGACGAACACAAATAACAGGAGTTAACATGAAAATCATGACACGCATGTCATGTACAGCATGATTTACATGCCACGCTCATGGTGCGCTCGTGGCTGTTTCACTAGCTTGATGCATACCGAAATTGGTATTGCGCGACGTAACTGTGTGGCGAACACAAATAACAGGTGGTAACATGAAAATCATGACACGCATGTCATGCACAGTATGACTTACGTGCCGCGCTCATGGTGCGCTGGCGGCCGTTTCGCTAGCTTGATATAGACCAAAATTGGTACTGCGCGACGTCTGTGTGGCGAACATAAATAACAGGTGGTAAAACGAAAATCATGACATGCATGTCATGTAGGTATGATTTAGACGCCACGGTTATGGTGCACTCGCGGCCATTTTGTTAACTGGATATATACCTAAATTGGTATGGCAGGACAGGACTGCCGAACATAAATAGCAGGTCACGCATCCTATATATGTACCAGAATATATGTTTGATTAGCATGGGATATACCAGATTGTACACGCATTCATGTATGACAATCTCGCGATATATGGCGAACTAGATGTGACGAAATGAATGACTTCATTAGCCTCAATGACAAAGAAGACGATGTATGCAGCTCTTTGCTGGCTGCTTCGCATTACATCGATTCCCACACTGCGTGGGATATGCCGATTTTTTTAAACATTATGTTTCATTGTGTTACTGTGACAAACATCATCTTCGCTTGTGTTCGAAGAAAACTTTTTTTCTTTTCTTTTCTGCACCGTGACTGCCACTTAAATTTGCAAACGGTAGCAGGACACGCGGTCCACCATGCATCACGTAAAAACAGAAAAGAAATGCCGCGCATGACTACGGATTTCTTTTATTGCAAGTAACAACAATGCTAAATTAATTTGTTTTATTCAATTATGAAAAAGGGCGAAACGTACAAATTCACTCTCTCGGATGGTGAAGTTTTCTTCGAAACGTAATGTTCCCAAAGTTTTCGATGGAGGCGAAAAAGCTTGTGGCCCGTGCCCTTTGATTATGTTGCACGTTAAAGAACCCCAGGTGGTCGAAATTTCCGGAGCCTTCAACTACGGCGTCCCTCGTAATCATACCATGGTTTTGGCACGTTAAATCACAACAATTATTATTTCTGTGTTTACAAAGTAGCATTCCAACTATGTGTCCTAGTTCTCGAGATGCTCTAGATGGCAAAGAAGCAGATAAAAATGTTTCAGATCGAGATTGAAAAACAGGTAGGCTGTGCCTCAAAGAAAGATGCTGATTTTGGTAAAAGTTGCCTTTTGCGTCATATTCAGTTTGGAATTGCGGTGAAATGGTTCTGTGTAAAGATATTCAATTTCAAGAAAGACACGAACAGGACAACATGGGTGCCCATGTTGTCGTGTTCGTGTCTTGTGTGTTGTTTTTCGCTAGGGACAGAATGTCATACAGTAAGCAATACCAACAAGGCCAAGAAGAAGTTCTCCTCAAGCTTTAATAAGTGCTACTTTCCGCACGCGGAAGGGCTAATCCTCTCGTGTCCTGGTGAGATTAGGCAGGTAGATTAGTGTTAGCGTGATAGCGGGGGCGAAGGCAATAGCGTTACCGTGCCGCAATCGTTGGTTGCGGAAAGCGTGTTTTAGACTTTTAAATGAGCGGGATAGCGTTTACGTGCTCAAGCTGGGACGGTGGCGCCACCTGGCGAAAGGCGAGTTCATTAAAAAAAGCGAAAAGAACAAAACCTAGAGTCATCGCCTGTATCTCCGCACGCAGCAATATTACTAGTTTTTTTAGTGACAATAAAAGTATATAAATATTAACTACGCACCAAAAGCGAAAGTTTTCATGTTGCAGACTTGTTTACACCGATATTCCAGTTAGGCCTAGGGACGTTCCAAATGGGAAGCGATCTCAAGTACTACGCTAAGTTATCCGTAATACTCGGTCGTCGAAGCTACCTGAAGGCAAGCGAAGCCAGTTCGCACAGTCTTTTGCTACGAAAGAAGTGGATCCGTCCACATCAACGCTAAATTCAGTTCGAAGAGGGCGTCCATAACCAGGGGCGTAGCCGGGGGGGGGGGGGACATTTCGATCCCGCTATTCTGCTAAACCCACTACACTATAAATGTCTATTTGCATGCCCAGAGTGAACTCCAAAGGCCTAACCACACGTATGCATTGCAGCGTGCCAGTGCGTGACCTAGCCCCGAGAAGTTGGGGTGGCGCCGCCTGGCGGGAGGCCCGAGTGACGTCACGGCATGGACTCTTCGACGCCCACCGTGGCGCGTCTACATAATGTGCGCTCGCTTCGTACGCTGTTCTGCTGTTTGCGGCCGCTTTTCGCCTGTCCCAAACTTTTGATGAATGATGAAAACCGCACGATAATGCTCGCAGTACAATCGCGAAGGGTACCCGCACTCCGTACACCCTTTGATCAGATTTGTTGTTATGTCGCGTTGCTAACCTTGAGGATGGGGTCGATTCTCGGCCACAGCAGCCGCATTCCGACGGGGGCGAACACCAAGAACACGCATGTTCATCTATGATACAGCAGTACGTTAAGGAATGCCAGGCGGTCAGAATTATTCCACACTGTGCCTCGTAATCAGGTCGTTGTTTTGACACGTACGACACCATATTTACATTATTAGGTTGCGCTGTTCACGAGCGATTCCTTTTAGAGATATGATGGTTTCACCTCAACAAGTGTTATTTGCATCGGACGCATGCGCGTATCTGCGGACAGTGTTTTTGCCGGTGTACCAAGCCCCGCATACAGTTACAAAAACACATGCAGTATCGAGGCTCGCAAAATATCTCGAAAGCGCTTTCCTAGAATACCGCTGAAGTTGTGCTTGTTTTTCTTGTGTACTCGCTCACTCATCACCTTGTTTAGTTTCACGTTTTTGTCGAATTTCGGGGCCTCATTTCACTGCAAAAACAAGTTGATGTTAACTGCGGACACTTGTTATTGCTGCCAGGCTCCGTCTTCGTGCCGCATCGTCAACGGCGCACTATTACACTCGTAAGTATCAAGTTGGGTAGCCAGCTCGTAAATTAATTTTCCTTGCATTTGATTACTCCTGACCATCGTCAACCTGTATGTGGACATGACGTGCGAGACCAGACACTGACTCATTGAGGCGAAGGACGTTTAACTATTACGTGAGCCACGTCGCTGAGAAGGCCATCGAAACACTTCAGAACGCTCATTTCCACTTTCAGGAGTTTGTTTTGGAAGCGATTGCTATCAGCTGTGCTGCCACGTGAATTTAACATTACAGCTTGTCACGCGGCGGTTGATCGGACCACCGGTTCATGCAAATCAGAGTACACGGCCACATAATCCCAGACGACTGTTGAGAAGAAATCATTGCATAATCCAAGTATACTAACATCCGGAACCGTTTTGTGTGGCAGCATTACTTTGTTTAATGTTGCGGATATGTTAGCTGATTCTTCATGATAGACAGATTCATCTAAAGACTCCTGTAGCAGAAAGCGCAATTTTGTCAAATAACCTACATAATCTGCCCGGGCCGACATAACTTGCACGACAAACCGCAGTAGTTAGCTGAATTGACAACGTCCTAATTTTATTTGCAGTTCTTCGGGACCCATGCTCTAACCGTGCAGTGTACGCCAAGTTGTAATGAAGAACCATTAGCGTAAATGTTTCTTTAGAACCGATTTCCTGGACTATATACGCGGTGAAAACAACGAATGTCTTGCTTCTTGCAATAAATATCTTCCGTTCGGACGGGAGTTTGCCCATTATAAGCTATATCATAGGTGTGCGCACGGGGGGAGGAAGGGGGGGGGGGGCGCCCCCCTAGTCACTTAAGAGGGGGATGGGGAGCTAAATATGCCTCGTTCATTGACTTAGCAGTGGGGGGGGGGGGCGCTGCGATTAACCTTTGCCCCCCCCACAGTGCACCCCTATGAGCTATATTATTCAAACCTTCTGCAGCTTACTGAACTTTCGCTAGTAGTGAAAACATCCACCTTCTACCGTGCGAGATTTGCATCGCAAGAAAGCAGTAACCACCACCGTTTCGAGAAGAGCGGGAGCGGGCGCAGAAAAAGGCGATCGTCGGCCGCGGAGCCAGCGAAATAAAAAAACCTCCGGTCTCAATTTTGACGACAATTTTTTATCGAAGAGCGCTTACGTCAGTGAACGCACCGTTTTAATATCACGTGTCCTCATTTGCTTTGTTTACGAGATATAACTGGCCAAAATGACCCTTGCAGTGTGTGCTCACTTCAGTGAGACTGATGGTTGTTATTAGCTTGCACTGTGCGTAAATCTCAGTTTTAATTATTCTGCTGCAGCAAAATATTGCTCTGATGGCTTTTTGTCAAGAAAAATGTGTTCTCAGATTTTATTTGTGTCTAGCGTGTGCAAAAGTGGGCTGCTGCCGCCCTCTAAATGGCTAACGTGTAAGCAGTTTGCAGCCTACAACCTCGCCTACAATCATCAGAGGAAAGATGGGCGCGCCTGTTCAAGATATCAATCGCTTCTTCATCCTGAAGGAATGCCTGGTCTACCTCATCGCGGTTAGATGTAGACAGGTTTTCCTTGAGGAGCGTAAAGCAATGCAAGCAGACTTCGCAGGTGTCGCGAAGATCCTCAGCCTATGACAGTTATAGCTTCTGGAGGTATAGACAACAACAAAAAGAGCAAGGAAAGAAAATTTGCGCAACGAAAATTTTCCTCGGCAATCTTCTTTTTGTGAACGCGTAAATAATCGGCCCAGAATAATAGGACCTAGCCATGGGCCGCGGGCATCGCGTGTAGTGAACAGCGAGACCTAGAGCAAGTCGAAATGTTTATACTGAACGGTGCCGCACAAATTATCTCACATCTGCGCAGCTGTCATGAATGCGTTTCCAGAACTGCTCACGGTTTAACATTTTATGACTAAGGGTGTCTAAGCGCTTTGGGCTGTAATAATTAATTTGTAGGCCACACTCATTGCCAGAACTAAGGGTAATGTCCGTCTGGCGCCACCAATGACCTCTGCTGTCCTCGATGTGGGACAGCACTTTAGTAAAGTGGCAACAAAACATCATCAATTGGGCAGCTTCGGCCACTCATGACTTAATCATGCCGCACCCCACGTTTTCTGGCTGTTGAAACGCTGAGGTAAAGGTCGAGATGATACAGAAAGACGTTATCTGCGACGCCGAAAACATGCGATAGCGGAAAGTGAAATAAACGGCTCGGAAATGATTGAGCTAACTTTTTACAAATGTTGTTTAGGCACAGTGTGCGTCGAACGGGGAAGATGGTTAGAGCGTACAATGCACATAATGGAAGGGAAGCAAGCAGGCAGTGAGAAAACAACTGCATAACAGCGCGCCTGCTGATTGTGGCATTTAGTTACAGATTAAGTTGGCCTTCGCTGCATAGAGATGCTTTATTCTCTGTGCAAGGAGAGTTTTGACAAAGTGACCTAAACTATATGCTCGCGGTGTCTCGCGCGCTTCTGATTAGTACTGGCGGGGTAAGTTGAGGTTATAAGCTGCAAAGTGCGTACGCGTTAGGCCTTTAGAGAGCGGCAGCAACCCACCCCCGCACACGCTAGACACAATTAAAGTTTGAGAATACATTTTTCTTGACGACAAGACACCAAAGCAAAGTTTTACTGCAGGAAAATAATTAAAACTAGATTTACGTGCGATGCAAGCTGATGACAACTATCAATAGCACTGAAGTGAGCGCACACAGCAAGGGTAATTTTGGCCTGTTAAATGTCATGAACAAAGCAAATGAGGACATACATATTAACCTGGTGTTTTCACTGACATAAGCGCTCTTCGATAAAAAAAATGTCGTCAAAATTGAGGCCCGAGTTTTTTTCTTTTTTGAAAATGTACTTTTTTGAAAAAAAAAAACTAGCTTCTTTAGCTATTTTCTTCTCATTTCGCGCTGCCTGCCGGAAAACGATCTTCCGCATAAATGTTGCAAAGACTCCTTGAAAAACTTGACACTTTTTTGAAGTTTCTGTGAAATAGGAAAGGCGCCAAGGTGCATCAAACTTAGCAAACTTTGTTGATTTGGACCGGGTTTGCCACTTTTTTTCAATTTTTTTTCCTTTCGAGGACGGCATAAAAAAGCATGGACACAGTAATGCGTAATAAAACCAACAAAAAAATTTTCGACACATCATTTATAGTTCGCGTTAAATTCGGCCGTGAAATCCGAAAACATTGCAGTGAACAAAAACAGGAGGTCCGCGCCGCCACCTTCAAATCGTTTTTTGGCACGCAGGGAGCATTTCTTGGAAATAAAATATTCAGTTCCGTGCACTTTGAATGTGCCCACATAACATATAAAAAACCCAGGCAAAACAAAAATATCGACTGGACAGGCATGTTCGATCTCTCGCGGAATCACCCTTTAGAAGGCGGCAGCAGCCCACTTTCGCTCACGCTAGAAGCAAATAAAATCTGAGAACACATTTTTCTTGACGAAAAGCCACCAGAGCAAGATTTTGCTGCAGCAGAATAATTAAAACTGAGATTTACGCACAATGCAAGCTAATAACAACCATCAGTCGCACTGAAGTGAGCACACACTGCAAGGATCATTTTGGCCAGTTATATCTCGTAAACAAAGCAAATGAGGACATATGATATTAAACCCGTGTGTTCATTGACATAAGCGCTCTTCGATAAAAAATTGCCGTCAAAATTGATACCAGAGTTTTTTTTTTTTACTTTGTGAAAATGTACATTTTGAAAAAACTTGCTTCTCAAACTATTTTTTCTTTTTTGCGCTGCCTGTAGGAAAATGATCTTCCGTATAAATGTTGCAAAGGCTCTTTTCTATATTTGACATTGTTTTCAAGTTTCTGTTTATAATAGCAAAGGCTCCTCAAACTGTGGACCCTTTTTTGATTTCGGCAGTGTTTGCCATTTTTTCACATTTTCTTCTTTTTGAGGATGGCATAAAAAAGCATGGGCGTAATTCACAGTAATGCGTATTAAAACCAGCAAAAAGTCTTCGACACATCATGTATAGTTCGCGCTAAATTCGGCCGTGAAATCCGAAAACATTGCAGTGAACAAAAACAGGAGGCCCGCACCGCCACCTTCAAATATTTTTTTTTTTTGCGCGCTGGGAGCGTTTCTTGAAAATAAAATTTTCAGTTGCGTGCACTTTGAATGTGCCCACATAACATATAAAAAACTCAGGCAAAACAAAAATTGCGACCGGACAGGCATGTTCGATCTCTCGTGGAATCACCCTGCAGTTAATGCAGCTGCAGACTGGACAACCACTACCGCTCTCTGCAGGAGCAAATGCAACAATGTGGCCAAACAAGAGCCCGAAATTCCGCTATATCCCCCACCGCCGGGGCATCGTTTGTCCTGTCGGGGAAAAGGTCCCCGTCTCCTCCGAGGAGTCGGGTCGCGCCCACTCACTATTCCGTGACGACGTGGTCACGTGATCCGCAATCCCCCCTTGTCCCCCAACAAAGATTATTCCGTCTTCGGCGGGAGAGTATCTCTACACGCTTCTTGAGGTGAATTGCTTTTCGCAGTGTTCGTGTCTAGCCGTCTCATAGAGCCGCAAACATTGAATATATGGCTTGCACGTGACGTCATGGACCCCGCTTCTGAATGTACTGGTACTCCACGATGGTGGTTTTGATGACAAACAAATTGCGACAATTTGAAAACGATGTGGCAGGAGCATCTCTGCGCGTGCGTAACGAAATAACCTGCATGTGATGTTTTGATAGCATTAATGTGGCATCGCTAGCGTCGCGGCTCCACATGCTGGTGCTCCAACATACGGGGTTTCCGTGACGTCGGCGCAAGCCATCTATACGTAGCCGAAGGTGGAACGAAGCAGCACACTCTCGCGGAGGTGTATAAAGGCGGTTTCATACTAAGAAATTTGCCGAGGATGTGCCCAAACTTCTTGGAGACCGCATGATCAGCACGCGATTTCATCGGCCTGCTCAACTGAGCCTGTGTAGCAACGGGAAGCAGTGTTCGCGTTAACTGCAGTTAATCCTGAAAAGCACGGTGAAGCTTAGCCGCAGTTAAAGCTGTCCGTGTTAAAGTCCCTAGATTTTTCGCTTTTACTTAAGTACCGACAACTGCCTCCTTTCACGGCCCTCTCTCAAGCGCAGCTGGCGTGCGACGCCATTTTCTTCCTAACTTGGAAGATTTACAAAGCCATGTGCGTCTAAGTACATTAGCCACGCATCTTTCAGCGGACAATATGCTACCGTGACGCGCCTTTCTCCTTCCCGTCAACCCCCTGTCATTAGTGAATGGGGGACGCGTTTCACCAGGTGCTGGAAAAAAGTTAGGAAGAACATGGCTGCCGAAAACGAGCGTTAGCCAATGAGATTCGTCGCCGGCGCTTCAATGGTTGTCGGTACTTAAGAAAGAACAGGGAAAAATCTAGGGACCTTAGTCCGTGTGACTAGTTTGACACGGGTGAAAAGAGAATGCGCTGGAACAGCGATAAGAAGATGGCTAAGCAGAAACGAGCATGTTTACACGGGAGTGAATTTTTTGGGGGGTCACGCATATTTAAAACACCCAGAGGAGATTTTGCTGCGCCCATGGAGCCTTCGTTGAAAATATGCGCGGCGATGTGTTCTGCGAAATGATAATTTTCTTGGCATCCCTGGCGGGCCATGACCACTGTACGAATAAGTAGACTTACTACACATGGCTCATTTAACTCTACTTATTTAGGAGCCATATCTAAAGCTGGCATACAAAGTAACCCTGTTTTGTTAAAATTGGGGCAGGAGTTTATATTGTTTTCTTTTTCAAGATGAGAAAAGAGATCGTGTATTTAGCTTACTTTTACTGCTTTTACGCTGCCTGAAGAAAAACAACGTTTCGCAGAAATGCTGGAAAGACGTTCTTCTGTATTTCACACTTTTTAAAGGTTTCTGTGTAGAATAGAAAACGTGCCATAACACAACTTTATAAAGCTCTTCTGATTTGGACCTTGTTTGCAATTTTTTAACATTCTTTTTCATTTGTAATAATGATATCTGGGGTTTAACCTCCAAAAACCAGGATATGATTATGAGGGACGCCGTAGTGAAGGGCTCCGGAAATTTCGACCCCTGGGGTTCGTTAACGTGCACCTAAATCTAAGTACACGGGCTTCAAACATTTTCACCTCCGTCGAAAATGCAACCGCTGCGGCCGGAATTCCATCCCGCGTTTTTCATTTGGGCAAAGCGTAAGAAAGCCGCTGTAGTAATTCACAGTGATGTGTATTTTAATCATCAGAAAAGGCTTTCGACACGCTTTGAGTGCGCATTACATGAAGCCGTGAAATCGAAAAATATTGCTTCAAATGTTTGTTTGTTAAATGCGAAGCATTTCTTAGCGAACATCAGGCACTTTGGGCGTTTCTATCTACGTATCTATCTATCTATCTATCTAGCCGCCTACGTCTGGGTGCTCTCCTGGTCGTCTCCATAACTTGTAATATACCAAAATTGGCATAGCAGGGCATTAGTGTATGGCGAACACGATTCACTGGTCATGACATGAATAACGCAAAATACCTGTCGCGTTCGTCATGAAACCCTTTCTCTCAGTCACGTGGCACATACCCGCTTACCATAGTTCATGTTATGCGGGTATGTGCCACAAGTGATACGAAGTCTCAACCAAAACAGTAACCGCGAACACACACATTGGCACGCAACGAAAGTGATAATAATAATAGTTGGGGTTTTATGTCTCAAAACCACGATGTGATTATGTGAGACGCCGTAGCGAAGGTTTTTGACCATCTGGTATTCCATAACGTGCACCGAGATCGTACAGTACACGGGCATCTAGCATTTTGCTTCCATCGAAATGCGACCGCCACGGCCGGGATCGAACCCGCGACCTTTGCGTCAGCAGCCGAGCACCGTAACCGCTATACCACCGCGGCGGACGCTAGGAAAGTGAAGAAGCTGATGATTGAACGCCCCTGGAAGACGCTCAACTACCATGCACTCGTCGATTACGCAAAAATCGTTGTGAATGCTTCCTACAATAAATCTGGGGAGGGAACCAAGCCTCTCATCATTACCGGTGACTTCAACATGGCTTTATCAAGACCCAACAACGCCTGCTCTTTATACTGCGTGAAAGACGGCTCAAATGTGGACAGGGCATCAAAAGACCTCGCTGCCACGTCCAGGGCAGGAGGCGTCATAGATCATTTCATCGTAAGAGGCATCCAGGATTTCCACCAGCTGCAATATACATCGCACTTCACTACACTTAGACCCGTCATAGCTGCGATCACGAACGGATCCGATAACAAGTCGGGTCCAGCCTCTGGTGCTCACTAATCACGGTGATGATGACCTTGTCCAAAAGCTGTCAAGAACCCCTCCTACACATCAACACAGGTTCGTGGAATCTACGTGCGTTCTCCGTCATTCATAACGGGCTAGTATAATCAAAAGTACTGTAACGCAACTGTAACAACTGCAACGTACGTGCAATGCCCCTGCGCGTGCCACTCGGCTGCGTACCACATATCTAAGGAAACTCCTAAATGAAGCTTAGTTGCGAGTAACGCCTGTCCTGTGCGTCTGTGTCCCTTCTTTGTCTTGTTCGGATTCGCTCTATCCAGTATTGAAGAATACAAGCACTACATATCAGCTTACCGCGTCTGGTGTTGGTAACACCCATGATGCTGTTGGCATTGTTACGCAACTGTAAACAACTGGTTATATAATACATATGCGACTCTTCAACATATGAGTGTGCGCATACCACTTCCACATTTCTCTAGCGTCATTCCGTAACGTTTCGCTCAATGTGAAAAATTACGCCAGAGTCCCGCGCATGCTTCGCATAACATCGATTCTCACGGTACGTGGGATCCGCCGAATTTTTTTTTTTTTGGCACGCTGGGCACGTTTCCTGGGTAAAAAAAATTTCGGTCCCAAGTACTTTGATTGCCCCTACGTAACATGTAAGAAACAGACAAGACAAAACTACTGAGCGGTCATATATGCATGACTGATCTCTCGCGAGATCAGCCAGGGCAGAAAAACACGAAGCCACTTACCTTCGAGGTTCCAGACGCGTGGAGGCGGGAGCACTTGTCTAGTGGCACATCCAAAGACCGAGGAGCAAAACGCGAAGTCGTATGCGTCCGAGCAGGCAGTACGCAGCAGGCGGTGATGACTAGACGACGTAGAAATGGCTAGCGCACGTCAACCAGCGTTATCCAGGAGAACACAGAAGCAAATGACGACGGTTGTAGGGGTTGAGGTCCCTTTATTAGTAAGGGTAACAAGCGCCGGCCACGTCATTCATGGCTTAGGACCAATGGAGGAAGGAGAAGGGAAAAAAAGGCCGGCCAGTGCTCACCTGTAAAAAAACGATTGGTTCGAGGGGTTGAGAGAGGGAGAAAAGGCGAAAGAAACCAACACCCTCTAGACTCGGGTGTTGAAGAAACCCTTTCCTCCTCGCAGTGTATTGTCGCTTGTACGCTTCCCCTCCTCCCCTCCTTTCTTCTGCGGCACTCACGAACACCTGCTCACGCTCTGAAATATATCGCCTTCGTTCTTTTTTTTTCTCTCTGCGCGCGATAAGGCTGGGTGTTTCGATATCAAATATGTTTTTAAGGTTAATAAGGTATCTCAATGCTACAGTATTTGACGCCCCACTTGGGTATCACTGATTGAATCAAAGCGTATATATCAACCTGCTTCACGACACATCCGCGCATGAATCACATGTGTGATTAGCACGCACGAAACATTGGATAGTCTCCCTTATTAGCAGCATGACCAAGACATCATGACGAAGTTGCCGGAGTCAGAGTGCGGACTTCACACGGCCTCCACATGGAGTCAGCAGGGCGTCGACGAACCATATATAAAGATACTGGAATAAATCTACTAGCGGCTCCACAACCACCATAGTCCACAGAAGTTGAAGGTCCACTTATGTATGGTGATTATGGGGCGGGGGGGAGGCGGTTGAATCTTGCAGCCCAGGTGGGAACACAGCGCAGCGTCAGACCAAGTTATATATATATATATATACTCTCTTGTGTAGACGCTCATAGTCAGTGAGCGAAAACTTTATTGAAGATGCCCGACGGTATTGGCCGGCGTGGGGCCACAAGCACCCCGGCCTAGGCCACGAGTTCTTGGACACGGGCGGCTGCCTTGGAGTGCCGGACGGCCCTCAGTTCATCGGCGGGGTCGTGGTGGGTTGCATTTTGCTGGGTTGTATAAACAAAATGGCACGCGATATTACCGAAGCCTTTCATATCAGGAGACGTGCAGATAATTGCGTAAGCGAGCCATCTGTGAAGCTTACTAACAAACATTTTTGCTTTATGAGTGTCACGTGATTAATTTTTGGTTCTTGTCTTTTTTGTAGACAGAACACTTTACTGTGCAAGTTGGTCGTATTATATGATATTTTTTGTATGGCCTTGCCCACGTTGCACTAGTTATATTGTGTGTGCACATTCAAGTAACTGCCTTTTGAGTGGCGAATCGGCGCTAGTCCGTCCTATTGCATTCCGTTCTCGTTCATTCTCTTGTGTGAGCGCTGCCACTTCATAATGAATGAACAGTATACATGGCTTGCATTGACGTCACTGTGGCCGCCATATTTGTGACCAAATTGGTTGAGACGCAGGGTGAACTCTTGCTCGAACGCGCGGAGCAAGAAACGGTGACATCAGATTAGTTCCTGTGCCCCCTCTAATCCCTTGTGTTCCCCCATGGCGCAGCTGGCGAACAGAAGAAAGCGGGGAGAGCACAAAAGGACGCGCGGGGTGGGAACGACTGGGTGTCCTCCGCTGAAATGACACTCTAATGAGATAAAAAAAGTCACGGTGGCCGCCATGTTTGTGAACAAGTGCAGAGAACCTGTCTCTGACGTCACGTGCAAGCCATGACCACCGTGACTAGACCACCGTGACCCGCCACGGTGGTCTAGTAATTATGGCACTCGACTGTTGACTGTTTCGCGGGGTCGAATACCGGCCGCGGCAGCCGCATTTTCGAAGGAGGCGAAAATGGCTGAGGCACGTGTACTTAGATTGAGGTGCATGTTAAAGAACACCAGATGATCAAATTTTCAGACGTCCTCCACTACTGCATCTCCCATAATCAAATCGTGGTTTTGGGACGTTAAACCCCTACAATTATTATTAACAGTAGTGGATGTTTTGTGATGAGGAAAACGCATATTTCCACAACCCATTAGGGAACACGGATCAGCGTCGTTGGGAAGGCCGGCTGCTCGATAAGGGAGCATATGCCCACAAACGCGAGCTCTTCTTTTCCTGGAACGTAGTCTTGTAGTAAGCTTCCCATCGACACCGCCCCCGAACCACCCCATTTATTTTTTCTTTACGAGTCTGGAATGTTGGCCGTGTTGGTACATCATTGGAAGGAAAAGCACGCGCGACAAACTGTGAACACAAAAGAAGGGGCGACGACATGAGCGCTTACTGGCACTGGCGGTTTTCTATTCATACCAGAACACATGAAAGAAAACGCTTTTGACACCACGTGCACGGTGCAAAGCTATCACACGCCTCCAAGACGTGGTCGTCTTAAGTAAGCATCAAGATAATCCACGTCTACTTTATCCTAGGTCAGGCACGTAGCCAGAATTTTTTTTCGTGGGGGGGGGGGGGGGGCAAGGCCTAATTATTCGAAAGAAAGTCTTTTCATGGTAAAAAGAAAAAAAAGTTGCCCGGGAATATAAAAGGCTGGACGAATTTCGGGGGGGGGGGGGGGGGGCCTCCCCCCACCCCTTGCCTACGTGCCTGTCCTAGGTTAATGACAGCGGGGCAACGCACTTCTCTGTGCTGGGTTGCGATAAAAAAGAAAAAAAGAACGGCGAGGTTGCGAGAAAGAAAGAAGTGCAGATATGTTTATTTGATTGTTACATTTTAGTCGCGGAATCCTCTTCAAGTGGGCCGAAGCCCGGCTTAAGAGGGCTCACCAGCTCCAAAGCAACTCAGATTTGAACTTTTTGTGTCCCTCCAACTTCCTGAATGAAATGTAATTAATTGGTATTTACAAAGTACTAGATTTAATATTTTTACGCAGAATCCTCTTATCGCGATTCACAAATGACTGTGCCTACAGTCCCTAGATTTTTCCCTGTTCTTTCTTAAGTACCGACAACCATTGAAGAGCCAGCGACGAATCTCATTGGCCAGCGCTCGTTTTCGGTAGCCATGTTCTTCCTAACTCTTTTCCCACACCTGGTGAAACGCGTCCCCCATTCACTAATGACAGGTGGTTGACGGGAGGAGAAAGGCTCGTCGCGGTAGCATATTGTCCGCTGAAAGATGCGTGGCTAATGTACTTAGACGCACATTGCTTTGTAAATCTTCCAAATTAGGAAGAAAATGGCGTCGGACGCCAGCTGCGCGTGAGAGAGGGCCGTGAAGGGAGGCAGTTGTCGGTACTTAAGTAAAAACGATAAATCTAGGGACTTTAACTATGCCGTAAAAATCAACTTTCGTAATTTTTTTTTTCGGGCACAGCTTACGTTGTTTTCTCTCGGGGACACTTTGATCTGCTTCTGTGCCATCTAGAAAACTTAGGTGATTAGATGGAACGGCTACTTTGAGAGCATTACCGTTGTAAGAAAATTCAAAATACAAGATTTGTACGCTTCTGCTGTTTTATTATATTGGTTCTATTGTGCGCTTCTCCTAGATTTATATATTACATACAGCACGCTTTAGGCTAGCGTTTGGAAATTTAAGATGGCAAACGGAAAAAAGTTCGCTACATACAAGCGAGGATAATGTTTAAAAATTACATCGAAGGTGGTCGAACGCGAAGACGGGGTCAGTTCCCGAGGAATGTCCCAGTACTATCGCCCCAAGTTGCTACGTTGTGAAAAGAGCACGTGTCGAATCATACACTTGTCAGTGAATGCTTTCTTTCCAAAAAAACAGAGCTTGTTCTGATCTACGCATCTGTCGTTGGCACCTGGAAGGACCAGTTCACGGTAGCCGATCACGCTTTTTTATCCATTTTCCAGCTCAAGGCAGCAAAAGCACTCAAGTCTCTGCTGCAGGTGCCGCCGCTGTTAGTTTTGCCACCACATCAGATCCCTGCGGGTGACTAAGAGGCCGATTAGCTACGGGTAGGGAACAATCTCTGCGCACCTCGGCGGTGTTGCATTGTCGCGCCACTACAGAGAAGATAACGATCGGCTTTACGAGTAATCCGTCATTCGGCTGCTTGTGGTAGTAGCGCGCTTCAGACACAGGAGCTTCTTGGTGTAGGGATGTGGTTGTTTTTTGAAGGAACCTCCATAGGCGTATCTCCATAGGCGTATATATATATATATATATATATATATATATATATATATATATATATATATATATATATATATATATATATATATATATATATATATATATATATATATATATATATATATATATATATATATATATACGCCGGGCGGAGTGAGGGAGGCGAACCCCCCCCCCCACTCGCGAACAAGTTCGCACGCCACTGGGGACCTCACAGGTTCTCCTCGTCCTTTCCCCGGAGAGGTACGGAGGTGGTCCGATAAGTTCTTCCCCTTTGGACAGAGGCGTTGGCAGACATCTTTTTCGGGGGGGAGGGGGGGCAGCTTCTTGATCTGATGTGGGGGCGGGGCAAGCAGATGTGGTCGAGTGTCATTTTGTGCTCTGTATGCCATGTCAAAAGAAAAAGAAAACTTCGGGGGGCGGGGGGGGGGGGGGCACAGGCCAACACGACCTAGACTAGGTGGTGTTGCACAGGCCCGGTGTGCCCCCCGAGACTGCAGTTAGCTTATTTGACTGATGCGGTCAACGATATCTCCCTCATAAGCGGCCTATAGACACCGAAGGATTTTTAAGAGGCTTCACCAGCGCGAGCTCCCATAGAGAATACATACGCATTTTGAGAAGCCCTAGCGTACCCAAATTTGGTCAGATTTAAACGAGGTTTTCAGCTGTGCATTCATTTTTAGTATATCGAGGAAATGTTGCGGAAAGATATTTTCCTCGGGCTTTCATTCTTTTTACAAACCAGAGGCAAATATCCATAAAAATTGTACATTTTAACGTCTCGCTCTTTCTTGTTGTCTCCTGAAGAAAATAGCTTAGTTATCTAAATTTCTTCCGCAACATTTCCTCCCTTTTTATTTCCTTATTGTTATGGTATAATTGTAATGCATGTCAAGCCTCTGGTTTACCATTTTAGAGGCTTTGAAAGTGCTATGTGTACTTTCAGTCTGGATTTAAAATTGGCGCCAAATCTAAGAGGCGCGACGTGGCTCCTCCTGGTATCGCCTATATTCCGCAATCCTACCCTCTACCACCAGCCTCTCATATGGCTGTATTCGTGCGCTGCGTAGAAAAGTAAGGGACTTGCTGAGTGAGCTTGAAACAGGCTTCGGTATTTTTTTTTTTATCGTTTTTTGTGGAGGGGGGCTGTGCTGCCTCTTTTTCTCCCGAGCGTGTTCCCCGCGACAATGGAGTGGAATGCGAGGCTAATGCAGGTGTGTGACTCAAACACAAAACAGCGTTTTTTCGGCGTCGGCATCGCGACAGCGTTTTGGCTAGCAGCACTTCATATAAGCAGGGTGCCGAGAGGTCCTTGGTGTTCAGGAAACTGCCCCTTGTCCATAGCTAATCGTCCTATTGTGCGCTCACAGGAATTTACTGCGGTTGCAAGGGGGACAGTGGCGGCTTCTGCAGCAGAGACTAGCCAAGAGGCTCGTGTCCTTTCGCTCAGTTCTGTCGGTCAGGAATACGCAGATGCGCGACATCGTGGCTGTTTAGAATAATTTTTGTGCCACCGAACATTAGGTTTTCGTACACACAGAGTTTAAATTAATTTGTTTTCTTCAATTCTAAAACAGGGAGAAGTGTATAAATGAACGCCTAAGGGAACACCAGCTGTCGATAAAGAACGGACCTCCACGAAAAGAAGAGACATTTGCGTCAGTGATACTTCCACAAGATTGTATGATAATGAAAGCTGGTTCCTCGCATGCGCGTAGATGAATTTGTGGTTTGTGTCGTATAAATATGCGTTTTATTTTCATTAAAATCCAGTCGCGCGTCTGCGCCCGTCCTCGTTCACTTCCTTGTCCGTGTTTCCTTTGCGCAGCACCTTGTTTAACCTAAAGTCCCTAGATATTTCCCTGTTAGATATTTCCCTGTTCTTTCTTAAGTACCGACAACCATTGAAGCGCCGGCGACGAATCTCATTGGCTAACGCTCGTTTTCGGTGGCCATGTTCTTCCTAACTCTTTTCCAGCACCTGGTGAAACGTGTCCCCCATTCACTAATGACAGGGGGTTGACGGGAGGAGAAAGGCGCGTCGCGGTAGCACATTGTCCGTTGAAAGATGCGTGGCTAATGTACTTAGACGCACATGGCTTTGTAAATCTTCCAAGTTAGGAAGAAAATGGCGTCGGACGCCAGCTGCGCGTGAGAGGGGGCCGCGAAAGGAGGCAGTTGTCGGTACTTAAGTAAAAAGGAAAAATCTAGGGACTTTAGTTTAACCGACTCGGCCAGCGACATGCTTATTGATGCCATCTCTTGTGCGTGTTCCACGCCCCAGTGTTGTGGTATGCGTGGCTAATGCAGGCGTATCGCCCAAACACAATGCAGTGTTTCTACGGCGTCTCGACAGCGTTTCGAGTACCAGCTCTTTCTCTTAGCTTGCTAAGTAGAAGGTCATTGAAATAAGCCTCCCTCTTTTGGTCAGTGACACGCGGCTTCCAGCTATGTTAGAAGTCGGTACTGGAAGCGACGGTACGATTTTCCATCCGATGCGACGTCCAACGCGGCGGCGGCAGCCAAACTGGTGCCGTATCATCGCATCGGACTGCGGCATCGCGTGCTCGGAGTGCATCAAACCAGTCAGATATTTTCGTCGCTGCATCAGACCGTCGCAGGGCCGCAGGCACCTTTTTAACGAAGAGAAGGCTTCCCTCTTTTCTGGGCTGTTGCACGGGGGTACGAAAGCTGACGTCACAGCCTGGGCAGTGCATTTTTGGGGGGTCACGCATGTTAACAACAGCCCAGAGAAGCTTATGGCGGCTCCCAGGGAGCCTTCGTTGACAAGGTCCTTTACGTTACGGTGTTACCGGATGGAATCTGCGCATGCGCGGACCTTTACGGAACGTAAACTACTCGCCTGTTAGGCTTTACATTTACGGCCCTATCTCGCAAATCCACCTTCGTTCGTGGCTACTCGCGATATCGATCCGCTGCCCCGCCACGGTGGTCTAGTGGTTATGGCGCTCGACTGCTGACCCGAAGGTCACGGGGTCGAATCCCAGCCACGGCGGCTGCATTTTCGATGGAGGCGAAAATGTTTGAGGCCCGTGTACTTAAATTTAGGTGCACGTTAAAGAACCCCAGGTGGTCGAAATTTCACGAGCCCTCCACTACGGCGTCTCTCATATTCATATCGTGGTTTTGGGACGTTAAACCCCAAATATTATTATATCAATCCGCTTTGCGGAAACTGCAGCCGCCGAGTCAAAATAAGCCGAAGTGCGAGCGCCACTTACGATCACCTTGTTTCAGCCGGATAATCGAGGCTAGAGCGACCTAGAATACCGAAGCCGTAAACGTGAGAGGCCTAAGGCCTCTGACAGGCTGGATAGGTGGCGGCATCTAGCAGGGCCAGGGTGAATCAGGCAAGCACAAAATTGTTATTGCAGAAACATCGGGCATTCTACATCTAATGTAAATGCCTTGCAGCGGCGTAATTACGAATGAGGTGCCCTTTCAATAATATTTTTTCCCTCAAAAATACTAGGCGAAAACAAACGTGCCAATGACTGTGGTTGCACGAAATGGCACAACATGTCGACATCATCGTCCGGTAACCCGGTATACTGCAAAAGCTAAAAACCTCTTTTAAGATTTTTGCCGCAACGGTAATTCAATATTATCTAAATTAAGTGTAGTTTAAGTGCAGTTATCACCATTTAGTGGTTTGCGCAAACGTAAACGTTTATGTACGTACGTAAAGGTTTGCGTTTGGGTAGCTGCAAAGCTTTACGTAACTCGAGTTACGTTCAAGCTAAAACTCCCTAACGACAGCTCGGGAGACGTGTGTCGTCACGCCGCTGGTGCACCTTCTTCCTGTCGCTGCTAGGGCGCTGGAGCGGTGGCACGGGCATCAATGCACCCTAATCGCCGCCGCTCCGGTCACCGTGGTCAAGGCGAGTGGGTGGAGTGGAGCCTCGGGGCATTTGACGACATCCCCGCTCGTCGAGTGCATTTTGTTTGTGACGTGAAATAATTACTGATTGAATGAGGTGCTGTTCGATGTGCGCCATTTCTGCAAAACAGCGCCCGTTTCCAAACCACTAGCGAGATCACGAGCAGCGATGAAGGCCATTTCGCAGGTAAACACAGCGACACCGTCGTCTCGGCGAGCCGGCTCGCTTCGCTTCCACCTTTGCTCTTCACATCGATGATGTCGAGAAAGTTAATATTGTATGCTAACGCATTACATGAAACTACAAAGCTTAATCGTGTTGGTGAAAACAAGCGCTCCATGACGAGCTCGCGCGCGTGATCGCAAACGGCGTATGCGATGGCCGGCGTCCGCCATGCTAGGCCGGAGTCGTGAGTGACAAAGTCTCTAGATTTTCCCTAGAACAGGGAAAAATCTGGGTACTTTAGTGAGTGACGGCGGGCTGTTGCGATGTGCTTGTCGTTCGCGAAGGCGTAGCTTTATTGATTATTTTCTTTAGAACGAAGCGTGGCTGTGGAAGGTTGTTTGTTTTGTGCTGCCTTACAATGATAAAAAGTCTTCCGAGTGTGCATGCCGAGGCGCCGTATGTGGATGGAGCCTGCGGGTGATTGCTCGTTCGCCTCCTATGTGCTGAATCGCCGTGAGCCGCGTACCGGACCATCCGACGGCGCACGTCGCATCGTATGGAAAATCGTGCCTTCTGCCTCGGCATGAATACTGACACCTTCTTTTTGAAGGCGAGTTTACTCTGCCATACAAACCTCCTGCGTGCAAAGACGGCTCTGAGCAAGTGTGAAGCTCAGCAAATACTGATAAGATATTTTAATTTGATATTAAAGTCAGTTTTTCTATGGCGCACCTACTGACATCGACACTAGCTTGACGTCAGGCTACAGTACAAATTCTCGGGACATTACGCAGCAGTCTGGCTAGTTGTGATGACGTTAGGTACCAAAACTTCCAAGATGGCCACTTGTGCGTTATCAAAACTTCCAAAGTGGCCGCTTGTGCGTCACCGACGGAGCCACGGTGCGGAGCGGCCGTAGAAACGTCACTATATGTTGTGCGAGCACGTGGTGAGAAGCTCATACCGTGTTGTGACGTCAGGGTACAGTAGGAACCGAAACTAGCTTTTCAAAACATACTGTAATTACTTTTTCAGGGCGCACTCGCGCTTAGCACTACCTTTTCTAGGTTCTGGAGGGCTTGACCTTTCATTTGAAGTAAAAAAACGGTAAATGAAAATATTCGTGTCAGTACCCCTTTAATAGTTCACGCAGCATCTCAACCAGCTAGTACTCCAAGATGGCGACCACGGTGACGTCAATGAAAATTATTTATACGGTACGGTATTTCCGTACCGCTCCTCCTTTTTCACACGTTGTGCATTTGCCGCTCCTAATTCCAGTGAAGGTACACCAACACCACAAATGCTTTTCTTCAAGAATTACTACGTCTCATTGTTGCCTCTCAGATTATGCATGGAGAAGGAATAACCGGTCGTTCGGGGGACGCACTGTCACTGGAGCTGGGAGCGGATAAAGCACAATGAGCGAGAAAGGAGGAACGGTGCGGTATTACCGTAACTCGCTAAAACGTTCTATAATCTTTCTTGTAGTTTTACCATGCTGACAATAATGTTGTACGCTTCTGTACTGTTTTTTACCGTTTGAAAATTAAAATTGTTTCAAAATTTTTTCTCTGTACTTTTAAAACCATTTCGCTTGAAATGACAAAAACGTTTCAGCTTTGTTTTGCTTGCATTTTTTTCTTCGGCAGTGAGAAACGTTTAGTGCGAATTGTACCTCCGTTTCCTGTCTTAATACAGTTTGCTGTGAACCGGGCAAGTTCTGAAACGATGGACAGTTTCTTCAGTCCAGTGGCCAAGAAGACTGAAATCAGTCATACGGAGACGCCATTTCCCACACGTTCGTTGCACTTAAATTGACGCGAATGGTGAATGCATGCAGAACGCCGAGTACGAATACAAAATATCGGACACCATGCTGTTGACAGACAGTGAAAGTGGAGGTCCTTCCATGGTGTCGGGTTCACTGGACATTGGAAACTTAGTGGAAATTTGGAAAAGCAAGTTGACAGCTTCTCCAAGAGGCGTTTGTTGGAGTCCCATTGCCCGCCGCCAGAAAATTATACATAACTTGCAAGTACGCGTCACACCGCGGAACTCTGGGATACGATCTCGGCATGCGCCGCCATCACGGAGCACATGGCAGCAGACGACACCGAGTCAAGTTGTGCGGCTCTCGCATTTCCTGTCAACGCCGTACATCGCAAGGGCGATTTGTGCTATATTTGTCTGCCGCACGAGAAGTGTAAATCAGATAAAATAAAAAGGACCAGACGCGGGGACGTACTGTTTGCCAAGTGTGATCACAAATCCGTGCGACCGCACGAAAGAGCTCTTCGAGAAGCGGAGCACATGACTTATGCGTGCATGAACAGGAAGGACCTCAGGACATTGAACAACGTTCGTGTGTGCGGGCGTCACTTCATAAAAGGCAAGTTATGTTTCCAAATCACGTGCGAAGTTGTTTCACCCATTACGTGCGACACCTTCATGGACTCGAACACTGCATACACGGAGGGTCCGAGTTCCCCAGTCAACACTGCTTCTCTGTAGGCTGCATAATGTCCTGAACGATTCTGCTTCGGTATAAGCGCAAGGCAAACGATAAAAACATGCGCACTACGCCAAAGGATCCACCGTACGAACATAAACACGGCGCGGCCATTGAGACATATGTGCTCCGTTAGCTCGGTGATGGCGGATGGAAGACAGGAACTGACATCACTTGCATGTTATGCATAGCTTTCCGCACTTCGTCCTTGAGAAAGGCGGCAGACAGAAAAAATATACTTGAGCCACTCACATTTGCTTAAATTTAAGTGGCTTGTTCTGTCGGAAAGTCAAAGAGGTCTCTATCGCAAATACTGCACATTGTTTGCAACGGGAACCACTGAAAGCTACCAAAAAGCTGTAACGCCTCACAAACTTGTGACGAGGCCGCTCAAGATATTTGCAAGGCTCCTAGGCAAGGATGCTGATCTTCCTCTGCATGCATGAAGCCACCAGCTACCACCATGAAGCAGTGGAAGCTGCAAACAACTTTCTTGCGTGTGCTGCAGGTCCACCAGAAAGTAATGTTGCGAACCAAGTCTCCAAACAGCGTCTACTCTAAGCGACTGAGAACAGAAACGGCCTGATACCTCATAGAATGCATGATATTTCTAGGGCGTAAAAGCGTACTTCTTCGTGGACATAGAGACGATGACACACTTCACAACTCACAAGAGGCTTCTCCAGTCGCTATAACGAGGGAAATTTTCGTGAACTTTTGGGCTTGCGGGTCTCCAGTATATTGACAAGGAACTCGAGAGGCATCTTGTGAATGCGTCGTCTCGGGCAACATATATCAGGAAGGAAACCCACAAGGAACTAATCAAGTGCTGTGGGGAAGGAGTACTTTCTAGAATCATTCAACGGGAACAAGAATTCGGCATGTACAGTCTTACGTTCGATGAAACTGCTGAGGTCGCTCATATGTCACAGTTTTGTCTTGTTCTGCGATATGTTCACAACAGCATCATTCGAGAAGACTTTGTCCAGTTTGTAGACATTCGTAGTAGTACTGGTGGCACGGGTCTTGGCTCTGGTATAAGTGAACCAGTTGTGACAGGAAGGACGCTCGGAAAACAAGTTATTACGGCTCTGAAGGCGTTAGGGCTTGATCTTGAAAAGTGCGTTGGTATAGGTATACCGATGGCTGCAGAGTCATTGTCTCTCAGGCTTGTGGCGCTGTGTCTGAAAGAAAACGCTCGGCACCCAATGCTGTGATCTGTCCTTGATTCAAACACGCGCTTAACTTGTCGCTGTCAAAGTCATCAAAGCTCCAGTCCATTAAGAATGCTGTTGGTGTTATGAAACGGGTAATTTCCTTCTTTACAACGTCACCAAAACGAAGTATTTTTTTGAGGACCATCCTTGATGGCCAACGAGTCTCTGCGAAACAAGATGGATTGAGGGGCACGACCGCGTTATCTGATTTGGCGACTCCCTTGGGAGCGTGGCCAATGCTCTGGATAGCATTTCCACCTGGACTGAAATGCACAGCTCTGCGAAAGCCAAGGCACTCCTTGCAGCTATCAGAGACAGCGAATTCCTGGCTGCAATTATTTGCTTGGCAGATAAGATGGCGCATACGCTTCCACTAAGTCGCATGTTCCAGAAAGTGTGTACTGACGTCCGAACTGCTAAGAACGCGTTGGTGGACAACATGGCTGTTCTTGATAAGTGAAGAGTGGACTCTGCTGAAATATTTTCTCATCTCTATAAGGACGCCGTCGCTTTTGCGGATGATCTGCAAACGGAGATTCTGTTCCCACGCGTAACTAAAAGACAGACGCACAGATGCAACGCCCCTATACAACGGCACACATGTGGGGGTGCTATCACCACCTGTAAAGTCGTCTAAACGTGGCGACGCATTGCACGTGTTATGGTGTTCTGTGCGCGTTATGTTGTGTGTGTTATAATGACATTATGTATCTGGTTATTTGGCGTGTTACAAGTTATGTATTAGATTCAGCTGGCGAGTTCGCCGTTGTAAAAGCAGTTAAAGAATGTACACGTGTTCGTTGCTCGACGGCGTCTGTTGTGTCCGTGTGTTCCGATAGCAGCGGTCTTGCGACTCCACACACTCCATTACTAGACGATGTGCTGACCGACTTAAAAGCGAGATTCATTGTGGAGGCGCAAAGTGCCTACGAACTGTTCCTTTTCATGCCTTCCCAAATTCACGCTACAAAAGAGGACGATAAAAAGTGTATCGCAAGTATTTCTCAGCGATATTCCGCGATATTTCAGCGATATTCCGCGACAGCAAACATGGGTGAAGCTGAATTAGGTTTATGTCGACAGAAATGGAAGCGCGAGGCCGAAGATAGAGTGGAAGTTCCCACCACTGCTGTGGGGGCGCTGTGCATGTTTAGATCACATATATTTAAATCACATATTTAAAATCACGTTTAAAGTGCGCGTCGCCCGACTCCACGCGAAACGCGCCTTCGGTGTCCTAGTAAACAACCAACGGCCACCTGCGTCACGAGTTTGTGTTGGCGCCACGATTGTTGCGGGCGCTCTCTCCCACCGACTCCTAGCAGACCTTTTCATTGGAAAGAAGGGGAGACTTGCGCGGGAGTACAAAGGCTGGTGTCCTCGCCTCGGCAGCGCATCTTGGGGGGCTCATGCATATTTACAACGTCTCAGAGGGCATTGTAGCAGACCCAGGAAGCCTTCGTTGAAAAGAGTTGTCGCGGTGCTCATGTGCACGCGGTTTTGTGTGCTCACGCAGTCAGCTATGTTTACACAGCCACCACTCTGGGTCCCGCCTCCTTCGGCGCTCTCTGAAACCGAAACTCCGACTGAGCGCTATAAAACCGTCTCCAAATAATTAACGGTCGCGCGCTCGAGCAAACTAGCTTTCCAGCCGTGATAAGTGGGTCGTTAACTACTTATCGCAAGAGAAAAAACAAGATGCAAAATTTTGGTGTCAGTGCTCCTTTAACTGCTGAAAGTGCCGACCCCACATGCTTTTATAACAAACCTGTGAAACTTTTCTTCACGAATAGACACATTTATTCCTGTGTAATTCTTGTTTTTCTTCTGTTTATGTTGCTTTTCGATCCTTCTGTTTTGTTGGTGAAGATTGCCGCCTTTTCCCATGCAGTTGCATGTTTGTTGTCAGTAAACGTTATTGTATTTGTTCTGCCTCTCTCTAGATATCCGTATAATATTTGATTTTTTTTTCTCTCAGAGTGTACTTGTGGTGCATGAATCATGAATGTTGCTGTACTTCCATATATGCAAAGCTCGGCAAGTCTTTTCGGGTAAACGAAGAAATCGCCGCTATATGTCGGTTACCGCTGCTTGTAAAATTTCCCTAATTTCTTCTTATGTTCGTGTTTGTAGCCCATATTGTCCAGACTCCTGTGTAAACTTTCTTTTAGTTTTTAGTGCTATTACAAGATTCGAGCACGCCCACGATATCAAAAAATTGTTTTCAAAACTGCACGTGATTTTCAGTTCAGTTCAGTGTAATACCTTAGAGACCCTTAGGGGAGTATTACGTAAGGGGTGGTTACATGGAAAACAAATACGAAACTGCTCTTATATAATGTGTAAAGGCGTTTATTGACGGCGGGACCGACGGCGACGATGCGCAGCGACGACAGTAACGACAGAGCGCAGACTCGCAGACTCTCACTAGCAAGAGCACGAGGGGAAGAGGGCGACCCTCCAATGCTTCTGTACAACTACCCCGGGTACGAAAAGGGAGCCGTCTGGCGACCTAGCAGCTGGTCACTATGAGCGGGTCATGGTAGGGCTTGAGGCGCTCCACGTTGACAATGTCGCGGCCTCGACGGCGCATGTCGGAAGATGGGTCGATGGGTTCAATCAGGTAGTTGACCGGGGATGTGCATTCGACGACACGGTAGGGGCCTTCGTATTTGGGCAGCAGTTTCGAAGACAGGCCAGTTGCAGTGGTGGGGACCGAGAGCCATACGAGTGCTCCAGGTAGGAACGTGGGTGCAGAAGTGTTGGTCTCACCGCGGATGCTTTTCTGCCGCTCTTGGTCCTGCGTAGTAAAGGTCTTCGCAAGCTCGCGACACTCCTCAGCAAGTCTGGCTGTGGCAGAAATAGGCGCACACTCAGATCGATCCGGCTTGTATGGAAGGATTGTGTCGATTGTGTGCGACGGGTGCCTGCCGTACAATAGGAAAAATGGTGAGAAACCAGTGGTGCTTTGAGGGGCGGTATTGTAGGCGTAGGTGACGAAAGGTAGAATGGAATCCCAATTTGTGTGATCGGCGGCGATATACATCGAGAGCATGTCGCCGAGTGTGCGGTTAAAGCGTTCCGTGAGCCCATTCGTCTGCGGGTGGTAAGCAGTAGTTTTGCGGTGAACAACGTTGCACTCTTTGAGGATGGCTTCGACGACTTCCGACAGGAAGACACGGCCTCGATCGCTGAGAAGCTCCTGGGGTGGACCGTGGCGCAGCATGAACCGGCGGAGCAGAAAGGAGGCTACATCGCGCGCTGTAGCCGCTGGGAGGGCGGCAGTTTCGGCGTATCGCGTAAGGTGGTCTACAGCAACGATGGCCCAGCGGTTACCAGCCGAAGTCAGAGGGAGTGGCCCATACAAATCGATGCCAACGCGCCCAAACGGCCGGTCAGGGCAAGGTAAAGGTTGCAGACCTGCTGGTGACTGGTGCGTTGAAGTTTTGCGGCGCTGACAATCGATGCAGGAGCGAACGAACTTCTGCACGTAGCGGTACATGCCTCGCCAAAAGTACCGTTGGCGAATGCGATGGTATGTTTTCGAGACCCCAGAGTGCGCACACTGCGGATCAGCGTGGAACGATTCGCATATTTCAGAACGCAGACTGCGGGGTATTACTAGTAGCCACTGGCGGCCGTCGGCGTTGTAATTGCGTCGGTGGAGGAGGTCGTCGCGAATGGCGAAATGGTGGGCTTGACGACGCAACGCGCGAGTGGATGGTGTTGCCGAAGGATCAGTGAGCAAGTCTAGCAGTGAAGCGATCCATTGATCCTTGCGCTGTTCGGTAGCGACAGTGTGAACGTCGATGGAACAAACGGCATGGTGAGACATTGAGCTGTGGGTATTGTAGTCAGGCAAGGGGGAGCGCGAGAGTGCGTCGGCGTCAGCATGCTGGCGTCCGTTACGGTACAGCACGCGGATATCGTAGTCCTGTAGGCGAAGTGCCCAGCGGGCGAGGCGGCCTGATGGATCCTTCACTGATGACAACCAGCAGAGTGCATGGTGGTCGGTGATGACATCAAATGGGCGACCATACAAATAAGGTCGGAACTTCGTAAGGGCCCAGATGATCGCCAGGCATTCCTTTTCGGTGACGGTGTAATTGGTCTCGGCTTTGGTGAGCGTACGACTTGCATATGCCACGACATATTCAGGGAACCCTGGTTTGCGCTGCGCAAGGACAGCGCCAAGGCCAACACCGCTGGCGTCTGTGTGTACCTCTGTAGGGGCCGTAGGGTCGTAGTGGCGTAGTATGGGAGGCGACGTCAACAGACGACGGAGCTTCGCGAAAGCGTCGTCGCACTCTGACGACCATGAATTGAGGGACCCGTTACTTCCGAGGAGCTTCGTCAGCGGCGATATGACGGTCGCGAAGTTTCGAATGAAGCGCCGAAAGTAGGAACACAGTCCTACGAAACTGCGCAGTTCTTTGACGGACGTAGGTTTGGGGAACTCGGTCACGGCCCGAAGCTTGGCTGGATCGGGAAGAATACCGTCCTTGGACACGACGTAACCGAGTATTGTCAGCTGCCGTGCTGCAAATCGGCACTTCTTTAAATTCAGTTGTAGACCGGCGTCGCTCAAACGCGTCAAAACATGCCGCAGGCGTTGAAGATGCGTTGAGAAGTCCGGAGCGAAAACAACGACGTCGTCGAGGTAGCACAAGCAGGTGTGCCATTTCAGGTTGCGCAGAACGGTATCCATCATGCGCTCAAAGGTGGCGGGCGCATTACACAGCCCAAACGGCATGACGTTGAATTCGTACAAGCCGTCGGGCGTGACAAAGGCGGTCTTCGGTCGAGCGTCATCAGCCATGGGTACTTGCCAGTACCCTGAGCGCAAATCGAGAGATGAAAAGAATTCTGCTCCTTGCAGGCTGTCAATCGCGTCGTCTATTCGCGGTAGTGGATACACGTCCTTACGAGTGATCTTGTTGAGTCGTCGGTAGTCCACACAGAACCGCACAGAACCGTCCTTCTTCGCAACAAGAACGACAGGAGACGCCCAGGGGCTGTTAGAAGGTCGAATAACATCTCGTCGAAGCATGTCGTCGACTTGCTCGTTGATTACACGGCGTTCTGTGGGAGATACGCGATATGGACGTTGCCGCAGTGGCGGCTGGGCGCCAGTGTCGATGCGATGCGTAACGGCGGAAGTGCGGCCGAGAGAAGTTTGAGCGACATCGAAAGAAGAGCGAAATTCGTCCAACAGGCCCAGAAGCTGGGAACGCTGGACCTGTGTAAGGTCGTCAGCAATGGAGGAACCAAAGACATCAGCGGGTGATGAACCAGACGTCGAAACAGCGCCGAGCGTACTGGAACTGTGGCAGTGCATTTCATCTGGTTCGTCGATAACTTGTGCGTCTTCGAGGGGTTCCACGCTGCCGAGACATTCCCCTCGGACCAACATAACACTGTACGGAGATGGGTTGATAACAAAAATTGACGTACTGCCCTGAGTGACTTGCACGGTCGCGAAAGGCACCAGCATGCCTTTCCTCGTGCAAACACGGTCAGATGGCGAGAGAAGTGCAACGGTGTCGGAGAGACTGGCGCAGTACACTGACACCGCCGTCGACGAGTTTGCAGGCACCTTGGTGTCGTCTTTGACAAGTACCTTGCCCGCAGCCGATGGACTGTCTGCCGGCGCCAATTCAGAGAATGGTGAGAGCTCTATTTCGGCTGGTGCGCAATGAATGACGGCGTCGTGGCGGGAGAGAAAATCCCATCCTAGGATGACGTCGTGAGAGCAGGCAGGAATTACGATCAATTCGACGGCGTACAGAGCACCCTGAATAATGACGCGAGCTGTGCACACCGCTGTTGGGTGAATACTTTGGGCGCTGGCTGTACGTAGGGAGAGCCCGGAAAGCGGCGTCGTCACTTTTCGCAGTAGTCGGCTAAACTTGGCGTCCATAACGGATACGGCGGCTCCAGTGTCGATAAGGGCAGATGCGCGAACATTGTCCACAAACACGTCAATCACGTTCGAGGGGCTTCGCTGAGGGCTTTCGCAGTTCGATAGCGTCGCAGCCCTTGCCTCGTGGACTGCGACGACTAGTTTTCCTGGTCGCGTGAGCCCGGACGTGGCCGCATCGGCGACAGTGAGCGACGTCGTGGAGACGGTGCACGGCGGGTAGATGGTGCGGGGCGGGACGTCGGTGACATAGGCGGCGCTTGGTCATAATAAGGGCTGCTTGATGAGCTGGTCAGGGTTGATGCGACCCGAGGCGGCTGCACGCGATTGCAGTAGCGTGCGACGTGACCGGCGCAACCACACGCAAAGCAAATGGGGCGGTTGTCGGAAGTGCGCCAGCGGTTCGCGGGTCCCATCCATGTCGCAGAACGGGATGGACGAGGCGGCTGCTGATATGAGTGCACTGTGGGCAGCAGTCGGGGCCTGGGGACGACGTCGACGTATGTAGGCGGCACAGCCGCGTCGAAGGCCTGTGGTCCGACGACGGCTTCGGCGTAACTCCGCGGGCCAGCCACAGGAATCGCTGGGGGCGGCCTGGCTACAGCTTGCGCGTAGCTTAGTGGTGCAGGCACTAGAGGTGGCTGGTGGTATTCGGGAATGACCTCCGCGATTTCTTGCTGAATCGCTCGGCGGAGAGGAGGCAGAAGTGTAGTTGGCGGCTGGTCAACATGCTGCGGTGGAGTGAAAGCCAGCAGAGAGACCTGGCGCGCAATTTCCTCACGCACGAACGACTTGATTTCGGCGAGCAAGGTGGAGTGGTCAGGAATTGCCGACAAGCCTGCGAGATCGGCATCGCGTGATGGCGGGCGACGGGTCATCAAGCGCTGCCGGCGCAGCTCCTCGTAGCTTTGGCACAGGTT
This sequence comes from Rhipicephalus sanguineus, assembly GCF_013339695.2. Classification (NCBI taxonomy): domain Eukaryota; kingdom Metazoa; phylum Arthropoda; class Arachnida; order Ixodida; family Ixodidae; genus Rhipicephalus; species Rhipicephalus sanguineus. The sequence goes on from NC_051179.1 coordinate 94,690,859, forward strand.
AATGACCTCCGCCACTGTGCGAGGGTCTTTGGCGAGCAGCATCGTGAACGCATCGTCGTCGATGCCTTTCATAATGTGCCGCATCTTGTCAGATTCCGACATGGTGGCGTCGGCTTTCTTACACAAATCGAGGACGTCTTCAATGTAGCTGGTAAAGGTTTCGCCGGCCTGCTGAGCTCGTTCTCGCAAACGCTGTTCGGCCTGCAGTTTACGAACGGCAGGGCGGCCAAACACGTCGACGATGGCGGTCTTGAAAGCGGACCACGTCGGGAAATCAGATGCATGGTTGTTGTACCACATGCCTGCCACACCCGCGAGGTAGAAAACCAAGTTGCTCAGCTTGCCTGCTTCGTCCCATTTATTGGGGAGACTCACCCGTTCGTAAATCGTGAGCCAGTCCTCCACGTCGGTGCCATCCGCGCCGGTGAAGACAGGAGGGTCGCGGATAGGGGGACACCGGGACAAGCGGTCGGGGCAGGAGGCGGCGTTTGCTGAGCGGCGTCTTGCGGCATGGTAGATGGCACGGTACGGGATCGAAGCTCCAGGGGCATCAGATGGAGAACGAAGTTGTGGGGACGGTACAGCACTCTCCACCACTTTGTAAAGGCGTTTATTGACGGCGGGACCGACGGCGACGATGCGCAGCGACGACAGTAACGACAGAGCGCAGACTCGCAGACTCTCACTAGCAAGAGCACGAGGGGAAGAGGGCGACCCTCCAATGCTTCTGTACAAATGCAATAAATTCGTTACTATGAAATGTTGTTAGTACACTACTGTAACCTTTACTACGCGTTGTTAGTTTCAAAATGTTCTGTGAGGCGTTATAAAAACAAATGCAAGATGTTATTCTTGCAAGAATGTTTCTGCAAGATGTTGTTATTGATTAAAATATGGCTCTAAGGAATGCGACTGAGAAAAAAATAATAAGCGTTTGTTACAAACACGCAATTTGTTGCTCAAACACCCAAAGCAAGCACCTGGATCCGGCCCTGATAAAGTCCCTATATCCTTCAAAAGTAGCGAAAGGTCTTGATCCAGCCGCCGCGCCCTACGATAGGCCTGTTGGCGACACGTGACCTTTTCGCCTTCGCGGCCCGCCCAAAGGGTCCAGCGGCGGCAGTGCTGTGCCGGCGATAGGTACGGATCACTGTGTTTTCAAGCGTGGAGTGGGGCGATTTTAGCAAGTAGAGAGTACTTCACGCGCCTCTGTCACATTGTTGTTGCAAACTATAAGCGCTTATGTACCTGAAATTGAGTGGACGCAGGAATTCCGCGTTTGAATTTAATGTTTGGAGCGTGACGTGCTAGCATGTCGGGACTCTATGCCTTTTGTTGCCTCCCCGCGCGGAGGACAGAAAAAAGCTTTTCTTTTTCTTTTTCGTTCCTCATGGTGACAAAAATATTGCTGAAGGAAGGCCCAACAAAATCAGTCGCAAGAAATTTGTGCCCACAGAAAACACCCGGCTATGCGAACTACGTGATTTTGTAGTGGTTATAAGTTCAGGCAGCCTTTCGCCTGGCCGGCGTGCTTTTGTTTGTGCATATGCATGAGCATTATCTTAGCAACGATATTATTGCTTCGACGTTCATTATACCGTAGATTTGTGCGTAGTAGTCAATGCAGAGTCACATCCCGTATCTCTAACATTAAATTGCTCGGAACCCAATAAAGCTGCCTTTGTTTTTCTCACCGGGGTGGCTTGAACACTACAAGCTGACAGGGAAATGAGCATTTGGGATTATTTTTTTTACACACCGTGCCGTGTTTTGCCGCACTGCTGTGTGCGAGATCGATTAAGGCTTCTTCGTTGAAGCATTGCGCGTAATGTTTTCCATAGAGGATCGCAATGCTTTTGAGAAGTTCGAGTAAATTATACTGCAAGACACTGGGAAGAAAAAAACTGAAGCCATATATGCCGCACCAAGCATCTTTGCTAATTTTCCAAGGCAGGAGGAACGGAAGCCATCCTGCAAGCGAATGAGGGGGGATAAGTGCTCACAACAAAACTTCCAAAGAAAAAGTTTGTGATGAATTCATGCAATAAAATCCAGTTTTTCAATAAGTGTTCTTTTGTTCTCTTTCATTGCTACAAAAAGCCACCTAACTTAGCTTTTCTGGTTGTAGTCTAGTTTTAGGGTTTGTACGTGTATACATACCCCAAATTTATTTGAAAGTGCATTGGGTAACATTGCAACGTACCTTTATATCTGCCGGACACGGAGGTAGCGGAGGTAGTAAAAGGGGGACGACTTTTGATAAATGCACGTTGTTAAAAACAGTTAAACATTAAAATGGGCGAGACACTAGTGGGAATGCTATAATTCCTAGATCTTGAAAGGTACTCAAGTTGCTGAATTGCTCAAATGCAGTGCAACTGCACTTGTGGAATATCCGCTCTTCTCCTAAGTAAACCTCTTAGAGTATAAACAAAATAAGCTTAGCTAAAAATACCGTGTAACCGTGGGAAGACTTCCGAACGCTGACAAACGCAGTTAAACCAATAATGGCGCGTATTTTGCGCTACGCAATACAAGAGCGCTAGGCGCGCGATGAAGTTTCCGAAAGTAGCAGTACGCTCGCTACCTGCCTATTTTATTCGAACTAAAAAACAGGCACTTTTAACTCACCCAAACACCACCTGTTCTTCAAGTTACGCTGAATGTCAAAATATGTAAAGAAAAAAAAATAAATGCCCTGCATGACAGCTGCTGTGGGAAACCCGCTCGGAAAGTGCTTCGGAAACGCACGCGTTTTATTTCAATATTTAACATGCTCCATGCTCGTTAAAGTTATTTTCGCTGTAGTTTGATAACTGATGAGCATCTTAGGCCACAAATATTAATAGTTTAACGGTTCAAGCGAGCACCGAGCTCGGTTTCAGGCGCCCGCAATATGCACGGGAGCGAGCGGCGCGTCGTCTGCTATCGCTGCTCCTTGGACCCCTCGAGAGGGCGCGCGTGTAGTTGTCGCTACCTTTAAAAATATAGGGACCTTAGGCCCTGAGAGTGCTGAGCGGCACCTGGCGTCGAAGTTTGCAAATTATCCCGAAAAATACCAGCCCCCGACATTTTCTACCTGAGTTCGGCGGACAACATCAGAGACCACAAATCCCCAGTTTCGATTTCGGCGATTTCCACTGGCGGCGCTGTTCAGACCTGAAAATCACAGCATATCCACGGAGTGAATGATGATGAGTGGGCGAAGCTGCGGAGGTTTATCGGTAAACCGTGAATCTTCCGTGAATTCATCATCACCGACGTGAGATCGGGCGCGTTTATACTAAAGGTTCGATGGGTTATGACGACTTGCAGCTCACTTTAATTTTACATGTACGCTGTGAATTTTCATTGTTTAGAAAACCATTGTTTTAGAAAACATCTGGCGTCTTTCGTTAAGCAGCTGGTGTCTTTTCGTTTTGCTTTAGAAACATCTGGCGTTCTTTCGTTTTGCTTTTAGAAAACATCTGGCGTCTTTCGTTGGTTTATTTCATCAATCAACGGCGTTTTGAACAAAATTTTTATTGTTTAATCACGCACAGGAGAAATCTCACCAGGCACTACCTTGGAGGTAAACAATGGCTGCTAATGGGAATGAGACACAGAAGAAGTCGGCTTTTAGCTAACACTTACACTTCTACTTCTACTAACGTTTCCTACTGGAACATGCCAATGGCTGCTAATGGGGAATGAGAGACAGAAGAATTCAGCTTTTAGTTAACGCGCACGCTGCGAATTTTTTATTGTTCAACAACTCACAGGAAAAATCTCCCACCGGCACCACCTTGGAGGTCAAGATCTGGTACTAGCGTTACGACTGGTTACGCACTACTACGAGGGACGAACGGGTGCCGCCTTAAGGAGCTTCGCCCCTAAAAAATTCAAAAAGCAAAAGGTGCAACGCGTCTTTCGTTCAGTTAGCGCGACGAGGAAAACGTTCCGTGAGGGGAATGGAAAAAGAACGGGAGAAAATAGGGGGGGGGGGGGTGCGCTTGCATGGCGATATTCTTTAGTGATGTCTATATTTCAAACAGGGTAGTGACAAATCGGTACCTAAATATAGTTTAGTCGAATCTAATCCGAGATGGAAAACGGCCGAAGGAAATACAGAATATTAGGTACTCTGTTTGCTAGCCTGGCGTGTAGCGCGTTGCACGGAATGCAGGAGGAAGCGGAGGAAGCACAACACAGGTGCGTTACTTCACATGAACTATATGACAACCACCAACTCATCTAATCGTCGACCTTGCTGAACCTGCCACCCTACATTCGGGATTTTTTCTGTGGGATTTTTTTGTCGAGCATTTCGTCTATTGTCCTTTTTCCTGTCTTTCTTCATTAAAGGAGTACTGACACAAAAATTTTGCACCTTGTTTTTTTTTTTTTTTTTTTTTTGTCGCAATATACAGCTTATGATCCACTTATCACGGCTGCAAACCTCGTTTGAGCGAGTCCGCGACGGTTATTTATTTAGAGACGTTTTTAGAGCGCCCAGTCGCAGTTTCGGTTTCAAAGAGCACCAAGCTAGGCAGCACTAAAATCCCTAGATTTTTCCCTGGCAGCACTACTTCCGGAGGACGGGTAAACACAGCTGGCCACGTGACCACGCAAAATTGTGACGCAGGCGACGCGCGAGAGCGGGTGCGGCGGGCGCCGCACTTACGGTTCGTCTGCTACGCCAGTTCGTCTGACGCGGGACGCTTCGAGCTGCTTGCTTTTTGATCCGCGGTTTTCACGCTAGAAGTGCGGACGTCGTCCGTGTCGTTGCCAGGCATGGTTCGAGCAGTCAATAGAGCGTTTTAGTCTGTCCGGCATTAAAAAAGTCTGTCCGGCATTAAAAAACCAAATAAATTGTCCCCAAGGTGGCACTAGGTCAAGTGGCGCCAGCTATGGAGGATTAGAAACAATTAACAAACGCGTAATCTATGTCGTCCGAGCATTCGGAAGCGCCCATTTCGACTCGTTAACCCTACAGCACCGATCACTTGACTATGGCTCTCAAAAACGGCGCCGAATCGGGACGAATACATTGCTGTCGAAGCTTAAAGGGCCCCTCACCAGGTTTGACAATTTTGAGCCGACGAGCGCAATGCATGCACTAGGCGTTCACGATCACGTCTGCCAAAATTTGCTACGCTACGCGCCGCGTAAATGGGTCAAATTTCAAGCTGAACGCTGCTTGCCCTTCTTCTCGCGTCCACGCGCCCAGAGAATGAGGGGATGACGCACATGAGAGAATGGCCCTGCGTAGATAGCGTGGTAGATAGTAGTGCTGTGACGTCGCTCCTCCACGTAGACGACTGTGCTCTGACGTCGCCAACAGTAGCACGTGACACTGCGATAATTATTTGACACGACGCGTAGTTTTTGTAATTTGTTGCTTGAATGGATGAATAAAGCTTGAGAGCAATAATAAAACACAGAAACGTAATGCGTGCGTTTTCTTTTTACATTTTTACTGCGAATCGCAGCGAGATTCGAGACTAATCTACCTCCGTTTCGCACGCGTTCGTGTTCTCGCGCTTTGCGCATCGTGCAGACGCCACCCTTTACAACGAAACTTATTTTCTACCGCGTTCCAGCGCTCATTAGGCTTATTTATCCTCCCGCGTCTAACTAGATGTTCATGCGGCACACCGCTAGTCTCACGTCCGTACAAATGTTGCAGCTTTCGCGCTCAGTAATAGGTTGAAAGCCAAGTGATCGGCGAGGGCGCATTCGGCATAACTTGCAGAGATGAAGCGCAAAGGACGCCGCCACAACACCGCTCGCGTCTCGGGGGCTCGGGCAGGTTCGGGCGCGTCATGCGCTCGTGACATTTTGTGCGCATGACGTGATCATGCGTATGCGTTATGTGATCCTTCCGCTCGCGTGGCGAAGAGGGCAGGGAAGGGATTTGGCTCGCGAAGGCTACGCGGGGCGAGCGGCAAGGGTTTGCAGCTCGCCTCCTCGCATCATGGTTTCGCGCCGCTACAAATTATTGTTTTTCTCAGCTTCTACCGACCGATTAGAAAAATTCTTGTGGCATAATGCTCTTTATTGGGCTCGCAACAACTTGCAATGTCTAACTAAAATTCGCTAGGTCACCTGGTGAGGGGCCCTTTAAGGACATGAATCTAAAGCAAATGGAAGCATCAGTTCGGAGCTTACACGCTACAGAGCACACGTTGCCACTTGATAGATTCGAAGTGGACGACAACCGCTTTTGGCAGTGCGGCCATGTTTTTCGGAGGCGCGAATGCCTCGCCGGAGAAGCTTGCCGTGCACGTTGGACAGCTCTCGCGCGTGCGGCGACGACCGATGTTCTGCGGCACCACGCCGTTGCGGCAGGCTTGCCCCTAGCGTGAGCGGGCCATAACATCTGCCAAATGGCACGACGAGCGAACAGCGGAAAGGAGCACAACCAGCACACGCAAAGCCGCAGGCACGGAGGAAGAAATGACAGGTAGCACAAGCGCAGAAGCGCAAGGGCACAACCAGCAACCAGCCAACACCAACTCGTGCCGTAGGTTTGTTTACATATCCGCCGCGTTGATGTCGGCGTCGCGTGGTGCTCGCATCTCGCTCAGTCGCGCGGCATGCACTTTAAAATTGATTTTAAATATGCTCTAGGCTATATTGGCCCTTGATATTTCGTAGACGTTGTGTATGGCTCCACATACATCTATTTCACTCATTATCTCACCTTCGAAATTTTGTGTCAGTGCTCCTTCACAGGATAAAGGCTAAACCACATATTCCAGTTGATTAATGTATTTTTTTCTAGATATGAATGACGATGGTAAGGTAGGGAGATGAGAATATAGTTCGTGACGCTGGGGCAAATCTAAAGACGTGCATCCAGTCCAGTGGCTTGTAAGAAGGCTACGACTGCTTTTACGACCACACTTGTGCTGCTGACGTCAGGCCAAGGACCTAACACAACCTCATCGGTTAAAGGCCTACTATGATACTGCCCAATCGATGAGATCAGTTTTTGTCGTTCTCGTGCGTACGCTGGACAGGCGCAAAATATATGTTGAAGTGTCTCTGGTATCCGACAATGACCACAATCGGGACCTGTGTCACTGCAGCCGATCAAGTGGGCATAGCGTCTTGTGAATGCCACACCAAGACGAATGCGGTGAATGATGCATGTCATATTTCGCTTCAGCTTGTGAGCCCCCCTCCCCAGTGTAGAGTAGCAGGCCAGAGCAAACTATAGCTCAGGCCGACCTCTCTGCCTTTCTGTAAATAAATTCTCTCTCTCTCTTTTCTAGATATGTGCACTAAACAGCTCTTGCTCATTTAGGCTGCTTAGCAATATCAGCAATTATTTGCTTCCATGGATCTGCACTGAGTCTAAGCGCTTCTACAATAAGTGAACTCCTTCCCCCCCCCCCCCCCGGTATTCATTCCTGCCCCCCCTTCCCCGCCCTTCTTTTTTTACTGCCGCTATTCCTCGACTCGCTTTCAGTCACACACACACACACACACACACACACACACACACACACACCACACACACACACACACACACACACACACACACACACACACACACACACACACACACACACACACACACACACACACACAACACACACACACACACACAAACGCGCGCGCGCGCGCGCACGCGCACACAAACACACACGTAGTACATATATATGCATTCCAATACCGACTCTCCACATCTTTTATTACTCTTCAAGGCCCGCATCGCATAACACGTTTTGTGTGAGAGGGAGTAATTTCGTCAGCCAGAATATGTCGACAGCCCTCGACAAACACCACCGTTGGCGCTGTCACTGACCCGAATTCGCTTAACTACATTGAGCTGGAAAATAGCTTAACATACGCGTTTATCTGAAATCCAACAACTCCTTTCCACAATATTGGGAGCACTTCACAACATCTTGTAGTCCTGTGGTTTAATTTGAAGCGGCTGGCGAACCAATTTCGGTGCGTGCCGATACGCCGAGGGAGGAGAAGTCAGAAATAAAAAAAACATGGTTGATCCCTCCGTCATAGGAATCGGAATAACACGAAAGTAAAACGTGCCCTTATAGAAGTAACTGAATGTTTACTGTACATTTATATAAGAGAGTTTGCACAATGCATATTGATGTCTGGAAGCCGTTTAACGTGGATACACCCACTTTGATGCTTGGTGGTACGTCTCCATGCCGACGACTAACGTCCATGTTCAATGATTACACAAAACCTTGTGGTAGCTGTAGTAGTTAACGGTGAAAGCGCGATCAGATGAACGAGTTGTGATAGACGGAAGAGCGTCGCATATTCGACGCAGAACTTGGTCGCCATCCTGCGGCATGTTAAAATGTGATTGGACACCACGGCCGCACTAGAGGGAAACGCAAAGCGCGTCGTGCCGCCCCGGTAGCCCTGCCGCAATTTTTCTCGGGGCGAGCGGCGGGGAACACGGAGTTACAGCCAGGTGAGGCAGGCGCGCGTCGCAGAGCTATTTTAATTTGATTAGCGTGATCGAGGCCGACGCTTTTACGGCGCTTGCGTTAAGGTCGCCACCTCGCGGTGTCTTAATGAATTGACAAAATTGCACTTCTATTGAGAACGCGCCGAATGGGACGAACGTGTAACGCGTTGCAGGAACTAATCGCGGAGGCCACAGTAATGATGAATTACATTACTTTGCCCCTGCCAGAGGGCAACACCACCCCGCCGACCGGGAGAGTGGTAGATATAAAAGGCGGGTTTGTAAAGCCTCTATAAAGTTTCTGACCGTGGCGCAGTGGATAGCGCGACCGGTATCTCTTGTTGCGGACCGAGCGGTCGTGGGTTCGGTGACGGAAATTTTTTTCTTTGTCCTCTGATCGGGCACATTTTTTCGTCGTCAATTCCGTGACGGAAATACGTCACTGAGGTTTTGGTGGACTCCGGCATACAACACTTTCGTGTTAAAAAACCGAGTCCTTACTGGTGGCAGACGATGCCAAACAAAGCTAGATTAACTATATATATATATATATATATATATATATATATATATATATATATATATATATATATATATATATATATATATATATATATAGTGTGAGGGCGAAGAGGGTGCTGTGGCGCGCGGGCAGCTAGATAGAGGCAGAGGAAGAAGACAATAGAACAGCTGGCACAGACGGCCTCTTACAGCTTATGTCACAGCGGCGAGGTTCAGAAATTTTTTTTTATTGAAGACTCAGAAAAGATTAAATACCGAATTCAGAATATTCGCACTTGCATATTGCATGGGATAATAACTGGTGTCCCACGCGTAAATTGGAAGTATCCATCACTAAATTAAGATGTCGTATTCCACCGCTTAATTTCTACTTAAACAGGTGTTGTCTGGTTCCATCCCCTTTGTGTCCCAACTGTAACGAACCCGAAAATATCGACCATTATCTACTAGGATGCCACCGTTTTAAAAACCAAAGGAGAAAATGCTTTGAAATTTTATTTAAAAAATTAGGAATACCACTAAGTACTCTAAATATCCTCTCCTTTGGGGCTGCTTCATTGGAATTCAGTAAAAGGAACGTCTGCGGGGCCCTCTGCGAATTGCTGATTGACACGATGAGATTACCTTGCTAATCCATTGTTTATCAATTTATTGTTTCCCATCCCCTTTCCCCGAAAACAAAATCTTATTTATTTCGTTATTTCCTTTTCTCGTATGACGAGAATCGCCTTATTCTACTTGAAAAATGCCACCTTTCCCTTTCCCCGATTTTCTTTTTTTAACCCAATGTTCCAATTGACTGAAACCGCCGGCTTCTTGGCCGATCCCCCGGTGTGGGTGTGAGCCAAAGACAAGGAACAAGCAAGCAAGCAAGCAAGCAAGGCAATATGCGGCTTTAGTAACTTGATTTAGCCAAGGCATATGACAGTGTTGAACACGTTATTCTCATCAATTCCCTAAAAGACTTAAATTTCCCGCATTATATTACAAATTGGATGCATGAGTTTTCAAAAGATAGAAAGTTTTATTGCTCCCAACGAAAGAAGGAAGGAACAAGGGGGAGAGGAAAGCCAGGGATGTTAACCAGTTTGGCATAACCGGTATGCTACCCTGCACAGGAGGAAGGCGCACAGGTGGAAGCTGCACAGGAAGAAGGGCATAGGGGGAGGTGTTTCTACATCTAAATATAGCCAAACGAGAGGTGTCCCGTAGGGCTCTGTTCTCTCGCCAATTTTATTTAATATTTTGTTAAGCTAAATACCTCTGTGCGATAAAATACAATTATACGTATATGCAGATGGCATTGTGTTTTTCGCGTCTGACTGTGATATACATTTACTTCATTCAACTTTACAGTCATATTTAGCAACATTGGAAACCTGGTTTAATGATATTCATATGAAACTAAACGTTACGAAAAGTTGCAGAATAGTTTTTTCCTTTGGATGTGCCAGTTAATATTTCTCTTCTATACCATCAAGAAATAATTCCCCAAGTTGACTGTATAAAATATCTGGGTGTGCTATGTGATGAAAAACTGAGCTGGCGTAATCACATTGAACACATTAATATAAAGGCTACACGCGCTGTTGGGATGATAAGTAGACTTGGCCGGCTCCGTTCCGGTCTACGCAGAGATACGCTGATCATGATTTACCGCATGTACGTTCACCCGATCCTTGAATTTGTTTGTGTACTATACTCTGGTGGACCAGCGTACAAGTTAAACCCCTTCGTGCTTTTAGAGCGAGAAGCTCTTCGCAGTTGTCTATAGACAACTGCGAAGAGCTTTTTGGCACACCTATAGGTGTGCCAAAATTTACAGCTAACAACGTTTTGTATCAAGAAGCCCGGATGCCCACTCTAGCTTGCAGATTGCGTATTTTAACAGTCAAAACTTATTTAAAAATTTATGAGTCCAGTTTGAGAAGGCAGCAGTTCGTATTTTTGGCCGAACCCAGTGTTTTTTTTTTTTTTCAATCAGCATTGGTCCCGTGTATATAAGCCTCAAGTTCTGTTTGTTCAAATCCTACGAGATGCCTAAATGTTAACATATTAGAAATCATTCCATCAGATAAGCCCATCGGCAATGTGCAAATACAACTCGATGACATCTTTCCAACGAATGCTAAACATTTGTCCTCTAAGTATGTGATTGGCTTATTGGAAGAACACCTGTCTCAACTAGTAATTAATGCTGTAATTGCAACAGATGCATCTATGAGTGAAGAGAAAGCAGGTGTGGGTATTTTTTCTCAGTCATTATCCTGGTCATATTCATTACGCCTCCCAGATTACACATCTATATGTGAAGCGGAATTAACGGCTATCATTTTAGCTATACAAAAACTTCCAGCAACTCATTCGACAGCTGTGATAGTGGTTAGTTGGTTGGTTGATCCTCAGCTACCTGGCGCGTGACTGATTCGTTATCCGTATGTTCGTCCCTGTCATCGTCGTCCGAATCAGCTGTACTAAATACATTTAAATCATTAATCCCTGCAAACATTCGGCTAGTGCGATTGATATGGGCGCCAGGTCATCGTGGTATTTTTATAAATGAGATGGCTGACTCACTCGCGCGAGGATCCCTTGATGGTCCGATTTTGTCAGTCATGCCTCTAACAGCTTATGATAGAGCGGCGAGGTTCAGGACATTTTGTCTTCTTGAGGATTCATTAAAGGTTACAATACCGAATGCATAATTTTCGCATTCGCACTTCGCATTGATAATAAATGGTGTCCAACGCGCAAATTGGAAGTATTATGACGTCTCAGTCGTAACGAGGTTTATTTCGTCGCGACGTCGAGAGCGAACAAGCGCCACGGCCACGATGATCAAGGGCACACACCCGAGGACGATGATGATGAAAGGCAAACGCGTGATGATGATTACAATAATACAGAGATGAGGAAGAAGTGCATAATAGATGCCTACACTAATTCCCCCCACGTGGAAGCGGCCAGCCTGGCCGCTGCAAGTCAAGGCGACGAGGAACGTCGCGTGAAGTGCTTCATCCGAGAAACGTGAACAATCTCGGTACTGCGGTAACGGCGGTCAGTAGGGACGACAAGTGGTGTCACGCGATAGTTTACAGGAGAAGTCTGCTCCAAAACTATGTATGGGCCGATAAACCGAGGCTGGAACTTGTCACACAGACCAGGTGTGCGAAGTGGAGTCAAAAGCAACACCTCGTCACCAGGTCGGAAGGCGACAACGCGATGAGATGTGTCGTAGACGAGCTTCCTGGCTTGTTGCGTGGCTTGTGTGTTCATGCGAGCACGCTGGCGACACTGCGCAAGTCTCGAAATATATTCTTCGGAAGGAGTCGGGGATTAATGGCCATTGCAGGTGAAGAAAGAAACGTCGGGAAAAAATGTAGGCGAACGCCCGTAAACGAGATAAAACGGTGAGTAGCCGGTTGTGCGTTGAACGGCCGTGTTGTAGGCGAAAGTGAGAAATGGTAGCAGTTTATCCCAGTTTTTGTGGTCGGGTTGAATGTAGACGGCGATCATATCGGCAAGGGTTCGATGAAATCTTTCGGTCAGGCCGTTGGTTTGAGGATAGTAGCTAGACGCTGTCTTGTGTGTAGTGCCAGAAGCGCGTAAGACTTCACTTAACAGTTGTGATAAGAATGCCCTTCCACGGTCGCTCAGGAGTACTCTGGGAGCACCATGCCGCAGAATTATGGCGTGGAGGACGAAGTCAGCAACTTCCGAAGCTGAACCAGTAATCACTGAAGTCGTCTCAGCGTAGCGCGTGAGGTGGTCCACGGCAGTCACTATCCATCGATTTCCAGCGCCAGTGACGGGAAGAGGCCCATATAGGTCGACACCTACGACCTCGAATGGTGTTGTGGGGCACGGGATTGGCTGTAACTGGCCGGCAGGAGCAGATGTCGGAAGTTTGCGACGCTGGCAAGAAGAGCAGGAACCTACGTACTTTGCTACGCTGGTTGAAAGGCCAGGCCAATAAAAACGGCTTCGAATGCGGTCGTGGGTTTTGTGGAAGCCAAGATGGCCAGCTGTCAAATCGTCGTGAAAGGCGTTAAGAACATGATGTCGAAGAGAGCGTGGTAAAACGGGCACCCAGAGTTGACCGTCAGGGTGGTAAATGTGACGATACAGAACACCATTCTCCAGCTTAAATTGCGAGAGTTGACGACGAAGCCGCGCGTTAGGTGGACGGGATGCTGCAGAGAGGTGATCTATAATGCGCCGGCAGTACGGGTCAGCCAGCTGGCGAGAGCTGAATGGTTGATCGTCATCGGCTGGTAGCTGGTCCATCGAGGCGAGCGAGGTAACTGAACTAGAAGGTTCGTCCGAGCCGGTGTTGTCGAAAACGGTTGCGGGAGCGTCGAGCGGAGCGGTAGGTAGCGGGCAACGAGAAAGAGCGTCGGCGTCTTGATGTTTTTTTGCCAGACTTGTAAATGATGTCGAAATCATACTCTTGGAGACGTAGAATCCACCGACCCAAGCGTCCGGAGAGGTTCTTTAGTGTAGAAAGCCAGCATAAGGCGTGGTGGTCCGTAACGATGGTGAAATGACGGCCGTGCAGATAAGGGCGAAATTTCTGTACTGACCAAACCACAGCCAGGCACCCCTGCTCAGTGATCGTATAGTTCTTCTCTGAAGGGGTCAGTACGCGACTAGCGTATGCAACGACTCTCTCGCGGGAAGAGTCGTCGCGTTGGAGAAGAACAGCACCTATACCGCGGCCGCTAGCGTCTGTGTGCAGGAGAGTCGGTGCGGTCTCATCAAAATGGCATAGTACAGGGTCCGACGTGAGGGCTCCCTTCAGCAGGTCAAACGCCGATTGACATTCGTCGGACCAGACAAATGGTACATCGGAAGCAAGTAGTTTGTGCAGGGGCGCAGCCATCGAAGCGAAGTTCCGTATGAAACGACGAAAATAGGATGCGAGACCAAGAAAACTTCGCAAATCCTTAGGCCTTTCGGGGCGAGGGAAGTGAAGGACCGCAGCAATCTTGTCAGGGTCAGGGCGAATTCCGTCCTTGCTCACGACATGACCGAGAACCTTGATGGATTTGCTGGCGAAACGGCATTTCTTGGTGTTGAGTTGTAGACCAGCGGTGGCGAGGCATGTTAGGACTTCATCCAGGCGTTGCAGGTGCTGAGCAAATGTTGATGAAAAGATGACAATGTCATCAAGGTAGCAGAGGCAAGTCTTCCATTTCAGGCCACGCAGCACGGTGTCGATCATGCGCTCAAAAGTCGCGGGTGCATTGCAGAGCCCGAAAGGCATCACGTTGAATTCGTAGAGTCCGTCGGGAGTTGCAAACGCTGTTTTTTCTTTATCATCTTCGTGCATGGGAATTTGCCAATATCCTGAACGCAAATCGAGGCTTGAAAAGTATTCCGCGCCTTGTAGCGAATCAAGGGCGTCGTCAATACGTGGCATGGGGTACACGTCCTTGCGAGTGATCTTGTTAAGCGCCCTGTAATCAACGCAAAAACGCACGGAACCATCCTTTTTCCGGACCAAGACAACAGGCGACGACCAGGGGCTAGCTGGGAGGCGCGGCAGCAACGTGCGCGTACGTCGGTGGCCGAGAAGCATCTGGTGGGACGTGCGTTGGACAGGTCAAGGATGTTAGTTCCTCCCTGATGATGTCTCGCAAGGCCGTTGCTGAAGGCTGTGCAGGGGACTGTGAAGGTGGGGAGAAGCCCATTGACCGCAGTTCTTCGCGTATGAGCTCCCTGATCATGTCGCGTAGGTCACGGTCCGCCGTAGGACGGTGTTCGACAGTGGCCGGTTGTAGGCGGACGGAGTCAAGTTCATCGAGGCGCTGACATGTTGTGACGACGTCAGCGACAGTAGACGGATACTGAGCAGCGAGGGCATTGAAGGCAACAGGCCCTATACCCTTCAGAATGTGGCGTAGTCTGTCTGACTCCGTCATCGATGAGTTGACACGCCGACAGAGCGCAAGAACATCCTCGATGTACGATGTGTATGACTCGCCGGGATGTTGTGTGCGAGCATCGAGGGTCCTCTTCGCAAGAGCGGATCGGACGGCAGGTGTCCCGAAAACTTGGCGAAGCTGCTGCTTGAAGCCTGGCCAGTCGGCGAAATCAATCTGATGGTTGAAGAACCACGTCTTCGCAACACCCGTGAGATAGAGGGAGACGTGACGGAGCTTGTGAGGATCGTCCCACAGATTAGTGGCGCTTACTCTTTCGTAATTGTCAATCCAGTCCTCCACATCATCTCCGCGGAGACCGGTGAAGATCGGGGGGTCACGCTGGAGGTTGTTGATGACGTAGAGAGGTGAGGCTTGCGGCGCCGGGATGGGAGCGACAATGGGAGCGACATGGGCGTCGGCTGGCTGGTTCTGCGCCATGCTGGGGCACGGTGGGTGCAAGCGGCGGCCCGAACGAAGCTCCAGCGAGTAGTCGGGGCGAGGAGAGGACCGGGGATCGTAAAGTCACCTCCACCACGTATGACGTCTCAGTCGTAACGAGGTTTATTTCGTCGCGACGTCGAGAGCGAACAAGCGCCACGGCCACGATGATCAAGGGCACACACCCGAGGACGATGATGATGAAAGGCAAACGCGTGATGATGATTACAATAATACAGAGATGAGGAAGAAGTGCATAATAGATGCCTACACTATCCATAACTAAATTAAGATGCCGTATACCACCGCTTAATTTCTACTTAAACAGGTCTGGTCTGGTGCCATCCCCTTTGTGCTCCAACTGTAATGAACCTGAAGATATCGACCATTTCCTACTAAGATGTCGCCGTTTCAAAAATCAAAGGAAAAAGTGTTTTGAAATTTTATTTTAAAAATTAGGAATCCCACTTAGTACTCCGAATATTCTGTCCTTTGGGTCTGCTTCATTGGAATTTAGCGACAGGAACGTCTGCGGGGCCCTCTGTGAATTCTTGGGAGATATAAGGAGATTACCCTGCTAAGTCGTTGATCACCTCCCTTCCCAAACCAAGCTTAAATTCAACATTTCATTATTAAACAAATATAATTCAACCTACGTAATAATAATGTATTATGAATAATTCTAAAATGATTCGAAAAATTCGATCAATGTTTCCTTTTTTTTAAATGCTACTGCGTATCAAAAATTTCTCTATTTTATTTTAAAAATTTTTATTCTGCATAGGCCTTACTTTTTCATTTAGAATAACCGCCGGCTGCTTGGCCAATCCCCCGTAATGGGTAAGAGCCAGTACAGAGGCACAAGCAAGCAAGCAAGCTGGCCCAGGTATTCGAGAGGAACACACACGATCTTCTGTTCTAAACGGGGCAGACTTTCAGCACCTTAGGTTTCCATGGCATAGTTCATGGTGTGGCACAAGACAATTAGAAGTTACGTTAACTAGATTGCGATGCAGAATTCCCTCTTTAAATTTTTACTTACACAGGCCTGGTTTTGTTCCTTCCCCTCAATGTTGTTATTGTTCGCAAGCAGAAACCATAGAGTATTTTTTCGCAGAATGTCGCAGATATCAACATCTAAGGCAAAGATTTCTTGAACCTCCTTTCCGAAAACTTGGGCTTGAGCTTTCCGTAACGGCATTACTCTCCCTGGGGGCGTCGGCACTGGGTCACTGCAACAGGGACATATGTGAGGCAGTAATTAACTATATAAACGAATCAAAAAGACTGCCATGCTAATATTTCTAGTACACACCGGTGATTTATTTATTTCATTTATCGTTCATAATTTATTTAATGCTTTTATTTAACTAACTCTTTCTCTTCCATTTTTTTTCTATCTCTTTAGCATTCAATTGGGAAACCGCGAACACAAATAACATTTTCGCTTACCTAAAATTATCTCTTTAGAATTATCTTTTTTTTTCTTCCCCCCCCCCCTTTTTTTTCACTCACACATCCTACTGCCGCACGATTCGTGGCCGATCCCCCGTGGTGGGTTGTGCCATTCCTCTAGGATCAACCAACCAACCAACCAGGATCGGGCTCGGGCGTTGTCTCTGTCTCTGTTCCTCACAATGGCGCAGCCTACAACGCAAGCCGAACCTCGCAGCTGAAGCCATCTGGCATCGCGGGACGTCGGCAGCACGGGTCTCTCCATCAGGAACGCCGTCCACGCTTCCTCGCTTATGGACACCACGGCCCGACCGCTGGTACAGCTACCCATCATACCATCCCAGGACGGCGTCCAGGCCTCCTCGGTGGCTCAAGGGCACGCTTACCCCGGTGCCGCCAAGACAGTGCACGGCCTACTGTTGCCCGGGAATGACCTTCACGCTTCCCGTTGCGAGAAAGTCTCGCTCAGAACTTCATTGTCACTTGAGCTGCTTAGGGATGCCGTCCAAGCTCCCTCGGACTAGGATACCGCCTCAGTGAGTACACTGATAAGCTCCTACCCCTCCGACGTCACCATTATCTCCACGTGCGGATCGCCCGAAAGCGCCGCCGAGCTTTTCCACACCGTCGCGCGACTATGTGTCACGGTCAACGCCATGGCGGCGTCGAGCTCTGCGCTTTTTCCGGTCATCTTGCCGGCGTTGAGTGCTATCAGCGCCATGTTGAATGTAGCCGCCTCACAAGACCTTGAGACCAGCTCACCCGAGAACCGCAGAGAGTTGCGACGTACTCTCACACAGCTCTCAAAGCAACTGGGCTGCTGGGCGTCGGCATACTCCGGATTTTCGCCTGCTGTTCCATCATTCCCGGCTTTCTACGAATTACCGGAGTTCCACGGCTTCCAGAACGACGCCGACAAGTGGGTGGCCACCATCAACGCCCTCGGAGCTCGCGAGGCCTGGACGGACCAACAGAAATGGCGGGTGGCCATAGACCGCCTTCGAAACGGTGCCGCGGCGTGGCACAGGTACGAAAGCGTGAGGCAGCAATCCTAGGACGAATAGAGCACCAAGCTCATATCTGCCTTTGGACCGATTGACTACCACCTCGCTGCCACCGCCCAGTGCAACATCGTCGCTACCGAGGATGGAGCTCTGGAGGGGCACCACCTCGAGGCTGCTGCTGTGCAGTGCAGCTTCTCGACAGCGCGTTTCCTATCCTCCCCGCGTACAAACGCTGGACTCACGCAGTCTGCGCCGATGTCCTACACAGGACGACCACGACAAGAAGCCGGGACTACATTCCGTCCACGGGATTTGGTAGCGCGGGTCCCAATATCATCTTCCCTTCAGGACATGGGCGTGCCGGCTCCTCTCGTGCTTGACGCGCTGCCAGTTCAGAAGACGGACGACTCCATGACTATCAGCAACGTCTTCTCAGACTCGTCAGAGCTACATCCGCGACTTCAAGCGCGTTCATTCGCCGCCTGCGCCGATGGCCACCTCGGGCTAAGAGAGCAAGAAAATGTAGCAAGGGAACCCGAAAGTAACAAGAAGTAGCCTCAAATGGTCAGAGCGGACGCAATGAAGGGAGAAGACCCGCAGCACATCATGGGAGACTTGCAGAGGATCGATGGAATGAAGCTCAATGTCCCCAACACGCTGATTCTGGGTGAGAAGGTTCTCCGGAGCAAGTGCTCGAGTGTTGCCCAATCGCTAATCCTATCGCAGGTTGACGTACCATCAGCTATCCTCAAGCATCATGCACTGCACCCTTCAAATAAGGTGCCCGATGTGCCACGCAAATCGGCTCCAGAGCCGTCAGACTTTGACGGAATACGCAGTACGCGCTCCATTACTAACACAGAGAGAGAGTGGCGAAAGAAAAAATTGGCCGCGTATCTGCGTGCTTCGCTGCAAATGTCGTCTAAAGACGATAGAAGAGGCGCTGCGTGAGATATGGACGCCATCTGGCAATACGTCGGGAAACACGAGTGCTGTGTTGCGGGCTGGTAGTCCCGGCGCAGCGGCAGGCGAAGACCGGCGGTGACCAACGCGACCGGTGGGGACGCCGGCCAGCCCGAACACGCTGTTTGGCGCGATGCGCCGAAGGAGAAGAAACGTCCGCACTTAACGAGTACTCTCCACAAACTCTCTTACTTACACGTCGCCTGGGTAAAACAGGAATGCCAGAGCGGCGCCCCCTGTCATTCGTACAATGCAATACTGAACCGAAACCGAAACACAACATGAGCTTGTGCACGGAGGAAGACAAGTTTCAGCGCAGTCGCATTTTCAGCGCACCTTAAGAAACTAGGGTTGTAACATAGTAGGGCGAGTAGGGCCACAAGGACCGTCACGACGAAAACCTGCCTCCTCAGTCGTATTCGCCTGTAGCGTTGGTGTGGCTTCGCGTTCCCTCCTCCGCTCCTGGCCTTTCCACAATGCTACTGCCTAAGTACGAAGGCCCCTACTGCGTCCTACGTCAAGCATCCCCAGTTAAATATATGATTGAGCCTGTTCAATCATCTACGGACCGCCGTCGTCGCGGCCGCGAGACTGTTCACGTCGATCGACTGAAGCCGCATTATGACCCACCAGTTGTACCTGTTAGAGCTGTGCACGGGCCGTATTTCCGAGCCCGAGCCCGGCCCGGGCCCGCTGACTTTGTCGAAGGCCCGCCCGAGCCCGACGGCAAAGGGCTGCGAGCCCGCCCGGCCCGGCCCGACGTACGAAAACACAATCCCGGGCCCGGCCCGGCCCGGCTTTTTGAAGGTTCGCTGCGAAAACAAAACATCGTTTTCTGGTAATTTGGCCTGCAACAAATATTTTATTTGCAGTGCATACCTGCGACAGCGCGGCTCTTTTGCTATACAAGTAGACGGCCTCATGCCAGCAACAATAACGTTCGCTCGTCAAAGCCGTCACGTGTATGGGGTATGCCCATGCAAGCGTCAGCTTGCACGAAGGCGATCGACGTCGGGGCGCTCGTCGCTGTCGCGTGCATTTTCACTCATATGGGATTTGACCTTAAATCTAACGCGAACACTCGCGTGGCGCCGTCACTAGCTGAGGTGGTGTTACTTCTCTGTTTGTCGGAGTGCAACAGAGGCAGTGCTTTACCTGCTCCCCTTTTGTTTAAATTAGCGAATGGAAAGGAAAAGCGGTAAAGGGCGGTCGCGGAAAAGGCGCTCTATGCGTGCTGGAAAACAATTCCCGCTCATTCTCTATATTTCGGGCTTGAGTCGGGCTTTGCGCCGGACCAGAGCCCGGCCCGATAAAATTCCAAGTAGCCCGAGCCCGGCCCGGGCCCGAGGTGAAAATACGTCGGCCCGCCCGAGCCCGGCCCACGGGCCGGGTCGGGCTCGGGCTTTCGGGCTACCCGAAGCCCGTGCACACCTCTAGTACCTGTTCCTTAGGTCGCCAGGAGGCCAGGATGTGACTAGTTTTCTTTCATATAATTAAACCAATAGCCAGGAACATTCGTTCGAAACCCTATATATATATATGTGTATATATATATATATATATATATATATATATATATATATATATATATATATATATATATATATATATATATATATATATATATATATATATATATATATATTGTACTAAGATGGCGCTCCGAGAGAACACGCGTGGGCGGCGGTGGCGCAGTGAGAACTGCCGGCGTCGGCGCGCGCGACGTCTCGGTACGGTACCTGGAATATTCCAAGGACCCAGGGGCGTAGCCAAGGGGGGGGGGGGGTTGGGGGGTTCAACCCCCCCCCCCCCGAAGTTTTTCAGTTTTGCTTGCGTATATATAAACGCACACATACAAACGCACGCACGAACATACACAAAGTATGGTTGAACCCCCCCGAAAAAAATTTCTGGCTACGCCCCTGCAAGGACCGTAGCCTCGGTATAGCCTCGGCGCACACCTTTAAATGCGGGCCGCTTCCCGGGAGATCAAGCAGCTGGCGTATATTTGCGTATCACCTCGGTGTCCATGGTGGCTATCGCGAGGGCCATCGCCCATCATCGCCGCTTCTTCGGCCGCCTCCATCTCTTCCGTGTGTATCGTCGCGCTCACGACACAAGTTCTGTGATCCATGATCGCGACCGCGAAACCGTGTCGGCGCTCGTAATGGGCCGCGTCTATAGACGCGGCCCAATACGAGCGCCGACGCGGTTCGTAAGCCAACAGTTTCCTTGCTGTTGATCTTTTTTCCGGGTCTTCTGCGCCTGTACCTCCGGCCGCCGTGATGCGCCGCGTGCATGTTCTTGGGCAACGGCAGAACGACGATGCGCTCACGCATCCGCGTGGACGGGTTTCCCGACTTTTTCGCCATGCGGCGTGCTCAGCTAATGCCGAAGAAGATGAAGAAGAGGACGAAGTAAGCGCTCCGGCAGGATGATGATAGTCTTCGAGAACGCTATACGGGGGTATGGAATGGAATGGAATAACTTTATTTAGGTGCCTCGAGGCGTGAACAGCACCCAGCGCACCGCTCCCATGTCGAAACAGACAGGCCAAGCCCCTCCGCCACGTAGCGAGCCCGCTGTACTGCTCATAGCTGTGCTTCCAAATCGGGACTATGTAGGGCTGCATCCCAGTTGGACGACGTAACGTCTTCGTCACTCCGTATCGCGGGGCACCGCCAGAGCATGTATTCTAAGCTGAGGAAGTCTGAGCAAAGCGCGCAAGTGTGCGACGTCTGAATTTCGGGATATATCCTGTGTAAGAGTGCGAGGCTGACCTGCAAGAGTCTGAGTGTTAATGCCTGAGGTGTGTTTATTTTACTCTGCGGCGGTGGATACTTCCGCCTCCCCAGATAAATGTTCTTTGTTAGTTCTTTGTATACGCGGCCAGGGGGTTCCTATTGTCCGGAACCTCAGCGCCGCGCCACCCGGTGCCTACACTGTCGACGGCTCCTCGCGCAGCTCTGTGGGCCGGCTCGTTGAGGTTGGACGGGGCGCCAGACGATCGTGCACTCTAAGCCAAAAGAGAGCAACGGGGGTATAGGGGTTCCTCCTTTGAGGGAGCAAGTGCTTTGCCACTCCCATTACTCTCCTAAAAGGAGCAACGGCAAGGGGACGAACCGTTGCTCTCCTTGAGGACCAACTGTTACTCCTTTCTGATGATCCTCAAGGGAGCAACTGATGCTCCTTCCCGTTACTCCTTAGTTTCTTCTTGGGCCGAAAAAAAAAATCGTTTTTGATGGACTTCTAGAGCACATTGAGGTTTATACACATATTCGTTTGTATGTACAAATGATACACAGACATCTCGTTCAGAAAGAAATTTCAGAAAATTTGCAACAAACACACAGGATTCGAACTCGCGACCACTTAATCACCATGCGCGCACGCTAACCACTGCGCCACCAAACGCTACGGCGCCGTCTGAAAGGAAACGGGGTTATGTAGGTACGGACGGGTCGCTGCGCGTTCTGACATGCTATAGTGAAATGAGTATAGGCGTGCAGAACCAGTGGTGATGTTCGAAAGAGAATAAAAGGTAACATTGTATACATCTGAAAACGTCAAGGCAATGAGTCTCTCGCGAAAACACAGGCTTTGCCGTGCTCCCTTTGCGCTAGCTAAAACGCCAGTTTTTTCTTTTTTTCTTTTTTGCCCGGAGGTGCGTTTTCTTCTTCTTTATTATCATTGTTATTATTAATATCAATATTAATAATATTATTTTTTGCGGAAGAGTCGCCTCCCCTTTGAAAAGACAACACCGCCCGAGCTGATAACGTCCGTTTGCTCTGAGATTAAACACAAATTCAAACTACCGGACCCGATTGCGATAACTGTCCTCCCGCCAAAATCAGCCAGTGACAAGGTAGAGATGAGGGGGTAGGGGAGGCGTTAGCTCGCTGTCAGTCTCGTTGTCAGCATAAAACCGCAAATGTAAAGTCTATCAACTGTGTACTTCTCTCAACCGCTTGTTTGTAGCGAAGTATACACGGAGTCTCGCGAAGCTTCGCATTTTATTGCCACACTCTCAGGCTATATATTTATGCCAAATGTTATACGCAAACACGCCATTTGACTTGCGACGACAACAGCTTCAGGTGCTGGCGTTCTAAGTGCATCCATGCCTTTTATTGGGCGATTTTGGCTTGCATTGTGGGCTTTTAGCTTTATGTTACCGTGTTACGAGTTGCCGGAACGAATCTGCGCATACGCGGGCCTTTACGGAACGTGAACTACTCTCCGGATTGGCTTTACGTTTACGGCCCTATCTCGAAAATCCACATTCGTTCGCGGCTACTCGCGATACCCGCTTTGCCGAGGCTCCAGCCGCCGAGTAAAAATAAGCCGAAGTGCGAGAGGTAATTGCGATCACTTTGTTTCAGCGGCTAGAGTCACTAGAGTTACCTAGAATTAGAATACCGAAGCGGTAAAAACGTGAGAAGCCTTGACATAAATACCCCGACAGGCTGGATAGGTCCCCGACAGGCTGGATAGGTGACGCCATCTAGCGGGAACAACATGAAGCAGGCAAGCAAAAAATTGTTATTTCAGAAACATCGTGCGTTCCGCTTCTGGTGTAAATGCATTGCCGCGGCATTATTACGAATGAGTTACCTTTTCAATCATTTTTTTTCCTCTAAAACACTAGGCGAAAACAAACGTGTCCACGACTATGGTTGCACGAAGCGTCACAAGATGGCGACACCATCGTCGGATAACCCGGTATTCTATGCTAAAAACCCCTCGAGATATTTCTGCAGCGGTTATACAATCTTATATAAGTTAAATATAATTTAAATGCCGTTATCATCATTTCATGGTTTATTCAAACGTAAAGGTATTCGTTTACGTACGGGGAGGTAAAACCTTTCTAAAACATGTGTTCCGGTGACACGGTAACATTAAAAAGTTTACGTACAAGCCAAATGTCCCTATTAGCGTGCGTATCTCTCTGTTCAGTTTACAAAAACTAGTTTCCTTATGCCAGCCCGCAAGAAAATGTAGCCCATGCATCGACCGATACAGGGTGCGTCCTGCAGGAGAGCAGCGGTTACGCGCCGAGAGAAACTGTTGCCGTTCGTCCTTCTGTTGCTCCCTTCCAACCTAACCCTAAACACTTACTCCCCCAACTTGAGCCATGTCAGCCATCTTGTTCCAGTTGGTCTTTTTGGGGAGTAACAGTTGGTCTTTAGGACTAAAACCGGCAGTTACTCCCGTTTTTTCCATTTTTGGCTTAGAGTGTGTGTTGCTTGATTTCCTTGATACCTTATAGGATCCGCAAGGCCGACTCCGAGACGAATGCTTAGACCACCGATCTCGAGTCGCTGTATATCGTCGTTGTCCCGTCGTCCAGCAGGGCCAAGGCTATCGCGACCTGTTCCGCAACCTCGGCCGCCGTCGTCCAGACCTTCGAAGAGTTTGAGATTTTGCCATCTTGATCCGCGCTGACTGCAACGAACGCCTTTCCGTCAAAGTGCTGTGCTGCATCGATGAAACAGCAACTCCGGGCCTGTGCGCGAACATCTTCCAGGAAGGCTTTAGCCCTAGCCCATCGTCTGCCCACGTTTACTCGCGGCGGACATTCCGAGGAATGCGGGCAACGGTAACGCGCTCTCTCTGTTCTCGAGGAAGCTGCAGAACCTTGGTCGCGATCTCTGTCGGGATAACTCCAAGCCGAGCATAAAGAGCTCCGCTGTTAATAAAAGAAATCATAGTTTCACCGCAAGGGCGAAGCAATGAATGCGATAGCAACAAATTATAGTGTTACACGAAGTGAGGCTTGCAGCTAACTGTTTTGTATCCGATCTCGCGTAACTACAAAACGCTGGTGTAAAAGAATACGGTCGCTCTAGGAAGCGATGCCCTCCGCATAGTCAATTCGCGTTGAGAGAGCAGCGCGTAGAAGCGTATGAGCCGCCCGCTGTGATGGCTGTCGAGATGGCGCGCGCGCCAGCGATCGCGTCCGCGCCCTTATATTCATAGTTCAAAGTTGCTCCTCGCGCGACACTCCCCCCACCGCCCTCGCGTATTTTAAGGCTCGTTAAAGAGGGGCAGGGCGTTTCTTTTATGCCTCGACGGCAGGCCTCTCGAGCGCGGTGATGTTATCACACGCACCCTCCGACCGACAGAAATGGGCCCGCTCGTTTGAACTCTGCTTCGGCCGCGTTCGTCACCCCCGCTCGCGCGCTTTTCCTGCGGTAGAACATACAATGCGCGGAGGGATCTTATCAATTAGGCCTTCATACCGGAAGGACATGACGGCAACGGCGACGGCAAAAACCCGTCGAGACTGTCCGTATAATTGCTATTGCAATAAAAAAACTGAGGTCAGGACTATTAATAAAGTTTGACCAACCAACGAACCGGGGCTGCCGTTTATGCTTAGCAGGGTTCCTGTATGTTGATAGTCAGGAAAACTTAAGTAGCAGCCTAACACCCATAGTTGACTATAACAGGGTCAACCTTTTGTTTTATGAGGTGAAGTATCTCGCATTTACACAGGGCAAATAACTGATAGGTCGTGACGTCAGTAACCAACACGTTCGTCAGTTGCGTCACGATTAGCGATGCGGGTACGAGCCAGAGATATGTGGGCCACACGTAGAAAGAGAGAAAGGAAAAAGATAAAGAAAAAGAGAATAATGGAAAATAATGAAAATGAAAGAAAAACTGAAATAGAGATAAAAACAAACAGTATGGGAGATAAAAAAATAAAAACAAGAAAGAATGTGTGGCCTATACAAGCATTCTCTGCTCGCGCCACAAAAGGCATTTTAGTCAAACCAACGCCTACCCTCTTTTTAGAGGAGGCGCTGGTGGAAGCTTAGGATCGCCTCAATTCTAGATGCGAAGCAGCTTATGGCGGACTTCAATCCGGTGGTGGTGGTGTGCGGCGTGACAACCGTCGTGCGCCTCATTCTCTCCTGCGCAACGCCGCGATGAGCGCCAGCGCATGCGCGTCCCCTCCCCCTCTCTCTCCTTTCCTACGCTTCCCCTCTCTCGCGCGCCTGTCGACCGCGTTCCCCGCTCGCCCTGTGAGAACTAACGGCCAGGCTAGAGGGAAGACACGACGCGCGTAGCGCTCCTCTTCGCGTTCCACGACGCTTTGAATGGATGGATGCAGCTTACGGCCCAGCTTAAGAACCTGGCGAGCCAGCTCCTAAAAAAAATTAGACCATCTCCCACCCAAGCGAACCATCTCCCCGCCGCTTCGCATCCACACATGGTTCCCTTTAGCGGGAGATGGTGCAACTTTGTTTTTATGTTTCAAGTAAACTCCTGTGAATATGCCAATAGTGACAACGAATTCTGTCAGAACTGCAGACAAAGAAATACCTCTTAGGTGTGGCAATTCTACGTGGTATAATCTGGCAATTTTTTTTCATTGATAAAGATGGACATATATCAAAACAAAATAACTTCCTGAATCCCAGCATCGGTGGTGATTAAGTATGGCGCAGCGCGTACGCCAGTGCATCACGTTATAAAGAAGACGAACGTACGCACGTGCTCCACGCTAAGCATCTGCAGGCCTCCGTTGCAATTTTTTGTGACGCCTTGCTCACTTATTGCGCTCCGTGGTCGTTCAGCCTGCTGCCCTCCGACGCCGTTTGGTCTTTATATAGGCAATGTCTGATGCGGACACAAGATGTTCTATGAGCAGGCAGGAAGGTAAGCAATTCCGCGCAAATATATATGTCATCTCTCGGAAAGTTACGTTAAGACACATTTAGGTAACCTCTTATACGAAAGCGCAATGTCTACCCTATTGTTGCAGCTGCGGGTCCACCGGGTCCTGCAGAGTCGACATTGTTCACGCTGCCATCATACAGCGATACGGCAGATGACCACCAGGAATGCCGCAGCCTGTCGCACCTGGGGATCCTTATGCCACTTTACTTGTTGCCGCTGCTGTTCCTTGGAGCAAAGGTATGGTGTAGAGCAGCGTGTTTCCGGGCCCTAAAGAGCGTAACAGCGCAACTTGCGGTCGCTGTCACACGCGGGAGAGTCGCATGACCCAAGCAGGAACATCACGCATGACGTCATACCCCGCCAAAATTTGAATGAGAGGGAGACAGTTCTGCCTAACCTTGCATAAGTATCGCTGTTTTGCCAGTGTCAGTGGTTGGCCCGTGTCGCTGGTGGGCCGGTATCCTATGCCGTGCCGTTTCGCGGTTCTCGCAATTTGGCCAGCGCCAATATCAGAATTAGAGTCGACAGCGACGCGCTGCTCAATTAATGGTGTCATACATGACGGTTTTGCTGAGGTCACGTGACTCACGGGGCGACCGGAAATTCCGCTGCTGAGCTTTTTAGAGCGATGCGCCGTAGAGCAGTGCCATCTGGCTCTCGAGAGACCACCTGTAGTTTGCAACTCAAAAGACCCCACTCCCCTCACAGAGTGGAAGCTGAATAAGCGTTAATTTGGGCGCCAATTTTGTCTTTGCGTTTGTGCGAAACATGCATCCAGTGCAAGAGAAATGCGTCCCGAATGACTACTTACTGAGCGGATGCACACCTAACAACAATGAGCATTGAGATTTCCTAATGAGATTTCGTGGCACCTGAGCATTGTCATTCGTCTTGCTTTCTGTACATCATGCGTGTATCGCACTGACAAGGCCCATGATGCACAGTACGGCGGGTGCATCTACTGCCTGCTTCTTCCGCTGCTGCTGTGGGCCTTCAACTCGCTCCCCAAACCAGGCGCGGCACTGGTGCACATGGTCACCGTGCCGCTCATGGGACTCCTGGAGCCGGAGCAGATTGCTCATCAGTACCTGTCCGTGAGTATTCATTCAACTCTCACGTGACGCAATTTGAACGTAGGATGCGCGAGACTCTGCAGCTTTCGTCGGTATAGCATAGTTGAAATTATGAACTCGCGGACGACAACCGCGAATTCAACGTTATGTTCTTTTATTTTGCGTAAGATACGACGGCTGTGCGTCGTAAGAGTGTGCCTCGATAACTTTCACGATACCCGTGCATGGTTATGAAAATTGCACAGAAACCATCGACAACGATGCACGCGCTAATCGCCACATACACTTCAGTAAAACTGTTCGCTATAGCATACTGGTGCGCATGACGGTGTATATTTGTTGCAGCGATCGAGTATCAGCGTTTGGTGTTTTACAGTGTAATTTTGTAGAGAACAGAGTCACTAACCAAAACATATCTGTAGCTCTATAGGCAGACAGTGTCTCGGACACCCGTAACAGTTTTCGTTTGGCAACGAATGCACCCCGAAACATATGTGCGGGTCGAAGAATTTTTTTTTCTTCATCGAGTGGCAGTCGTTCTCCAATGAACGCGATTCGAAACATAAGTCGGCTTGCTCGTTGTCACCTTGTGCTACATCCTAATGAATAAATATGTCACGCTACCTGCTGAATGGGATACTCTACTACGACACCGGATGCAGGATAGGTGTGCCAACCACAGTGGGCCGATCCTCGAGAAAGGGCAATACTGTACTGAAACGAATTTCGCTTGTGAGTGTGCTAGTCAACATCAAGCTACATTAGCCAGCGCCGGCCGGTAGTGAGTTAGCCGACATTACCCAGCGGTAGCAATCAGTAAAGCCAGCGCTTACCACAAGTGGCTGATAGTTGGCCAACATAATCTAGTGCTAGCCAAAAGTAGCCACCATCAGCCACAAGCTAGCCACCACTAGCCAAAATTAGACCACGCCATTAGCCAATGCTAGCTAACAGTCAGCATCAGGCATCAGCCAACGGTATAGCCAACAGTTTAACAAGGAGTGTTGGTATTATGCGAGTAATTACCGCGCATGTCATGGAATGTGCGCCATGTCATTTACCGTGCATATTGAGGTACCCCAGTTTAAGATGGCTACAAGTGCATCTTAGTTATCCCGTTTATGCCACGCCATAAGTGACACGCATATGGCGTCGCCCGTGATACGTCGTGCAACTCGTGTCATGTCAATCATTACCGTATGTTGGTCATGCATGCATGCACATCCCCGTTATATACCATTTTAGCGAAACGACTACGATAGCGCCAAAACGTATGCGTCATTCATTATAGTGTCGCTCATGCCATGATGTGGATGATATACATGTCATTCCTCTTTGTGTACGCACGCACGTCATGCGACGCACATTCAGGCATATGCCAAAGTAATGGAACAACCACCTTGGCTTCACGATGGCATCTTGTTGTTAAATCATGTCACGCATACACGACATGTCTGTCATAGTATTCAAGGCATGACCTGTCGTTCGCTTTCATCGTGCACTCATGTCATCCATGCAAAATCTAGAATGTAAACCAAGTTAACAAAACGACCACGAATGGATGACGAGATGAATGTATGGACGGGAGAGGGCGTTATATTGCTCCACACGAAATATTTCAACGAAGCGTTCTATCACCCAGGTGGTCGAAATTTCCGGAGCCCTCCACTACGGCGTCTCTCATAATCATATGGTGGTTTTGGGACGTTAAACCCCACATATTATTATTATTAGGCGTTCTATCAGATGCGCTGAAAGCACACTGGCACGCACAAATAAGCGGCAAGGGCTGCTCGATAGGCCACGGAACCTCTTTTTCGAGACAAAGAACGCTACTAGGAATTAGGGTTATTAGGCTTATGCATTCAGTGAAGGCCTCAAAACAGTGCATGAAACATAATACGCACGTGTGTCGTTCTTGTGTCGATAAAAGTTCAAGTACTTAGGCGGACGTAATTTCGATATCAATAAAAGTTTTAGTAAACAGAAACATTCACAGTTGCATATATAAGTGTACTTTCAAGTCGACTACTGTTGATGCATTCTCAATTCACTCGGATTTTATTCGAACACGCCGGAAAGGCCTGTGAAAGAAAGACGCTCCCTGTTGCCACGCTTTGATTGATCCGACCACGACTGTATGTATACGCTTACACATGAGCGCAATGACTATAAAGCTTCGCAACATTAGAAACGCAGCAAATGCTTCTTCCCTAAAGAGAACTGTGCAACTTTTTATGTAATTTGCTATTCAGACTGGCGTTATATATAATACCCGGAGTTCTCAGATATGTGCGGCACAAGAACGATCACCGCATTTTGATTGCTTTGCTGCCTCGTTTTTGTACTGGATTGCGTTCTGGATTAGTTTGCACCGATATTTCTTTGAGACCGCGTGGCCACGAGAACAATGGACATGGCTCCCAACGCCGCCTCGCAGGTCCAAGCCCTGACCCTTGCACTGATGCTCTCTCTGGTGGTGGTCATCGATCGCTGGAGCGACTTGGCTCTGCACCTGGCGCTGAGCGTCTCCAAGCGCTTTGGGTTACGTCGCGGCAGGCTGTTTGTAGCCCTGTGCTTGTGCTGCTTCGTGTGCGCGTCGCTCTTCTCTGGCGTCGTCGTGTCGGCCGCGCTGCTGTACATGCTGCACCGCGTGCTGTTCGCCATATTCAAGCAGGACATGGACCGGCCACAGGAAGTGGTCGTGCCTCCGACGAGCGGCGTTCGAGGAGGCTCCGTGCTGGGCTCGTTGCAGGAGACGAGCTCGATGCGTTCTGCGGTGGCCACAGGGGACCAGGTCCTTTTCGAAAGGCTGACGCAGGTTGTGTCATCAATGCAGAAGCCCGTTGGCACTTTGCAGACATCTGCCACTGCTCCGCTGGTAGGCGTGCCCCTGTAAAAGCTCGCCAGTTATATATATGCCGTTATGAAAGAGAATTGCCATTTACCACCGTTCGTGGCAAAACGCTACAAGGAAGTCCACGCATATTTCTCGGAAGAAGAGCTTCTTTCTTAGTTGACAAAAAATTCGTCCTGGTGCGGAGTTCGAATCTGAAACCAACGCCTTTCCGGCTCCGCCAATTGAGCGAAAGCCTGCAGAAGGCTAGCGATTCACAGCACGAGGGCGAATTAACCGACAACACGAAGCGCAATTAAGGACTCTTATTATGACAAATCAGTCCTGCGAAATCCCGCAAGGTGGGGGAAGAGTTAAGAAAGGAATGAAAGGAGAAGTTGTGACAACCTATTTGTAACACAAATATACAAGGAAATCTATACAAATTTCCTTGAAAACCTTCTTAGTTGGCGTGAAATTCGTCCGAGATCCGCGATTTGAGACTGGTACATTCTGAGGAATCTCTATGGATTATACTTGCAGCCTTGTTCGACAGACGTGCGGATGTCAATTTTCTGTTTCATAGCCCCTCCTCCACCTAGCGGGATTCCGCAAAAACAATTAGCCAGATATCTGCAGTGTGTATTAAATAGAGAGGGACAATATGCATAGTCGCGAACCAAGCTAAAACTTCACCTAATGTGTGAACCGCATTGACAGCATGGTGACAATAAGAAGCTTAACAGCGTAGATAAACAAATCCACACATTGGGAAAGACCGTGCAAATAAACTTTGTATGGCGCCAGCCTCAGGATGAAAAATGTCAGCGTTCTTGCACAAGAATGGGAGATGCCTAGGCGGTTTTAGCGGTGAAGTTAAGGCATACTATAAGCGAGCTTGTAGGCACGAGGGTTCCATGTGAAACATGGACGCGTTGCCCCTTGAGGTCGGCTAGAGAACCCTAAAGAAAACGTAAGACTTTTCCTGGCAGCTATTAAGTTCTCCAGCGCGTCGAGGATAGTGTATAGATGGTGAAGATTGCCTCAAGCAAACAGTGCAAGTTTTCTATTGCGACCAACGTCGTATATCTACAGCGTGTTACCCGTAGAGGATATAAAATTAGTGACAATGATGAGGACAACATGGTTTCACAGGCGAGGCAAGCATGCAGCGCTGCACCGCCTAAAGAACCACAGGAGGCTGAGAAAGGAGGTCTTTCCGCTACGCGCCGGATCAGCCAATGGTGCCAGAAGTGGTCCCGGAAGCAGAGTACTATTACTCCGAAGGTACATAGTGAGCTTTGCATGTGTGTTTTCCTTGTGCATGCATACTTTTGATATGCACTTCCCATTTGCTTACGTCCTTGCTGCTAGGGGACTTCATTCATTGAATGATTGAGCTTTTTTTTCTCGCTATATTACTGTCGTTTTTATCTCACTTCCCTATAGTCACCCGTTCTCCCGCGCAGAATGTGGAGACGGACTTAGATGTTCCAGGAAAGTCGGCAAGTTCAGCAGCTGAACGACCTACCGCTGATGGCAGCGGAGCCATCAGGCATGCTGACGCTACTGCAGAGCAAGCCGATACTCCGTTCACGGAGCCCGGAACTGGGGCTTCTACAAATGAGGCACCTCAGACACTCGTTCGAGTTGAAGTCACTGATGAAGGAGGTGAGAAGCGCGTTTTTTTTTATTACGATAGCCATCATACATGAACACTCCAAGCGAAAATTCCCCATCGCCGTCGGCGCGGTGACATTGTCTGTATTAGGTTCAAGTACGATAAGATATTATCGTGCTCCGCCCCTCGTACGCTGCAGGACCGAGCGAAAGCATTAAAGAGAGAGCGCTGGCTGTTATTATCAAGTGCTATCAAGCGCTAAGAGGTAACTGATATCAGGGGCGTAGCCAGAAATTTTTTTCGGGGGAGGTTCAACCATACTTTATGCATGTTCGTGCGTGCGTTTGTATGTGTGCGTGTATATATACGCAAGCAAAATTGAAAAATTTCGGGGAGGGTTTGAACCCCCCCAACCGCCCCCCCCCCCCCCCCATGGCTACGCCCCTGACTGATATATACAAGCAGACATTCACCTACTCTTCGAATTCTTCAGTGACACTTTTGAGTGAACTAATTATTGTGCCATCGTCAACCAAGAAGCTTCTCTTTTACTTCACGTATACACTCTACGTGAGTTGCGCTAAAAATAAGACGAGAGGAGCTCATGTTCGCGCTCTACATGCACAACGAGCTCCTCTCGTTTATTTTTAGCGCAACTCACGTAGAGTGTATACGTGAAGTAAAAGAGAAGCTTTTGGTTGACGATGGCACAATAATTAGTTCACTCAAAAGTGTCACTGAAGAATTCGAAGAGTAGGTGAATGTCTGCTTGTATACATCAATTACCTCCTAGCGCTGATTTCAGAATAATGCTTGCCATCTGATCCGACAGATTTATGCAAGTAGAAAAGTGGCAATCGCTGTAACATTGGATTTTTTTATTGTCTCTTTGCTGTTGATACTCTGGAAAGCAACAGGCGAAACCGTTCTCCGCCAAACTACCGTAAACATAATTCAATGATCTGTAAAAAAATTACACATCTCCCGCTAAAGGGGACCATGAGGCGATGCGAAGCCGGAGCACTTGCACGATCGCGTTCCGTTGGCGTTCGCTGGGCATGCTACCGACCTTGGGCATGCTACCAACCTCGCGTCGTGGAACGTGAAGAGGAACGCTACGCGCGTCATGTCTTCCCTCTAGCCTGGCCGCTAATTCTCACAGGACTAGAGGGGAACGCGTTCGATAGGCGCGCGAGAGGGGGGCAGCGTAGGAGCGGAGAGAGAGGGGGGGAGGGGACGCGCATGCGCTGGCGCTCATCGCGGCGTTGCGCAGGAGAGAATTTCGGCATGTCGAGCCCGCGTTTCAGAGGAGGCGTGGAGAGGGGGAGTGGAGAGGAGGTGTGTGGAGAGGGGTTTGCAAAGGCGCAGTAAGGGTGGTCACGCCGCACACCACCACCACCGGTTTGAACTCCGCTGTAAGATGCTTCACATCTAAAAAATGCGTGGCCTGTCAAACGCTATACAAACAACGAACACATTTACGCGGCAGCGCGAACGAACACAGGTCCTTTTCCACCTTTTATACAATAAGTGCGCTACCCAAATTCTGCAATTTAGTGGAACATGGTGATCGAACCTGTTGACTATCTGGAAAGTTTGACTCGGCACATGTAAAACTATGCCGGTATGCCAGAAAGCAGCCCGAATGATCGCGACCTGCTTGTTAGCTAAGTGAAATTTGTGGTTCACTTTCTCGGTTCACCATTCCAATTTGCTAACGCACTGATTATCAAATGTGCGAAGATCTCTGTATCTGTGGATGGTATATAGAAGCAGGAGTGCCTTTTTTTTTACTTTATGTGTCGCTGTATGTATCTAAATCATGAAAACTATCACTGTAATTTCACAAGAGAAGTTAACGTAGAAGAACAGGCACACAAGAAAATCCAGATTTATGCATAGTTTGACAACTTGTAATCCTAAATGAGCGCCTATTGTACCTGTTTGAAAAGACATATACCCCGTTGGTTCCCTTTATTTTTTATACTGTAGGTGCTTTCGACCCAATAACACCGTTCGCCGCCCGCAAGAAGAATGAATCGCTGGAATGTCAGCGGCCGCCGGAGATGCACCATCACCTTAGCGTGAATTCTGGCCTGCGCACAGGAGACAAGCCCAGAATGTCACAGTCGATGGCGGGTGGTACTCTCGACAAGAGACAAGATCCTGGAAGGCAGGGTCGCGGCTTGAGCCTGCTTTTCAGGCGTGCCTCTTCCATGCGTCCTTGGATGAGCAAGGAGAGCGAAGTCTCCACTCCGATCACTCAAAGCAAAAAACGATCTAGGTTCATGGGCAGCATCGGCGCCATCGCTGGCTTCTTCACCAGAAAACGTTTCTCCGAAACGCAGCCCAAGCACCCCGATGAACAGGCCGTCCACGCGCACGACCAACCCGCCAGCATCCTGCAGGCTGGAACCAAACGCCATGTTGCAGAGAACGAACCCAAGCCTAACGCTGACAGATTGGCAGCGACGAACGTTCCTTCTGCTGTAGGCAGATCCGGCACGTCTACAGAATACCGCGCGCCGCACGCCGGTCCGCTGTTGGTCACTCGTTCCGAGCAATACCCTGGAACTTCTAAAACAGCAGTGGTTCAGTCTCGCCGCGCTCTTTCGGATATTGTGCCTACGGCCACCATCACGGACATATCGCGAGCAACTGAAGCTCGCGGTCCACTCATCGCTGCGACTAAATTAGGAGGCCCTAACCTGCCAGCTTACACCCCTGCAGCTGTTCCAGCCACGGTTCGCGGCAAGCATGCTCCGTCAGTATCGCCCGAGTGCAGCTCCGTTCTACCGAAAAAACGAGCTGGCCAAGAGAGCGTCGCGCGCGGTTGCATGCCGATTACGCCGAATGAAGTGCAGAACAGTGGTCCTGTTACGACCAAGGCTGATGTTGAAGCCAGTGGTGGACGAAAAGGGGATAACACAGCTGACGACAAAAGCGGTGGAAAGCCAGTTCACGAGGAAACACGCGAGCGAAGTTGCGAGGCAAACGAAGACGTTGACACGGCGGCCGATGCCGTCGTTACTAAAGGAAAGCTGAAGGCCAAGATAAAAGCGTCTCGTGGCACCGAACCGGAAGGCAAGAAGGCGCACTCTAAATCGCCATCAGACAAAGATACAACTGCGACAAGCAAGAAAAGGAAACGCTCTGGGAAAAAAAGCAGGGACTCAACGTCTGGGTCTCGCCGCCAGTCTCCGCGTTCCAAGAGTAGAACGTCCATACGTGAGAATACGCAAGACTCTCGTGATATGCCAGAGAAGGAAGAACAGATGCAGAGCAAACGTTCGGATCCTGCGTCTCCCACTAAAGAAGGTCAGCAGCCGATAACGAAGCCTTCTAATGCCGCGCCTAGCGAGATCAAAGAAAAGCCCGACAGTGGTAGCCAATCTGCTTCAGCTCCTACCACTGAAACCGAGCAGCTTAGTGTAGTGGCATCCGGTAAAAGCCGTTGTGGTCGGTCCACAGAAGGCCTCGAACCCGTGCAGCAGCCCGTACAGTCAGACTCCACTAAGGTGTCCCCATCGTCCTCAGACGAGTCCGGTAGGGACTCTGTACAACAAAAGACAATCCGCAGTATCGACAGTAGCGACCCCCAGAACTCGAGTCACATGTACAAATCTCCTGTGAAACACCGGCAAAATATCGGCACTCCGGCAGTCAAGAGCCGCGTTAAGAAAACGAAGCAATCTACCGTGGTGGACATTACGTGCCCCGACCGGAAGGAGATTAGCACTAAGAAAGGTGAGCCTTTGGAGGAACAATCGCGTAGCCGACTGCATGCAGCGGAAACGGAGAAACAGCCGCAGTCGTGCGAAATGCCGAAAGCGCTTGAGACCACCGCCGTGCGCGAAAGCGAGAAGGTACTTGAGGCTTCGAAATCAAATGAACCAGAAAAGGCCGCCAGTTCTGCAAGTACCTCGCGGGACAGAGGCTCGAAGTCCGTGACTAGTAGAACGCCACCAGTTCAGGAGGTTCAGCACGCTCCTACCATGAACAGTGTGTCGGTGCGCAACGCAAGACGCGCTTCTTGGACCGGCCTCCAGACTCCTCGGCGCAAACAATCTGTCGTGTCCTTCGGTGCGGGCATCAGAGAAGCGGCGGTGGCATTTAACACGAAGCCCGTTCCTCAAGAAGTGGTGAGTGGAGCTAGCGTGATTGGATGTTCAAACAGCGCTCTGCATATCTCGTGTTTTCGTTGTATTTCCAGCCGAAGGCGTTGGCGCATCTAGAAGAGATGGCACCAAAGTACTTGCCGAGGAGGAACCTGGCCACCATTCTCAAGGCTTCCAGATCAACTACACTGCCCCGAGCCGAGCCTTCGGTTGACTTCGGCGACGCACATTTCGCTATGATCAGGTTTGAGATTCAATACACTTTAAAAACTCATCGATATGATAATAAAATACACAACCCTCTGACATATGGCGGAACTTTGAACATCACAGCCACATGTAGACTGGGGTATGCGATAGTCGGAGGACTTTTGTAATGACGAATAAAGAAAGCCACAGTTTCTCCGCAAGGGCACGCGATAGCAACAAGTTGGAATGGTTTACGAAATAAGGTTAGCAGCTAACACCTTTAGGATCCTATATGGAGCATGTCTACAAGAAGCTGTTGTAAGGGAAAATGGCCACTGCAGCGAGCGAAGCGACCTTTGTTCGCTCTATCGCGTCAACGCAAAGTAAGCCGCGAGACCACTGCACGTATTAAGGTATGAGCCGTCAGTTGATCTCCGTCGTAAGAACACGACCGCGCTCGTGTGATCAAAGTTCGCAGCTTCTGGCGGTGCAACGCAGCACTCACTCGCCCCCCACCGACCCCTCCGGCATACCTGCATGCGCCTTCGCGCGACGCAGACGAACGGCGCGTTTCATTTCTGCTTGAGCCGCGACCGGCGGCAGCCCTCGCGCGCTCTCACTCACACACAGCACATACGACGCACCGGCGATGTTATCGATTTGGACTTTATTCGGACGCGTGAGGTTCATTACGTCACGTAAAGCGACGCTGTCGCCCAAATGTCCCAAAACAGTATCCTGCAATCTAAAGATAAAAAGATTTATCTCCGGCCACAGCAATTGCCCTCCCACGCAAAAATAATTAGCAGATATGTATTCCGAAAAAGAACACAAGAGACAATTCACAGTAAACTGTACTCTACCACGGCCGATAAAAAAAGACACCAGGCCTGCGCAGAAAGCGCAGCACAGTCACAGCGAAACCTAGAAGAGCGGCATTTCTATATAGAGCCCGTTATGAACTCTCTTGTAGCTATTAATACAAGTACACTAGCAACGTACCCACAACGCCACATATCATAATTTTTGTGATGTTGGGAAGCACCCACCACGACATTATTCGTCATGATGCGGAGAAGCGAGGTACCATCTGTAATGCATTATGTGCACTTTTTTGATGCGACGGTTGATTACGATGAAGAATTATGGCTGAGCCCTTTGTAATGGGTTGGAAGCTTTAAACGACCCACTATTTACGTAATTCGAATTGTGTGACGCCCTGTCGTTATTTAACTCTCCCACCACGCTTTATAACATAAGTTAACGTGAGAAAGAGAGAGAGAGGGGGAATTAACATTATTGAGACCCTGAGGGAATGGATCACGGGAGCCTTATGGGCTTCCTTGGCAATCAATGGAAGTGCATTTGCTAGGAACTCACTACGCTATAAATCATCATAATTTTTGGGAAGTAGGGAAGCAGCCACTATGCAATTTTTCATCATTCTGCGGAGAACCGTGGTATCCGCTAAACAACTGTAAGATATTGTGTGTAATTTGTTCATGCTGTGACTCATGACCATGAAGAATTATGGCAGAGCCCTTTGGAATGGGATAGAAGCATTCAACAACCCACTCGTTCTGCAACTCGCATTGTGTGACGCCTGCTTACAGCATTCGCGCTGTGTGACGCTTCGTTGTTATTTTACTCTTCTACCACGCTACACTACGTGTGTTAATGTGGCTCCTTCTCGACATGACGCCTGTATAGGGTCTTTTTGCAAAGCAGTTTCAAGCACCGGCATGGCTCTGAGGTAGAATACTGGGCTCCCACGCAAAGGACCCAGGTTCGAACCTCGTTCTGTCCTGGAATTTTTTTCTTATTTCTAGCGACAGTGGTTACGGACACCGGCGGCGGCGGCGGCGGACAACTACGGCGCCAAAAACGGCCCTTGTTGTGATCTCATAACAGCTTTCGCTGTAAAAAAAAAAAGGTGCGGCCGGTTGTGTGGTGTCGAAACGGCACCTCGGCCCTAGTTCTCTATGGCACCACTGCTCGAGGACAGCTTGTGATGGAGAAGCGCTTCCGCAGTGCGTTGGTACACGCGCGACGCTGACTCTAAATAATGCGTTTCCTAGTTACACATTGAAGGTGGAATACTTAAGTGATGATTAGAAATGCCGATTAAGTCGCATACGTGAACAGGTTGCCACAGGTGTGGAAATCTTTTCTAGATTGGGCCTCAGTATTCTCCGTGGCTCTTGCCCGCGTGACCCTGTAGCGGGATGCGTGCGCAGGTACTGCTCTTCTATCGAGAGGTTCTGTTTGAAACATTCTATCGCTATGTTTATTTACTTCACGGGAACGCATGCGTCCGCTAATGGAAAACTACAGGAAATCCGACCTGTATCCACTTTCAGAACTAATGCAACAACTCACCCGAAATAGAGAGAACTCGCGATTATTGCGAATTATCGTCGGTATATTTACGTTTATTTTCTAGATTAAACATTGAGCGACCCAGGCACGTATCTTAGGAGTGCGCCTGAGGGGTCCCGACGCTGTTTCCTCCAAAATCCAATTTTTCCTCTGTCTCACCCCTCTCCTGACAGTTTCTTGATAGGCATGTTTCTCCCAACAGCTCCCCTCACCCCCGCTCTTGGCATGAAAATCACTTTGTCACCTCCCGATCCCTCCCTCCTTCCCTCCCTGTAGAAAAACTTCTGGCTACATGCGTAGATGTGCCTTCTTAAGCCATGAATTGG
Organism: Rhipicephalus sanguineus; assembly: GCF_013339695.2. Lineage (NCBI taxonomy): Eukaryota > Metazoa > Arthropoda > Arachnida > Ixodida > Ixodidae > Rhipicephalus > Rhipicephalus sanguineus. The sequence continues at coordinate 94,729,842 of NC_051179.1, forward strand.
AAACAAAATATCAATATCGGGGAATTTGTTGAAGCTTTATAAGTTCGAGTGTCGGCGACAAAAGTGTGAAATGATTCGACTAGCAGCTTAGCACATTTATTGCAATTTCATTAAACACAAGGAAAGGTTAGCTTATGATAATCTTCCTGGAGAGAGGTTTACGGGACAACCTACATTTCAGATACATGTCGCTTGACCCCCACTTGCTTCCTTTTCCCGACAGCTGTTGGCGAGAGATATTCTTAAGCGATGCTTTTAAATGCTGGCCGCAGGGTAACTCATATTTCACAGTCGCGTATTTTCTGGCGTTCGAGTCGCAGAGCGACATCCCGCCAAAGAATCGTATAAGACAAGCACGGGAAACTCAAATAAAATTCGTCACACGAAAAAGCATACAAAAAAATTACACCATTTCCCGCTAAAGGGGACCATGAGGCGATGCGAAGCCGGAGCACTTGTGCGATCGCGTTCCGTTGGCGTTCGTTGGGCATGCTACCGACCTCGCGTCGTGGAACGCGAAGAGGAACGCTACGCCCGTCTTGTCTTCCCTCCTGGCCGTTAATTCTCACAGGGCGAGCGGGGAACGCGGTCGACAGGCGCGCGAGAGGGCGGCAGCGTAGGAGAGGAGAGAGAGGGGGAGGGGACGCGCATGCTCTGGTGCTCATCGCGGCGTTGCGCAGGAGAGAATTTCGGCATGTCTAGCCTGCGTAGCCTGCGTTTCAAAGGAAGATTGGAGAGGGGGAGAGGGGAAGCGGAGAGGGGGAGAGGGGAAGTGGGGAGAGGGTGAGTGAAGAGGGGGAGAGGGGAAGTGGAGAAGATGAGTGGAGAGGTGTGTGGAGAGGGTATGCGCATGCGCAGTAAGGGTGGTCACGCCGCACACCACCACCACCACCACCGGTTTGAACTTCGCTATAAAAGATGCTTCGCATCTAAAAGTAAACGAGCAGTCATAAATCCTGAGGCAAACACTTCCTGGCCCCAACCGGCGTCCGGCTTGTGCCCCCGAACAGTGGCGTCATCGTCAAGAACAACGGCGGCAACTGTCAGCTCAGCCGAGACGCACTCGGCCATTGACGGCGACGCGACGCAGCAGGCCGCACCTTTTTAGGGGCGAAGCTCCTTAAGGCGGCACCCGTTCGTCCTCGTAGTTGTCGTAGTCGTAGTGCGTAACCAGTCGTAACGCTAGTACCATATCTTGACCTCCAAGGTGGTGCCGGTGGGAGATTTTTCCTGTGCGTTGTTGAACAATAAAAAATTCGCAGCGTGCGCGTTAACTAAAAGCCGAATTCTTCTGTCTCTCATTCCCCATTAGCAGCCATTGGCATGTTCCAGTAGGAAACGTTAGTAGAAGTAGAAGTGTAAGTGTTAGCTAAAAGCCGACTTCTTCTGTCTCTCATTCCCATTAGCAGCCATTGTTTACCTCCAAGGTAGTGCCTGGTGAGATTTCTCCTGTGCGTGATTAAGCAATAAAAATTTTGTTCAAAACGCCGTTGATTGATGAAATAAACCAACGAAAGACGCCAGATGTTTTCTAAAAGCAAAACGAAAGAACGCCAGATGTTTCTAAAGCAAAACGAAAAGACGCCAGCTGCTTAACGAAAGACGCCAGATGTTTTCTAAAGCAATGGTTTTCTAAACAATGAAAATTCACAGCGTACCTGTAAAATTAAAGTGAGGTGCAAGTCGTCATAACTCATCGAACCTTTAGTATAAACGCGCCCGATGTCACGTCGGTGATGATGTACTGGGCAGAATTCACGGAAGATTCACGGTTTACCGATGAACCTCCGCAGCTTCGCCCACTCATCATCATTCACTCTGTGGAGATGCTGTGATTTTTTTTATGTATTAGCCGTGGCTCTACTGTCAGCAGTAAGCTCTCCCTGAATAACTGCAGCTACCTTCTATAGTACACTATATCTGCAACTCCCCAAAGAGGGAAATCGCTCCTTGGAGCTAAGCTAATCAAACTTAGTGACATCCAGCACCCCTGCGCGCACGAGATAGTCAAAGTTTGCTATATAGACACATGATTGTGTCGCTGGTTTTAGATGAAAAGCTTCGGTATCCTGAAAAAAAAATTGACAAATATTCTGACTACATTTCACAGCCGAAAATGTTTTAGTTGGCAACGTCGAACATTTATTTTATAATGCGCCTAGTACTTTATTAGCTTTATTATTTGTACTTGGAACGAAAACCAACTTGCACGATTACCTTACAGAAGTGAAGGGCAGGCGCAGAGCGGTTCTGTGTGTGGAGCTTATATATATATATATTCTTAGGTTGTAGCCGACAGTAGCCTGTTCTTTACAAATTAATCTATTTACTAAAGCGAATGCCTTAGATGCCTCATCAAACGCGAAAAGTGACCGTGGGCGTCAACAAAAGTGATGCAGAAAGAATTATCATCACGTGATCGCGTCACATGTCGCCACAATTTGTGACGTCACATGATGCCGTCAGCACATTACATCGTCGCTTGGTCAAAGGTGGGCCGATCCCGGAGGCAGTGCAAAACCACGTTGGGTGCTGAACGCCCGGGAGGAAAAAAATCCGGCTGATCCCATGCACTGTGGGAATCGATGTAATGCGAAGCAGCCAGCAAAGAGCTGCATACATCGCTTTGTTTATTTTTGAGCCAAATGAAATCATTCATGCCATGGCATCTAGTTCACCATATATCGCATGTTTGCCATGCACGCGTGCATGCACAATATGGTATATACCATGCCAATGAAACGTATATTCTGGTATATACACTACATGACCGGTCATTTATGTTCATCACGCACTCCTGTCATGCCATACCAATTTTCGTATATATCCAGTTATCTAAACGGCCGGAAGCGCACCATAACAGTGTCATTTAAATCATACCGTACATGACATGCATAACATAATTCGCATGTTAGGAGCTGTCATTTATGTTCGTCATACAGTCACATCGCACAATACCAATTTTGGTGTATATCAAACGAGCGAAATGGCCGCGAGTCCACCATGAGCGTGGCATGTAAATCATGCCATACATGACATGCCTGTCATGATTTTCATGTTACCACCTGTCATTTATGTTCGTCATACATTCGCGTCAAGCAATGCCAATTTTGGTGTATATCAAGCTAGCGAAACGGCCGCGATCGGACAATGAGCGTGGCATGTAAATCATGCCGTAAATGATATGCATATCATAATTTTCAAGTTACCACCTGTAATATGTTTGTCATACAGTCACGTTGCGCAATACCAATTTTGGTATATATCAAGCGAGTGAAACGGCCGCGAGAGCATCATGAGCGTGGCATGTCAATCATGTCGCACATGACTTGCCTGTAACGATTTTCATGTTACCACCTTCATTTACGTTCGTCATACAGGCGCGTCGCGCGATACCAATTTTGGCGTATATCAAGCTAGTGAAACGTCCGCGAATGCACCATGAGCATGGCATGTAAATCATGACATGCACGTCAAGGTTTTCATGTTACCACCTGTTATTCATGTTCTTGATACAGTCACAGCGCGCATTACCAATTTTGGTGCATATCAATCTAGCGAAACGGCCGCGAGCGCACCATGGGCGTGCCATGTAAATCATGTCGTACATGACACGTGTGTCATGATTTTCATGTTACCACCTCTAATTTACGTTCGTCATAGAGTCGCGTCGCGCAATACCAATTTTGGTGTATATCAAGTCCGCGAAACGGCCGCGAATTCACCATGAGCGTGGCATGTAAATCATGACATACATGACATGCATGTCATGGTTTTCATGTTACCACCTGTTATCTATGTTCTTCATACAGTCACATCGCGCAATACCAGTTTTGGTGTATATGAACCCAGCGAAGCGGCCGCGAGTGCGTCATGAGCGGGGCATGTAAATCATGACGTGCATGACACGCGTGTCATGATTTTCATGTTACCACGTGTCACTTATGTTCGTCATGTCGAAATGTCTCGTCATACCAGTTTTCGTATATATCCATTCACTTAAACGGCCGCGAGCGCCCCGAGACCATGTCATGTAAATCATGCCGCACATGACATGTGTGTCATGATTTGCACGTTAGGACCTGTCATTATGTTCGCCATGAACTCTTGTCACGTCATACCAGTTTTGGTATATATGAAATTAACGGAATGGCCGCAAGAGCCCCAACGCCGTGGAATGTAAATCATGCTGTTCATGACATGCATGTCATGATTTTCATGTTATGACCTGTCAATTGTGTTCGCAATACGGTCATGTTATTCCATACCAATTTTGGTATACATCCGATTAACGAAACGGCCAGGAGAGCACAAAGTCGTAGGCCGATAGATAGATAGATAGATAGATAGATAGATAGATAGATAGATAGATAGATAGATAGATAGATAGATAGATAGATAGATAGATAGATAGATAGATAGATAGATAGATAGATAGATAGATAGATAGATAGATAGATAGATAGATAGATAGATAGATAGATAGATAGATAGATAGATAGATAGATAGATAGATAGATAGATAGATAGATAGATAGATAGATACGCTCAAACTCGCAGAAGTTCGCTAAGAAATGCTTCGCATTTAAAAGCGGGCAAACGTCGACAGCTGCAATACGAATACATACAGCGAAAGCGGGAAGGTGCCAAAAAGCGGATAATGCGGCCAAGGGCCTTGAATCCAAGACACGACGTCGCCGTCTGCAGTCGCTCGCGCCCGGGAGAACTAGCGGAGGGGCGACTACAGCAGAAACGCGAATACAGCTTCACTAGTAATCCGTCCCCATATGAATGTTGCAGCGCCACTAACTTTCTTATGACACCTCATTGTGTATTTACACTTCCTATTGCCCTGTATTTCGTTATTAAATTCATTTTGGCTGCATTCCTTGTCCGCGCTATATAGGAGCAGGTATTCGTAAGGTCCTCGAGGTCGTGTTGCTTTCTTCTCGCTATAGATCGGCCTAGAGCTCTTCTCTGATGCACTATATGACAACGTCACCTATATGCGTTGCATTTGGTCGGCAGAGAAGTGGTGGAGAGGTGTCAGAGGTCAGCTAGAATTACTGTGTATGCTACCTTTTCTTCTGTAGTTATTAAGGAAAGGAAAAAGGCACCTAATTTCTGTCTGCCTATAGGCGACACGGCGCAGTGCCTTGAAGAGGTGGGGGTAAGGAAGGAATAAAAGAAAAGTAGGAAAATATAGAGAAAAGTGATAGAGCCATCCATCCAACGAAGAGAAAAGAGGACAGGAAAGATGTGGGAGACAATCACGGGAGTTCAGGGACGGTACCACGAAACACAGCCAGAGGCACGATGCACAACATCGACGAAGCGGCGAAGGCCCCGACGATGAGCGGCGCACGGCATAGCGGGCGAGGCGACCGTCACGGGGCGCCGATCAGCGAGAGGTACGAGGAGTAATCCAGGACATCGCGGCCGGCACGTCTGTCTTGCTTGAAATCCAGCGAGCGAATCCCCTTTAGGTAGCAGAGTTGCGCATAGGTCTGGCTAGCAACCACAGCTATGCGGCGAAAGCGCACTCCGTTTTTGCAGACGGCATGTATATACCGGGTGACCGATCGACATGTTCGGAGTGTCGAAGCCCAGTGATTGACTTTACTCTGAATGACTAGTGTAAATCCAGTTCGCTGCAGCGGCGCCATCGAGAAATACAAAAATTGGCCCGAGCGTAGCTTCTCCGCAACGCATGGTTGCTATAGCGGCGTTTGAAAGACAGATGCGCAACTCTACTACCTAAAGGTAGCATATACAGCCATCAGTGGCTGCCCGGACACAGAACAGATTCCCATAGACAGAGGCCATTGGCTAATGGTTCACATGAAGCTAGCGGGTTCTAGCTTGTTTTCTGTCCCCTATTATCAAGAACAGAGTGAGTTGATTTGCGTGAAAAACGATAACCAAGCAGAAATGATGAACGTAAGCGCGGCCGAGAATTCATATTTACGAGTAATGTTTTACTGAACATTAGTATTTGTGAACACTACAGGGCTCAGCGCTCACGCGTGTGCATACCCCCACATTCATGCGTGGCCTTGCAACACGAAAGGCGACTTCTGCTGCATGCATTCTTGAATCAGACGCGACATATTAAATGCCTGTATTTCTAAAAGACTTTTTTATTTATATATGAAAAAACATGGGAAGGTAGGCTTCATTAGAGCGGGCTATCCCATTGATATGATAGTAGCATCGAAGCAACATAGAAAAACAAGGAAAGGTACACTGTAAACGAAAATTAGCCGAGATGGGAGCTTTTCCAGCATATGAGCCCCTAAAACCCCCATGCCCCAATCATTTACTCCGTGGTAGCGGGGTGAAGTCGGCACATGTCGTCGTAAAACGCCCCTTGCTTAATGAGGGAGTTTATGAACGACATGACCCCGTTAAACTCCCCACGGAGTTTTAGATCACGTGGTTAGAAACTCCCTATGGGAGGTTTAAAAAGTATTTTTGGCCGTGACGTGCGTGTCACGTGGTTAGAAACTTCCTATGGGAGTTTTAGAAACCATTTTTGGTCGTGATGTGCGTGCGTGTGTGAATGTGCGTGTGTGTACGGGCATCTGTTTGCAGCGACGATTTGCAACGGCCAGTTGGTTTGTGTAGACGTGCAGGACTATTTTCTCCACTGAACCGTTCTGGTCAAAGACAAGTTCAACTCGCGCCAGCGTCCGACCGCGAACACATCGAGCTGGCTGTCCCGTGTTTATTCTCCCGTCAAGCGGCAGTGCCCATGCACACGAGTGCAAGCCTCCGACACGCCACGGATACCTCGCTTCAACGTGCCGAGTTACGAAGAACTGCGAAGAATAATTTCATCGGTAACAAAAGTAAGCTGTTGCAATCGTCAGCGGGTTGTTTCTGAAGTTTCACCGGCTAAAACTTCGAAGCAGTAAAAAGTAGGTTTCGCTACGTCGTCGGCATCAAGCCGGCCGGCGGCCGGTGTGAGAGCTGCGCCGGCGAAGCGCTCGCCCCGACCACCGGCAACGCTTGCTTCTCGGAGTGTCACCGAACCGATGTTTCACCGGCTGCAACTTCTAAGCGGTAAGAAGGCTTCGCTACTTCGTCGGTACCAAGCCGGCGGCGCGTAGCGATCTCGCACAGCCACACCGGTCGCCATGGCGAGTTCTATACACGAGCTCGCACCGGCCACCGGTGAAGCAAAGAATATGTTTCACAGAAAATAAAAGCTGCTGGAATGACTAAGTTTACATTGTCTCTTTGTGCCATGCAACCACCGTTGTCAAACGTATAGCGAGAAGGCGAGCGCCGGTACGAGATAGATTGAACCAACATGCGGCCGCCGCTGCACTGCGAGCAACAGGAACCGCGACTACGAGCCGTCTCGTTCGTTGTAAGTGCATCGCTCCGTAGCTTAACGCGGATAGCGGACACCTGTTTTTTTATTCTGTGTGTAAAATAACGGCGACGAAAACTGCACAGCAGCAAGCATTTTGTGATCGCGAGCTGCCGTTCGTCGTATAGCCGTGCCGTACTCCTGCGAGAGGCCTAGCGACGCCGTCGGCAACAATGCGGTATACCGGCGGGGCGGCGCGATTCTTCGCCGGTGTTACTGAATGTGTGCTGCTGAAGCGTTCGTGCACGGCCGCTCGTGGTTCGTGTACGATTAGGTGCATTTTACAGACTCACGCACTGTACTGCTAAGGCGGATACATCCCATGCGACAGAGTGCCAGCTGATAATCAAAATTCGCTAATTAAAAAGGCGTTGAATGTTAGGCGGGTTTATAGTAAAAGACGGGTGTACCTCAGTAGTATCTATAAGCCCACCACAAATATACACGTACGCCATGAATGTTTGGTGCATAATTACGCGGAAAAGGAGTGTCCCATCCGAGCTACATTGGAGGTCAAGATGTGGTGCCTATATATACTCGGTGACCAAAGTTTGGTGGTGAAGCGTGGGTGGCGAGCGGTTGTCAGTGTGAGTGTTGTATTACTTTGCGAATGTTATGTGCATGTTTGTGTACGTGTGATCGAGTTTGCTTGTTTCGATGCTAATTTAATTAAAGATTCTTTGGTGCATGGTGCGACAGCGAAAAGCATTTTTTTTCGATGGTTATAAAAATTTACTCCCATACTTACCTGGAAAAGCTCCCCTATGGATGTAAACAAATACTCCCCTCAGTCCATCCAAAACCTCCGTCCTTATGGGGGGGTAAATTTTTTACTCCCCTGGACGGAGTATATAAAACCCCCATCGGGGCGTGCACTAGAGGACAAGTCCATTTACTCCCATCTCGGCTTTTTTTTGCTTACAGTGTAGAGCGAATAAAAGAATAAGAAAAGAGAAAAATAATCAAACGCACTATGCCCGTATACGATATGCGACGCATAAATAATTAACACTCCAAAAGTATCGGACTGTATATGTGAATACTGCTGTTGGCACGGAGGAATATGTTGAACTCCATGGAAAGAATTTTATCAGCAAAGTGTTCACAGAATTCTACCGCTGGTAAGTGCGTCTCGCTCTAAGAGAAACTACGCAACTTTGAACTCATGCGCGTAAGTATTCAGACAGCCGCGCCACCTCCGTTATTTGTGATTCACACAGAAAAAGTAAACTTCTACTATGCTGGAATTTTTTTTGTTGGAGGTTTACTAGCACTTACTACATTAAAATTTCGCTGGTGTGCGTTGTTCACGAATATGAATTTTAAGGAAAGTTTATTGTCGCCACAACGTTTCGCAACACTTGCCTTAAGTGCCACGTGCAACGCAGACCGAGAGCCACCTGTCCAGATTTCTCCTGGCGTAAATTTTGATGGCCTTACGATTGGCTGTTGCGTGTAACCCAGCAAATTCTGCACTGTGCGTAGCAAATGCCCAGCCGGGGTACCTGAACTCCGGTGACGCTTCCCGCATCACATTCTGACGCACCACGTTCTTTGCGTCTCGTACGTGCCACACATATAACGCTGCTTTCTGTCGCTTGCAGCCCTGTGCACAGCCGAGTGGGTGAGTTTCAGCAACGTCCCTTGTCGGCGAGTAGCCGCCTCTCTCGGATCTCAACGGGTAGCCTGTCGTCGCTGGTGGACAGCGAAGCTCACAGCACCGGACGGACGGCCATCACGCTGCGACGCATGACCCGGCGCCGCAGCTGCGGTCTTGAGGACAGCAGCCTACGCAGCGCACACATCCGGCCCTCTGTGTTCGGTACACATATTTCTTGGGATGTCAAAAAATGTGTTTCAGTAGTATTCTGTAGACTGTACTTCAACCGCCTCACTACTGATGTCAGCAACGTGGTATATGGGCTGTTCTACGGAAGTCACTTTCGCCACGGGGGCAAAGCAGTGAATGCGAAAGCAACGAAATGGAATATTTACAAAGTAAGGCAGACAGCTCCGTCCCTTAGCATGCGAGTAACTGAACAAAGCGCTTGACGCGCAGAGATGCGGCCGCTGCAGCGAGCGAAGCGACCTTCGTGCCGTTTACGGCTTCAACGCAAACTTTGCGATGAGAGCACGTACAAATCTATGAGCCGTCTACTGATCCCCTCTAAAGATATGGCGCGCGCGATCGCAGGCGACCACGTTCGGCCGTTCGAAGTACACGTTTTCTGCCGGAGCCGCGCAACCCTCCTCGGCAACCCTCTATGCGACTTACGCGCGACGGAAACGACCTGCGCGTTTCATCTCTGCTTCAGCCACGATCGTAGGCAGCGCTAGCAAGCTTTCGCTCGTGCACGGAGAACTCGAAGCGCGGGACGATGTAATTGATTCGGTAATACGGGACATGACGGCGACGGCAAAAATGCGCCTGGATTGTCCACGTGACTGCTATCGAAAGAGAACTTTCTCCGTGTCTTCATATTTCTGTGAAGGAAACCAAATATTTCACAAGTTAAAGCATTTGTCTGTAGTTTCAAATGCAAAATTACTCTTTGAGTCACTCAGCACTCAAGCAATGCTTATTGTACCGATCGCGAGTACATCACGTCACTGCGCGCTGCTGCGGAAACTTCAACCACATTTTCGCTCTTGCTTTATCTACATGTTAAAAACTTGCCCATAATGGCAGCACTAATGCACTCTCAATACCGCAAGAGTAATGCTGCTCAATACGTGCGTGATTAACTGGCTTTGATGCCGCATGCAATAATTATCGCTACTGAGCGGTCAATGCTTAGCCGAGGTCCGTTAAGTAGCGCCGTCAATAGCGGGAGGCCGAGTTATGCCCAAGCGCTTGAACATTCCGTTGTACAGTACATCTCTGATTGCACTTTGTAGGCCTTCCTTTTCATTTATGAAAAAAAAAGTGCACGCTGCTGCGTTTGAAAATAGGTCGGCCCAGTTGAATTCGTGATTTAGAGGAGAGCGCTATTACCTTCACATCTTGAGAAGTTCTTTGGGAATGCTCTATATTTACCACTTAACGGCCACGTAGAGTTCAGTTACCCGCATATTATATAATATCCAATGATGTCTCAGGTTTTCATCGTTCGATGCAATGGTCTACACTCATAGGCGTGCGCACAAAGGCGGGGTGGGGGGGCACCCCCCCCCACCCCGCCCCATACTTCTGCCCCATACCTTTGTTCAGTCGGACCTTTCACGTCATTTTTTAATGCGTGGGTTCTAATGCAACATCAGGAACCCCTGATGTTGCATTAGAAGACCTGTTTATTTCCCACCTTTAACCCGGAAAGCTGGGGCCAATGGCGGCGGACCGTCATCGCTTCATTTTCTTTTGCATCAATTGCGGACCTCGTTTTCTTTAGGACTCGGCCGGATGGAGGGGGGTGGGTGTATGACGCTGCTATGAAAGTACCCCCCGCCCTTGATCGAGTACCCTGCGCACGTCTATATATACAGTTAACGAACATGTGCAGATATTACGATGGATGCCTAGACTGCTAGACATGATTGGGGTTTCCACACTGTCACGCTTCTTTTATTTCATGTCCACACGTTTTACTTGTCGTTCCAGGCAGCCACACTGCGACCAATTTCGCGTCGTTGCGCAGGAAGAAGCAACTCTCGAGGTGAGCACGTGTGAATCTAACGAAACCGCGTAAGGATAACAGCTGTCTGATGAACCTGATCACATGTATCATCGAATGATTTTCCCGATCTCTCATACAAACAGTTTCTTCAGTCATTTCATTCAGACGTTCACTGGCCAACTTACTGTCATAAAACATCGGCGAAAAGCGAACACCCAGCCTGGATCCAAGCAAACACAACTTCCCTTGCGGGAATCTTGGGACCAGGCTGTGGCTCACATTGCTCGCTCCGTGTTCAGAAATTCATGCGTATACACATTCCCATGAAGAAAATTCTTCTTGTTCGTGTAATAACTGTCATGGTATCGCGAAGATACGGATTAAATTGTTGTGGAAGAGGTTACATTTGTTCGATTATCAGGTAAATTTTGATTTGCTTGATCATATGTTTCAAGGAATCGTTCATACAGATATTGTGTCGTAGGAATCCAGAGTCGAACGTATAGGAGCTGAACGAAACGTTTTATTGTTGCGTCATGCATGTGCAGGTGCACGCGAAAAGACACACGCCAGCCTTATACGCCATTGCGGTAGGCTCACGTGACTATGGGGAAGCGTGACTTGCTGATTCTATGAACAGCACTCGGCACTAATCGCGTACGTGACAGAAATCGAGGCACTTCGCAATAAATTACGGGAAAAACATTCAGTCAGAAATCATCGAAGGGTTGGCTGTCAAAATTGAAACTGGCAATACATTTGTAGTGTAACCTGCTCGCATATCTTCTGCGATACGCGAATCGTGAAACCAATCTGCACCCTCACAAGTAACTACAATGTCGACTAAAATATATAACACAACACACAATAACATGAAGTTGAATGATCTTAGCAACAACCAATTTTCTGTGCTATCTTAGCTGCAACTTCGTTGCAATGACTAATTTGTCAGAGGGCGCTGAAGTGTTCCACTGCTGCGGGGTAACACTTGGCGCATCGGGCGCTCCCGCTTGACACACTGTGACTTGCCACTCCCCTTTCCTTCTACTGGGTTCTCTCTCTCTCTCTCTCTCTCTCTCTCTCTCTCTCTCTCGTCGTTCGTGTTGCCTTCTTTGTTTACTTTTTAAGCGGATTACATGGGACGCTATTGGAATGCCTACGTGCAGTGCTTGGTGTCGGTAAATATCTTACAAGCGAACATTTTCACATAACGAAACAGTCCAAAATTCAAGGATTATTTTGTTGGCATGCGAATTTTTTGCGAGATTAGACATGACGCTGAAGAGGCGTCTAACGACAGATTTTGTAAACCGGCGCAAGTACTATTTTTTTGTCGCGCCTAACAGTGGCAGTGACACACAAGTTGAGGTAGAAAAAAAATATTTCAACAGGAAATGTCTCTGGAGCCAACGTTTTAACAAGTGGACCTGTTATCTCCAGCAACGTTCCATGTTCGAATATTTTTTCATCTCCTCAAGTCTCGATCTTCCGCTGAGCTTCTGACAAGTTGAGGTATGAAATATCTGACATGCTCGAAAAGAGAAACTGGTGCATCTCCCGTATCCGGAAACATCGAGCAGCTGTATCTTAGATCATGTCCCAATGATTTTCTTCTTACAATAAACGCGGCCGAACATGCGAGGTTGGGTGGCGTCGCATTAGCAACGTTAGCAACAACAGACGGAACGTGGTGTCAGTCTTGATATATCACAGGTTATAATTAGTGATTGGGCCACCAATGAAACTCGAGTCGATAATGGAGTCGACGTTATGTTCAGAATATATATGAGCTTGATATATCATGACGAGACATTGTTAGCGCAGATATAACCTAAGCATGTGGTCTTCTGGATAAAAAGAGATGCAGCCGGATAGAAAAGTCAGTATAGTGATCGGTTATAAATATTTCGTTCGTGTAGATTGCGTTCGCTGGCAGGACCACAGAAATGATCCGATACTGCAAAGGAGGCGCTTGGTCCTGTTCTGGAGTTAGCTCGGCTCATATAAAGACAGACAAAAGTCAGCTTACCTGCCATTAAATTACGAAATTTAATAAAAATATACACGAGTGTGGCGATAGTTAGGCAAGTTGTTACGAATTATTTCAAACAGCCCTAAAAAACGCAGAGAATAGGGACAGAAAGCGCAATAGACTTCTTTGACAGTGCAGCTTTGGTCCAATCTGTTTTCGCTCCCGCTAACTTGTGTGCGTTTTCTTGCGCGACTTGTATTTTTCGTTACAAAAAAACATAACTCTCCAAATCTGCCCTTGACGTTCGCAGTGACCGCGCCGACGTTCACAACGCCTTCTTGCTGGGCCCTTCGCTGATGACCATGCTGGGCAACATCTGCAACTTCCACACCGGCGGCAACAGGAGTTCCCTCAAGACCGTCTCCGAAGCGTAAGTCGTACTGTGCCGAACACACATTATCGAATTTTAGTTTGGGCGTAGACTTTACCGCTTACCTTTTGGCGGGTCACTGTAACCATTGACGCTGGTGGCGTAAAGCCCCTATACTTCCGAAGGTATAGGGGCTTTATGGTGGCGTAGAGTGCCTCGATGCGCTCGTTCGCCCGCGCGCATCGAGGCACTCTATGGTGGCGGAGCTGGTAGCGACACCTTGTGGCGTTTTATCCAACTACAATACGTTTGCCATGGCCGCCGGCTAATCTCGGAGGCCATGCGCTTGCAAAGTGCGCTTGCCGCGTCTACTTCGTAACGTGTGTCCTCCCTAACTTTTGTCCCTGTAACTGTAGCGCAGTTTTTTATTCAAGTGACCAAGCACAATATTTTTGCTAACATTTCAGTCGCGTAAGTGTTCTCGTCGAAACGAAATAATGAAAGTGATGTGGGTTAACTATTATCGAACTGGCAATTCTTTACACCAGCAGTTCAGTAAAGCGTGTACTGAGCCTGCAATATTAGCTTTATCTATCTGGTTAGGTTCTGCATCGCCGGGTGTCGCTGCCAGCTATGACAACCGCCTATCCACACTAGCGCGGCGACGGTGCTGCCACCTGTAGCCCGATCTCGCGGCGAATACCACACTGGCAAACGCCAGTCAGAGGCGCTATCAAGCGGCTCCAGCGCAGTGTCAGACGGCGACTACTTCTCTGGTAACCCGTAAAGTCTTAAACGTTAAGACGACCATGGACAAACTAAAATTGTCTATTATATGATCCCATTTTTTAAGCGCGCACGATATCGTAGAATGCACTTGCCATTTCGAATTACACATCGAGGCTTATTCGTCAAAGGCAGCCGTGTGATCGGTCATTGTCGCTACGTCGGAAACATTTATATAAGTGCGGCTATCAAGCGCGTCGCTTGTCAAACGGCGTATTTATAAATGGTGCCACCAGATAGCCGTAACCGAGCGAAACACTGCACTACACTTGGCAATTTGTGCAGCATTTTCGCCGTCAAAACAAAAACCGAGAAAGTTGTAACAGTCTGGCGAACTCTCAGCTGGTTCGGAGAAAGCACGAATGGAAAATCGGTGGGAACAAAAATGAAGCGAGAAAATTCGCTAGCATTACCATTCATTATTCTAGTTACCTTCGATTATCTTGATAACGATCGTCAGCTAACAGTTATCAACAGTTCGCCGGCACTAGGCAATATATTAAACAGCTAGCCGAAATTCGCCAATGCCAGTCAACTAGTGTTGGGCTTGTAGTGTATATGCGACTAAATACAGCCAGCTTCACGGAATGCCCTTTTCGCTAAAGTGTGCTTCATAATTTTAAAATAAAACTGATTCCAATAAGCGTGAAAGGTTTCTTAAACGACGTTTCAGACAATGCACGGGGACAGCATTCAGCCGAGATGTGCTCCTCAACAACAGTGCTACATAAAAAAAGCTGTTGTCATTTCGGTACTCTCGATGGCATTGCCCCATCTCGCTTTTGACCGACCACAATATGCTATTTGCATAAACAATTTCTATTGCATACGTTCTCAAGGCGAATCATATCCAGGAAAATGGTGCATCGTTTCTAGCAAGACGTCTGGTTCAGTAAATGTATATAAACTTATATATTACAGCATACAGACTTCTTTCAAAACAATATACAAACTTCCCATACACTCTAAGAAAGAAAAAAAATAGAATGGGTAGCTCTTTTTGGTGAGTCCTCACTTACGACGTATATGACTCCCTTTAGAGAGTCACGTTAACTTCCTTTTTGGTCCTACGACTCTCCGACGAAAGTGTAATGATCTCCAAAGAGAGTTCACGTGTATCTATAAAGAGAGTCACATACGTGGCTAGTCAGGACTCACAAAAAAGAATTGAACGTCCCCCTTTTTTTTTCTTGTGAGACTGCAGGCAAAAAAAAAAAGAAAGTGCAGGCAGTGGAGGTATTTAGGCATTGTTACGGTCGCTCTTTGCATTCTGTAGTTCTTTAAAAATGGCCAACTTTATTAATCAGGTAGCAACGGTATGCGCGGACATTACTTGATACTAACGCACGGACGATGTTTTGTCGTGACAGACAACGTGTAATAGTGCAGAAGCGATTTACAAATATTTACTATCTCAGGCGTGGCGCATTGCTACTAGCCATAAAGCCTTTCGACGATGTGTTTAGAAAACTAGACGTTCTCGCCGAAGAAGAGCCTGTGTTCTTTGTGGAAAGCTTATCGGCGCTGGCAATTCCTCCTTCGTGCAGATTCGAAGCTACGGCGGAGGAGTCGGTGAGCACTTCCGCGTGGGCGATGGTCACGCTGCCCGGGGCTATTTTGACGTTCATACTATGCACAACCATACTCTGGCTCATCTACTTGAGACCCTAGTGAGTATCGTCATCCTCTGATATAAAAAGGTTTCGTCACTGCATAGCGCCGCTTGTCTGAAGTCATGTTCAATAGACTTTTCATTACTACGGGGCGACGGAGGTTGAGCGTGAGCAAGTAGCACTCGGTGTCTATCGGAAGTGCTCGAAATATTGCCACGCCCAAGATAGACCAAGAAAGTTTGATCTTTACCAACTTAAGTATCTGTTTTTTTCACCGTCACGACCATGTGGCAATGTAAAGGCTATGTGGTTATAACTTGAATTTTAATCGTTATAGGTATTTGATTACAGCAGCCTGTTAAATGCATAACTGCAAGGAAACGCGCACCGATCCTAACAATCGTTCGTTTTTTTCGTTTTTTTTTTTTTGTCAACCATTGGCCGATGGTAGATGTCATCAGAGTACTGCCGATGGCTGCTGGCAGTGACAGCACCGCCTCCAGGGATACGTTTATGAACTCTAAGAACACTGCGTCACTGTTCTTACATAACATAAGCTCAGCCAAATAATATGCATTATTTGGCTGACGGTTCCGTCTTCTACTCGCGAAATATTCGTTTTCTGATCAAGCCGGGATGTGGTTCGGGACCCCTTTAATGTTCAATAGAATATCGGCTACCCATGTTACAGCGCTGTCTGACTCTCAATGTTATGCTTAGCATTTTTTGTTCCATGGATAGCTGAGCGAACCTCGCCTGTTCGTCAAGTTTCTTTGTTAACCTTTAGTCTTCAGCCCCATTAAAGAGTGCCGGTAAAATGGTATTATAGTGTATAGTGTTTTTTGTTGTTGTTGTTGTTAAGTAGCAGTGAGCTACTCTTCATCATTTGGTATTGTCTGTTGTTTGCGCCCCAACACATAATTTATGCTGCTGTAAACTTTCCTCGCATGAGCCTAGTTCCTGTCAATACTTACTAATAAATCACAATTAATAAACTTACTCTTCCACATATTTATGAGGATGACAGCCAACGTCCTCCATTATACCCAGTGAGGTAAATCCAGAGAAATCTCAAAGGGGGACACACACCTTGATGTCATGGCGGCCATTTTCTTTTTCATAAATATACGCCTTATTTTTAATTAGAAAAATATTAAAATCGTGTTTTCAAATAAATTTAAAAGAAAACGAGCATGACAGCCAATAGTTGGCAAAGTCAGTTTGTAAGTGTAACTCGTAGTTATAGGCTCTAGCATATTTCTAGCTAATATGTCACTTGGCTGAAACCATCAAATTAAAACGCTAGCGCTTTTGTTTTTGTTACAACGCGTAAGGGAACAGCTCTTCTTTAACTTCAGCTCCACTCGTGTACACTGTTAGCCTCCGAAGATTTACCCCTGGAATCTTTCTTGTAAGGCGTATTTATATTCACCAGTGATCTTTTCTTTTTTTAGAGCGCAGCTCTTAGGCGCCCGTTCCTGAGTCGAGCGGCGTCGCCGTCGGTGGCGTAACCGATGGACATAGAAAAGTAACACGTAGACATGAAAAAATAAAATGATAAAAAAATACGCAAGATCGACTGGGATTTGAACCCCGACCCTCTGCGCGGCAGCCGAGTATTCTACCACAGAGCCACGCTGATGCTAAAAATTCAATTGCAAAAATACCCTACACAGGTGTCATGTCGGGCAAGGAATCGCGTTAACCGATGTAATGTAGCGTGTCAGAAGAGTAAAATAATAACCAGTCATCACACAATGCTGAATGCGCAACGAGTGTGGCTGAATGCTTCCCACCCACTGCAAAGTGCTCAGCCATAATTCTTCATCGTCATCAGTCACAGGCAGCATCAACGAAGTGCACATAATACCTCACGGATGTGTAGCGGGTACCTCGCTTATCCGCAGAAAGACAAATAATGGCGTAGTGGGTGCTGTCCTACTTCACAAAAATTATGATTTATGGCGTATTCGATAGATTGCGGAAAACGAAATCTTCAAACACAGTTGGCCTTGCCCCAACACGAAGCTGTGCTCCAAATTCGCATCAGGCAGTATCGTAATCGTCGGTGAATTTTGTCGATTATGGACGTCTTTAATCACACAATGTTACTCGAGCAATCTCATTCATACTTCATTCTCAATGCCTTCCGCCAAATCGTCGACACAAAAAAATAAAGGTGAGTGATCGGGGATTCTTTACTTTGCGCTTCAAAGGCCAGCATAATAAACATTTGCAGCACGTCAGAAGTCACCCGTAGCATTTCAGAAAGCACGACCTCTACAGTGCCTTTTGAAACCAAAAACGGCTATCACGCCTGTACTTTGTTTCTACTTATGGAAGGACTTCAGATTTCAGAGTTGATTTTAACGAGAGTGCGCTATGCTTAACTGTCAAATATTTCGCATATGATGTTTGAAAGGTAAATCCCAAGGGGGGACACTTGCAACGGGTGTCTCCCCAGCCTGAATACAAGGGGGGTCAGGATCCCCCACACACCAAGTCGTAGTATTTCTGGTACTGTATCTAAAAGCGTTCCAAAAGTACATTGTAATACTTTATCACACAGTGATCAGGAGCCCTTATCGCCCGAGAACCTGGCCGTCATGAAAGCTGCTCGAGAGAGGAGCGCAGCCAGAGGAAGGCAAAGGTGAGACCCGCTTGAATTTACTCTGTAGAAATGTACAAGGCGCGCACACATATCCCTCAGTTTCTCAAGCTACCCATCAGCTTCAGCTTTACGCTTTACAAGACGTTTTATTACTATTCATAGGAGAAGCCAACCAAAAGATGCCGGTTAACATTTTCACCGTGATCCTAGTGCCCCGGAAGTTAGCAAGAAAAAGAGGCATGCTGTCATTCCCTACCTAAACAGAACCGCGCATGGTTTGAAAAACGTTGGTGCGCGGTATGGCGTAAACGTGCTGTTTTCAGCGCGTAATAAAGTAGGTAATGTGTGCGCTTGAGGTAGATAGAGCCTTGTGTCAGAGGCCAGGGAAAGGAAACAAGTGTGTCACCAATCATGTTCGCAAGTATGTGCCTTGTGCTACTGGCTTGGTGTACGCCATTCCTCTCTCTTGTGGCAGTGAATACGTAGGCCAAACGGGGCGCTGCCTAAACGTACGCCTACGTGAGCATGAGTTGACACTTTCAGGTGCCGCTGTGACGTCGCATTTGGCATCCCATTGTAGATCATGTAGATGTGTGCCCCACATGCAGAAAACCACTATCAAATATAGACATGTCGATCAACGCACGCGTGAAATAGCTGAAGCCTTTTTTTATTAGATGCAACAACAAATGCATAAGTCATCCTTCAATCATTCCTTCTAGATGAGGAATACAAGTATCTGTTAGACAAGACATGATTAATCTGTTTGTGTTGTTACACCTGTGCTTGGTCTTGATGACTCATTGATCTGGATATATGTTCTTCTTTTTCGAAAATAAATGTAGTTGTGCGTTCAGCGCTATGTCTTTTTCTTCTTTCTGTCCGTGTTTAACCCGTTGCGCTGTCAATTATAATACGATAAACAGTTCAAGCCTGGTCATCACTTTGTTGAATCGAGTTTCAACGGTATACGTTCATGTTGCGAAAGCTGTGCCACTAAGCCTAGTGTGAATTCTCAAAGCTGCTTAAAGTTACCACTGTGTGCGTGTTTTCTTTTGTTTATTTGTTCTTTCACGCCATAGATGCGTCACACCAGTGACCTTCCACAAGCTGCGAAACAAGCACAATATGCATCATAACAAGCAAAACATAAATTTTAGCCACATATGAGCTTTAATCATTTGGAAGGGATGCTTATAAGCGTCCCGCAACGTACTTTTGCGTGTCCAGAGGTGTGCAGTGTGCCTACGCCACATACTTGGTGATCTTCAGCCTGTCGTACACACCCGCTCTTATATGGGACATGGAACCACGGTAAGGCCACATGTATCTTTGAAGCATCAATTACTAATATAAATGTTTCCTCTTTTTTGGGCGGGCTTCACGATTTTCCCAATTGTCAATGCTACCAAAAGGAAGTCGAACGGTACGGTTGTCGATCTGTGCTCTCACGACGTCATTCACTGCATTGATTGGAACATGGCGTTGATGTGCCCAGCTGCAGATATACAAACGGGATGCCACAACGCTCACAATTAACACCTTTTGCACGGCGAATGTTTCACCATTATGGGATATCAAGCAGAGACACACGTACTCCCACGTGAAAGAAACATTAGTAGCTGTTTTATTCCTTTCTTTGTTGTTTGTTTTGAATGCGCAAGAGCACAGTCCCATACATGGATCAGTGCGCGAGAATAAAAACCGGTGACTTTGAATGACCTCATAATGCAGCTGCGCAAATAACGTAAACAGGCGGGAATAGTTGAGGCCTTGAGTACTTTAGCAATAAAACGTCCATGGACACATTATATAGTGCGAGGCAGGCTGTACTTGTATACTGGGTCAAACAGTAATTCTCGCTGGCTATTGATTGGAGACATTATTATTTCATTCCTTTAAAGAGACACTAAAGGCAAATATTAAGTTGACGTTGTTTGTTGAAATAGCGGTCTAGCAACCTCGTAGTGCTACTTTTGTGCCAAGGAAGTGATTATTTTGAAATAAAATCCCGTTTTAGTGGTCCGCATCGCGTTAGCGCACTTCAAATCACCCGCCTGAAATCAGTCACACGTCACTGCTGCCGTGCCCAAAGTTACCAGCCTTTACTGCGCGGCGGCGTATGCTGGCGGCGTGCACCATTCGGGCATCCGCAACATCACACGCATGCGGCATGTTGTCGAACTTTCTGTCAGAGCGACTTTCACGAGCGCGCAAAACACATGCGGCAGTACGCGATACCGAAACTACCACTGAGACGCGACCGCGTGAGCGAAGCAGGGCGCCGGGCGAAGCGCCGTTCGGCGACAACGGAACCTTTGAACCACGCGCGCCGTTCCCCATGGCAACGCCAAAGAGGTTCTTTTTTCCATGAATCAAACAGAAACGAACAAACAGCATTTTATTACGTCTCTTGGTGCACGGAAGGTTCTTTTTTTATTGCAGCTAGTTTGATTACGAGTGATTAATTGTAGTCGAACTCTCTCACGACATCGGGATCATTTCCAAAATGTGCCGCTCGTGGCGTTCATCGTGTGATACATTTAGCTTAATTTCTCGGTAAGTAGAGCACTGCTGTTGATAACATTGCCGTTTTAGACGTTGTCATACATTGAGCTTCCACTCTGACATAAATTGTTATAGCACCTTTTTCTAGGACATCTCGCAGCCTCCGCACGAAGGAGAAAGTCTGTCACCAGACTCTCGGCTAGGATTCACTAACACGCATGGAACTATAATGATTTAAGAAGCTATAGCAGCATTGTGCTCCCAAAGTTCGGAGAACTAGGAACGGTAAGTTTTGCTACTCTTGCTACTGCGACATAAATTAAAACGCGTGGCTCCACTAACATTGGCAAACGTTTTCAAGCAAAGTACTGTGCAATTCGTGGTACTGAAGCGCAGCATATCTTGTTTTGAAAGCTGAAAAACATGAACTGTAGATGTAGCCCCATCCGCTTTCGAGATCTACTGAGAACTTCTTTTCTTTGGGCTATAATATTTGCTTCATCGCCCGCATGAGTGAGATTCGCAATTACACACGAAACGGCAATAATTAGCTCTGCACATAAAAGACGGACTTATAACCACGAGAGCTTTTTTTTTTCTATAAAAGCGCCGGCCCTGCATACTAGTCACCGGTCATGAGCCAACTCACCCAGTAAAACGCTTTCCTAACTGGTAACTGTGCTGCGCATTCGGAAACTGCAAACGAGGCTATGCACCGGCGAAGGTTCAATCAAGTTCAGAAGCGTGAATGCGTTGTTCAACCTGATGTTCATGGAATAATACAGCGACGCAGAGTTTCGCTTTCTCGTGAAGCAAGGAACGTAGCTAGCAAATGACATGTCGGGATGGCACTGCCATATTTCTCGGCATAAACGTTTCAACATTTAAAGCGGCCCTGCAATACTTCATCAACATTGTCAGAACAAGCTGCCGATCGGTAGTCGAGGCTCCTGAGAACACGCTAGCCAAATAGTATGGCGCAGCACGCGTCCTGGAATTTACAATTAATTCTCAAAGTCAGCTAGAAATCGTTCGACCCTATTCTCTCGGCAAATGATGCCGTAAACCCAAATGATTATGCCATAAACCAAAACGTCCACGGCTACTGGCTGATTTGAGCTTCCTGAGCTGAACAGTTACCGCGGCCACCGCGGGATGCCGCCACGTGCCCGCGCGTGCGCTCGCTATCACACTTAAAGTAATGCGCGCGTTCGAAGAAAAAAAAAAGTGCTCAAGGTCATGACGCGAGCTGACGAACGGACGCATCTCCTTGCCCCCTCGTCATACCACTCCTTACGTAGCTTTCAGCGCGCTCGCTCGTATGAAAGGAGAGAGAAAGCGCTTGAATGGTGTGACAAATTCCTCTAACTCCGCTCATACTTGACGGATTCTAAAACTTTTTGCGGTACTCGATTCGTGAGGCAATCGGCTCTCTTAATGAAGCCATTCGATGATTACATGGAAAAGTGTTGCAGGGCCCCTCTAAATAAAAAATTATTTGCTTAATGTCTTCCCTCACAGCAGATCTCCATATTGAACCAAATTTTCTATAGCAAAAAAAAAAAAAGCCGGACTCACAATCAACATTACGATGCCTGTCACTTTCCTGAGGAAGAGTTCGAGTTTCTATTGGTAGCATTAACACCGACAATAATTTGCTACATGCTGAAACACCTTTCGCTGAGTTGTACAGCAGCAGTACTTCATTCAAAATATTTCGTGTTGGTATGTCAGTATGAAGAAAAGCTTTTGCTGTCAATTACGGTCTTCATGAATTGTTTCAGATACACACTTTCCTGTTCAATTTCAAGTCATCTGATATTGTATCCAGAGTAATAGCATAACACCTATCATTTCGCTACCTCACACGTTCCTAAAGATTTCCCTTGGTATGTAACGATAACAGACGGCCTCTTCTCGTACAATCTTGTTAGTAACCTCGGCTTTCCCGACATTTTTAGTGGCATATACACATCTTCTCGATTATAACTGGTCGCCATAAACTTGTTATTATCCCCAAAACTTGACAGAAGTGCAGACAAAGTTGAAGGCTTGAAGTGACCAGATATCGTGCAAAAAAAAAATGTAGCTGGAGCCAACGCTTCAAAAACGGTACTTGATTTTGTCAGAGCTCGCTAGGTCTCACTATGTCCTATCCTAGCCTAGCACCGCACTTAACGTTAACATTCCGTTGAGAAATTATGTGCATCGCGGCAATCATGTGATGCCGGACTAAATGCGTCGAGAAGGCGGACGACATGTTGATAAACGCAAACAGCGACCTAATCGAATTCGCATCGTAGTTATCGCAAAGCCAGCCACGTTTTCTTAGCGCGCAAAAACGTAATAAGTGAAACACTTTCCAAGTTCTTAATGTCGTAGAAAAAGACATAAAGTGCGTACTGGAACGTTTTTAGACAAAGGGCAAAGCACCTCAAGCCATAACCTTCCTCAAGGTCGTGTCTGAATTCTGCCGCTTGCTTGGCCCTCCATCTAGCTCACGTGGGCTATCACTTTCTTTACAAATGGTAGTAGCAGCTTAGTAGACTTTAGCGCAGAAAACAGGGACAATGAAAGGACTATGTTCGTGTGGTCCTATCCTAGTCCCTGTTTTTTGCGCTAAGGTCTACTAAGATGCTGAACCAACTCGCCCAACAACCCTCTCTTCTGATGTGGCAGCTGCGTGGGAACACTGTAGCAAAGCGACGCAAATATTTCTACTTGGTGTGGGTGTACCAAAGTGATCGCGTCTGCAGGATGGCTATCGTGGTCGCGCTGGCCTCCGCGATGCTGGTGACCAGCGTGCTGACGTCATGCCTGCGAGCCGCCTTCGATTTTTTGCGGCACGTATGGCAGATGCTGCCCTGGGGTGTAATCCTGATGCTTGGAGCGACACAGGTTGCATCGAAGCTGTTGCAGGTATGTTTTCTGGAGCTTATACGTTAGCTACACCAACGTACACTAACTACAACGCTTGAAATTGTCCACAGTAACTCGATTCGCTTTTTATTCTGCAGCTATACACCCGTGCCACGAGAATATAACTAAAATGAAAGCTTCGCCACAATTTCGATATTTACGTGACGTCGGAATCGCGGTGATCATTGAGGTAGGGTTGCTTTGCCGAGTCTTTACTCCCGATTGTCGTCGACACTTCGCTCATATTGTTTTCTTTCACAAAATGAATAACAATCTTAACCCGCATGAAGACGTTCTCTTTCTTACATCTCTGATCGCGTTCATTGTGCGCATGAAGTCTGAGCAATGTAGCGCAAGACACACACACGCATTCTTAATCTCTCACAGCTGGAAACGCCTTCCCGGACCAGTCGCCTCGACTCATTGTCACATCTGTTTTAAAGGATTCCTGACACCAAAACTGAAACCGCGAGATATTTGTGTCGTTTGATTGTCCTGTATACGTGAACACTTCTGACCAATTATCAGTGGCGAACGTTGCCTTTAATATGCAAATATTCGTTTTTTTTTAATGTGCGTAGCACTTTAGGGGACCGGGATGTCGTCCATCCACTGTCGCATGTCGCACGGTCACGCAGTGGTCAACACATGCCTAAAATAAGGCTAACAATGCTCAAAACCAGCGCAAAATAAACAAGCTCTAAAATAATATAAACTACGGAAATAACCAAGAATTATACGCAATAATTTACCTAAAATCGCGAAAAACACTTCTGAAACAACCGACTGATACCCGCTCAGCGCAAGAGAGGGCGCCACCGTCTCGGCCGAGGCGGTGGCGCTTGCCGAGGCGGGCGGTGAAAGGCGCGCGTTTACCAAGGGAATCGTTCGGTTGCCCGAGCTATGCACTTCCACAGGTTTCACGGTGGCGGGGCTGCATTAGGCGCAGGATTTAGAACTACTCAAAGACCTACACACATTAGCGCAGGATTTAGCGCCAGACTTAGAACTAAACCAGGGGCCAGGGCCTACACAACAGGGGCGTAACCACAAATTTTTTTCGGGGGGGGGGGGGGGGGGGGGGGGTTAGCGATACCTTACGTATGTTCGTGCGTGCGTTTGTATGTGTGCGTGTATATATTACGTATGTTCGTGCATGCGTTTGTATGTGTGCGCGTATATATACGCAAGCAAAATTGAAAATTTTCAGGGGGGGGGGGGTGTTGAACCCCCATGGCTACGCCCCTGCTACACAAAAACATTAGCACAGGATTTAGCTCGGGAATTAGAACGACACTAACACCTACACTTTCATTCAAATCCTGACTATAATCTACGCCTCCGGGCAGGAAATCAGGTCAAATCTTGGCTGTTATGGCCGCTGCTAGCAGCTGCTAGTCCGTTACGCGGCTCCGTAGGCGGCTCCCAGAGGAAGCGGCCCAATTCTAAGTGACCTGCGGAATAGCCATGACGACGCATAGAACTAATTTTTAGGTTAGTTGGGCCGGGGCTGGCGCGTATACGCCAGCCCCACTACCAAAAATTGAATGCTCCTCCGACCCCAGTTTGGGGAAGGAGGCGCGCTTCAGCCTCCCGCAGTGCAATGGAAGGCCTCAGCACGGAGTTGCGATCTTAGTGATCATCGCAAACCCAACACCAAGTAAGTATGCCGAACACCGCTTCGGAAATATAAGCCATTCAAAGAAGGAGTGCAGACCGCACAAGTATGCTAGTGATTTAAAAATCGATGCGTAAATGTCCCACTGAAACAACTACACCTATTCGGCTACAAGCTGCCAAAGGACGATCGGGTTCACACAACTGTATATTGAAACGCGAAGAATATCACTGGCCAGTAGGTAACTCCGTTTTGACAGCGAAACTGTTTAAGCCGGCCGTAAAAACTTTCGTGTGTAGAAAAAATCGTGTTTACAAAAAACCCCTCAGAGCGCGTCGCGTTTCCTAGCAACCGCTAATGCCACAGCTGCGCCGCGCGACCAGCACGCGCTCTCTTCATCCTCTTCTTCATCGTCGTCGTCGTCTTCATCTTCTGCTTCGCTGTCAAAACACGTGCGCCGATTGCTCCGGCGTGTGAGACGACAATTACAGAGAGAGAGAAAGAAAGATAAAGAGAGAAATTTTCGGGGGAAAATATTCTTCGCGAGGCGAGATTAGAACCCGAGGACCCACAATCTGAAGGCGAGCGTCTTAACCACTCGGCTATCTAGGCACGCTAGCAGAGCATAGCTTAGCCTTGTATAGTACAGTGTATAGCGAAGGGGTAGGAAAGGAAATATCTGGGCTTTTACGTCTCAAAACTACGATATGCTTATGAGGGACGCCGTAGTGGAGGTCTCCGGAAATTTTGACCATCTTGTGCTCTTTAACGTGCACTCACATCGCACAGTACACGGACCTCTAGCATTTCGCCTCCATCGAAATGTGACCGCCACGGTCGGGATCAAACCCGCGACCATCGGGTCGACTAAGGTTGCACGGCGGGCTT
Source organism: Rhipicephalus sanguineus (assembly GCF_013339695.2). Classification (NCBI taxonomy): domain Eukaryota; kingdom Metazoa; phylum Arthropoda; class Arachnida; order Ixodida; family Ixodidae; genus Rhipicephalus; species Rhipicephalus sanguineus. The sequence goes on from NC_051179.1 coordinate 94,756,119, forward strand.
GTTGGTGATTTATAGCATCCAAAAGTACAGCGCATCCAAGACGGGACTAAGCGAAAGATACACAACAGTGCTGTGTACGTGTGTTGCGTGTCCTTCGCTTCGTCCCGTCTTGGATGCGCTATACCTTTGGAGACCTTCGGGTCAGCAGCCGAGCACTGTAACCGCTACACCATCGCGGCGGACGGTAGGAAAAGAAAGTGAGGAGGACAGATGTGAAGGTGTGGAGGAGGGGAGAAATTAAATCATAGCATAGAAAGCAAGAGAGCGAGAAATAGAGAGAACGAAAAACCGAAAGAAAAAGGAGAGAAAGAGGGTATCAAAGAAAGAGAAAGAGATGGAGCGATAGAAAGAAAGAAAGAAAGAAAGAAAGAAAGAAAGAGAGAAAGAAAGAAAGAAAGAAAGAAAGAAAAAAGAAAGAAAGAAAGAAAGAAGAAGAAAGAAAGAAAGAAAGAAAGAAAGAAAGAAAGAAAGAAAGAAAGAAGAAGAAGAAAGAAAGAAAGAAAGAAAGAAAGAAAGAAAGAAAGAAAGAAACGAAAAATACAGTCAGAGAGAAAGAAAAGGGAGATAGAGGAAGAAAGATAGAAAGACCGAAAAAGAGAAATAAATAGAGAGAAAAAGAAATAAACAGAGGCAAAAAAGACACACAAAAAACAGAGAAGTGAGAAAGAGAAAAGAAATAGAGGAAAAAGAAAGAACACTTAGCAAAACAGCAACAGCCAGGACTGTCTAGGTGCCCATCAGCTTCGCCGTCTCTTTAGCTCCCTCGTAAGCTCCCTCGCGGTAGGGAGGTAGTTTCTTATGATTTTAGGCGGGCGCTTTGAAGTGACGCTAAATTTGTTCACAATTAACGATGCTAGCATGAATTATACGATACGTCAGAGCATTTACGATTCAATTTCGAGATTACCAGGTACAAAGCTACAAATTACACTTTAAAAAGCCCCCAATAAAAATTTTGCTCTCAGGGGTCGTTTCATGGTGTTTTAGCTCCATTTTGTATCAACCATTTTGTATCAACAGTATCAACAGTTCATTTTGTATCAACCGGATATTATTTCATTTTTTTTTTGTTTCCCGCATTGTACCCGCCTCAATAATATCCTTGGACCTTACGGTAACCGAAACAAACAAAAAGGTCCGGCAGATCCCACAAATTGTGGTAATCGATGTTAACCGAAAGATTGAATGAGAAGCTGCATATGCCGCAGTGTTTGGCTTCGTGCCCATTATTATCGGGCGTATCGACGCCTCTATCCAATTCCATTCACTTTATTTACTTTGAGACATACATACAAAAACGGTTGACAAAAACATTTGAGCCCTTAGCAAATTGCCATTTCGGGCCCGTACAATAAGTGCACAAAATAACGTACTCAGGCGTCAGTAACAGAACATGAAAAAAAAAATGTGTGCATTTTTACACTCACAATCAACAATAATCATTGTCAGTTCAGTGAGCAAGATATGAAAAATCAAAGAAGTGTCGTCTTTTCTTTCTTTCTCTCTCTCTCTCTTTCTGACGTCTGGCAATATAAACACGGTACAAAGAGTACTAAAAGATATAAGTAGACTGAAGTTTGAAAAGAAAATAGAATAATTTTATCATAAAATTAGGATTCGGCAAGAAATTGAAGATCATTTTTGGCAATGTCCTTTGGTGAGCGAGAAAAAACTAGGCTTTTTTTATCTCAACTGCCCGGGTATTCCGTACTTTTCTGCCAGTATATGCTAACCGTCGCCTAATGAATAAGTTCTGAACATCCGGTATGTGTAAGTTTTAGTTATCTCGACTTCTCGTGTGTCTTATGTCTAAATAGGCATAATTGTATGTCTGACGCATGCTTATGAGGCACGTCGACTACACTGTGACGCATGTAGGTTAGTTATATTCCTACGCTCATTGGCCACATAAGATCAGTTTTCGGGCACCTAAAAATGCGTTTTGTTTTGTGTTGGTATAGGGACACGTTTCGTGCATCTCCAGCTTGTCTCTTACACATCATTCTGGTTTTGATGAGCGTCAACATTTCGGCCAACTTTCAGCTAATATTCGTGTCTCCCGGATTATAGGCATTCGAGCCGACTAAACCTCTTCCCGTCCAAATCTCTCGTAGGCGCACGGTCTTCTGATCGAGTCGTTCAAGCTGATCCCGGCCTCTTTCTGGGAGGAACGCACCGCGCTCGAGTTGCAGGCCATGATGGCGTTCGCGGCATCCGTCATGGCCGAGACCACCGACAAGCAGGTGCTCGTCGAGATCATGACGCCCATGGTGGTACACATCGTGAGTGATGGGCATCACGGCCGTACGCAACACGTTAGATCCCACCGCGTGCCACGTGAGGAAGGGGTTCATTGATGGTGGCGCTAAGGTTCTCTTAATTGAACTGCAGTGTGTTCCTCAACAAGAAACTGCGAAAGCATGCCAGGCAGAATGATGTCCAGCTCGCAGATGGACTGGTTGATTGGGATTTATTCATTTAATTATCTACTTATGCAAGCGAGAACAGGCCAGATAGCCTGACGGAGGCCATTTATTGCTTTGCATACATTTCGGCACGCAGGCCTTACACAAGTATAGGCAGGCAGCACTTATGGGAAACAGATGATCAGCAAAGATTTCTTAACGGTGCATATTGTCTTAATTACGAACACGAAACAATAATATAATATTAACACAGAACGAACTGAGAAGCTAATCTACAAAAATGTAAAGCACAAACAGCAAGAAGAGGCAACATTGTATGCTCATAAACAAAATCAGGAGTAGCACAACGTGAACATTGTGCAAAAACAAAGAGATAATCAGATGCAGGTTGTAGTCAATACCAAACCTACATTCAAAGTAAGACCTTACGCAGACGCCTTAGTATGAGAAATGATTGGGGTGTCTTATAAATGTAGACTTAGCGCGCTACCTATGGAAGGCAGCATGTTCAATGCCAAGTACCAAATGTCCTAATAAAATCGACAGTATATTAGAGCGAATAAAAATTCCAGAATTAGCCAGGTTTAAACAAACGTTTCCAGGAAATATTATTGAATATATATGTTTCACCTGACGTCACGTTGAGCCCACCCAACACCTCCCAGCTTGTTTATAGAAACCTTGTCCTTGAAATGAAATATAAGTCTTAAATTGTAAAATTTGAATAGTTAACAACTGCATTCAAATCGTAATGCCATTCGTGCCCAGTATTGCCCTCGACCGCTCGATTTCCGGTAAGCCTACCACTGTTACATCGCTAGCGCACGGTTACCAGGGAAGAACCCGTCGTAAATTTTCATCGAAGAACTGCAACTTACTATTACACACGGCCCTTTGAGCAGCTAGTTATAGCTATGTCTGTTCTCGCTGCGTGTAGGCCGATATGAAGAGGACGTACGCAGAGTATTACGCGATACCTCTCATAGTGGGCGCCTCCAGCAACTGCATCATGCCGGCGTCGGTGCCATTCGCAATTCTGCACGGGCTGACCAAGGTGACTTTCTTCAAATTGGTGGGTGTTATAAACCGTGCTCACTCGACAGTGCTTCTCTGGCCCAGTACATATGAATCACATAATGTAAATTTAGATATCAAGTATGCAGCAGCGCAAGGTTCTCAGCTTTTCTGATAATAAAATACAAAACTTGAAACACAATACCAGGAATTTTCTACACTGCTCCTGAATTCAGCCATATACGTATACTTTCACCGAAATGCACCGTTGTAGTCCAATGGGCAGGATTTTCACTAAATTACATTTAAAAAAAACTGGTTAAGTCTCTACAGGTTTCAGGAAGCCAAACGGGTGTTTCCTTTTAAACAATGCTTTTCGAAGCGCAATTACGAGACGGTTGGTACATTCGTACTGTATCACAAGGAACATCCTCCCAACGTTGAAGACCGAAGCTTGGGAAAAATCAGGAGATGTTTGGAAGTACGCTTGTCCATTAAGATACGCTGGTGCACTGCGGTGAAGCAAATGGCAGACTAGGCAGTAATGTCCCAAACAGATGTGCATGGTCATTGTGTTTGAAAGAATGACAACGATGCTGGCAGAAAAGCGCTTAGCATAATGCCAGCTGTTAGTAAAGCTGAATTGTTATAGAGAACGCGCCTTGAGCATGAAGTTGCGTAGTTCCACTGAGACTTGTATTTTGAAAGCATTTGCTTCTAGCAATTTATTTCTTAGTTTTGTATGGAAGGCTAGACATCAGGCTGGAAAGAAGAAAGCTGAAAACAGGAACTACATTGCTGCTTCGCTTTGTCATTTGTTGGTTCACTCAATGTAAGGTGCTTAGAAGCAACTAGCGCGCTCTGCATGTTGACTGACGCCTTTGCAGTGACAAAATACTTGTAAACATTGGAAGTTAATCATATAGGCCTGAAGCGGAACTCATTGTTTACTGCAATACGCAATATAAGAGACTTCAGTGAGTTCAAGTAAGGTGTGACATATATGTGCTTGACGTGCATCTTCGTCGTATTTTTTCCTTCTTCTTCGTGATGCAATTTCCCGCCGTTTTTTGCGTCCCCCGCAGCTCCTCCTGGGCCTGTTTGCCAAGATCGTGATCATCAGCACGGTCATCACGACTGTAAACATGGTGGACCGTTTCGGATATTTTGGCAGCCAGGCACATGCGGACTGAAATGCCTCGGTGTGACGCTATTGTGTAATGATATTGTTGTTGATGTTCTCTGTTATATCATTTTTCGCGTCGTAATTTCAAGTCACGCCATTTGAGACACATTGCGAACAATATAGTTAGATAAGCAAATAAGCAACTGATCTCTTCCGACACTCTCATTACACCCAAGAGGACCTATTTTGCGCTTGCTATCATTTTTTTTTATTCGTCGCTTATGTGCCGTTACTGCGAATCAGCGTTTTATTGTGCTGGACTGCGCATGTTCTGAGAAGCGAACGCAAGGATATTTATTCGATTCTTGCCAGACTCTTCGACTGACATCGTGGAATGAAACTGCGGGAATATTTATTACCCAACTTCGACGATTGTCTGTACTGCGAAAAATAAAAAACACTACGCTTTCATGCAAGACGCCGAGGTGTCTTCTTGACATCAGATAACCACCGCGTCTGCAGTTACATAGCATTGTTGGTCAAGGGCTCGCGTATTTGAAACAGTACAGTCACTCTGAGTCTTGGTTGCCTGCAGCGCCCAGTGCACGTTGCGTTGTTCCGAGATGGCCACGCACGATCACGACTGTCAGTGTGCAAGTGATACTCAATACTACGCAGCATTACAAGCTGCGGCAGCATGAGATAGAGCACCAGTAAGGTTTGAGTCTAGAACTATACAAGTGCTGAACACAGCAACGTTTTACATACACGAAATTTGCAATCGCAGCCTGGAACTTTGCTTCAGTAGTAATCTCGTCTTCGCATGTGACGCTTGCATGCGTTAATGATTTCTAGCAGCTACGTGTTTGATCGAGATGTCTTATTTAATAGAGTTTGTCACCCTAATCTGCGTAGGTTGGTGAGCAAGTTTGTTTATTGTGGTCAAGTTATGTAACAGCAACCGTGTGCTGAGGAGCGTGAAGTACACGTGTTTTTCGAAGCTTGCAATTTTTTTAGTCTGTTCGTTGCCGACAATAAATCTAAGTGAGAATTCCAAAGCAGCCGGTCGTCTGATGTCTGTATTCTTTTGTCTAAAAATATATACAGGAAGTTGACTAATATACGACGTTAAAGGTGGAAGTTCACAGAGCCGCTAAAAAAGCATTTGCATTTTTGACATTGAACATGGCAGGAAGAAAACGATAAGTTAAATTTGAATTGCCAAATAGTGCCTAATACTCCAGCTATACAATAGGAGAAAATTTCACGCAAATAGGTCGGCCACTTATGTTGTCGATGGAAGCGAGGTAAGTGCAGAAGCTGGTCATGAAAAAAACGACTTCCAATGAGTTAGAAACACGTGCCGCCTTGGCTACGATGTACTCGCAAAGTACCATGGTGATGCGATGTACACACCGGCGGATCCATAGTGTATGGTGCGAATGTCGTGAGCCCCTCCCCCCCCCCCACCTCAATTTTCTAATGCATAAGCTGAGTATATGCGTTGACGCCCCGTACGCACCTAAAAGGGACCGACAACTCATTTTTCTCGACCCAGTTTTTTACGGCGCGACAGGAAGCTCACCCTTCGTAGCGTTTGTAGCTGCAGTGGTTTATCCGAAAAGCACGTAGTTATTTCATAAGCAGTATTTTTCGATCTGAAAGGCTCCAAACACGCATGGAGGCTTGCTCCAGCAACGCTGAGAATTGATAGCGATGCCGCTAGCTCTTGTGAAAGCTGTCGTTGTTCTGCTTTCGAAGGAATTACTGTAACTATGCTTAACCACCTTTATTTTGAGCGTTCCAACCGTTTTTGAAAATAGCAAGCTGTAACAATGAGATGAGTGGCTTTGTACACCTTCCCGGTATTTGTACAGCGTTGTGTGCGCCTGCGCCCAAGGTTGCCAGCGCCTGTGTCATGGATGGCTTGTCCCGGCGTCGTTACTCTCTCGATACACGAGCCAAGCCAATTAATCGAAAACGCAACTGTGCGTATGCACGGCCGCACCGAGTAGCAGCGCGCGTAATTTCTGAGACAAAGTGTAGCTAGCAAAACTATGTCGCTCCAAAATCTTAGTGACCTGGAAACTGCGTCCACGGTTATATGAGCACGCTGAAAAGTTGCTCAAGACGCGCTGACGAGCATGGGATCATTACGTCACGCGAAGGCAGCGCCACTTTAATGCATACTACTAACGCAGGCCTATATGTACATTATTATGAAGTAATACCTTTTAATATAAAGAAACGAACAATATTTCAATACTAACAAAAAGATCGTCGACCGCGTACAGCAATCAACGGTCACGTGGCCGTCTTCATCGGATCATTCATGTTTTTGCCGCCAGAGGCGCCACAGGTCATTTTTCGCGACTTTCAACTAAGAAATAAAAAATATAAATTCATCTCTCACGAAAAAAACAGGGTTGGTTTGAGTCAGTGCAACGGACAATCTTTACATCAGTGGAGTCAACTCATTTCATATTCTGGGCAGTTGTCGGTCCCTTTAAGGTATCAGACCTCGTAAAGTGACCTCCCCTTCGAAAAAATGTATCCGCCCTTGGATGCGGCCCACATATGCATAGGACCCGGGTATCTCGTGGTGCGGCGATCATCCTGATGTTCATTGAGGGCGATATTGTCATTAAAACTACGCTCTTGTGTCAGCAATTTCATCGGTGGGTCCAATCAAAATGTTATTGGCACAATAAACAAAGCTATTCCTGAACTTTACCTGCGCTAATTGACAACTTCCCAGCAGGAAGTTCCTGTACTGATATTTTTATTCGTACGCAAAGCCCCCTCTCGCCTTCATCACCCTCCACCTCCCTAGTTTGCAGGCACCGGCTGCTGTCTTTCACCTTAGACAAAATATCCACCAAGAGAGAGAGAGAGATACAGGCAGGGAAATTAGCCGTCCTACCAAGTACATACCACAGCAACAACCACACTCGCCATCGGGCCGATGCAAGCTACCCACGAGGTCACTGACCATTAGTCCTGCCGTCAATTCGACTGCAAGGCTCCATGCATGGCACCAAAGTTCTGCATAGCAGTATCGGTTTCTTGCGGCTTGGTGTAATCAGAGCCGTGTGCACAACACATTTTCTTCTCTAAGTCGCACGTGTTTGTCAGGACGACGTTAGTTTTGGTTGTTGAGTCGAAAAAGTGACTGTACGACGTCATTGTGAGGCTTTATGCATACAACTGTTGCAAAGATCCGCAAGTAATTTAATAAATGCGAAGCACTTTCTAGCGAAACAAAGGCACTTTGAGCGTTTCTATCTAGAGTTACTGTATATGCTCAAGGTAGCATATACAGTAACTCTATTTTTATCTACGTATCTATCTATCTAGCCGCCTACGTCCGGGTGCTCTCGTGATCGCCTCCTTAACTTGGTGTAGACCGAAATTGATGTGGGAGGATAAGAGGGTTTGACAAATATGACTTGTCTGGTCATGACAAGAATAATGTGAAAATCCTGTCGCGTACGTCGTCAAACCCTTTCCTCCAGACACGTGCATGGCACATACCCATTTACCGCGGGGCCACAGTGTACGGGTGTGCGCCACAGGTGATTGAAAGTTTATATCTACCCAGGAACAGCGAGAACAGGCACTGGCAATTTAAATGCGAGAGCGTCAAGAAAAACCGGCATCGGCAGCGTTGACCCGACGAATGCAAATAATAAAAATCAGGATCGTGGCAGGAATCGAGCCCAAGCATTCTGCGTGGCAGTCAGGTATTATACCAAAGAGCCACGCAAGATCTCGAAACCGCTTTGGAAAAAGACCCCATGCATGCGTAATGTCGGCGCAGCGTCAATTGTCGTTGCAGTGCTGGCTATCTAATTTTATAAACATTACATATGTACTGCTATGATACAGACGTCATGTCTGGTTAACGTCAGTTGTGGTTCCACCTGGTTCCACTGTTGGCTCCGCTTTTATAGCAGTGTAATAAACATTACATTTGTATTCCCATGATTCAGCAAGCTATATTCAAGCGTTGCTCGACCCCAAAGGAACACGCTTACGAAAGTTACGCATGATATTCACATCATGGCACCGTAAAGTGCATGTTGTTTCGATAATACTGGCGGCTGTGCTCTAACTTCAGTGCGGACGTTACGTCTGACCATAAGTTACGCTTTGAACGCCAGTGTAGTCGACGTTCCTGGTAAGCCCACGATGTGCACACTACTACACTTACAAAAACACGTCGATACACCTCGTAACGCTTGGCTCAAAGCCAAAAAATGCAGCATAGACAATTAATTAACTCGCTGAAGGCTTCGCATGAAACCGATTCTCACTAGGCGTGAGAATTGGTTTCATGTTATATTGCTCGACAAGCATCTAAAACGTCATATCTCAATTATAATGCTAAAAAAAAAGCTAAAGAACCCACTCACTTGATCTTTTGAACTTGGAGCGGCGTGAAATGTGTTAGGGTCAAAAGAAGGCATATCTTGAAGCGTGTGCTAACTATAGGTCCCGTAAAAGTTTACCTATATAAAAATAAAGTTGCTGCTGTACAGTCTTGGGCTCGCCATGTTGGCTGCATATCCGCACAGGAGAGCACCTCGGGGTAGAAAGCTAGGGACATTCTTATTTAATGCGCACTTCAAAGGCATTGTCAACCTAGAAAAACTGGTGAAGTTTGTGGTCTACGCGAACGACAGGCACATTTTCTTGGCTTCAGACATTACCTAAAGAACTTATTCATCATGAAAATACAGCACTAAAACAAATTAGCACTTAGGCGAGCAGTAATGGGTTGCCCATTAATGCTAGCACCAGAAAAGCGATTTTTTTGTGTGCGTGCGAGGCAAAGGCGATTCCACCATGTCTATATCTGATACTACGCGACTCAGAAATAGTTTGTAAACGAGTTTTATTCGTTGGGCGTGATATTCGCGGCAAGTACATCCTGGCACAAATATATATGACATATATACATATAAAAAACCTCCGCAAATAACACGACTGCTTTACAGACACAAAGGTCATCTGCACCAAAGTATCCTATTGGAATGCGTTGTTTTTGTCGCATGCAAGTCATTTTCTATTATTCGACTGAGTACAACAGTTATACGTAAAAGAGGAAAACTTATTAAACTACAAGGACATGTTTTCACTCAATTCCCCAGGACCACCGTTTAAACGAACTAAGCATGCTAAGGGTGGAAGACATTAGCAACTACAATCTGTGCATAGCATCCATAAAAGGTTTTTAAATACCAAAACTTAGCGCGTGAAACTTGGTCTATTTTGGCACAAAATCGACCCACAGAGTATAGTACACACAAACTTGAATAAAGAACATGCTTGCAGCAGAAAACGTGAGACGCAGTTCATCTAGTACCGAGTTGCCACTTTGTTTACTCGATGAACATCAATTACTTGATGAACAACTACTCGATGAGCAATATTAAGGGACGCTAAAGTGAAACAATAAATTACTTTAGACTGATAAATTATTTGGAAGCTCTGCTGTCGTTAATTTCGCCATCACGCTTTTATTTATGAAACAGAAAATGAAGGTCTAAGTTTCATTGTAAATTTCACGACGAAATCTCCCCACATCAATGTCACTGATTACGAAGTGTTTTTTTTATTGTCGTTGCATTGGCTCCACAAAATATTCTTAAGCTTAGCATGTTGTCTCTGGCCCCCTTAGATGACAATCCACTTCATGATTATCGATTACGAAATATGTATACGCCCCAGCAGACCCAGTAAGGACTATGTAGGTCCTAACCGTCAAAATCAATGACGTCATTTACGATTGGCGCGGGAACTTCAAAGAGGCGTCGCCAGTTGCATGTTCCCTTTGCGAGTTTTCTCGCTTACCAAACGCCTCCTCGCGGAAAAGTTGCTCTTTTGGTATTGTGAAAGGGTGATTTACTGGCTAGCTCCTTAATACTAGCGGGAAAAGGGTGACTGACTAATACGAGAAAAATTGTTTGACCTCTTTAGTGTTCCTTAAACATTATGAACAAGAATGTAAATAAACTAAAGAAACTGTTTCTAAAGATAAGCTTCTGAGTCCCAAAGTTACGAAATGTGAACGTTCAAAACGTTCAACTGTTCTTTTTTTTTTTATCGATATGTAACGTGCCTCGTTATTTTGTTCTTTCAACGACATACTCGTCTTTGTCTGTCCTTCGCCTTCGTCTAGTTTTGCGCTGTTACCCGAGTATCATGAACAATGAACTAGCCCGACCTATTTCGTTCTGCTCACCACCGTGTAGCTCCACTTTCACAAAGACAACTGTGACTAGAGTCGTAGTTTAATTAAGTCCACTTTGCCTCATTTTCTCGGATGGCTAGAGCGCGCATGAGCAGCTCGAGAGAAGAAGAAGAAAACAAAAGCGAGCTCGCGCAACGGTCTCCTATTCGGCGATTGTGCAAGTGTCGCGTTCATCGAAGGCCCATAACGTTCGTCAGGCAAGCTTACCTCGCAGACTGTCGACCGCGCTCTGACACTCGTGATGGGTGAGTTGTGGGCTATTTATATACATTTCCAGCAGCGTTGCTAACTAGTAAATGTTGAGCTGGCTCAGATTCGTGCTGAATATACTCGTTGTCGATTCGATGGCCACAATGCTTAGCGTCGTCGCTATGTGGTGTTGTCCGATTAGAGAGAGAGAGAGAGTTGTAGTTGTCTGCCTGTAGCGTCGGGGGAGGCAAACCGCACTGTAGAACCTTTAAGTTCTTTTATGCACCCGACGCTGTATGGCTCTCCGAAAGCTTTGCATCCCCCTAACCTAAGTACAAGTTCGCCGCATGGAACGTGTACATAACTATTGGACAAAAATGTAATGTTAGACGCTGTGCATAACGATACAGTATGCTTCATTAGATTGAACTTGCATTATGAATACCACATATTAGGTAACGAAATGTCGATTAAACCTCCTGTGCAAACATGAACATACAATATGTCACAGTAAAGGCGGAATTGATCATTATATCAAAGCTATAGACTCCAGTAAATGTGCATAGAGCAAAAACATACCGTGCACGACTAACTCCCATGTGTGGACTCTTGTTTTTCGTGGTGCTAAATGGCACTAGTGAATGCTTCTCAGTTTAGGTAATGTTAATTTCTACACGAATATTTTTCAGAGTATTTCATAAAATTTTCACAGAATACTACGCGCTGCTAGGTGGCAATAGCAGTACAATGGACATCGGTCGCGTCTGATTATAAAGTGTGACCATTCTTATGTCACGAAATATTTTGTTTCGCGCAAGAGCACTGCCCCAATCACTGATTATACTCGCGTGTCGGTAAAATTAAGGAATGTGTACCTTTGTGAAACGTGAATTTGCCACGGCTGCCGCCAGCTCTTTCGTATTATTACTTCAGCCTGTAGTCGCATGTAATCGTGTGTGACTATAACGCACCGGGGTTAATCTCTGACTGCATCATATCCTCTGACTGTACCTACCTCGACTTATTGCAGTGTCATGTTCTTTTCGTTACTATAAGGTAACATAGACATAATTTTACAGACACTACGAGCACTGAACAAAGCACCACGGCTACAACATCATTAACCGCGGCTACATCATTAACCACGACTACTGAACGTAAGTTAAATATCACCGACTGGCTCACGATTCCAGCGCAGACGTGGTCTCCACGTATGCATTTGCCTTTACCATTACGCCATTGGCTCGATTGTACTTCCGTCCGCAAAATATAGTGTTGTTGATACGGTTGTACTGTATGTATCTGCGCTTCCGCTCCATGCCGGAATGTAGTGACATTTTGTCCTGTTTCTGGCAAACTCGCCGCTTAGTATACGAGGATGCCGTAACGAAAGGACACAATGTATGGACGTGCGTTCCATTCTGAAATCGTATTCTCTGTTGCTTTGTTACAATACGGTGACTTGTCCCGAAACAACGCATAATGAACTGACTGTAAATTTTAGCCTTTCTTGCGCTTTCATATGCTTCGTTGATCTATCTATCTATCTATCTATCTATCTATCTATCTATCTATCTATCTATCTATCTATCTATCTATCTATCTATCTATCTATCTATCTATCTATCTATCTATCTATCTATCTATCTATCTATCTATCTATCTATCTATCTATTCCGAATAAGTCGACCTGCACGCGCGACGTGGCCTTGAGAGAGAGGAGGCCTCTCCAAGACAATGCTGGATGCTCATGCTCCTTGCCTACTTTCTGACGGCGCCATAGACAACTGTTCAAACTTGAGATCGCGTAGTGTTTTCCAGCGCGAACGATAGCGTGGCAGCTGTGGTCTTTGTTTTATCTACAGTTCTTAGCAAAGTGTGATAGTTGCAAAGTACAAGTGATATCCCTTGCGTGTGGAACACTGCAGAACTTCCATGCCTGTGACGACGCATGAGCAATTCTCATGCTTTAACAATTCGTGCGAAAAAAAAAAGAAAATGCCGGGACAAAATAATGCGATAAATATTTAAAATAAGGCGCGCCCCGGTCGCTGCGGACAGGAAAGGCCGTATAAACAAAGATTTTCGTTCGAAAGCGCATTTTTTCCATTGAGAGTTACCTTCGCTATAGTGTCCAGTACCGAGGTTGGCTAAGACATTTTTTGGAGAACAATTCTACACGCGTTCTTTAACACGAAATATGCCGGGGTCCACCACGGCTCCACTGACGTATTTCCGTCACGGAAATGACTTTGTAAAATATAAAGACTGAGAGTGGGCAAAAAAACCAAAAAAAAAGTTTTGTCACCGGGAATCGAACTCACGACCCCTCGCTCCGCAGCGCGAAGAGCGAAACGATTCGGCCACGGACGGTACGGTCTTCACAATGCTAACGGCGACCTATTTATATACACCATTTGCCGGTGGCGGTACTCAGAGATCGGCGTTACAGCGTGTTTTCGTTATCACTACCGAGATGGCGCGAAGGGCTCGAAGAGCGTAGAAGAGCGCGTCTGAAAGGTCGCCGTTGCGACGAGCGCCCGCGTCTACAGGGCGTGGTCGCTCGTGCGTGCGCTTATCTCGTGATCGCGGTGGTTTGTACGTCTCGCATTGAGAGCACGAAGGTCACTTGGCTCATTGCAGCGGCCGCTTTTGTGAAAGGAGCGCGGTGCTCACGCAGAAATAAGTTACGAATGTGACAGTTAGTTCGCTCTCATCCTGTGTATGTTCGTTCCGTGCGTCCTTTCTGCTTCAGCAGCGCGTTGCAAGTTTCGAGCTGCTTGCCGTTCTTCGCGTGACATTACAATTTGTTGCTGTGGCATTCATTCCTTCGCCATTGGGGCGAAAGAATGCGCAACAAGCGCTCAACTACGTCTCTGAAGACACGTTTCACTTTCGTGTTATACCGATTCCTATGACAGAGGGATCAGCCATGTTTTTTTGTTCTGAATGCGCCTTCAGGTTACATTCGAACACAGCTGATGCAATCAATGAGCAGATACGTATATATAGCTGTTTCAGCGTATGTTCTTTACTACATTTCTTTAGAAACCTCATCTAGCTCCAGATCGGCCATCATAGACCCTTCTACTATGCCAAAAGGTACAGTACTCATTCATGAGTATATATGCCCAACAATATATCTCGCAATTCATCCCTCACACTTTTAACATTCCTGTTTTTATACTCTTCCTTTGTCGCAAGCAGACGTGTGGTAAGTATTGTATATATATATTGTTACGCTTCTCCTAGGAAAGAGCGCGTAATATTTTACAGCCACTGTTTATTTCTTAAATAAAGTGTTATAGGCAATCGTCAAACATGCATAGGACAAGTCACCATTGTGCATGCTATAATACTAGGGTTATATGCATATTCGTTACAGCTAGAATTTTTTAACGTGATTAGTTACTAACGTGGTTAGCTAACAGTGTGAGACGGGGCAGGCATTTATACTATTGACAAAAATATCACGGACCCGCCAATATTACATGAACGAAACAAACTCCGATAAAAAGGTGTAGCAGTGTATTGAAATTCCGCTTACCTTCGAAAAGCTTTGCTACGGAAACGTCGGTTGCAATCTTAAAGACGGCGTCTGCTCCTCCAAGACCCTCTTGGAATATCTTATCTCAACGCTTTGCGCGTTGCTTCGACCTAAGCTATATGTAAAACAGTTAATGTGATCATATTCATGAGTAATTCAGTGCTGTGCTTGAATGGCCCTTTATTGCTTTTTTGCGATTTATTGTTTTCTAAAGATTAAGAAAAAAATATCCTCCTCAGAATGACTTCTTTCTTTGACAAACATTCCGTAATAACGTCGTCACAACGTGGGTCTGATCAGGATGTTCGACTGAAACTGCTCTTCTTAAACAAAAAGAAATAATTTTGAACAGTATTGAGGCTAGGAAACTAACACTGGGAGTACTTTTAGATTTCTCAAAAGCTTTCGGACAGAATAAATTATGCAACCCTACTAGATAACTTAAATTGTTACGGCATACGCGGAATTGATTTATATTTAATTAGAAGTTACATAACAGATAGAAATCAATGTTAACCAACCAATCATCTCGCTTAAGCCTACACACCGAACATTGGGCAGTTCCGCGACCACGCACAAACTATGGTCTTCAAACATTTTCCTACTGTCTTCCCTTCACACTAAATAAATATAAACTATGCGATGAAAACATACGTTATGTTCCTAAAAACGCAATGCTTCAACTAATATTATGAATGTCAACCTTGCTTTTGTGTTTCTTGAAAATGTGTGTTTCCTGCTGATTTTCATCACTTTGCTTTGTGTATTTCTATTTTAATGTTGCAACAAGTGGGAATTCTTGTCATGTTGCTGCTGTTATCGTATGGGGAGGTGGGACCAGTCAGGCTGCCTATATGCAGCTTTTATCCCACCGTTCTTGCTGTTTATACATGTTTCGTAACTATGTGGCAATAAGCTTCGAATATAAACACTCCGGGCGCACTTTTGCCGTCGCCGTCATGTTCCTTAAAAAGTCGAAGTCGATAACATCGCCCCGCGCGTCGTATGTTCTATGTGCGAGTGAAAGCGTGCGGGGGCTGCCGCCGATCGGTGCTGAAGCAGAGAGGAAACGCGCCGGCCGTCTTTCGCGCCGAAGGCGCATGGAGATAGAAGCCGCAAAGGGAACTGAGGGGCTCCGTCAGTGAATGCGCACTTTGACCGACCGGCTGTGGTCGCCCGCGGTGGCGCAGGTCGTATCCCGCATCTATAGACCGTTTTCACGGAGAGGAGGAGCGTAGCCTCGAACCGGTGTATTTTCGCCGCTTTCTCTCTCCCCCCCCTCATGTCCAACCGTCCGACCGCTGCCGCTGGTGTGTGCAGATTCCCGAGTTTTGCACTGTGTGGTGCGTGAGAGGTCAGCGTGTTTCCATTTTTCAACGTGCTGAAGCAATTGCGCTGCCGCAAATCGAAATGTCGGACGAGAACAAGTCGACAAGCTACCACTGCGCTGTGTTTGGCTGCGGCAACAGCTACAGAAGCGTAACAGACTGGCAGCCAAGGCACGCGAAGTGCACAATGCTTTTAAATGACTTCGCTTCTCTCAGGTCGCACGCCTTCTTCTCCGACAAATAGTATATTATATGGGGTGTCTGCACTAATGGCCATTTTTTCAAGTCATCACACCAGCTTGTAATTGTGCATGGGTGCTGGTACACTTTATCATCTGCACCAAAGAGAACCAATGTCAAGGCTGGCGAATATTACACAAAATGTTTGGCCAAGAGTTGTTCTCTCATAACATCAACCTCTCTGATTTTTATGCTACAAGACATGATTTACAATGCCTGCGGCGAGAAAATGCTCCATCTTAGTGCGTACAATTTCAAGATTATCGAATTAGCACTTTTCAATCTACATGACAAAAAGGCCCGCGTGACATGTGTGCTTTGGCGCAGGTACGCGTTTCTAACGTTTCGTCGAGAGCACGTTCTTTCTCGACTTGTCAATTTTGTGACGATACCTGGGGTATATCGTTACGACAACCGCACCTTTTTTTTTTTTCGCGCGGCAGCCTGGGTGTCGTGAATAATCGCCCCACGTTCGTTAAAGCCAGGCGTTACCTGGGCATGTGCCATCGTCGTAATGCTTCTCAAATACTCGCCAGAAAACAAATTGACAACCAAAAACGGGCGCCCTTTCGGCGTATCGCTAGTGCCGGCGGCTGGCGGCGAAGCAAGCTTACGCCATGCCATGCTTTCAGATGTGCAACAGGCTTATTTTCATTTTATCATCGTGTTGTTTCTACGCCGAATTTCGAGCTCACCCGTCGCACATCTATTTCTTATCCTGTGCAACGATCAGAGGCCACGAGCTTTTAACTACGACGGCGACACGAATCAACACAGGCATCGGTGTTTGTGCTCATGTCGTTCCATGAATATTGTATTTCAACGTGCCAAGCGGAACCAAATGGTCTGTTAGGGATTAGAGTTACGTTGAACTTGAATAATCAGGGCACGGAAACCCGGGAGTCATCTTAAACACTAATGCGCGCACCTAACGCGCAGCCTGACAATGGCCTACGTGTTCGCTCGTTCCATTTACGTTTCTCCGATTACTTGAAGAGTTGTCCTAAATGTTAAAGCTCTTTTATAGTGAATATTCCAAGAAACCCACAAGGCCAGCTATAACAAAACATACAAAGCAATTACCAATTTACACATGCTGCTTAAGAACAACATTGGCACTCTACTCCTCGTCGGCGCTGCTGCGGGAACGTCTCGTGGGCCGCCGCTGCTTGCTGTTTCAGCAATTTTGAAGCAGACAGCTAAGCGATTATTTACCAGCGCCTTTACACACACGAATCGTTGCTCTGTTTTGCCCGTGTACCGCGAAGAACAGCAATACCTCGTGAACTGAGCGTATACGCTGCATACACCGCCGCGGAACCCCACACACCGGAAGGGCGGCGAAACGCCGCAGACGCTAGACGGCGCTGCAGCGGTGGAGTGCTTTAAAAATGGCAGCCTCCTTGTGAAATTGATGTATAGAGGGGATCAGCGGATGGCTCATAGCTTTGTACGCGTTGTGCTCCCATCGCACAGTTTGCGTTGAAGCCGTACACAGCACGAAGGCCACTTTGCTCGTGCAGCAGTCGCCTTTCCGAAAGCAGAGAGCTGCGCTAGCCTTACTTCGTAAAACATTCCAATTTATTGCTGTCGCATTCATTGCTTCGCCCTTGCACGAAACTCTGACTTTTTTTTTCACAAGTTGGCTGAAAACGCTTACTGAAAGTGAACGTACGTAAAATAGACTAATCTAGATTTCTGCAAGCTCGCAGCTCAAATAAACGTTCGCTTCCGTTGAAATCGCTTTTCGGTTTAATTACTACGATGTCTCTGACCCATAGATCGTCAAGCATAACTTGCCGACGACCTACGGGCACACTGCATTTCCCCCAAAAAAATAAATTATTTAAAGCATTTGTCCGTTCTGAATATAGACGTTACTTCGACAAAGATGATGCCGAATTTTCCCACACTTCTTTCAGTATTTATGAACTCGAGGTTGGGTTACCATATCGACACATTATCAACATTATTTCTGGCATCATTGAGTAAACGCAAGACGAGTAAAAAATAGCCGGGGAGGCTGCCATGTGTGTGAGTGCTTCGATCGACAGTCTGCAGAAGGTGTGTGTGTGTGTATTGGTCCTTAGTCTGACTTGCTTCTCACATCCCTCGCCCTTACTAATGTCGCAGGTGTTCCCCTGCTGCGTTCTTTTTCACTGCTGGCATAGTGTTGCTCTTCCTCGTCGGGTTCACGCTCTTCGTGTTCGTAAGCGGTAAGTGGTTATCATCACGTTGTGGAGCCTTACATCACCTTACAGGCATTAGTGATGCATGGAATATAAAATGTTCTTTTTATTATACCAGGTACTTATAACACGTCACTTTTCGCAGTTGCAGAAGCAAATTACTACATACATCGATCAAAATAACAGGTTAGATGTGGATCAGTAGATCGAGCGATGTGTGCTATGGTCTATAGGTTTGTGTCGGTGTGTGGCCGCTATACTTCTGGGAAACGAGCGCGCACAACTGGGTCCGAATTCTGAAAGCATTCAGTTTGAACAGACGAGCGGGAGGGGTTATGCTCAGATCTACAATAGACTGAAATTTTCTCTTGCGAAGAATTCAAGCGCAACACGTTTTCCCTTTAGTGCTGGCCCTGATTAGCAGCACAGCGTCGCCGCAGTTAAGCTTGCGACTTCCGGTCGAATCCGCCGCTTTTCGCGGAGTAGAGAGAGCTGCTCCGTGGAGTGAATGTGGCGGCGGAGCTGCTCCAGATCTGCCAATGAAACATACAGGGAGCACTCTCAGTCCGCCAGTGGAACAGACTTGCTCCGAATGGAGCAGAAAAACTGCTACCGGAAATGCTCCGAATCTGCCAATGGAATTCACCATAAGCTTCACGGGGAGGGATGGCACGGAGGAAAGAAGTTGCGTGAGCGCGCGTCATGACCTTGAGCGTGCGTGATAAAATGCGATAGCTTTCTCCCGTTGTGATTCCAGTGCGCGAGTGTGGCTCACTGTGTAATGCTAGCATATATTTTGTAGCGCGGCACCGGCACGTCCCGTGGCAAGAAGCACATCTGATGATCTGATCCAAATGCCACTCTTGATTTATGCCGGCTATTGGTCAATAGCATGATACCTGCTGGTCGTCGTCAACGGGCGCCGGTAGCTCCGAAGAGAGTGAACACAGACCTCCCTCTGTATGAAAAGAGGGCGCCCGATACTGAAATGGCAACTTCTCTCACCCCGTTGCCACCCTATTTGCTTCACGTGGCTGCAAGAGTTGGCTGACATGTTCATAGCAGTGTCTGCTATATAAGCAGAATGTGTTCTCACCAAGCCCGGGGGGTGGTTCAGACCCATTTAATGTTTATAAGTAATCGTTGTAACGACACACAACGCATGCATAATGCGAAACGAGTTATGTGTACGTGTTTTCAATAATGCATGCTGTCTGCCCTACTCGCAGCGAATACGGGCATTGCGGCCGGATTGGAAGTCACGGCCGAGCCCGAACCAGAGCCCGAGAGAAGGGATACCGAAGGACGAGAGACGCCCGTCATTCGTCGTCCAGAGAACCGCTCCAAGTCACGCAAAGTAAAAGCGCCTAGGATCTATCCCAAGGGTCAGTACTATAGCGTACTCTGCTCCTTCTGTTAATTCAGGGCTTAAAGTCTCCCTTCATCGGAGGGATGGGGGGAGGGGGGCTCATAGGGCGGCGACACCCCCCCCCCCACACACACACACGCATATCCGTGCCAAGTGTCCCAAACGTGGCGCTCTCACATCGCAGATTTTGCTGATAAAATTTATACCTTTTTCCTATACACAATGGAGTAGTGTGGCAAAACATTTTTGCTCGAAAAAAATTTTCAAGACCGTTACACCCCCTCAAAGTTCGCTTGCTTTTGTTAAACTGCGCCTAATAAAAAAATGTATATAAGATCTATATTTGTGTATTGAGCTTCGAAACAACGCTTGCGCTACTACAGAGGTTCTGTTTAGTTGTGCTATTTAACAATTCCGAATTTTTCCTGTTTAGCTGCCAGCTATGTATCCTCAAGAACAACGAAACTCATCAAAATTCGAGTTTTTCTTAATGTAACTCAAACTCTCCCGAAGCAATCTAAATAATGGTGTGGTTTTCAGGAAAGTGTATTTTCGTACAAAAATGTTTAGCGGTTAAACAGACTACAAATCTTCGCGAACAAAATTATGAAATCAGCGAAAATGTGCGATTTATTGCATATTTGACCGTATTTTTTGTACTGATGCGGTCCAACTAAAAATCCTCATAATACGCCGTTTGATAAAAGACTTAATTGCCAAGTAATGCAAAAAGTGCAATGAAATCTTTTGTTTCTTAAGGAAGAAAATAATTTATGAATTTGACCCTGTGAACGTGCCTGCATTTCTTTCTGTTGCTGCTTCGCCGCAGTGCACATGGTCACTTTTGCACCTGACACTCGTCACAGGAGGAGGAAAGATGCGAGATGTATGTCAGCGGCTCATGAGAGCCCAAAAATCTTGTCGCCTTGATATCATGGCTACGAGTAATGAATTCGCTTTACATTGTGAGCTCGCCTGGCGGGCCCAATGGGAAGTATGTAGATTACGGTATCGTTGTAATCTGCTGTAGATTAGATTAGATTGTAATCGTAATCTGCTGTAGATTACAGCAGATTACGGTATCGTTGGCACATTGTGCTACAGGGCCGTCTGCACAACTAGTATGCACGAAAAAAAGTACAATGTGCATTATTTCTTTCGTTATGTGCATACTAGTTGTGCAGACGACCGTGTGCATCCAGCGGTACGATGACACGTGTTTTTTTTTTTTGTTTCTTGCTGATGCCCCATCAACCGAACAATCGCAATTAAATCATTATTCAAGACATTGGAGCGCTATAATTTCTCTGCACAAAGCACTCCTGCCAACAAAAGGTCAACTCCAGAGCTTGTCAAATGGGTGCCGCAGTGCTACAGTTGACCTGCCGAGGGGGGGCCGAGCACCTCCATAAAAATTGGAGGGCGGACCCCCCCCCCCCTGACTTTAAGCCCGGTACAGTTAATCGCTGCGAGATAGGGTTAAGAGATAGCAGCATGGTACTCGCGTAGCAATAAAAACCTCGAGATTTTTTTCAATTTTTTCAGTTGAAATATGAAATACAGCAGAACTTGGTAGGTGTAATACTCATTTCTTATATATTTGGTGAAGACATTAGCAAGAAGGCAGTTAATTATGTTTTCGATTGTCAGTGCTGGGCAAAGATACTTTGAAATTGTATCGCGATACGATACGAGATACTCAGTATCTTGTTTTCAGTTGTCGTTTTTTTTTTTTGTCACACGAAAGACCAAGCCCTGAAGAGCCTAGAAAATCTACTGGTGAGCGTGAGTGCACCATGCAAAAAATTAAGGCAGATTCGCATTAGAGGTGCCAAGCCTGAAAGAAGTGCGGAGCTGGACGGCCTTCTTTGTTTCTCTTTACTTTTCTCTTTCTTTCTTCCTGTGTTTCTTTTTCTCTCACCTCACTCTTTTTTCTGTCTTTTTTGTCTGTTTACTTCTATTTCTTTCTCTCTCTGTTTCTTCCTTTCTTTCTCTTTCTCTCTCTATGTATTTCTTTGTCTTTCTCGCTCTTTCTATTGTTCGCTTTCTTGCTCTTCTCTCTCTCTCTATTTCTTGCTTCCTCTTTATTTCTATCTCTTACTTTCTCTTTCTGTCTTTCTTCCCTTTCTTCCTCTCTATTTCTCTTTTTATTTCTATATATGCTATGCTTTTACTCTATCTCCTCCTCATTTTCCTCCTCCTCACCCTCTCTTCCATTTCCCGCCACTTTTGCTATACTATACTATACAAGGCTATGCTATGATCTTCTAGCGTGCCTGGATGGCCGAGTGGTTAGGACGCTCGCCTTCGGATCGTGGGTACGCTCTTTCTCTCTCTGTGTTTCTTTCTCTCTCGCTGTACTCGTACTCTCACCCATCAGAGTTGTTCCATCCCGCACCGGAGAAATCGGCGCACGTGTTTTGGGAGCGAAGCAGAAGATGAAGAAGAGGACTGATGAGAGCGCGTGCGGGTTCGTGATGATGATAGTTTCTGTTCGCACATACCTGGCGCAACGAAAAGCTTTAAAAGCTCCGCTCTTAGACGTAATTACAAAATGTTCCTAAAAGTTTCGGTTCCAACTGTACCCCGATGTCCGAACGCCATATGAGCTTCTGGGCACGAGCTCGCGCAAGGTATCGTGATTTCCACGGCCGCTCCACTCCGTCGGTCCCTTGGTTACGCACAAGCGGCCATCTTGAATGCATTGGTACCTGCCGTAATTAGTAATAGTGGTGCGTGAACTCACCAGAATTGAAACGGTAGCCTCACGTCACGCTAGTGTCGGTGTTAGTAGGTGCGCCATGCGAAAATCGACCTTAATGTCAAAACAAAATATCTTATCAGCGTTTACTGAGCTTGACTCTTGCACACAGCCGTTTCTCTATACAGGAGATTTATATGGCAGCGTACACTCGCCTTCGAAAATTGATGGCTCGAATGGACTGTATGTTTCCATATGGGTAAATTTTTTTTTCGAATTTCCGCAGCAAAGCCGACGACTGAGTGGGAGGAGAGGTGGACGGAAGATGAGAGCAAAACACTCACTGGCCTTGTTCCCGATAAAGAGCTGCTCCACGAAAAGATGACGAAGCAGATTCCCTCGGCAGCGACGACGACGGCAACGGTGTCCACGACCGCGGGAACAACCTCAACGAGTACCAGCGGATCGCAAGAAACCCGTAAGAGCTCAAAAAATTGGGGGACGCTTAAGCTTCGCCTATAAAAGTTGAACGCAATGGCGATATCCGGCCCCATCCTCATTGTGCTCTATTTCGCTTGTTATTATGTTCAGTCGCCCGGTCTCACACACGCTCGCACACACACACACACACACACACACACACACACACACACACACACACACACACACACACACACACACACACACTCGACGTACCTACAGTAAAGGTAAAGGTTTCCGCCCTCTTCAACAGCACTTTTATGACAACAGTGTACCCTCTACGTGGGGGTAAGAGAATGCGCGCACTAATGTGTATGCCCTTTGTAATGGGTGGCATGCTTTAAACCAGCAGCAATTACGCGCGTGATACTTTTTCGAGGTTGCGATGCACCCACTACGTGTTCGTAAGGAAATACGCGCAGTAATTGGTGGCCGGCATCAAACCACCAACTCGTTATGCAGTTCACATGGTGTGACGCCCGATGGCAATATACGCTTGTACCTGTTTTACTGCGATATTACATCTCGTACTGTAACACCTGTACACAGGACGCGTATGTTTGCGAAGCATTAAAGTTAATTTCAGTGCAGTTCCAAGCCAATGGAGTGGCTCTGTGGTAGAACGTCTGCCTGCCACGCAGACGTCTTGGGTTCGATTTTCACTCGAGCCTAAGTTTATTATTTATTTTATTTGCATCTTTCTCGATTTTTCGGTCACGGACAAGATGATGATTTTTCGCTCACAAACGGCGACGCCGACGCCTCCGTCGACACCGGAATTTCTGCGGAACGAGCTCTTTAACGCTATCGCGTTAAAATGAAACGTTATTTCGCCGAGCGCCCAGAGCTCGAGCCTTATTGGCCAGAGCCAAGAAAGCTCTGCTGGCGCTCAGGCGAAATTTAAGAAGTGATATTTCGGATAATAAATGTTTAGCCTACAAAACGTTGATCCGATCTATTTTTGGATGCGCAAAGATACCATGCGACCCACATACTCAAACAAAGACAAACTATACACTCTACGAAATGACCAGAGTCATTGACTCTCCAGAAGAGAGTTAACGTGAGAGTTCTCTATGTGAGAGTCATATATGTGGCAAAAAGAGTCTAAGTACTGTTTTTTTTTCTTTTTCATCTTAGAATGTAGACATAGTGCAAAAGCTTGCTTCGAGGTTTATAATTAACAAGTACCGCCGTTGTTATTCCCCTTCAGAGATGCAAATAAGTTCTTATGAAATATTGAAATGCTTCTATCAAGTTATTCGTCAGCAAGTAAAAATTGGGTCTCACCAAATATATGCAAATCGAACAACGAAATTCCTGACATCACCACAGTATGGTCCCTACCCCCGTTTGCCCGGAATAATTGCTTTAAGTAGAGTTCTTTTTCCTAGAACTATTGCAGAATGGAATTTATATTTCTTAATAATGTAATAAGCTCAGCAACGTTAGACACTTCGCTGGCCAGAATTAATGACTTGAGTGTGTGTGTGTGTGTGTGTGTGTGTGTGTGTGTGTGTGTGTGTGGTGTGTGTGTGTGTGGTGTGTGTGTGTGTGTGTGTGTGTGTGTGTGTGGTGTGTGTGTGTGTGTATGTGTGTGTGTGTGTGTGTGTGTGTGTGTGTGTGTGTGTGTGTGTGTGTGTGTGGTGTGTGTGTGTGTGTGTGTTGTGTGTGTGTGTGTGTGTGTGTGTGTGTGTGTGTGGTGTTGTGTGTGTGTGTGTGTGTGTGGTGTGTGTGTGTGTGTGTGTGTGTGTGTGTGTTGTGTGTGGTGTGTGTGTGTGTGTGTGTGTGTGTGTGTGTGTGTGTGTGTGTGTGTGTGTGTGTGTGTGTGTGTGGTGTGTTGTGTGTGTGTGTGTGTGTGTGTGTGTGTGTGTGTGGGTGTGTGTGTGTGTGTGTGTGTGTGTGTGTGTGTGTGTGTGTGTGTGTGGTGTGTGTGTGTGTGTGTGGGTGTGTGTGTGTGTGTGTGTGTGTGGTGTGTGTGTGTGTGTGTGTGTGTGTGTTGTGTGTGGTGTGTGTGTGTGTGTGTGTGTGTGTGTGTGTGTGTGTGTGTGTGTGTGTGTGTTTGTGTTTGTGTTTGTGTGTGTGTTTTCTAATTTTGCGTGCCTTTTTGTACGTATCCCTGAGAATGTGATGTTTGTGGCCTGAACGATCATCTGAGTGTGGTATTACCCTGTATTAAAGTGTTTATCTAAGTGTGGCATTGTATTTTCCCAAGTAGTATTTTTTTCTCTGTGCGAACATCGAATAGGTGCTATTATGACACTCTATCTTCCACCCCTGTAAGAGCCCTAAAACAGGGCTGACAACGTTATGAATGAATGAATGTTAAATCGCTGCAGGGCGGACAGTGATATTAATTTTAAACAATCTACTAAAAGGATAGGCACTGCTTGGCTCGGCGGGAACTTAACGCGTTGCTTTGACAAGCGTTCCTTCTTGCGCGCACGGGATGTGCGCACGTAACGGATCTTTTCCCAACAGCGCCGTATACGGAATCAATTTTTGTAGTCATGAGGACTACGAATAAGGACTTGTGTTCGTTCTGCATGGGATGGCGTTCTTTCTTAGCTCTCGACTCACGTCAAGCAGAATTGGTACCACGTATAGATAGCAGGGGTTCGTTCTTCATTTGCCTGCTGCTAAAGCGTTCGTGAGGTACGCGACACCGCAGAACCGCAGGAAAAAAAAAAGAATGTTCCACATTCCCCCTAGCCATCGCCATGAGTGACGTTGGCTAGCAATCCTATTGAAAGAAAACATAAGAAAATGCTGGGAACGACTGTGCCACCGAAGTTTGACGGGCTCAAGCCAATATAACATAAAATAGGATTAACAAAGTGCCCAAAGGTATTTTTGTGGAAAAGCCAATTGGAAGTAACAACAAAAAAAAGAGGCACGGTAACGAGGTGTCCGACACGAGTTCAAAGAGAACAGATGGTCCTCACATGAAGCGTTTATTTGAAGTTGATAAATGAGGTCAGGCATAGGCGTGCGCAGGGGGGGGGGGGAGGGAGGGGGGGAGGGGCGACGGCTCATCGCAGCGCCCCCACCCTACTAAGTCAATGTATGGGGCAGATTTTGCGCCCCCCTCCCTTTTAGGTGACTAGAAGTGTCAATGTACGGGGCAGATTTTGCGCCCCCCCCCCTCTTAGGTGATTAGGGGGGTCGGCCGCACCACCTGCCCCCCCCCCCCCCCCCCTGTGCGCACGCCTACCCTTACGAACATGCCAGATATGGCCCATTTATGTTTTATATACGGACGTATATGATCAAATAAGGGGACATATAAAATCATATATGGCCATATATGAATTTATATAATTATATAAAAGTGTTCATATAAGTCCATATACTGCCATAACCTGCCATACATGGCTTCACATAAGGTCATGTACTGCCATATATGGCTGTACTGATATGCATATAAGGGCACTTATAAGGCTATATAATTCAATATATGAGTGTATTTATATGCATATAAAGGCTCTTATAATGCTGTAACTCCCATATATGGATGCAAATATGAATGTAAATGTGTCCAAAAATCGCCAAAAATAAGGGAACTGAAGCATTTGCTCGCTGCCTTCATAATTACTTTTTCTGTGGTGGGAGACATCTTGAAATGACTAGGCACACCAATTACACCATAATTAAACAAAATAAATTAATTAACTTTTTAATTAGCGGAGATACGCGGTCGAGTCAAAAGGGAGAATTGCTGTCCTTCCGGCGAAAAGACCATTGCCGCTTTGACATCTTGAGAAATCCGCCTCTGGTAATTATTGCGGAGCAATGAAATTGAACCAAATTCACTGGCGAAACCAAAACCGTAGCTCCAATGAGCGCAACTGGCAAACGACCAGAATGACGTCACTATTCACGACGGCGATTGCAGTGGTGTTAGTTCTTCTGCATTTGTTAACGTACGTGCACCATACGTGCTCTAATTGCATACGAAATCCGCACAACCCCGAAGCGAAGTCAATTAATCGGTGGCTGGTAAAACAAGCTCGCTCATTCTGGACATCTCGGAAAAGTAGTTGCGCTGTTTCGAGTTTCGGTTTCGCCTGTGAAAATTGTCAGATTTCATTATTTGCTAGTAATTGCCAGCGGCTGTTTCGCAAAATCAAAAAGTGGCAACAGGCTCTTCGCAGAATTAAGGGCTGCAATTTTCCCATTTGACTGGACCACTTGTCTCCACTAATTGAAAGTTAAATAACCCAATTTCTTTGATTCCTGTCGTAATTTATTCCTCTGCTCAGCTTAATTTGCCGCCACAAAAAAAGTAATTATGAAGGCAGGGGGGGGGGGGGGTGACGGCTCATCGCAGCGCCCCCACCCTACTAAGTCAATGTATGGGGCAGATTTTGCGCCCCCCTCCCTTTTAGGTGACTAGAAGGGTCAATGTACGGGGCAGATTTTGCGCCCCCCCCCCCTCTTAGGTGATTAGGGGGGTCGGCCGCACCCCCTGCCCCCCCCCCCCCCCCCCTGTGCGCACGCAGCTCCCACAATCACGTACACTCACTTGATTCTGTTATGGTGTCATCGCAGATGTTGGCAAACCACGAAAACAGCAAACAGAAACGAAGAAAAAAAGTGCACGGCGGCGGCCGCAACAACGCGCGCCGTCGAAAGTCTCTAGCTTTTTCGCCTTACCGGCGAGGCGTGACCAACTTAAGTGACTAACGCGTACGTGCTGGAAGCATGCTCCAACTACGGTCTTTAAGCCAAGAAAAACCATAATATATAGTGCGTCTAAGCGTTCTGTAGACGGGCTTTTTTTTTTTTTTTCACGTTCTCACGCGCGGAAGCACGCTGCACACTCAAGGTTGATGGAAATGTTGTTATGAAGTAGACTAAAGCGCATCGCAAAACGACATCTTGCACCTTCTGCAGTGCAGACACAATGTGCGATCAGCAAGAAATGACCCTTGATCATTTTTTCATCGCTCATTTTATGGGCGCATAACGGTGTCAACCCGTTAACTGACAGCTTTAGTTGGGCATCCACAACAGCCCCGCGGACGCAGGCTGCTGTTGGAAATGGCTGGCAGATAACTTCCGTAGAGCTGCTGCAGACGCCCAGCTAAAGCTGTATAATTAGTACCCACGAAAGCAGTACACTCACCGTTAACGGGCGCGCGTTGTCCGTGTCCGCCGTTCCATGAATATTCCGCCCTCCAAGCGTGACTTCGAGCACGGAGCCTGGCGTCCAACGCCAGCCAAGATGCTCATTTTTGTTCGAACACAAAACTGCACGACAGGCTAGAGCACTGCACGGGCTCGGACCTACCCGCAAACCCGGGCCCGACCCGGCCAAAGTAGTTTTCACGGCGGGCCCGGGCCGGGCTCGGGCCTGAAGCTCCGGGATTAGGGCCGGGCCCGGGTTTGAGGTGGCGGGCTCGGGTCGGGTCGGGCTTGGACTTTGCTCCGTTCTTAAAGGGTCACTAAAGTGAAACAATAAATCGGTTTAGACCGATAAATTGTACTCTGAGAGACCAAACGGCAATAATTTCATCATCAATGAGTTTATTAATAAAGGAAAAAATCAAGGTCACAGTTTCATTTTGAAATCTGCGCACGTGACGTCACAGGTTACAACTGTATTCGTCGTATTTTGGGGACATTGACCCAACGAAATTTTCAGAAACTTGGTATGTTAAGTCTATGACCCTCCCAGAGGTCAATGCACTTCATTTTTACCCACTATAAGGCACGTAGGGCCCAGTAGATGCCGTCAGAATCTATGACGTCACGGCGTTTGCTGAGTGAATTTCAAGGTGGCGTCTGCATAGGCGTGCGCAGGATTCACCATCAGGGGGGATGAAGGCTCATCGCAGCGCCCCCCCCCCCCCCTTGTAAGTCAATGTACGAGGCAGATTTTGCGCCTCCCCCCTTTTAGGTGACTAGGGTGGTCAATGTACGGGGCAGATTTTGCGCCCTCCTCTTAGGTTACTAGGGGGCGGCCGCCCCCCCCCCCCCCCCTGCCCTCCCTGTGCGCACGCCTATGAGGGCAGGTGCCACTGCAAATTTACAATGGGGAGACGCGGCCAGCGCAATGGAAGTGTGCCGCATGCACGATGCGGAGGTTGTGGATGTGATTCTCGCCGGCGTCAAGAGTTGCCTTTTCGTCCAATTTCATTTCCCCGTATATGATAATTGCTACAACTCAAAAATGCATGCAACGTCATCATGCCTTGTTTGGTTTTACTAATAGCTGCCTTCATATATCATAAGACAACATTTTTCAAGCCTTCCACCACGCTTAACTACCACGATCTTAATCTAACCCCTCTTTTGCGCGTACTGATATTTCTAAGTAAATTTCTTTCCTGCACTACAGAACTGTGGAATTTCATACCTGGTGGCATTCGTTCACTCCTGTTGAACGACTTTGTCGGTGCTATTGTTGAAAACCAGTGTGTATAGCTAAACTTTAATATCGCTGATGTTGTAAAGACTTTTGTTCTTCCTTTTTTCGTTTCTTTTTTCCTTCCTTTGGGTGTGTGTGTAGGCACAACGATTGTGTAACCCCGACTGATTATAACCAGAACGTAAACCGATTGTACAACCCCACTACAGCAATAGCCTTCTTAAGGAGCTGCAGTATGCACTAATAAACCAATAAAAATAAGTAAATATCATTCTGTCTAACGAAAACAGACCCTGTCGGACGATTATTCTTTTAGCCTTATGTTTTTCGGAATGTAATAGTCTAAGCAACACGCAGTCAAAGGCTGGAAGTGATGGCAGACATTCACACGCAGCGAGCGCGAATCATCCGGAGGCCGGTCTTCGCCAGAACGGCGGAGGTCCCCAGCAGCTTCCCGCCCGCTCGCTGGTTTGCGTGCTGGGAGGCCGGTCCAAGGAGTACGGCCCGCTGGTAGTGGACGGCCTGTGCAACGTGGCCCTGGCGCCCTTCTACGTGCTGCCAAGTGGCGACACCTTCCTCAACGATGGCCACGCTGTCACGCAAGCCGTGCTCCAGATGGCTGCCAAGGCCATCAAGACAACTTACGGCATCTACGTACCGCTCAAGTACGCTCACCATTGGCGCGCGCAGGGTCTGCCATTGTTCTTCACATGTTTGTGAAAAATAGACCCACTGGAAACAAAAATGTGCACAACAAACTGCACATTGAGAGGGAAGCACAGAAAATGAATTCGTCTTTGACGTGGTATAACAAAAATAGAAGTTGCATTTATGCACGGTTATTTGTGGCTGTGTACTTACCAGAACAAGATGCAGCTGGTAACTACGGCGGCTAATTCACGTGCGGCCCGGTGGGTTGCGCCCCCCCCCCCTCTCCCTCGTGATTGACGCCTCTGCCTGGCTGTTGTTGCTTTCTACAATCTTTCACCATGAAGAAGCCAAAGATATTCAACAAATTACTTCAACAGTGGCTGCTCTAATATAAATTATTTCTAGATGCCATATGAAAGGAAATAATTTGAAATGTCATCATATTTCTTTTTTTCATTTCTAGTGAACTTTTATTTACAGATCTTATAAAGGAGCCCCGAAGCCCAATGTTTCGGAGTTGTCCAGTTAGTTTCTGCTGCTGTTCACGTACCGTCATCAAGTGCTGTGCCTCGTGCAAATGAGACGACCTGAAAAATATGTCGCTTTACTTTTAGGAAACTGCTTCAAGTTAAAAGCGACCTCAACAGACAGAAAGCCCAGGGCCGGATGAAAACCTACTGGATCGAGCACAACGTCTACCACTATGCACTTCTTGACCTGGAAATTGGGCCCAATGGCACGACAGCTTCCAAGGTGGTCGGACAAGTTTTCGCCGTATTAAAGGTAAGCGTGAGCAATGCTGTACAAATGTGTTCACGTGCCCATGTGCTTCATTTTTAATTATACGATAATGTCGTTCACGTCTTATGTGTTCTCTCAGTGAATATCGCCTAGTTTCTCATGTTCAAGTACACAAACATACTATCTGGAGTGAAATTCAATGAACTTTGGCTGTATATAACTGACCCTTGCGACTGCAGTAATCAACTGTGTTGTAAGGTCTTTTGATTTTAAATAATTAATCGATGCACTAGTCTTCAAACAAAATTGCAAAGCTCGTTCGCATTTTTTTCCAGTTCCTCTTCTCATCAACCAAAGCGAACCACTTCTAGTTCACATATGTGCGTTTTCTTTATCGAATAATTTTGTATATTTTATCTGTTTTGGCTGATGGTTGGACTTCCACCACCGAACCAAAAAAAGAAATGATGAATAGGATTACATATCCAGTCGTCTTCGCTAGCGCTACAGACGTCCTGGTTAACGCCTGTGTCCTCGACAGAATTCCGCAAACGCAACGTAGATATTCTCATCGCAACAAATATGCGTATTAAAAGAAAAACACTCCTTTAAATCAAGCTTATGAGCGTTCGACTATTCGCTTACATTGGCAAGTGTCATCGGTGATATCTAAACAATCTTTTTTTCTTGTTCCTGCGGACGTGAGTGACCCTGACCTTCATGACGCCAAAAACTAGCTCGCTCAAAACACGCCAAGGATGACAGGGTGCCTTTGACATAGACAGGTCCCCCTATCGAAACGTCTTTACCATCGGGGCAGAAAACTAGGGGCTTAGGGAAAGGGTGCAACTTAAATCGACGACGACGCAGCCAGCCATGGAAAGAAAAATGTAGGTGTAACCTAAAGGGGCAAGAAAAGAGCAGAGTTGGCCAGGGAACAAAGGGGTGTTAAGGGCATCTTAGTCGAAACAGATGCAGAGCGAAGACAAGGTGAGCTCTGGTCATTAAGAGTAACAGATTGGATTCCAAGAAAAGGCAAGCGTGCGAGGGGGAGACAGAAAGCTAGGCAGATTATACTGAGAAGTTTGCGGGGAGGCCGCAGCAAGAACAGGAGAGGCGTTTGCCCTGCAGTGGGCGTAGTCAGGCTGGCGATGATGATGATGACTGAAACGTCGGTGAGCCTCTCAGAGGCATCTATTCCTGTGCGTTCAACCTATCTGCACATTGTGCTTCCATCCCCCCCCCCCCCTTACTTTGGATTCTCATCCTGCCACGTCTCTTCAGCTGTTCGCGAAAATCCAGGAGGCGATCCGTCAAGAAGTGTCGACCAAACACGAGACGGAAGCGCTGCCCGATGCCTACGTCATTCTGGGTGTCCACCTGTGGATGCCCACCAACGACAAGCTCTTCAAGGCACTGAAGAAGAACGTCCGGTATGCTGTGCTTCTGCCCTTACGAAGACCACTTGAAACTCTACCCAATTTGGTGTCAACAGAATTTTCAACGCTCTCGTCTTCAGGCAACTCATATCTGTGGCCTCATCAGCGTAGTGAGCATTTCACGTGTCGCTACTATGAAGGATGGAGCGAATGTTCGGCCAGATGTTGCGATATTGTTCTGTTGTTGTGCAACGTAGAAGAAGGTATGCTTAATAGACAGTTATAGTTTAGCGTTGGCGTGATAGCGGAGGTTAAGGGAATAGCGTTACCGTGCCGCAAACGTTTGTTGCAGACAGAGCGTTTTAGTTTAGCGGGATAGCGTTTACGCGAACAAGCTGTGACGGTGGCGCCACCTAGCGGAGGATGGATGCGTTAAAAAAAGTGAAAAGAAAAAAACTGAGAATGCTCGCCTGTATTCCCGCACGCAGCAATATTACTGCTTTCTTGGAAACAATAAAAGTAAATAAATGTGAACCACGCAACAAAGGCGAACATTTTTATGTTCCAGATTCCAGATCTTCTGGTTAGGCCTAGGGACGTTAGAAATGAGAAGCGATCTCAAAAACTACGCTAAGTTGTCCGTGCTACTCGGTCGTCGAAGCTACCTGAAGGCAAGCGAAGCCATTTTACACAGTCGTTTGCTACGAAAGAAGTGGCGCTTACAAAAAAAAAACTTACACCCTATCTGCAGAAATTCTACAGACCACGAGTCACCCCTGATTCGGAATGCGGAAAGAAAAGTGACAGACTTTCTGTCACCCCTTGTCACCTGCCAGTAGGCAATTGGAACACCCTTTCTGCAGAAAGTCTGCAGAGCATTTGTAGCCGCCTGGATGCAGCATGCCGGCAGAATGTCTGCAGAACGTCCGCAGAGCGTCTGCAGAATTTCTGCAGCATTTCTGCAGAATGTGTGCGGAGCTTTGTCGCGAATGAAAAAAATAAAGAGCTACCCTTTCCATTAGCACCACGAGTCAAGTACCATGCAGCATTCAGGGGTAGAATACCGTACATACACCCACCAACACACGACCACAGCGTACACGAAGCAACAGCAAAGTAAATACCGCACACTCGCGCTTCACAACCCAACTCCGACCACCCGGTATATATATCCATGGTATCTTGACCTGCCTTTCAGTGCCGGTGGGAAAATTCCTACGCTTCAACATTTTAAATTTACACGTTCACAGAATGCATGTAAATTTATGCTGGATGTTGGGTAGCCA
The DNA here is from genome assembly GCF_013339695.2 of Rhipicephalus sanguineus. Taxonomy (NCBI): domain Eukaryota; kingdom Metazoa; phylum Arthropoda; class Arachnida; order Ixodida; family Ixodidae; genus Rhipicephalus; species Rhipicephalus sanguineus. The sequence continues at coordinate 94,789,414 of NC_051179.1, forward strand.
TAAAACGCAGAGATTTGTTAATCTACACCCGCCAAATGTGCAACGCTATTTTAATTAGCGAATTCCAATTACCAGCTGGCAGGCTGTCGCGTGGTGCTCCAGAAAAGCTGCAGCCTTTCTGCAGAAATTCTACAGACCATGAACAACCCAGGTGCAGAGCACGTGAAGACAAGTGACAGACTTTCTTTCACCCCCTATCAGTGTGTGACTGAAAGGTGAAATTCATTTAATCATTGTTATCAAATGTGTCACGGTCCAGAATGTATAGATACATACATATAATATACATCCACACGCACGCACTCTGGGCGCTCATTATCAGAAAAGTCTGCTAGGGGTCTGCAGAAAATCTGCAACTAGGTCTATATGGGAATGACTGGTGGGTGACTGAAAGGTGAAATTCATTTAATCATTATTATGAAATGTGTCATGGTTCAGAATATATAGATACATACATATATATTATATACATCCACACGCACACACTCTGGGCGCACATTATCAGAAAAGTCTGCTCGAGGTCTGCAGAAAATCTGCACACCAGGTCTGCAGAAAGGTCAAATCTACAGGGAGGTGACTGGGGTGACTGGGTGGTGACTCATAGGTGACAGCCAGGTGAAACCAATTTTTGCCCACATCAACGCTGAATTCAGTTCGAAGCGGGCGTCCAAAACCGCGGCCATGTTTTACATACACTACGTTAACCACGCAAACATGGTAACGCTAAATCTGAAAAATAGCGTGCGTACGGTAAACGCTACGGGTCGTTTGACGTACTGCGCATGCGCATTTCGGTCCCGCTATTCCGCTAAGCCCGCTATTCCGCTAAACCCGCTAAACTATAACTGTCCATGTCTCCTGCACAACGTTTGCAGGCACTGGAAATCGCAGCAGTGGGTGTTACGAGTACAAACATGCAGTCGGGTACGCCGAGAACATAATAAGAACAATCGCAGCGCAAGGCTTTTAGCGATGCCGCGAAGGAAGGACAACAGTGTTGGTGGTCGAGGTGACTTATGGAGCAAAACAGTATTTTGAGATACTTGTTTCGTATAGTTACGAACTAAAAAATGCCCCCACCTCCCCGAAGGGAATCGTGAGGAAATGCGAATGCATTTCTTGCGCCGAGAGAGGGTACCGTTGCCGTCAGACATTCGCCTTCACCGACTTCTGCCATCGCCTTGAGAGGCGCCCAGCCAGCGAACGGCCGAGAGTGAGGCGCGAGCGGACGGGAGAGTGGGGCGCCAGCGTTCTCGGCTCGGCGTTGGCGTTTCACAGCGGCGTCTCGAGCACACATTTCCGGATGTTCTTGAGAGGCGCCCAGCTAGGCCACCCTAGCCCAGCCAGCGAACGTCGAGAGTGAGGCGCGAGCGGACGGGAGAGTGGGGATCAGGGAGAAGAGAGAGCGAACGGCGAGAGAAGGAGCGGCCAAGCACTGCACCTACCCTCTCCTACACTCTCTCGCACCACATGCTCCGGTTGCTAGGGGCGAGGATAAGCGCGCGCGCCCGCAGCTGTTGCTATGGGAGAGGGCGCCGCGGACAACGCCAGATGCCTTACATAGCCCGACTAAGAAATGCATTCGCATTTAAAACAAAACGCTGGAGAGGCAAGGGCGACAGGACTGTGCATGCCTGGAGTATGGCACTGGATCTACGCGGTGTGTTCGTGTATGTGTATATCCGGCACTGCATTTCTCATTCAACCTGCCCCATTCTCCAGGAACATTTATCCCTTTGTTTTAGGATTTTCCTGCACTTAACACATCCCATCGATTCAAGAAAGTTGATGGCAACACCGTTTCAAAAAGATAACGTTGCGATTCTTGTTTAACAATAATTCATGTGCAAAAGCTTTTTGTATCCTATCACTGCATTAGGTAAGCTGAATTAAGATAATTTATTCAGGCTTTACGATCGCAAGCGAGACGGCGCCTCATGTTATGACATTGAAATCGTTTCTATCTGATGCATTTACTTTTGCTCTGCTTTAACTTTCTTGGTCGTCATGATGCACAGAAAACGGAAATAATTCGTTCTTTCTGTTCTTTCCTTCTATCGGCGTTCCGTCACAGGTCTTTCTCAATCAGCGCCCTCATAGCCAGGACTCACATCACCGAGCGCGACCAGGACAGCTGTAAGACCAATGGTCCGGCGCCGTACGAGATGGAAAATAACGACCACATTATGGGAATGGTAAGACGAAACTGATCACGGAGACACCTCGTGCAATCGTGAACAGCTTGTTGCTGCGCTGAAGGTCCGTCTTCTGTGGATTAAGAATGCAGCATTAAATCCACACATATACCAGCCCTCTAAACTAGGTCAATATCAAGCGAGAAATTTTTGTAGGGGCCGTCGTCAGGGTATGGCACTCCCCTATAATTAGGGCTCCGGGTTTTCGGATAAATCCGAAAAAAAAAACGATAAACACTCGGCGGTAAAATTTCTGACCATTCGAATTTATCCGATAAACTCCGATTTTAAAAGGGCATTTTCAACGTTCAAAGGGCATTTTCAAAGCTGAGTATCATCAATCGAAAGTAACGCACCTTCTTCAGCGGCAGCAACTCGTAAAATATGCTTGCGTCTATTGCAAAAAGCTTTAAGGTTGTAATACGAACAAACGTAAGTGTTTTCCTTTCAAGTATTTGTGTTTGTATATCTGTTTGCGCATTCAAACCTTCCAAATATCTAAAATGCACTTATTGTGTTCGCATGTTATCGTGTTCAGATATCAGTTCATCTAAGATTTCGGAGTATTGATAATAATAATAATAATAATAATAATAATAATAATAATAATAATAATAATAATAATAATAATAATAATAATAATGGGTCATTTATTTTTCATCAAGGTGATGCGGGAAGCTGGGAGAAAAAGCCGAGAAGCAGCTTGACCAGCTCCTGCCTCCCCCCCCCCCAAAAAAAAAGTACACTGGCGAGTTTACAACAGAGCACCTTATTAACAGGGTAAATGAACATGACGTGATAAAAAAAATGAAAGGATGGAGAAACAGCATTATGAACAACAATGCAACGCATTTTCATTGGAAATGAATTTAATAAGAACACATTGCCACAACTTATAATGCAAAATTAAACACCGAATTTCGGAGAATTGTATATTTACGTAAAATAAACTCCGATAAACGCCGAATTTCCTCTAAAAAAATAAACTCCGAAAAACACCCTCCGAATTTCAAGAAAAATAAACTCCGAAAACACGGAGCGCTGCCTGTAATTCAAGACCCTGATATGCTGATATTTCATTAGACCATGGAACTATTTGCACAGGTTTGAAAGTACGAAGGCATATAATGAAAAAATCCGTAAACAGGGGGTGGGTCCTCGAGCTGGTTCAGGTGGTGCAGGCGAATAGAACTTATAGCGACACCTCCTGTTAACTGATTTTTTCATCGCGAGCTTCCATCTTCCACTTCCTGCCGTTTTTTTTTTTTTTTTTTTTGGAAGGCATGTAATGCTAAATTGCTGAAACAGGGCTGATAGGCCAGAAACTGTCTTAAGCCCTGGAAGGCTTATGAAACATGAAAAAAGCAATTTCACTCAAGCCGGTAAAGGCGTTGAAAGTAATTTCTTCGGTGATATATGACAAGACAGTGTCTACGATCTTTGATTCGTTTCATACTGTGGCCAGGCCAACGCGGTGGCCTACGTGAGGACGTTCGCCTGGGTGCAGCGGACGTCCCTGGCCGTCTCGTTCACGCTGTGCACGCGCTGGTACAAGCCCAAGAAGGAGTTCCTCGTCGGCGTCAATTGCGTCAAGGACGCCGTGGCAGTGTTGCCTTCCGGAGCCGTGAGTGTCGCCGTCTCGCTTCTTCCGTCTCGTCCCATTCGTCTGCACCCATGTGAACCGGTTCACGACGCTGCACGAGAAGTTCATAAATTGTGCAGCTCGAGTTCAGTGGCGCAGGCACAGCGCGACACAAGAAACGACTGGCGAGGTGCAAGCCTTAATTTTGTCCGCTTCATGTAAACACCATCCAGGTAACCTTGTAGCGCGGCAAACCGCATATGTGAACGGTTTGTGAGGCGGAAACGCACCTTATTTCGCGTTATAAACAGAAAACGCGCGCGAGTGGGCCTACGTCGAAATGCTGCGTCGTCTGCTGCTCTGCTAGTACGCAGGCGCACATCTGCACCAAGCCGGCACCTTCAACAGGGAGGGTGCAAGAATATTGTGAACCAGCGATGCACCCCTCCTACACTTGGAAACGAAAGACACGGTCCAGGGGACGTCATTGCTGCACCGCTGGAACGAATGACATGCAAGGTGCAACACCTCGTGAACTGGTTCAGATGGTGCAGGCGAATAGAACTTACAAGCGACACCTTCCACCTCTTCAACTGTGCCTCCTTTTCCTCCTCGCACCAGCTATCGTCCGCCATGTTCTTCCTCACTCGAATGTGCGAAGCAAGAAGCACACAACGTCCTGTCGTGCACTCGTTCTATAGATGGCTTGCACGTGACGTCATGGGCGCAGCTTCTTAAAGGAACTGGGACCCCACGATGGCGGCTTTGATGACAAACAAGTTGCGTCTATGTGAAAACGACGCGGCAGGAACGTCTCCGTGCGTAAATAATGAAATAACCTGCATGTGATGTTTTGATAACATTAATGTGACACCGGAAACTTCGCGTCCACACATGCTGGTGCGCCAACACGGCGCTTTCAGTGACGTCAGTGTAAGCCATTTATTATAAATCACTTTAGAAAACGCAGAACAACTAAAGAAAGTTATAGCGCTAATTTGAAGAAAACGCACTATCGTGGTTCCTGTAGGACCACCTCCACTACGGCGTCTCTCATAATCATATGGGGGTTTTTGAACGTTAAACCCCAGATATTATTAATAATGAAGTGTAATCTTTCGTGTATAGCCATGCGGCGTCGTTTTCGGCGACCTGGAGATCTAACATGTTGGTATAACCAACATGACCGATGGCGTCAGCCACGGTTGGAAGAGCATTGGCGCGCAGAAAGAGCTCGCAGCCCGACCTTTAGCTCCGACCACTCTCCGACGAATAGGATGCGTCGGCGGTGATTGAAACTTCTTTCCTTTACCTACCTTTAGTAAAGGGGAAAAAATGAGCGTTCCGTTCTGAAAAAACAAAAAGAAACGCCTCCTTGCAAATAAGAGCACGAACACACCGTGGCAGCAACAGTGCCGAGTTCATTATCAGTTGATGCAGACGAAGATGTGCAATCCTGCTGGGAAACCTAAGCGGCTGTAACCGCCAAAAAAAATTCAGTTGATGTTTTAGAGTATTGTGATACATTTTGCCGCCTATCCATGGTTCCTGATCTCGTGTATCTCAAAGAGCAGCCAAGATAAGTTTCAATGATTTGTATTGTATAGAACTGTGTAATTATATTTCGTGAAGAAACAGTATATAAATGTAAGAGAATCCCCCCAACTGAAGTCTTTCCCGTGATCCAGACTTCAACTACGTGATAAAACACACCAATGGCAGTGTTGCAAAAAGAGAATGAGAAGTTGTTAACAGCAACGCCATGTGTATACAGATCTGGGCTTTCCGTTACGTGTGCTACAGATAAGCTTTTGTTTTAATTCCTGAAGGGCAAAAGAGTAAACTTTAGGTTCTATGAAAAATTGGTGTAAGAAAAAAATCCTTGACTTAGCTGTCTCGTAGTGGCGCTCGCACGTCGGTGTTCCTGCGCCCCGATGGCTAAAAGTTAACCAAGGGCGCACGAACATCGACGAACGTCGATGTTCGTGCGCCATTGGTTAACTTTTTAAGTTTCATCGCACTGCCAAAGCCGACCTCGGAATTAACGCAGCAAGAACATGGCCTCCGAGATTAGCCCGCGGCGCGTCGCCGACCAATCTCGGAGGCCATGGCAAGAAACACGTAGTTGAGATCTGCTCCGCCAGGTGCCGCAACAATCCCAGCTGTTCACAAGAAAACCGTCTGCTCTCAATGAAATCATTCAAGTGATCTCCATTAATTACCCTGACAGTTAATTGCCCCAATATCAAGTAAATTCATGATCCGATATCATACGCATTCAATACAACTCTTAGCCGGAACCAGAGCCATCGACTTCGTACCAGTTTTATTTTTTTAAAACACGTTTTGTGAATATTCCGAAAATCGAAAGTGCTCAACTGGAACTGCTTGAAAGAGTCACCCGGTGCTCATGCCACAAAAAAATATAGTTGAAAAAGAAAGTTTAGTATAGTGTAGTACAGGGACCAGCGGTAGCTGAAATACAGTGCATTATGCGCAGTATATAATCGTGTGCGCGCCTAAAACGGTATAGTCCTAGAAACAGCCATCAGATTAAAGTTGCTCAATTCGTCGTCCATCTTGGCGCTTCTTTTTTCTCGCGACCCGAAAGGTTGCTGTTCACTTTCTGGAGGCTGACATGCTGATTATTACGACGCTCTTTACCTTGGCATGCAAAACAAACTTCGTACAGGCCGTCTCTCCCAGTGACGCTCGTTGTCTTGGACATTCCTAAGTAAAATCAAATACAATTTTCTTATAGCCACTGCCTAAGCGAACTCAAGTGAAGTAATTAGTAAGTGCTGGGCTCGGTCCCTGACGATCACCTAGATTATAGCTGACTAATGGCTCCTAATGTCCATTTACGGTGTAGAAGTGGCTCCGTGTCACAGCAGTAGTATTCCGACTGCTTTTGTGCGTGAAAAATGATATGCAGTTACCTTTTCCAGGTATGCAGCGAGAAGCCGGACTTCTTCGCGAACGAGGCTGTCGACAAGACGCAGCACACGGCGTTTTCGTGGCAGGTTCCCAGTCTGATGGCCACGTACGACACCGCTGACACGATGCAGTGGAAGGCGAGAGCACGTCCGCAACTTCGCATGTTCACAGCGTGGCCTCCGCGATTAGCTCCGGCAGCGCACCGAGCAACGGCGCAATTCCAGAGCTAATAGTCACGAAGGCCACGTTCGCAACTTTATGTTCAAAGTGCTATTCGACAGAAGCGGATTAACATAAGAAATGGAATGAATTTCTACGCCGAATTTCATTTGTTTTCACTGCGTTAGTTACGGAACATGCGATTTTTAAAAGCAGTATATTGGAAAGGATTCATTGAAGGATATGTGTTGCATATTTACTTTTAAATGACATGATCTATAGACAGAGAAAAAGTAGTTGCACATACGGTATACTGATCACAAAGCGCAACAAGTAAGACAGTACACCTCTTACATTTCTTTCTGTATACCCTCTGCCGCTTTGGTATAGAGTTTTGGTAGGGGCCGGGACAACTGCATGGTGTCGCCAGAAAGCCTCCGAGATCAAGAGGCGCTTCGCGACTTTTCCGATAGGGGACGTGCGCATGCGCCGTGGCATAGCGAAAAAAACAGTAAAGCAGATTCAGGTCCCGGGACCTGAATCCGCTTTACTGTTTGACGTGCGGATGTTGTGGTATGGCCATACCACAACATCCGTACGTCAACCCCACGATTGCGTTGCCTACGCTTCGTTGTATAAACATTTCTCTCGGTGCATATAATGGGCCTCGCAGATGTGTTCGCTGTCGTACGAGTACCGGCGGCTGAACCTGGCCGTCGCACTCTTCGACGTGGAGTGCGACGACTGGCGCTCCGAGTGCAAGCGTCCCAGTGCGTCACACATGCGGGGTTATGAGAGGACGCGCAGGATGCGCGCCTACCTGCGTGGCAACGTCAGCAACATGTGCCAGGGAGTACAGAAGAAGGTTGTGATATGAGCACACGCTCTTCCTGAAGAGCCCATGTACATAAGCGATCACGCGGATCGCAAGAGGCCTCAATAAACTTACGGTGATAACTCGCTAAGATATCTATTGCTCTCATCGTGTTGTTTTTGCGCCGTGCTGACACGTTAGCGTTTTGTCTGTATGCTGTGTCTGATCAAGTTCATACAATATGTATGTATGAATGTATGTTAATGGGGACTGCACTGCATGAGGCTATTCCCGCGGTAAGGAGAACATGGGCATTCTAGTGCGATTGCGTGGTCATGCAAAAATGTCACAAGCAATCACAGAAGTTTTAGTAATAATAGTAGTAATAGTAGTAGTAGTAGTAGTTGTTGTTGTTGAAGCAGCAGTAGTAATAGTAGTAGTAGTAGTAGTATTAGTAGTAGTAGTAGTAGTAGTAGTAGTAGTAGTAGTAGTAGTAGTAGTAGTAGTAGTAGTAGTAGTAGTAGTAGTAGTAGTAGTAGTATTCCAGCGGCGGCCGAGGCACTACTACCCCGTCCGCCGGGGTATAGTGTAAACGCAATTACGTTTAGTCCTCAAGAATACGGTAAGAATGCGTCGCCTCTTCACTAAGATCCAGTCACGCCTGCTGCAATTTCGCAACAACGCAAGCATATATGAGCATGTACATAGACATGCGTCTACAGAAAGGAAGATGTTCTTCCCTGAAGGCCACCAAACTGCATCCAATTCCGAAAACAAAGACTATTCACCGTCAAGTCAAGGCAACAGCCAGTATTTTGGAAGAGACAGTGGCATCTGTAGTTCTTTCGTCACCGGAAGGCATACGCGAGCGCTACAGTGGAAATGCCGATCACTATTGCTGCTTCGGATGATGATAAAGGTTTTGGCTTCTCAGTTCTACCCCAATGTAATCTTACTACAAAGAACTTCATGATTATGAAACGGCGCAATAAAAAGACACTAAACACTGACGATGAAGACACGAAGACAAGCGCCGGACTCCCGACTAATCTTTATTCATGCATAAAATGAATACATAAAATCTACATAAAATAAGAAGCCAGTTGTCCTGCCAAAGGTTCTAATTCTCTTTCTGATGAGGCCAATCGCGGAGGCTATTTCTGAGTGTCTACAACTTTACAGTGTGGCGTGTAGCGTGAGGATAAGCTAGTTCCTATTTAATCGTCTTTAACACTCCACCAAGATAAGAGAGACTGTTTTATCAGTTTTATCATTGTAGTAAAGTAACGGACTAGTTTAGTCTAAATAAAAAAATGACATTAAGAACTCGCTCTCTTGACGAAGTCATGTAAAACGGGTGAACTTGCCAAATGCAGTGATGGAAGTGACACTTTGCTTTTTGGAGCAGATTCTGGAGCAGAAAAAATGTTAGCTTGGAGCTGCTATTGGTGTTTTCGGAGCAGATGCCAAAATATTCCAAACAACTTCTGGAGTTTAAAGCATCATTTAAGCATTTAGTAACTATTACTATTCATTATTAATCATATTGCACATACAAAAATCACTGCAAATTGCCAGAAACAATCAAGCAGATGCATGGTCATTGAGTAAGATGAGCTACATACATTTAAAATACCAGTACTTATTTGTGGCAGAAATAATATAAAAGCGATAAAGCTGAGCACCAATATATAAAGTAGTCGTAATCACATGTAACTATTGGCAAAGCAGCAGTTTATAATCGGCACAATATCAAAACAATATGTTATTTTCATATTTCACTAAAATAGCCAGCATTGAAAATTAAAAAAAACCGGCTAAGTGAGTTATACACTTGAAATGCCAGTTCTTGTTGCATAAATGAGGTCAAAGCTCAAAGTGGTAAATGTAATCAGTCACACATCAAAGTCGTCAGAGCAGAAGTTAGTTCAGTATGATATTGCCACACACGCTCCTTTATTTCTATGTTTTCCGTTGCCGGCCCCTTGCACGTGTAGCTGCTGCCTCGCGCAAAGCGCGCCAGAATGTCTGAGAAGATTCCAGATTGTAGTAGATCATTTTTTTAAGATTGCTCACATGACGCGAATAGTCAAGATTATTCCAGAGCTTGCGCGACCACCAGTGATAAGGCTGGAAAGTTCGATGCGTGACATATAAAAGACGGTGCATCCCAGCGATGTTCACTTTTTCGACGGCCGACGCTCTGTTCGCCGCTATCAGTGTACAGCGTGTATTGCTGTAGTTTGACTTTCAGTTTCCCGGCCACAAGTTCGGCCAAATAAAGTTTCGTCTTGAACACGCCGACTGCTACCTTCGTCGACGTCACGACCCCGCGACATCTGGTGGGGGGTGCTGTTTGTCCATGTTCCGGACGCCCCCGTCAAGCCGTGAACCCAGCCCAAGTCGCAAAGAAGACATCGACGCCAACAACGAGCAGCGAGCAAGCCGCAGGCAACAAGGTTCATCGTTTTCAGTTTCCCAACGCAATTTCGGAGCAGGTTCGGAGCATTTATCAACAAATGTTACCGTGACTTTGGAGCAGCATGGAGCAGCCTTTGTCTTTTAGAGCAGTTTGGAGCAATTAGAGTAGCACTTCCATCACCGCAAATGTTAATGATGTTTGAGATTGGGTAAATATTCTAATGTACGGTTGAGACAGAGCACGAAAAAAAAAAAAAAGCTCAACAAGACAGCTGTCTTTTTTCGTCTCATTTGCTTCTATTACCGAGAAGCTTGACCCATGCTCGATCACACACGTCCCGATTCCGTGGCACCTTTCCTTAATAAAGCTGCTTTTTAAACGCGAACCATTTCTTAGCGAATGAAAGGCACTTTGACTGCGTCTATCTATCTATCTATCTATCTATCTATCTATCTATCTATCTATCTATCTATCTATCTATCTATCTATCTATCTATCTATCTATCTATCTATCTATCTATCTGCGCTGGAGCGCTCCGGTGGCCACCTCCTTACCTTGCTACACACCGAAACTGGCTTAAGAATACCTGAGTGTATGACGAACACGATTAACAGGTTGTGACATGAATAACGTGGCCTGCCTGTCGCATGAAACCCTTTCCCTCATTCACGTGTAGCGCATACCCGCCCGTGAAATGCTAGTATGCGCCGCGCGTGATTTACAGCATATATATGCCAACCAAAGAACGGCGAGTGTAGACGCTGAACATCTTAAACGTGATAGCGTTACGGAGCCCGTGTCGCAGATGATCTGGTGCCGCCGTCGTTGTGGGTTGGCGAAAAATCACGATGGACGCAAAGAGCGAAGACCGTGGTTCAAGCAGGAATCGAACCCAGGAATTCTGCATGACAGACATACAGATAATGAACTTTAATGTGGTCCTGAGGGGCGACTCGGAAAGCCTCCTTACGGGGAAGGAGCCGCCGCGGGCAGCTCCCACGTCGGGACGGGCAGGCCGTGCCTGACCGTCGCGTCGCGGGCCCTCTGGACGGCCCGCAACTGAATGGCAAGGTCGGAGCTCTTGAGTGCTCCTCCCACTCTTCTTCCGTGGTGAGACGATCGTGCTGCCGTAACAAGGGACATCGCCAGAGCATGTGTTCTAAAGTGCCGAAAAGAGCTCCGCAATCCGGACAATCGGGATCGAACGAGTCCGCGTACCTGCTTACCCTGGATAGGCTAGGAGAGGACCCAGTCATTCAAGCATTTTATTATAAAGCCACGCCAGTGGTTGAAACTGCGTCGGAAAAAGACCTTATATAGGCGTCATGCAGGCACAACGTCAATTTGGTTGCAGTGCTGGGTATCTGCTGTTATAAATATGTAATAAGTAGCTTGTGCGAATAGTAAATTTTAGGCTCGTCACGAGTAGTGATTTGGTCCAATAATTTCGAATCGAATTCGAATAACATGTATATCACATATTATAAAGAAAAATTAGCATACTTGTCATGACCCAACTAACCTGCGGAATATATTTTTTAACTGAAACAAGGCGCGTGCAAATGTCATTCTTTTTGGTTCAAAGGAAGCGGAAGCAACTTTGAATAGTAGCAAGACTTGACTTTCGGTAGAATGCAAATGATAACCTGTAAAATATGGTAAGTTTTAAAATTTACTATACTTAGAGCATATAAGCCGGTATAACAAGCTTTTAAACTTAAAAAATGACGAATCGATGTGAAGGTAAAATGTTCATTTAACCTTGAAGTGGGCTTCGCAGCAGCGCAAATTTTTCCTGGAAAGGTATACTCTCGGTAAAGCACCCTTCCACTGCAGTGGAACCACCTTTACAGGGGCGTTACATGCGGATTAATGTACATCAATTCGTTCATTTCTAATACTTCGGAATTTCCAATAATTTAAATTCAAATCGAAGCGAATTGGAATACTGTTATATTCGTTCGAATATTCGTCCAAGCCTAGTAATAAGCGTTACATATGTACACCTCTCTCTCCGCAATCTATAATCAAGTGTTGGTCGACGCCGGCGACAACGTCGACGACCGCTACTTATGATACGCACATCACCACACTTCGTTTCGATCAAACTGACGTCCGTTCTGTAACATGAATGCTGGCACTACGTCGGGCCGTGAGCTGTCAGACAGTGTAGTCGACGCGCTTGGTAAGCTCAAGTTGTGCACAAATATACTGAAATACATTAAAGGGCCCCTTAACCACCCAGCGGTCGAAATTTAGTTGAGGTGAGGAAGTTGTGCTCGAGTTTACAACGAACACGTAGCCGTGAGAATTTTTCGAAACGGTGCCGTAATAGCGGAGTCACGCGCGTTTGATGATCGAAACTCGACGATCGCTTCTTTCCCTCTTTCCTACGCTACCCTCTTCCAAAACCGCTTTGCCCTCCTCGCTGAGTCAGCTGAATGCCCCTCCTCATCTCGCGTGGCATACGTCACCGCTGACGCGCTGTTCGAGACAGCGTCTACTTCCGGTTGCCGCGACTCCGACGACTCCGACGCTCCAGCTCGCCGTCAACTCTATGTGGTATCTGGGTGCACTGTTCGTTGACTAACCGCTGTTGCTGCCGTGCCGGCCCGTGCCCCTACGAATCGTGCCGGTATGGACCCTGTGTTGCGCGCACGCCTTCAAAGGATCGCCAACGTGATGGACCCGTACGGGGACAGGCCGTGCCAGACCACCTCGGCTCGAGATGAGGAGCCGAGCTCGAGTTCACGGAGCTCATCAAACCGCAAGGCGTGGATGTGTAATTACGCTAGAGACTTGGCGGTTGCGTTAGGGCACGCTCACGCTAGCGGCACGGCAGCTCGCCGTTTGCCGTTCTCAGGCTGCCGTACGCAAGCGATTTCGTTCGCGCACGTCAGCCGTTCTTTGCCGTTCGCAGAATAGGTCCGAGACCCATTTTTGTGCCGTTCTCCGTCTGCCGGAGAGCGACGTGGCCAATCAGTGACGGAGGAGCGGTTACCATGACTACGGCGCGCCGCGTCGTGTGCTTTCGGCTCTCCGCGTCGTGTGCGGCTGTCGCGGGACGCTTCGAGCTGCTTGCTTTTTTTTCCGCGCTTTTCACGCTAAAAGTGCGGATGTCGTCCGTGTCGTTGCCAGGCATGGTTCCAGCAGTCAATAAAGCGTTTTAGTCTGTCCGGCATTAAAGAAAGCGTCGCGTAAAACCAAATAAGATGTCCCCAAGCTGGCGCCAGGTCAAGTGGCGTCAGCTATGGAAGATTAGAAACAACTAACAAACGCGTAATCTATGTCCTCCGAGCATTCGGAAGCGCCCTTCTCGACTCGCTAAGCCTACAGCATCGATTATTTGAGTATTGCTCTCCAAAACGGGGCTGAATCGGTACGAATACTTTGCTGTCGAAGCTTAAGGACATGAATCTAAAGCAAATGGAAACATCAGTTCGGAGCTTACACGCTACAGAGCGCACGGCGGCCACTTGATAGATTCGAGGTGGACGACAACCGCTTTTGGCACTGCGGCCATGTTTTTCGGAGGCGCGCCGGCGAAGCTTGCCGTGCAAGTTGGACAGCTCTCGCGCGTGCGGCGACGGCCGACGTTCTGCGGCACCGCGCCGTTGCGGCAGGCTTCCCGCTAGCATGTCGATTCGCAAGCGGCAACACGACCAAGAACAGCAAGGTGCGCGCGAACAGCTGTTTGCAGAGTAACCGGAAGTCGTCGGTTGTTGTTCGGCCAATCGCAAGCATCGAAAGTGATAACGTCATCGAGTTTCACTGGTGATGTCACACATGTCAGTGGCGGGAATGGCGGGGACCGGAAAGGAGAAGCTATTGTTTTTTCGAAATTGTGGCGCGCCCGCGACCTGTAGCGCTGCGGCGTGTGGCGTCGTTGATCGCGACGGCATTCTGCACGCGATGCGTTTGTTTACTTGAAATGTTTGGGAAAATGTCGAAGGGGGTTTAGGGGCCCTTTAAAGTACACAAATACATTGAACAACCTCGTAACGCTTGACTCAAATCAATGCAGAATCCGGCATAGGCTGCTACTCGTCAAGTACTTCGCGTGAAATCGTTTCACGCGGTGCGTGGAATCTGCCGGAGTTTTTCTTCACAGAGCTCGATAAGTGCTTAAATAAAACAAAGCAGGATGCCAGAAGCTCAACGGAGTTTCATTTCATACTTGTGTGGATTATACTGTGGTAGTAATGCTGACATAGGCGTATCTACCAGGGGGCGGGGGGGGGGGGGGATAGCGCCCCCTTTGCCCCCCACTTCTAAATGTGGTTATTGTCGGCTGCAGACTCGGAAACTAACAAGTCAGGCAAAGTTTTACTTGAACACAGCAATAACGTAATTTTATAATTAAATTTGTCCTACAATTCTATTGTGACGACTGTCCTTCGTGTGTCATGAGTCATGACTCATGACCACGCACTGTAGGCTACCTGCGGTGCGGACTGCCTATTCCATGCTTGTGCGTCTTGCGCTCGAGCATTGTAGAGGAGGCTATCCATCAGCAGGGGCTCTATAACATTACAGAAATCTGTCATGATTTATTTTGTCCTGCCTGGCCTGAAATTTAAATAATCCGCGACGCAAATATGGGCGGGAACCAGTAAACGTTTTATAGCCCGATCAAACGCTCTCCTTTTTCAGGAAATTCAGTTTCTTTCTTTGAAAACGAATAGCATCGCCACTGCTCCATATTCAAGCTGCTGTGAGTTGATGAGTGTGCAGAAGTGTCCAGTTTTTTAGTTGTGCCTAGCCAGGACAGCTAAAATAGATTCCCACTTTAGTCTCCGATTAGCCTGCTTCACTTGGCTTATCATATGGTAGCCTGCAGCGATCATGGCGGCTTGTAACAAGGCAACTAGTGGACTGGAGCACACTGAGAAGCCCAGTTGTCAAGTTTGCCCTGTAACTTGATCTACTTCACCAGGGAGATGATCAGTGTCCACGGTTTTCTGGGCTAAGAAGGCTGCCTACCTGCAAAGGATTGTGTCTGTTCCTAATAATGTTTATTTCTCTCTCTACCTCTTTGTCAGCAACGATGAGTTCACAGAGAGTTGTACACGCGCAAAAACAGCTCAACATCGTTATACTACAACTGAAAGAATATATTATACACATATGAATCCATCTCGGCCGCTGCTATAAGCAGCCGCTGCCAATGTGATCGGCGGGCTGCCTTCTTAAATTGCGTTCAGAAAGAGACACTGTCTGGCTATTCCGAAAAAAAAAAATGATATATTGTTCAGCATAGTAATGTGCTGCTTAATTTGCACATTTCATTTTAACGCCGCGAGTTTTCGCTGACTTGTGACGTCGCGTAACAAGACGGCAATTTTATGGCTCATGAAAATGTTTGACGAATAGCCAAGAACCAATGAAAAACAATGCGCCGTATTGAAGATAGTTCATTATTATTATCTTTTACGCAGTCATGCGTAAGTCGTAATTAGGCGGTGGATCACTTACGTGTCATTTGTTGCGTCGTTTTACGAGCAGGTGCTGTGAGCATGACCCAGAAAATTTCGACCAATCATTAACAGCTAACGACCTACACAGAAGGAAACAACGCCGGGTAGTTTAACGTTTTAATCGCCCACATTTTTTCAAGGAAAATTTGAGCTTACACAGTTTACGTAGGCTACTTATACTTGGGGAGGAACCGGAGGGGAGGAGTACAGGGCCACTTCACCGCTTTTTCGGGCAAGGAACGACACCTAGTATATAAATTCGTAGTTATTTAAAATATTATAACTATACACAACCAGCTCAATGTGGTTTGCTTAAGTATTAATCGACTGAACTTGGCCTTCTTTTTAAGAAATATAATAATATCTGGGGTTTAACGTCCCAAAACCAAGGTATGATTATGAGAGACGCCGTAGTGGAGCGCTCCGGAAATTTCGACCACCTGGGGTTCTTTCAACGTGCACCTAAATCTAAGTACACGGGCCTCAAACATTTTCGCCTCCATCGAAAATGCAGCCGCCGCGGCCGGGATTCGATCCCGCGACCTTCGGGTCAGATTGGCACTCGGCTTATTCTGAATACGTGCGAAGTACTTTGCTTTGTCAGCCACATGTTTTACTTAATAAGTGATAATTTCAGGTACTAGAGTCATAGCAGGTTCTTCATACTCATCGTATCTACAACGCCAAACTAAAACTGGGAAGTCTGCTGATGCAATGCTCAGGTGATCACGTTAAATTTGGGTATACTTTTTAAACTTCATGGTAATATTTCCAAAATGTTATTGAACACTGCGGTGTTGTCGCGGTACAGGGCGGCCCAACCTGCACAATTTGTTTGTGCAGATTCTTCCTTGATTTAAAACGAACAGTTATGAAACGCAAGTCATCCGATCAGCTCTATGAATATAAAAAATCACCTGAAATCATATATATATATATATATATATATATATATATATATATATATATATATATGCGGCGGACAGAGAGTGAGCGGCGCATATATGAGCGACATTATATATATATATATATATATATATATATATATATACACACATGCGATTTCACAACATATCTGATTTGAGGTGATTTTTTATATTCATAGAGCAGATCAGTTGACTTGCTTTTCAAAACTGTTTTAAATAAGGAAGAATCTGCACAAACAGATTGTGCAGGCTGAGCCGCCCTATATCGCGACATTACGGCAGTGGTTAATAACATTTTGGAAATATTACCGTGAAGTTTAAGAAGTACACCCACATTTAACTTGATCATCTGAGCATTGCATCAGCAAACTTCCCAGACTTAGTTTGGCGTTGTAGATACGATGAGTATGAAGAACCTGTTATGACTCTAGTACCTTCAATTCTCACTTATTAAACAAAACATGTGGCTGACAAAGCAAGGTACTTCGCAGAAGTCTTCAGGATAAGCCGAGTGCCATTTTTTCCTTCTTAGAGCCCTCTAATATAAAGTCTTTCTTAAGAAGAAGCCAAAATTCAGTCGATTAATACTTAGGCAAACCACATTGAGCTGGTTATGTACAGTTGTGAGATTATAAATGACTACGAATTTATATAATAGGTGTCGTTCCTTGCCCTCCTACTTTTCCCAGCTTGGGGGAGGGGGGGGGGGAGGGGGGACGAAAAAGCGGTGAAGTGGCCCTGCACTCCTCCCCTCCGGTTCCTCCCCAAGTATAAGTAGACTACGTAAACTGTGTAAGCTCAAAGTTTCCTTGAAAAACTGTGAGCGATTATAACGTTAAACTAGCCCGCATTGTTTCCTTCCCTATAGGTCGTTAGCTGTTAATGATTGCTCGAAATTTTATGGGTCATGCTCACAGCACCTGCTCGTAAAACGACGCAACAAATGACGCGTAAGTGATCCACCGCGTAATTACCACGTACGCATGACTGCGTAAAATATATTAATAATGAACTATTTTCAATAAGGCGTATTGTTTGTCATTTGTTCTTCGCTATTCGTCAAAATTTTTCAATGTGCCATAAAATCGCCTCCGTGTTACGCGACGTCACAAGTCTGCAAAACTCGCGGCGTTAAAATGAAGTGTGCACAATGCGCAGCATATTGCTGTGCTGAACAATAACTCTTTTTTTTTTTTTTGGAATAGCCAGACAGTGTCGCTTTCTGAACGCAATTTAAGAAGGCTGCCTGCCAATCACATTGGCAGCGGCTACTTATAGCAGCAGGCAACATGGGACCATACATGTATAATATATATTTCAGTTGTAGAATAATGATGTCCAGCTATTTTTGCACGTATACAACTCTCTGTGAACTCATCGTTGCTGACAAATAGGTAGAGAGAGAAATAAACATTATTAGGAAGAGACATCCTCGCAACCTTGTTGTGAATAAACACAATTCAAAATACACAATCCTTTGCAGGTAGGCAGCCTTCTTATAGTCCAGAAAACCATGGACGCTGATTATCTCCCTGGTGAGGTAGATCAAGTAACGGGGCAAACTTGAAAGCTAAGCTTCTCAATGGGCTCGAGTCCACTGCCTTGTTACAAGCCGCCACGATCACTGCAGGCTACCATGTCATAAACCAAGTGAAGTAGGCTAATCTGAGACTAAAGTGGGAATCTATTTTAGCTGTCCTGACGCTAGGCACAACTAAAATACTGGACACTTCTGCACACTCAACTCACAGCAACTTGAATATGGAGCAGTGGCGATGCTATTCGTTTTCAAAGATAGAAAATTAATTTCATGAAAAAGGAGAGCGTTTGCTCGGGCTATAAAACGTTTACTGGTTCCTGTCCATATTTGCGTCGCGGATTACTTAAATTTCTGGCCAGGCAGAACAAAAAAAAAAACATGGCTGATCCCTCTGTCATCGGAATCGGTATAAAACGAAAGTTAAACGTGTCTTCACAGACGTAGTTGAGCGTTTGTTGCGCATTCTTTCGCCCCAAGGGCGAAGGAATGAATGCTACAGCAATAAATTGCAATGTCACGCGAAGAACGGCAAGCAGCTCGAAACTTGCAATGCGCTGCTCAAGCAGAAAGGACGCACGGAACGAACATACACAGGATGAGAGCGAACTGTCACATTTGCAACTTATCTCTGCGTGAGCACCGCGCTCCTTTCGCAAAAGCGGCCGCTGCAGTGAGCCAAGTGATCTTCGTGCTCTCAACGCGAGACGTACAAACCACCGCGATCACGAGATAAGCGCACGCACAAGCGACCACGCCCTGTAGACGCGGGCGCTCGTCGCAACGGCGACGACCTTTCAAGCGCGCTCTTCGAACCCTTCGCGCCATCTCGCTAGTGATAACGAAAACACGCTGTAACACAGATCTCTGAGTAGAGCCACCGGCAAATGGTGTATATAAATAGCTCGCCGTTTGCATTGCGAATAACGTACCGTCCGTGGCCGAATCGTTTCGCGCTGCGGAGCGAGGGACCGTAAGTTCGATTCCCGGTGACGCAACTTTTTCTTCTGGTTTTTTTTTCTTTGCCCACTGTTAGTCTTTATATCTTACAACGTCATATCCGTGACGGAAATACGTCAGTGGAGCCGTGGTGGACCCCGGCATAAAACACCTCCGTGTTAATAAAATCATGACAGCTTACTCTAATGTTGTAGAACCCCTGCTGAGCGATAGCCTCCTATGCAATGCTTGAGCGCAAGACGCACAAGCGTCGAATAGGCAGTCCGCACCTCAGGCAGCCTACAGTGCGTGGTCATGAAACACGGAGGACAGTCGTCGCAGCAGAATCGTAGGACAAATTTTATTGCAAAATTACGTTATTGCTGCGTTCAAGTAACATTTTGCCTGACTTGTTAGTTTCCCTGTCTGCAGCCGACAATAACCACTGTCGAAAGTGGGGGGGCTCCGCCCCCCAAACATTTCTCAGTGGGGGGGCTACGCCCCCCTTGCCCCCCCGGTAGATACGCCTATGTGCCCCGGTGCCCAGGTCACAGTCTGGACGTATTTCACATTGGGATCCAATCCAGTCCCAACCAATATTCGGAGCGCCTGTGCTCCAATTTTGCCCTTTATATAGTTTCTGCAAGCCTTTTTGAGTCAGTAATGATGGTTAATGGAGCGTTTCGCGTCCATCCCTCTTTTATTGCAAGGGCTATGGCGACCTCTTCCGCTTTTGTTGTCGAGGCTCAACCTATTGAAGCACAGACTAATTTTCCCTCTACGGTCTGTGACTACAGACGCGGCCTTCATTGCATCGGTCTGATAAGGCGCAGCGTCAGTGAATCTCGCTGTGTTCATATATTTTGTCATTTTGTCAATGCTGTTCGCTCTGGCCTTTATTCTCCCAGCATGCAGAGTAGGATCCATGTTCTTTGGTATTGGCGATACCGTGTACCATTGTCTAAGTTCGTTTGGTACCTCTCTAGTTGCTTGATGCTTTTGTATTAATGCATCGCGCCCTAGTTTTGTTAGGACTGCTCTGCCAGTTGGAGTCTGGAGAAGGCGATTTTCTTGTGCTTGTAGCTGTGCCTCAATTAATTCAATTGTGTTATGAAGACCAAGCGCCAATAGCTTGTCGTTTGAAGTATTCCGCGGTAATCTTAGGGCTGTCTTGTAGGCCGTTCTTATTATTTGGTTTGCTTTTACTTTCTCTTCCCTGTTATATTATGATACGGAAGTATGTAATACGACTGATGACGAGACTTTTGACCAGTCGGAGGGTATCTTGTTCTCTCATGCCCTTACGGTTGTATGTTATGCGCGAGATCATGCGTGAGATCTGCTGTACGGCTGTCTTGAGTTGATGTTTTCCCCAACCTTAGAGATGTCCATTAGTACTTGTTCTTTTAAGAGTAGTAGGATATCTTGCGTTGAAAGGTGTGGACGAATGTCAAACATGGTGTTGGGCATTAGTTGGTTGTTCTCGAGATGACTTAGGAGCCTGGTGTTGACCAGTTTTTCAGATTTTTCCTAAGCAGGACGTGAGTGAGATTGGTCGCATGTTCTCGATGCCTAGTTTTTTTCCTGCTTTGGGCACCATGACCACAATCGCATGTTTCCACTGTCGTGGAACAGTGCCTGCAAGCCAATGTTTGTTTATGTATTTTGTGAGAGCTTCAATGGCTTCTTCATTTAGGTTCCTGATCATACCATGGGTGATTTTAACTGCAGCCACCGCCGTGTTCTTTCTTGTACTAAATATGGCTGCTCTAATTTCTGCGTCCATAAAAGGCTTGTCTAGATCTGGTTGCAGAGATTCTTTATACCTTCCTTGGTTAAGGTGTCGTTCCGTTTCCCCCAAAGTATTTTTCATGCATGGCTCGAATGAGATCCTCTTTTGTACCAGGGTATGAGTGTATTAATCTGTCGATGGCTTTACTGTTTTCACTTTTCGTCTTCGTTGGGTCTATCATGGCTTTAAGTAGGTTCCATGTTTTGGCCGTACTCGGTGTTCCGTTGAGTGAATCGCAGAAATTAGCCCAATTGGTTTCAGCTATAGTTGATTGGCGTATTCCTCTGCACGCTGGGTGATATCTCTGATTTTCGCCTTTAATTTAGTGTTATGTTTCTGTCTTCTCCACCTTTTTGTAAGGCTTCTCCTTGCTTCCCAGAGATGTAGTAGGTGTGAGTCGATCTCAGGGGCGTTGCTTGCTCGCATTATTTCCTTGGTGTACCTTTCTTTCTGACGTCTTATTTCGTCGCACCATCCACTAAAGTTTGCTATGTCTGAGTTTGAGACAATCTGAGAAAATCACTGCAAGAAAGGTTAACCTTTCTTGCAGTGATTTTCTAAACGCATGCCAATCAGTTATTTTGGCTGCGCCAATCTTTTTACGTGTCTGGTTCGTGTGTACAGTGGTGCATATTAATAATGGCCACTGCCTAGATTTTCTAGAGTGTCGTTCCATTCCACACCTTGACAGTTCTTCCAGATCGTTAGATCCGGACTCGTATCTCTGGATTTACTGTTTCCTAGTCTTGTTGGTATTGCTGGATCCATTAGGAGTGCCATGCCTGTAATTTCTATTTGATTGGCTATGTTCTTGCCTTTGGCATGAGCGTTAGGTATCCCCAGCTTGGGTCTTTTGCATTGAAGTCACCCATCACTATGAGCGATTTATGTTTCGCCAGTTTCACTGCATCTTCGAAGAGTTTGTCGAAAGTTATCTTCCTCTGTCTAGGTGGGCTATAGATGAAGGCACTTTTCTGTTTCTTCCCTCTATATATGATTTCTGTAACGATATGTGGGATTTCGATTCCTTCTATTGGTTTATGATGTATTGCCATTATGGATTTTTGGACCAATGTCGCTACTCTCCATTCACTGTTAATATTCCCATCTTCACTATGAGTCTCGTAACCCTGTATGCTTGGCTTGACTCCGACCTCTTGGACAGCAATTACAGCTGGTGGCCTCAGTTGCATGGCCACCAGTTGTGCAGGCTGTACCTTTTTCTGTCGGAACCCCCGGCACTTCCACTGCCATATATCGCACTCTTCTGTAGCTTTGGTTAGTCGGTTAGGCATTGTCAGTTGCTTCTTGAGTCATGGTCAGTAGGGCCGGCCTGTTGTATGCATTATCTGCTCTTTCCCTTATTTGGCTACCATTGGTATGCTTTCTTAACGCTTTAATGAGTTCGATCTGTTGCACTTGCATTTTCTTTTCTAGAGCTAGTTTTCTGTCTACCTGCCCCATGACTTGTTCGACGATGGAGGGAACTATTTCTTTTATGGCTTCTTTTAGAATCGCTATCGTGACTACAGTATCGCCGCTCGAAGTTGATGCGTTCTGTTGCTACTGCTGTCCTGCCAAGGAGGTTCGAGTGTGTTTCTCTTGTGGTTGTTGCCGCTGCTTTTGTTGGCTTCGAAGTTGCCTATTTTCCCTTTCTAGGTTGATTTTCCCTTTCTTTTTTTGGAGCTGGAGCGGTCCCGGGAGTTTGATCTGGAGCCCGATCCAGAGCGGGAACTGGATTGGGATCCAGAGCGTGATCCCGCGTTGGACCCCTCCGATAGATCCATGTCCTCTCGTTCAGTACTGAACCATCGGTGCTTAAGTATTCCTTGGGATCGCTGTCCATTTTGGTGGCTCGACTGCGGTTGCTGTTGTTTGCCCCATTGGGGACCCGCTTAAGCCTGTTGGTGCATTCCTTTGCCGCCGTTGGATGAGCGCCGCTACACAGTGCACACTTGGGAACACACTCGTAGTCTTTTGGTGGGTCTTGAGGGCAACAAAGACCAGGTTGTGAATGTGCCCATGAACGTTAAAACTACTACGGAGTCTACCGGGTCACATCGACGACGACACCACCATCGAGGTTACGAGTATGCTTCACTGCAACACACAACGTGGAAGAGACAAAACATTATTTTTGTCCAATGTGGGAAAGCCAGCTTACAAAGACGTACGTGAGCAAGTCCTGTGTGGGGAGACATTTTAAATCAGGGGTCTCAAACATGTGACCTGCAGGCCACCGACCTCTCGCCAGCTACACAGGCATGACTGGTCTCAAGCATTTTTTTTTTTTATGAGGCACTCCCTGCGGTCACCATGCGTTGATACATAACCGCGAAACAAAATTCAGAATCGGCATCCAGATTTTAGTCATTTTGGACATCGGTATAGACATGTTGGAATCCTGGCGCCCAATCCCCTTCAGAAATGACCCATATATGCGATAGGGGAAAGGCCTTTCAAATGGCACCCCCCCCCCCACCTTCATCAGTCTTGGCCCCTAAAAGAGTAAATTTCCGTGACTGCAGCCTGCTAGCTGAGGAGAGTGAATCCCCTGTTCTAAATGACGTGGCAGCTTACAAGATTCGACCAGCACTTAAGCCATATCCGGCAATTTTGGTGTCGCTAGCAATCGCTGCTATATCAGGGATCGATAATGCGACTGCGACGGGAGCCTCCTCTAAAGAAGCAACAGTGATGGAGGCCGCCTATATTTCCTTGCCGTTGGAATACACAACCTAAAGGGAATAGGAAGGTGGGTATGGCAGTATGTGTAATTGGTTGTGTGTTATGAGGAATGTTTTACTTATGATCGATGATAGAGCTGAAGCTAATGCAAGAGCTATAACGTGATGGCCTGCACTGGTAGGCACAAGTCTAGCTTATTGGGCTGTTAAATGGGCCTCCATAAATATTTCAGTGCCTTGATGTGAGAAATCGAATGGCTTGGAACAGCCAAGAGCAGGGAAAGCAACACACCGTACTTTGATGGAAACTTTATTGTGAATTTACATTTGCCATCATCATGAATGAATAGAAAAACAAAATGATGAAAGACCGAAACATTGGGAACGTGTACAACCAAAAAAAAAAGCATGGCTGTTAGCAAAGGAACAGAAAAGAGAGCAGGAGGAAAAGAGCCACTTTGTGAAGCATTCGGACAGGAGGATGCAAGGAGAGCTAAGACAATTACTGACCGCAATGTTCGAGCGCGCGTGCAAAAATAGTTGTCAAGCAAACGGGCTCCATGCCTGGGCTCATGCTTTGTAAACATTACTAAGGTTTGCAGCTTCCGAGAAGGTAAGAACATTGAAATCAGGGGAGCTTAGGTTCAGCACACAATCCCCCGTATTCATAAATGCTCCCCAACTTTGATCTGCAATTTGGTGAAGTCCAGGTGAAGAAACGCCTAGCACGAACATGCCCGTGACACTCATTGCATTTCCTTGGGTGCATTCGCTAAGCATTACAATGATGTCGGGTAACTTCTTTGAATACGGGAGTAATTTTTCAATAGAACAGAGTCCAGTGCCCTCGGGTGCTTTTTCCAGCCTAGTCTAAACACATCCTTTGAGACAGTACACTACACTTCCACATAGTGTGAGGTCACCAAGCTTACGGTGGTTAAACCACTAAAAAACCGATATAGATTTGACAAAGTGAAAGGGGATTTCTTTTGTATAACGATGGTTTTCTCAGGTCAGCTGTGAAACTACCTGACAGACTCGATGGTGGTCACAGGCACCACATGCCACCAAGAAAGCCATTACACAAAGGGTTCGTAGCAAAACGCGCTTCAAGATCCATCCGAGCCAGTCTGACTACACGCCACTGCATTTTGCAGTCGCAATTGGCACACATGAGCTCGCAGAACACAGTATAAAAACCACCGACCAGTACCACACTATAAAAAGCAAGAGCTTGCTTACGCATTCTTTCTGTATTGAAACCCCTCCCTCACTTATACGCACGCCGAAGCAGTTGCAGACGTAGAAGCCGCAAAATACACCATGTCTTGCTCCTGTACAATCGGTCTCGGTCAGCAAAGACTCTGCATCCTTAATAGGACAGGTTGCCACCATCAGTGTAATGGCGGGGATGAAGCTTTCACAAAACCCACACAGTCAGGCTTGGGAACACCAGACTACCAAAGAGCATTCGCAACCCACAGGCGAGGCCTCCAAGACTTGAGCTCTGCGCTAAAGCAGCAGTGTGCAGGACACTCGCCGCATTTGCGCAATAATCCACCAACCAGCCACACAATGCACATGTACACACGCACGCTGTTCCTGCCTCTCATCAATCAATGCATGAAAAAAAAAAGTGGGCAGGGTGTGCCTGAAGAGCATATTTATAATCTGACGTGAGCCAAAATGATCATGTTCAAGAGCCAATCCCCTAATTTAATTGACGAATGTGGTGAGGAAGCAAATGCGTGTATTTACAGTGCACCGGCATAAGGAAACACTTTTGTTCAGAGATGCGGCTTTTTGAAAGGGCTGCGTGGAAAACAAAGGGCAGTAGGCTAATGCAAGCTAGTCAAAGCCCCCGCTCCTGTTATGTTATAGAAGCTACAGTGGACCAAATTACAAACTAGGAAATGACACTCTGCAAAGACAGTAAATTCAGAGCCGAAAATGTCCCTTCAAATCTACCCAAACTCTTGATGCATGCTAGTCTTGACTCTTGGCAACATGACATGCCAAAGAAGCAAGCAGGATTGCACAGCTTTGGTTGAACTGTTCAAATGTGCAATGGAATTTCATGAATAAAGAAACAGCCTTCTGACTACTACAATAATGACTGAAGAAAGGAGATGCCCTGTGTGTTCGTCACCCAGGGGGCATGAAAATATAAAATGCAGCCTTAAAAAAGAGGATAAAGAGTGAATCATTGAAATGGTCGCCCAGAAAGTAGCCCTAGTGCCGACGGTTGTGCACATTTCTTTCTGCTCTCCTTCCACTCAGAACATAACACTCTCCCCTCACTTGCAAGAAAGGGTCTGCATTCTGATCCCATTTATAATAAAAGCAGGGTATCTTATGTTAGCACAACCACCAACACCGAGGAAGAACATCTAACAGAGCTACAAATTTCTATCCTAAAAACAGCTTTAGTTTAAAAAATTATGAATTTACATGCTTCCCCGTCACACCTTATTCTGCAAGCCTTACTGCAGGACAAAACAAAAAGAAGATGAACACGATTTGTGGATGAAAAACGGGAACAAGCATATTAAACATTACTAAACAAATACACACAGAGTCAACCCGTGCCAAGCATCAAGTCTGCACAAGCTGGTGCACCCAGGACCAGGCTGGCAGCTGAGTGTTAGCAGATAGACAACACATTCACTGACAGCTGATCAAAATCCAAGGCAAGCTGAGGACTTTATGCAAACAACTCCTGCATGAGTTTGGCTTTCCAGCAGCCAATGACAATTAAGTTTTCAAAAAAAAAAAAATGACTGGGTCATCAAATGATCTTAAAGTCTATGGCTCCAATGTCCTTTTGTTCAATGTAATCCCAATGTGGATCCTGTTTGCTGCTAAAATGAGCTTATAGGCTTTATGTTTCAGACAAGGTCGAGCAAGTCGACAACCATAACAACTGATATCAACAATCAAAGCCAGTGCTAGTGCAATTATTTCCATATTCATCCTTTGCAAGACATCACAACTGACCAAGGGAGCCAGCATAAGTTGTCATACCAAGACGGAGAGAGCTCACTGTCAAAGCAGCACTGAAAGTTCACTGAAACGTGCCAAGCACAAAAGACATAAAACAAAGCTTAGCCTCATCTACCAAGCAAATCTCTTGCATCCATCATGGGCCTTGTCACAAGACAACAGCACAAGTGAGAAGCAGTGCATATGCCCTGTGACTCACAGTTTGCCAGAACATTTTGCCCAGGCAGATACACAACTGCAACCTAGACTCATGGTAGGAGGTGACTGAAAATGCAAATAAATACGTGGTTTCTTCCCCACAGTGAAGACTGGGGGGGGGACAGCAAGAGTGAAGTGCAGCCAGATCAATCCCATGTCGGCCATTGCTGAGATGTGCCGAGCTGAAATGCTGCATCAAACAGAAGAACCGGAAGAGGACCTAAGAAGTGCTAATGCATGGCAGAAGCTCTCAAAGCCTGCAACAAACAGGCTTCACATTGGGATGATGCGAAGAAATGTGTGATCTGAGAGGGGATGCGCGATGCCTGCCAGAGGAAACACAGCCGTCGAGACTGTGCACACTAGGCAGCCACTTCCTCCGGCGGCTTGGTGGCCGCAGGCGCCGACACACTGTCCCCTGCGAGGGCGTTCTCCTTGGCAACTGGGGGTTCGGCATCCACTTTTGTGTCGGCTGTCGTCGTAGCTGGTGCCTTGCTGCCACTGTCTGTGGTTGGCTTCTCTTCCTTGTTGTTGACCTCCGGTTCCTCCTTGTTATCGGCGTTGGCATCCTCGGAATCTGCTTGCCGTGCCTTGCCTGCATCCTCATCGTTGTTTACCTCGTCCTTCTCGTCTTTCTTCTCTTTGCTATCAGCTGACCCATCCTCGTTGGCGGCTGCCGTTGAGGCCTCCTCCGCAGAAGCTGCCTCTTCTTCTTCCTCCTCTTCCTCTTCGCTCTCTTCCTTCTTACTGCGCTTGGAGGCCGCAGCCTTCTTGGCACCGCGCGCTGGCTTGGCAGGGGTCTTCCGTGCAGGCTCCTGAAGCATACATTATGAATGTGAGGTTTACAAACGATATGGTGCTTTTAATAATTTTCCACAAGCAAAATAAAATTGCACATGGCCAGTAAACCAACACAAATACAGTAATACCTCGTTAACTCGAACTCGCATATCTAAAAAAATCGGCTAAGTCGACATTTTCCACGGTACCAAACGATTCTCCATAGATGCAATGTATTTGTTGTCCTTTATCTCAAAGTATTTCCGTGCCCCCTTTCGGTTATCTCGAAATCTTGACTGAGAGTGGAACGAAAACTTCACTGCCAAACCGTTTCACAAAATACTAGCAGCGGAATGTGATACGTTTCACAAGGTTCACTTTAGGCTGCCACGCTTACGACAAAGTGGACGCTGTTCCAAAAAGTAAGTCAGAACCTAGCGGCATAACAACTTTGTCAAACGACCCTGTGTCACATCATGTGATGCTATAGATGTGCACAGAGTCAGGCCCTACAAAATAACACAGGTCGTACACGTCGTTTTGTTTACCGTCAGAGATGCGATTTCCGCACTTTATTTACGCAAGCAACGTCGAGCGGATTTTTCCTTAGGCCATGCGATGTGGTGAGGATAACACCAAGTCACTGATGCTGCAAAGAAAGGTAGCCCTAATCAAAGAAGCAGAATCAAGGCTCTAAGTTTCTGGACGTCAAAACGGCGCTGACTGTATGGTTGCATTGTGCGAGAGGAGCCCCTTCCAGTTACAACACTGACAGAGAAGGCAGATTCTCTGGACTTAGCGGTGGGCTACACTGACCCTACACTGCAACATCGGCTGGTTTGACGATTTTCTTAAAAGCGAAACAACGTGGCATCACGCAGAGTGATCGCGGCAGTGTCAACGCAGCTACTCAAGGGTGTGACGACATCAGCCGAAACAAGAAACATGCTTCACTTACGGTACGGTACGAAGAACTTTACTTAAAGATCCGGAGAAGTGCCACCCCTTAGGGTGACACCGCGGGCCGCTCCCACATGGGGACAGTTAGACCTAGCCTAACCGCCGCATCGCAGGCTCTCTGGACAGCCCAAAGTTGTTGCTGATATTCCGAGCTCTTGAGGGCCGAGCTCCATTTCTGCTCTGTGAGGTCCTTATCCCCACGTAACGAGGGGCACCGCCAAAGCATGTGCTCTAAATCGCACGTTCCCCCGCAGCCAGGGCATTGTGAGCTGAAGTCACTTGGGAATAGACAGTGCATGAAAGCCAGATTCGGATAAGAATTAGTTTGAAGCATCCTAAAGGTCATCGCCTGTGGTCTCGTGAGCTTTTTGTGTGGTGGAGGAAATACTCTTCTTTCCAGATAAAAATGCTTCGTGAATTCATTAAATGTGAATAAAGTGTCTCGGAACTCTTGAACCCTGCTCTGTGACAAGGCTTCTCCTCCCACGCGGAGAGTTAGTACGCGCGCTTGGGAGTGGGCGATGTCGTTGAGGTTGGTGAGGGAGTCCAAAGTTTGACCTAGGTGTGCCGGGAACCAAATGATTGTGTGCATAGTTATGGTCCGGTTCTTAAGAACGTCATGTGCCTCTTTCGCTATGGAGCCCGAGGCAAACGCCCTGACTGCCGATCTAGAATCCGAGTAGATTTGCGTCCTGTTATCATCCAAGAGTGCCAAAGCAATAGCAACCTGCTCCGCCTTAGAAGAAGTGGTCCCAGTCAGGGAGGCCGACGAGATTATTTCACCTCTGTTATCTATTGCGACCACGGCATAGTGAGATGAGCGACCATATTGTGCCGCATCTACGAAGCAGACCGATTGAGGATCATCCTTGATCTTCTTCAGGATCGCAATCGCTCTTGCTCTACGCCTTCCCTCATTGTGCTGCGGATGCATATTGCGAGGGATCGGTGCGACAAGAATATTTTCTCTTTGCTCCTCGATGATTGGATGGCTTCTCTCCTCTGCCAGCACTGGATTGAGGCCCAGAATGGCTAAGATTCTTCTCCCTGCCAAAGAGCAGGATAGTCGAGCAAGCTGGGCTGATTCTTGTGCTTCGATGATTTCATCCAGCGTATTGTGCACACCTAATTGAGAAAGGCGTTCTGTGCTAGCCGTCATCGGAATGCCTAGCACCCTTTTGATGCTTTTCCGAATGAGGGTGTTAAGCTTCTTTTTCTCGAAGTTGTGCCAGGTGTGCATGGCCGCTACGTAGATGATGTGGCTCATGAGAAAGGCATGGAAAATCCGGAGTAAATTGTCTTCTTTCAGGCCTCCTCTTCTATTAGACACTCTAGTAATGAGTCTGATGACCATTTCCGTTTTCTTTGTAATCCTATCTAACGTAAGCCTATTGGATCCATTGGATTCGATAACCATGCCCAACATGCGTATGGACTCGACTCTAGGAATGAGGTTTCCATCACGTGTGGTTAGCCTGATATCGACATCTGCGAGTGGCTTCCATCCCCTGGGCTTGGGACCTCGTCTGATTGGTCTATAAAGGAGTAACTCGGACTTACTGGGGGAACATTTTAGTCCCGTGTTTTCCAGGTATGATTCAACCTCATTGACTGCCGATTGGAGACTCGCCTCAACATCTCCTTCACATCCCTTGGTGCACCATATAGTTATGTCATCTGCATAGATTGTGTGACTAACACCGTCTATAGCAGAGAGCTTTTCCGAGAGACCTCTCATTGCTATGTTAAACAATAGCGGTGAAACGACCGCTCCCTGCGGTGTTCCTCTAGGGCCAAGCTCGAAAGCCTCTGTTGTTAGGTCTCCAATTTTAAGTGTCGCTTTCCGCCCCTTGAGAAAGGAGCTGATGTAACCGTGAAAGGATGCGCCCAAATTGAGATCCGATATGGCATTCAGAATGTGTGCGTGAGACACGTTGTCAAAAGCTTTTTCCAAATCTAAACCCAGAATAGCCCGGACGTCTCTGGTTGGATTGTCGATTATTTGACACTTGATGAGCTTCATCGCATCCTGCGTCGACAGAGCCGGACGGAAGCCAACCATGTTGTATGGAAATAAATTGCTCTTCTCGACATGGTCCGAAATGCGTTTGTGAATGACGTGCTCTGCAACCTTCCCCACGCATGACGTGAGGGAGATGGGTCGAAGGTTTGCGAGGCCTGGGGGTTTTCCCGGCTTCGGAATGAGTATCACCGATGCGGACTTCCAGGTCTCTGGAACCAAGCCCTGCTTCCAGACCCGATTTATCTCTTCAGTGAGATACTCGATGGAGTCGTCATCCAGGTTCCTGAGAGCCCTGTTGGAAATTCCGTCCGGACCAGAGGCAGACCTTCCATTTAGGCTATGTAATACTGCCCTGACTTCGCTGGTGCTGAATGGTTCGTCAAGTGTTGGATTCGGCTCGCCCTTGTACGTAGGATAGTCCGTCGGACGCACGCTACCAACCGGAAGATATCTGTTTGCCAACTTATCCGCAATGACGCCCATGGGTTCCGACCGCTTCGCTTCATGAAGGACCTTTTCTATCGCGTGCCTCTGATTAGACTTAGAATTCGTGTCATCTAGGAGGTGTTTTAGCAAGTTCCATTTTCCTCCGACTCTCATCTGACCATCCACAGAGTTACAGAGTTCGTCCCATTGCTGCTTAGCTAGTACCTGACAATGCTCTTCAATGGTCCCGTTCAGTTCTGAAATCTTTTTTCGAAGCTTCCGATTGAGCCTCTGCCCTTTCCATCGGTCGAGGAGTGACTTTTTAGCCTCCAGAAGATGCGCCAACCGGCTGTCCATCCTGTCGACTTCGAGGTCGGTCTGGATTGACTTCGTGGCTGCCTTGACGTCCTCTTTTAATTGTTCAGACCATCGGTCCAAATCAGGAGGTGAGTGTTGGGATTGCCCACGCTTTTCTCGGAGTGTTCGAAACAGGTCCCAGTCTGTGACGGTAAAGCTTCTCAGTCTTTTCGTCTCCACAAACATGCTAGTGGCTAAGATATGGTGATCGCTGCCAAGATCTGTCAATAAGTTTGACCAGGTCATCGAATCGACATTTTTGACAAATGTAAGATCCGGCACAGAGTCTCTAGAGCACGAATTGCCAATTCTAGTTGGGAAAGCAGGATCAGTGATTAAAGTGAGGTTATGATTGGCTGCACTTTGCCATAGGTCGATGCCTTTGTGGGTATTCTGCGGATATCCCCACGCCCGATGCGGCGCATTGAAGTCCCCAGCTATGATTAGAGGGGAATTCCTTGCTTTACTAGCCGCTCTGGCAATGATCGCTGCGAATCTCTGTCTGAGATCCGAAGGCGTACTGTATATTGAGTACGAAAATGCTGTCCTTGTTTAGATTACCGGGTATAATTTCTATTAGGGAGTACTCTACTTTCCTTACGGGATCGTTAATGCTGTGAGAGATAAAAGTGCTTCTATTGGTTACAAGGGTGCTGATGCCCCTTTTCTCTTTATCGTGAATCGTGTACGCGTTGTAGCCCGGTAGTGAGACCGAGTCTGTGAGCGTTTCTTGTAGAAGAATGACATGCGGTTTTTCCTGATGCGAGCGGATGAACTGCTGAAGGACATTCCTCTTGCGCTGGAATCCCCTACAGTTCCACTGCCAAATTCTAATCGGCTTGTGGTTTGCTGCCATGATTATGGTTGAAGTTGAGTGCAGCGGCGTGGATGATCGCCACATGATATGTTAAGCAACTCGGGAAAGCTTTGCTAGGTGCAAGTGTTACTGCGAGGCAGACCAGCCTTAGTCGGTTTTTCTGCACTAAATAAAAGGGCAGTTCCGAAAAACACAGCTGGTTGATAGCTCTGGTACGCCATTATTTTTCTTTAAAACCTTTACAAAGAGCCAGTTAGGTGTTTCTTTTAAGAAACTCGTCAGTAGTGATAATGTTTTTAGACAGAACTGAACTTCTCAATGGAATTTCTGCAACTTTGCTTATCTTGAAAATCTGCTTATCTCGAAATTTTTTCTGGTTTTTACTACTTCGAGTCAAGCGGTATACTGTGCAGCCTCAACATTCCACATGCATGGAATGACAAGGCTTTTTGTCTTTACGGGTCAATGACAAATATGTGGCACCGCAAACAAGTCCAATATGGTCAATTCCGTACATTTACACCGCAGCATGTATGCGCTGTCACCCTGTCAGGTCTTGGGCCATTGACCTTTGGTTTCTTTCAAGGTTTGTTGAAACCGAATATCCAGGTGTGCATGACGTTAATAGACCGCGCTGCCATTGCTTGTTTCTCACTTCTTTGCTACTCTCACTGTAGTGGGTCTCTTCTCTTGGCTGCATACTTCTCTACATACCTGCCAACTTTCCCGAATTGTCCAGGAGACTCCCGAATTCGGACCTAATCTCCCGATTGTACGAATCTCATCTCGAATCTCCTAAAAAGTGGCCACCACAGCAGAGGCGGGTTCTTTTCTCTTTTTTTTTTAAAATCATGCGCGTACGTCAGCCTTTCCTGCTGTAGCGGTGCTGCGGAAGAGCACTCGCCACCACACTTCTATTTCGTTGTAACCATATCGTAGAGTACCGCTGAGTACATTCTAGGCACTGCGCATCTGGGCTAACGCTAGCCGGCTGGCCGTGAAAAGCGCTCGCCACCGTACCGAAAGAAGGCGAGGGAAAAGGTACAGTCTCAACGGAAAAAGACTGCCAAAATTGCACGGCGGCCGGAGCCGCGGTGCTGCACGAGCGCTCCGATAACGAGACGGTGAGACTGTCGAGCACATTCCATTTTCCAAAGGAGGGGTGGCCGGCAGACCGGCGGTAAGTAGGCGTGCTTGGGAGAAACAGCCCTACGTGTCGCAATCTTGCCGCTCCGGCCACCGTTCAGTTCATTTGCGGCAATCGTTTCCGTTGAGCCTAGCCAGAACTTTTGCGCCTCCATCTTGGCCTCCGCATTTTGTACGCTACGCCGTCTGCCGTAGGGGTTGCGTGTTTCCAGAGTTCAGTTAGAAGGTCGATGACGTCGTCAAAATCAAAGTACTTGCAAGTGTTTCTGGACTCATACACAGCTGGGTTTCCGTGCTTTGTGACTTCCCGGAAAGGTGACAAGTACGGATTCTGTACCACGTGCGCCTGTGAACTGCCTTGGTGCCTTCACAAGTAAAGAAGTTTGGTTCAAGCAGCTCAAAACAAACATTCTTACCCCTTTCCGATGTCATTCTCCAGTCTCAGTAATTTCCGCTATGCGAAAAGACCCCCCCCCCCCCCCCCCAAGGTATGGGGGGGGGGTATGGTTGGCAGGTATGGTCGTGGGGATCCTACATCACTGCCAGCATAACGTTCACTTTTTTTTCTTGTTTCAAAACACTGTGCACTTTAGTTACAATGGCTTTGTTCTTTTGGTTTGCCTGGTGTTTCTTCTTTGCTACCCTGACTCATGCTTTAAACCTGCGCACTAGCCTTCGATGTTGTAGAACGTCTCATGTGGGAGAGGCGTCCAATGTGCACGGCACTTCTGCCTGGGCCCTCCCCTGCAACACGGTCGAAGACCACACGCATTGCCACCACTGGCAATGTAAACATCAGCTGCAGTTGTTGTTATGCCAGACAAAATAACGTAGGCTAAAATAGAGCAGTGAGTGTCCAAGCCAAAAACTTAGTCCCAGTGTGAGTTCGGACACAAATTTTGTTCACTGCAGCAGTGGACAGCTACCGATGGGGCGCGGTGAACTGGCTGTATCGAGTTAGCATCCTAGCCGATAGCACCACAAACATCAGCACCTTTCCTGTGTGTTAAATTATTTTGATGAGTATGGGAAGTGGCAACAGTGTCTAAATTGCGAGTGAGTGTCAGTGGTGCTTTCCAAAGTATTGTGAGATGCAGCTATAAAGTGAATTAAAGGTAGGCCTGGGGACGATACAGACATTGGGCGATCAGCGGCAGAGAGACCGAGTGAGGCAGGTAGCAGGGCCACTGGGGCCACACATCTGTAACAGATTTGCCCCATTGCATGGCTGCCATAAAAAAGTTTTCTTGGACTATCTTGTGAGCAAAATCGCCGTCAACCTGCCAATAGCATTATACAGGGGTGAGACAGCTGGACATATTGCGCATTTTTGATACAATTCCGTTCTCCTGCGCCAAGCTGCTCCAAAAGCATGAAAATCTCAATAATTGCGCCGAACTACTCCAAAACAGCCTCGAAAGCCAGAATTTTGATGCCCACGTCAGCTCCGTGGGGAAAAAAGGCTGAGTTGACAACATGATTTCCCAAGTTGCGCCTATAGCAGCGCCTGGGATACCAAGAAAATGAGACGTTCGCAAAATGCATAGGCACGCCCAACTGTCTATGCCCCTTTCTAATGGAGGCTCCCATGATGCCGCCATAACCTCTTCTGGGTTGTTGTAAATATGCGAGGTGCCCCAAAAATGTTCCGCCATGCCCCGAGCGTGCTGCTGTTTCTTGCTATGCTGTGTCTTCTGGCGCTATCAAGTGGCATGCGTAGCGGGAATGGCTCTCAGGTTCTTCGTTGTGCGTAGCGTGTTCCTCCGGTTGCAATAGTTTTCGCGTCGACGCTGCTGAGTGTGGTCACTTGCGCGCGCGTTGGCTGTGGGAGTGTTTGTAGCGTTACGACCCATACCGTGCACGTGGGAGGCATCACCCTTGTTGCATCAATGCAGCGACAACTAGCTTCCTGCATGCGGCACGTCTCTGCGATGCTCTGGCGGTTTTTCATACCGAAGCTGGCAGCGGACTGATGCAAAGCGCCTTTGTGTCGTTCCCCAATAAAAGTGTGCAGTACGGCTACAACGGCGCTATGCCCGCAGTACCGTACGCAATAGTCAGTGCGAGATAGCTTTATGAGATAGTCAATGCGGCGAGGTATCTTAGCGCCCGTGCCGCGCTCTTGAAGCCTGTTCAGATTGTCCATATAATTGCTATCGCAATAAAAGCCGAAGCAGTAATCTGCTAAATTATATTACTGACCTTAAAAAGGGTTGTTAGAGGACAACAGGATTCTTTTTTTTGTTGCATGCCCGTTTCGGTATAGCAGAGACTACCGGGACAAGCGGTATCGCCAGAATGAAAGCCTCAGAGATAAAGAGGCGTCTCCGGGCTTTACTGCTAGGGGAAGGCCGCATGCGCCATGGCATATTTGTTTACCTCAACAAGCGACACGTAGAGAAAGTCTTGCTCAGTCGTTGGCCGCACGCCGATGACATAATCGCTGACATTGTGTTATGTTGCCTAAGTGGGTGTAGTCACGAAAAAGCGGCTGCACCTACCCCTCTTCACTGCCGAGAATGGTGGGAAGGCTGAGCGAGAAGATAAAACCGGCTGAAGCGGGTTGTTCTATACCCGTGACTTCCTTATTACAGCACTTATTTCAAAATTCATGCAGAATCATGTTCGCATCGTGCAAGTGTGCAGTTATCTCTCCATCACAAATTTTGGACTGTGAGGTTGTTGTTTACTGGCCCTTCAAGAAATGTTAGGTCGGTTTTAGGGACCTTTTAAATTCGTGAAACCTTGCTGTTACAGCACAGTTCTAAAAAATTCTTGCGGCTTTATGCTCGTTGCAGGCTCATATATAACGGCCACTATATAACAAATTTTCAATACCGAGGTGAATATTTAAGGTATGTTTCTTTCGCACGGCTGGTGTCCATTTACTGTGCTCACAAAAACTGATGTCTATCTCGTTTCTAATCTCTCAAATAGTGACCACTTGATACTAGCTCATTTATTGGCCGCAGAGGTGCGATTTTAGCCGCTTACGGCAGGTGCTGGTATATCACATTCAGGCACGAAATTAGGAAGGGCTGTTTTTAGAATGTACAAAACAAGGAGTTAACGATCGTGGTCATTAGCCCAGCTAGACTGGCACTGTGTGGTAGTATTCTGGGAAGTTTGACACTACCCTCGAAATTTTGACACCTATTGCATGTACAGTAGAACCTCGTTGATACGTTCCCGCTTAGTACGATTTCCCGGCTCCTACGCTTGAAATCGCGAAATTTAAAAATAACCCAAGTGTAATATGTTCCGGTTAATACGTTCCCGGAAAATACGATTATTCGGCAGCGACGTTCAGCACCGTGGAAAACTGTGGTCGTATGATACGTTTTGTACTCAGAAACTGCTATTCAGGTGTGCAAAAAGGGCCCTCTCGTGTGGTTGTGAAGCGCGAAGTGGCAGACAGCCGCCACGCGGCAACGGCAGCTTCTCCGCAGTGCCTTTCCTCCCTCCACGCTTTCTCTGCTTTGCACAATTGTCCCCTCCGCGTCTCTTCCGAATTGCTCGATCGTCCCTTCCGTGTCTTCTCAGAGTTGCTCGATCACCGCTCTCTGTCAACCACACACCGACCCGAAGGCAGGCGGCGACGCTGGCCGTCAAAATCTTCAAACGGCTTGCTGCAGAAACGCACATGCCGCCACCGCTGCACAACACGCCGCGACCCGTAACCATAGCAACGCCGCCATTGTGCCCAGTGAATATGGCCGATAATTTCCCCCACACTTTTCTCCCGGAGCGCATTCGTTTTTGGGTTGCTCCGCCCGTCGCAATTCCAGCCGGCGTTCGTATTTCTCTGGCTGGGCAATTCTGCCTACCAGCGGGTCGTCAGAAGCTGCCAGAAAAGATTTGTTCTGGAAGATATCTGGGAGATTTCTGGTTATAAGACGCCAAAACGAGACAACGCGCGCTCGCCGCCATCTTTGTGAGGAATCAACAGATCGCAGTGCGGGCGCTTGGGGACATCACCTTCGGTTGCCATTACGCTGGGCGTTATCTTTTAAAGCCTGTTCCGCCGTGCGAGATGGTGCGATTACGAGTGGCAGTGAACATACCAGCACATGCCTCAAGTTAAGACAGAACGCAAACTGATCAGCGCAAGTGTGTGACGTAGTATGCGATAGCCGCAAACAGCTGCCGCTTTTGGGGACGCTTATCACTTTCGCGAGATTTCGCATATCATGTCGTACCGCGATTGTTACGTGCACTGCGAAGAGTTGAGCTTGTTAAGCCTCTAGCGGGGCGGCAGTTTTCTTCAAGGACGGGGCGAGTCACGCGTGATCTTGCGAACGTACGTGATCGTATCCCAAATGCGTATGCTCGAGAATATCACTTCTGTTCGGCAAACCTAGCCCCAATTTACAAGTGGCAATGCAGAAAGAACAGACACTCATGCGGCGCAAAGTTTCATCTGCTGACACGGCGGTAGCGTTTCTTTACGTTTACGCTGGTTGTCCCAGAGTTCGATTTTGCAATATTCGGGTTGTCTAGGGATTTCAACACACGTAACCACGACGTTATTTTCAGTCAGGACCAGAACTAGCTGGCTGACCTCTGGCTGCCAGCGAGATGCCAGGAGTTTGAAAATCGAAGAGTCCCTCCATGTTTTTTGCCCTTGCACCTCAATATGGGCTTGTCAGCCTCAATTTTTACTGGATTCGGATCGTATGTTTATTTTCCGCGTTTTTTTCAGTAACGTATCAACGAGGTTCTACTGTATATATGTCACCCACACAACACCTGGTGATCTTGAAACATAACCAAAATATAACTATCCATTTTTAAATATCATTACCACGAACTAGTCTAGCTTTTATAGAGATTTGCATCTGACCGATTAGGTTTGTAGTAGACATAGGGAATTCTGGGGCAATGAATGAAACAATATGACAAAAGAATAAAAGGAAGAAGGCAGTGGCCATGACAAGCACTAATCTTATCTACTCTCTTCCTTCCCTTTAATCTCATTTTGCTTCCCTGATTGCGCTAAAATGTGTCATAGAGTCTAGGCTTTACTACATGCTTTCCATTAGCATGCTTACACCTTCTGCCAGGCCTCGTTGCTGTCTATGTGGGGCACAGGACTGAATGCATCATTCCCAGCAAGAAGTTCATTTTTTCCCTTCAGCACCTGCTCGGGAAACAAGTTCGCACCAACCACAACCGTCGTGTCACACTTGCGTAAAAATATCCATACAGAGGCAACACTCACAGCCCGTGTCTGGCGCTGCTGCCGTGCAGGGGGAGCAGCCGGGGTGCCCCGTGTCTGTGAGCGTGTGCGCCTGCGGCCGCTGTCTGGGTCGGTGCTGTCCTTGTGGCCAAGTTCCTTAAGAAGAGCCTCTCCTTCCTTGGCGGCTGCCTCCAGGCTGCTCACGCGACGCCCACCTGCTGACTTGTTCTCACGCTGGGGACGCGTCTGCATTGAGCAAACATTGCAGGCTATCACAAACTGCTTCCAGAATAAGTGAGATAGACAGCTGTTTGAGCAAAACTTCGCATACTCACTCAAATAAGACTAATAATATGTACTCATTTCACGGACACAAAATGGAGAATTACAAGTGTTTTAGCTTGGTGCTTCTAGGCACCACTCAGCAGCTTACAGAGCAGGAGCATGAGTGGGCATGTGCTCTTCGTTCAGTCGCAAGCGGGATAGCGGAGCAAGGAACACGCTCCATTTACAGGCAGCCTGAGCAGAGTCTGTGCCGTTCCTGTTATAACTGCCAACGAAGGGCGTTGAAGCACGCACCCTCCCTCACACATGCATCAACTCCTCGCACATTCCAAGATGGCTGCCTCCAAGCACACCACGCTCTCACATGCATAGTGGCTTCAGATTTGTCTGCACAGCACGAGCCATGAAAGCGCTTTTGAATAGATTAATATCTGTGTTTACTTCGAGTCACCGAATTAAGGAAAATCACGTGAAGCAAACAAAGCAGCACAGCTAACGAAAACATCACTGGCACGTCGGCGTCAAAACAGATTGGGATGGATCTGGAATACAACCTCGCTGACTATAGTGTGGCTATCTACAAATTGACACTTTATTTTTCTTTCAATGAAATGGACTGGTAATGCATTGTATGCACACATCTGCATACTTCACGAACAAGTGAGCTACACACGTCTTACTTTGTAAAAGTGACAGGACAGATCTTTTTAGAGGGCACTGCAACTGCAAAAGGCCCCCTCACAACAGAAAACGCTTACAAGAAAATCGCCCGACGCTCCGGTGTAGCTTAGTGGGGCAACTCAGCACAAAGTGAGCTGTAAAAACGTCTAATTAAAACATTCTAATGAGATGGGTTAGGCTTCATGACAGTGGCCATAATGCGCAAGCCACAAGGAGCGCTGATGAATGACAAAGGACATTAGTGAAGGGGAGTATAAAAGGGACCCCACCAAACGCGAAAATGGACTTTTGGCATCAACACAAACGATGCAAAAAATCATGTGATGACGTCGCCATATGACGTCACAGATCACCAAAGTTTGTGACATCACATGACATTGTTGCTTGGTCAAAAGTGGGCAGATCACGGAAGCAGTGCCAAACCACGTTAGGTGCAGAAAGCTTCCAGATGGGGGTCGACAGACGAAGTTTTGTGTCCTGATAAACACTACTACTATTTTAAAGCAAGGCCACGGGCTGCTCCAACGTGGGAACGGGGAGGCCAAGCCTCACCGCCCATCATGGGCTCTCTGGACAGCCCATAGTTGTATTGAAACTGGACTTCGTAAGGCTGAGTCCCAATCCTCTTCTGTGAGCCGATTGGTGCCGCATAACGAGGGGCACTGCCAAAGTATGTGTTCAAAGCAGGGTGTCGGAACGAAATGTTTTTCGTTTCGGTTATAGCAAACTCCTATTCACAGAAACCAAGGCACACGGCCAGGACCACGCAACTAGTACCTTATGCCAAAAGTACATCCCTGCTGGACCCGCAAGGACTCGCAATCCGTACGCGGGGTCCTCAAACGCGACCTTCGATGAGGACTTTAGCGTGGCCGAGATACACGCTGCCCTGTGCAAGCTGAACAGCCGTTCAGCCCCCGGTTTGGACAGCGTCACCAACAAAACCCCAAGAAACCTAGACGACCCTTCGGTGGAACAGCTCGCTGCGTATATTAACGACTGCTGGCACCAAGGATCCATTTCCAAATCATGGAAAAAAGCCAAGATAATCCTAATTCCAAAACCTGGCAAGCCGTCCAGCCTGGCCAATGTCCGTCCAATTGCGTTAACATCGGGAGTAAGCAAGGTTATGGAGCACGTGCTCCTTACCCACATACTCCTATCTTGAAGACGCTACTGCCTACCCCACTCGATCATTGGCTTCAGGGCGCACCTCTCAACCCAAGATGCCATGCTTCTACTCAAACACCAAATCCTCTATGGCAAATCCCAACACACAAAGCCGATCTTGGGGCTCGATCTCGAGCACGCCTTCGATAACGTCGCGCACTCCACCTTCCTTGAACGCATATTACTACTCAGCCTTGGCGAGTGCACCTATAACTATGTTCCGAGACTTTCTACCTAACAGAAGAGCGTTCCTTTCGGTTGGGGACATTCAGTCGGAAGAACTTGCTCTCGGTGACGTGGGCACCCCGCAAGGCTCTGTCATCTCCCCAATGTTGTTTAATCTAGTCATGATCAGTTTAGCACAGTAACTCCAGAAGCTCGACGGCACTGAACACACCATTTATGCCGACGACATTACGATTTGGACCACGACAGCCAAATCGAAACCGCTCTGGAAAACGCAATCGATACCGTTGAAACTTATTTCCAAGACACGGGACTCTGATGCTCGCCCAGCAAGTCTGAACTTCTCTTATACCGCCCCACGCTCCGCGGATGCCCACCGCTTCGCTCTCGCACAAACACCATTACGAAGAAATCCAGCTCCACACAAGGAATGGTGGCACCATATACCCGTGGTTTCCGCCATCCGGGTCCTTGGCACGACCATCAAAGCCAACGGTGCGAAATAAACGGCTACATCCGAGATCCTCTAACAGACGGCCAACACGTCGCGGCTATTAAAACTGGTGACAAACCGAAGGCAGGGCATCAAGGAAGAAAGCATCATCCGCCTCGTACACTCGTTCGTTATCTGCCCCATCACGTACGTCGCCGCCTTCCATACCTAGTACAAAGCAGAAAAGACGAAGCTGGATATCATTCACGGAGCCTACAAGCTTGCCCTCGAGATTACCAAACAACACCAGCACCGAACTTCTTCTCGAACTAGGACTCCATAACACCCTCGACAAATTGAAGAGCAGCGTCAGACTTATCTGGAGCGCCTCACCCTCACAGAAACGAAATGCCACATTCTGACTAAACTCCGCATCACCTACCACCGCCATCAAGACAAACGCCCAATCCCAGGATGTATCCAGGCTTGGCTACACGCAGATCCCATCCCCAAAACCATGCACCCAGAACACAACAAGGAACGGCGAAAAGCACGGGCCGCATCCCTCATCAAAGCTTACGGCGACACCACAGGCGTTACGTTCGTCGACGCAGCTGAATACAATGACGGGCACCACTTCGCAGCGACTACCACTCAAGGCGGCTCGCTCAGACACGCTGCCAGCATCGTAACCCAGAACCCTGAGATGGCCGAAGAGGTGGCCATCGCCCTGGCCGCCCTTGACCCAGTGAGCGACTCCCGCATGGCAATCAGCAACTATAGCAACGGCCACATCTCACAGCAATCGTTACGCATCCAACACCAAGCCCCTCACTCAGCAGATAACTAAATCACGCTCGTCTGGATTCCAGCACATGCTGGTGATGTTCAACTGCACCTCACCAACCTCAACGAGGTTGCACACTCCGTAGCACGAGGACTGGTCAATGGTGCCGGAGACAGTGCAGGTGTACCTGCGTAACGCGGTTGCCTCACCAGCTACATCATCACAAAAGCATTTTACCTCGAAAAAAGAACCTTCCCCACCCTTCAATTACAAGCTAAACAGAGCACAGGCAACCACCTGTTACAGACCTGTTACAGACATACACGCAACCATCACTGCATCGATACCACAAAATATACCGAGACATTTATCTTAACCACACTTGGAAGATCTGCAAGACCCAGGTCGCCTCGCTCCTGCATATGCTGTGGGTATGTAAACACCAATACCCGTCCATTAACACCGAGACCCTCTCGTCGAGATGGCGCGCTGCCCTGCGCAGCTCCCACCTCGACAACCAGCTTTGGGTGACCCACCAGGCCCGCGAGACTGCGGAGAGGCAAGACCTCGACGTCCCCATGTGGAAGGCCTAGGCCGAGCCAACCAAACTGCTGGTTTCAATAAAAGTTTAGTCCTCCTCCTCCTCTGTTTTAGTTTCGTTCCACTGAAAAAAAGTTCCATTCCGTTTCTGTTCCAGAACGAAAAAAAGAAATGTTCCGTAACTGTTTTTATTTGTGTTGAAACTTGAATTTGAAATTATTTAAAATTGAAATTAAATTAGAATTTGAAATTAATTAAAGAAACAATAAAAAGTAGTCAATGAAAAAAATTATTTCTCTCATAAGTGAGTTAAGAATTCTTGAGCAGGCTGAATGCTTTGCGTCAAGGGAGTGAGTATGATCTCAGAATCAGCACATCATCGAGTCTGATATGCGAAACCGCTGTTATGATAAAACAAATGTCAATGCCGATGACGCCCTCTCCACGCTACTCTATGACACTGGCACACCGAAGTCCACATGCGTTTATATAGACAGACCCATCTGCAATACTCTCGTTTTTCACAAAATTTCAGCACATGCTTACTTTGGAACCCCTGAATGAGATACGTGCTAATACTGTCCCTGGAGATATACATTAATGCTTGCGTTGCACGATCTCGGTTGTTCCGGATTGCAAACTTTTCCCTCGAACCAAAAACCGATAAAAAACATTTGTTTCACTCCGTTTCAGCTTCACTGCATACCTGCCAAGTTTGAAGAAAAGGAATCCGGGAGATTTACTCAACAGAGGGGGGGGGGAGTACTGCGATAGCAATTATATG
Organism: Rhipicephalus sanguineus; assembly: GCF_013339695.2. NCBI lineage: Eukaryota > Metazoa > Arthropoda > Arachnida > Ixodida > Ixodidae > Rhipicephalus > Rhipicephalus sanguineus. Next base: position 94,832,637 of record NC_051179.1, read on the forward strand.
GACATTGTCAGCGGCATTTTGCGGTCGCCGCTGATCTGTACAGAGTCCAAACCGATAACATCGCTTACGCACCGTCTGTTTCACGTGCGAGTGAAAGCGCGCTAGCGCTAGGGACGAACGCGGTTGAAACAGAGATGAAACGACCCTGCCGTCACCGTCGCGCGAAGGGCACTTGCGATAACATCGCTCCGCGTGCGAGGCCTGTCATCGCTTGCTTACCAGTTATTTCGTCGGGCAATTGGGACCGTAAGGGGTGCCGTTGAGACGGGGACGGTCGCGAGCGCTGGTGAACGCCCTATCTCGACAGACTTCGGTAACAGCTACCCTTTTAAGTGCTGAGCTCTCCACTTAAAGCAGTAGTGACACAAAGTTTTGAAGGCGAGGTAACAGCACCACGTTTTCCTCACGCCTGCTCTCTCAGTAAACATGGCGTCCATGATGCCGACTGAACCGTGCGCGGCTGCAAACTCGCCGCCTCATTCTCCGAAGAAGCTGTACACTAAATGTGACAGAAAGTGGCTATCAAAACAGGCCAAGCAAGTATTTGCAACGTCTGCGTTGTGAGGCGCCGTCAGCGTGACTTGTCTGCAAATGCAGTGCGCCAGACTGTCGCCGGGCTCACCGGAGTGAGCGAGCGAATAGTTAAGCGTATCAAGGCTGAAGCTCTGCGGGCCCCACTTGCCTTCCCGAAGCGCATCACTGGCAAGACGCGGCTGCAGCGCCACGTTTGCGTTGGCAGCACTGCGGCGCAAAGTGCACAGCTACTTCATGCGCAATGAAACTGAGTTGAACCTTTCTACCATCGTTAAAAAAAAAAGAAGAGGAATCCTTTTTACTACGTGGCCAGACAACTTTGCTCACGTGGCCAGACAAAGCACTGGACGCATGGGGCAAACTGGATTTCCGGGAGACTTTCCCGTGACCCGTAGAACCGGGACAAACGTTCCAAATCCGGGAGTCTCCCGGGTAATCCGGGAGACTTGGCAGGTATGTCACTGTACTGAGCAATGTCGACAAAACACGCTGAATGAGGAGAAAAAGAAGAAAATCCCTTTCGCCTTCGAGTCGTCTTAGGCAAACATATAAGGGACCCTGCGAGATTTTCAATTTTATCGCACAGCATAAGCAAGTAAAGTGACCGCCCGGCGGCTTGCCACCGTCTTTCATAGCCACCTCATCTACGAGGGCAAGGGCACAGGAAAGGGTGAGATGAAGAGCGCAGCTACCGGCGAGCTGTGGCAGGCTACACAACACTTTTCTACAGCGTCTATTTTGTCTGGGTCAGGTCGAACACCCTCGTGACTGGCGACGTGGCCTAGAAAGCTCAGCTGCGGAATGTAGCTGCGAATACCATATTGTCATCTAGTCTGATCAAGCATGCTTGCCACTTCAGCCCTGATAACACAATGTCCATTAGACCCTTAAAGGAGCCCTGCAACACTTTTCCAAGTAAGCGTTTCATGGCTTCATTAAGAGAGCTTATCCCCCACTAATTGACTGCCGAAAACAAATTTTACAATCCATCAAGTACGAGTGGAGTCACAGGGAATTGCTGCACGCTTTAGGCACTTTCTCTCTCCTTTCATACCAGTGAGCGCACCGAAAGCTACGCAAGGAGGAGGACGACAGAAGGGCAAGATGTGTCCCTTTGTCAGCACGCGTTGTGACTTCGAGCGCTCTCTTTTCATTTTTTCTTAGAACGTGCAGCTTACTTTCAGTGTGATCGCAAGCGCGCACGCGGCGACATCCCGTGGTAGCCACCGTAACTATGCAGCTCATGATACTTAAATAAACCAACCGCCGTGGACTTAGGGTATATGACATCATTTGAAGAGAGAAGAGGGAGCGATTTCTAGCAGACCTTGAGAACAGTAAACTTCAGGCCGCGTGCTGCGCTATAATATTTGGCTTTCGTGTTCTCAGGAGCCTGGACTATTAATCGGCAGCGTTTTCTGACCATGCTGAAAAAGTGTTGCAGGGTCTTTATAAGTGGTTGGCACTGAGCATAATCCGAAAGGAAGCATCTTTTAAATTTGTAAAGACTGTGGGGCATCACAGCGGCAGTTTTCTCACAATCTCTCTCGTCGACTTCTGCACACATTACGTGCCATTATCGTCGTCATGGCGGCAGTCGTGGACGGTGGTTCAGGACAAACTGCCACGGCACTTCACTACACGCTAGACAGATGAACGCCCCCGAACTTTTACCACCGGCGTCCTCCATCCAGCGCTCGCTCGGTGCTCACCAGAACACTCAGCTTAACCTGCGCTTCTGTGGTCATTGTTGGCAGACAACATCACAAGGCCGCACGATCTCCCATTGTGACGAGTGCACACCCTGCAATACCATTGTGCATCCGACAGGCTGCTGTCCTGTCCACCAGGGATCCCAGGTTTGGCTACTTTTCTGGGCTGGTGGCGGCAGAAAAAACATCTTGGCTACTTTCCTGTTCACTCGATTTGAACCAAATTATCAATATCTGGCGACGTCGCAGCCACTGATGTTCGAGTATGCGGTGTCAGAACATGGTGGCCCAGGCATGTTTCTATCTCCAAAAGTTGAATTTGGCACTTGCATTACACAAAAGAAAAGGCTTTTGGATACATGGCTGGCAGACATGTTGCATGGCGCCTCATTTCGTAGGCCACCTATTGCTGAACGCGTAATTGAAAACGAGCAGGACAATGAAGCCAAGGAAGTGAGCAGGACATTTGCGCCCAGGGCGCTCTGCACTCACTGACATCAGTGCCAATCGGATATCAAGCAAGCTTCTTGCGTCACATATTGTGTCATCATGCGAGAAATGATTGCGAAGCTGCATTTTATGCTTCAATTCCAGAAAATGATTTCTAGCACACATGTTGTACTCTCCACAATACTTTACAACTCCATTTACAAATTCATTACAGTTTGTGTTTGTACAAAACAAAGAGGTTTCGTTGTAATGTCGCCAGTGCCCCACCCCCTTTCCCAAGTGCCCAGGCTATGCCACTGTAGTGAGGTACGTTGAGAACTTTCAACATGTTGGTAATCCAATAACCCCGGAATAGCTGAGCGAGGAATTTAGGCAACACTGAGAATTTTGGTAACTATCAGATGGGAGTGCACTTTTCGTCATAAGGGTATTGACAGATGGTTGATCATCTATGAGCTGGTGTGCTTTTCCCCTAAGCATCTTATTTTCAGGTATACCTGTTTGTCCACAATGAAGAGACCTGCCTAACTCACCCTGGCCGGTTCAGCCTTGGCCTTCTTGGTGGGCGGAGCAGCATCCCCGTTGGTCTCTTCCTCCTCCTTGGAGTCTGTGGCAGGCTTCTCCACCTCGGCCTTCTGAAGCACAACGCAAGAACAGCGCTTGTCAATGGCTGCAGCAAGAGCCCACCTCTTCTTGCAGACACCACAATCCTTTCACTTGCAAGGTGTGTGTGGCCATAGGCGTGCGCAGGGTTCCCCTTCTTCAGGGGGGGGGAGGGCGGCACCCCCCTCCCTATCAAGTCAATGAATGAGGCAGACTGTGCACCTCCCTCTTCTTAGGTGACTAGGGGGGGGGGGCGGCCGCACGCCTGCCTTCCCCCCCACCCCGCCTCTCTGCACACGCCTATGAGTGCAGCAGCTAGCCTGTTAAAATTCATTTTTAAAAAATCCTGCAGATACCACAACAAAGGGGAAATACATAGCACACATTATAAATTGCCCCTAGTGGAGGTCACGCTGTCCGTTGCTCAGAAACTTTGAGACCTCCTGCTGGAATATGCTAACTGCCAGTCCCCACAAGTTTGTTGAAGCTCTTATATACACAAGCCTGGAATATTGCGCGTGAAATGGCATAAATATTAAGGCGGACTCCATTTCATATTACCTCCACTAAAGAGAGCCACCTGTCTACGGGGCAATTCCGATAATGCCACAGCCTGTGCTAAGTAAGGTTCCCTGTAGAAAATGCATATGTCGAAGGGTCACGTCAGGCACTTTTAAGTGCAGTACACAACTCTGTGTGCTGAATCGTGTCAACCTTTGGCTTGAACTGTGAAGGTCAGTGAACCGCAGTTCAGTAAAGCCAGTGGAGTCTGACCCACGATTAGTCAAACATGATACTATTCACTAAACAAAGTACCAACCACTACAACTTTCGACGTAAGGATAAGACTATGCTAAGTAGCTAAATGGCGATTCAGACCACAGATCTAGCAACAAAGACAGGCCACACTGTATTAAGAAGTAGCCATTAGAGAGTTTTAGCATTTGCATTGCTTAGGTACATAAGCTATTTTCAAAATATAATGTGTGTACCCAAAAAGTTAGGGTATGACGAATTTGCAGTGGCAAAAAACTATAATGCAAATCCTGGGGTACCCCTATGCTAAAGCTGCCTCATAATAGCCGATTGATGATGATGTCTATTGGCATGCCCCTCGAAATGGTGCAGTTGTAAACGGTCATTCAGCCTGCTATGCACTACACCTATTACACTCTAGAATTTAGCTCATCTCTATTCTGTGTCTTCATTAAAACATATCTTTCGTGTACAGCAGTCTTTTAACGCAGCGCCACATGCCGGCAGCATTTGCCTAACGAACGAATAACTCTAGCATGCGATTTCGCAGCGCTACAACTGAATCGTATTTCACGCGTTGCTTTTCTTTCTTACGCTGGTTTTGTCTTATACTGCAAGCCGTTATCGCTCGATAGCCGTCGTGAAATACTATGCGCGCGTCTTCCGCGACGCAAGCGAACTCGAAGATTGTGGACGCGCACAGACACCGGTTGAACGTTTTAGAAGGTTAAAACTATTCTTCCCTTCTAAGTACTACTTCCAGCGCTATCGCAAACGAGGACGACGACCCCGACAGCAGAAACGATTTTTTTTATTTGTTCGGTTCGCGCGATCAGATTACCATTTCCTTTTCTGTTCCATCTTTGTGGGCCCTGGTACACGTTTACTGCCAGTTCCGAACGGCGTACGCCCGCCACATTAATCCTCAACGCTGTTTTTCCTCGACACCAAAAGCTCGGAGGGCAAACGCGGCTCGATTGCAAGTATCTCCGCGCGCAGCAAAGATGTCGGGCAGAAAGTACGAGCGCTTCCTTACGGATTCTCGAAACGTCGACGTTCCAAACTAAACTGAGAATGAAAGCTACACGGGGGCGATCTCCTCTGGTATTTACGTTTTGTTTCTTCGGTCGAGGAGCGCAGCAAGCAACGCAAGTGAAGCGAAATGGAACGAACGCGCGAACATCGCGAGGAAGCCTGCGCGAGACGGGAACGCACTACTACTGCGCCCAGATTTTAGTTTCGAGAACGCAGAAAAACGAACTTACCGGAACCTTTCTCACCCTCATGACTCCACGGTAACGCGTAAATGCGCGAGTGTGAGACGATGCACTGCAACGCCTTCCTGAATGCCGGTACTTCGAAGATAAACCAAAGTTACGGCGATCCCTAAGAGCAATGGCACCGACCGGCCAGTCCTGGCGAAAGACGAAGGAGAGAAGACAGTAGAGAGAGAGATGGGCGCCTCGAGAAGCGTAGCCATGACAACGCCGCGCGCGCCTCGTATCGGAAGCGAAAGATGGCGCTAGGGTCGCATCAAACTCCCGCTCCACGAATCGCCCGCCATTGTGGACGTTGTCTGAAAGACGGGATTCAATTCGAAGTATTTCGCCGGTCACACGATGCAGGAAGCCGCTCGATAGCGCGGATGGAACGCGATACGCCCTTCCCCAGAGCCGCAGACTTGACGCAGCGGACGCGGGTTTCAACACGTGCCGCGGCGTTGACCACGACGTCTCGGGGACGTTCGAGAAAAACGGTCGCCTGTTGTTGGCACGCAGTGCTAGCGGCGGCCCCAGTACAAACGCCGCCGGCTGGCGGCGATCCGCGATCGGCACAAGATGTCTGTGTTGCTCACCTTGGTCTCTTGCTCGGTGCGATCTTCCATCTCGCTGTCCGGGTTGTTTTCAGACATGTTTTCGCGAACGTGTGCCACTGCGTCCACGGCGCTCTTCGCTTGCCCCGCAAGAACCACTCACGGCGAGTTTGAAGGACGGCGTGGGTCACGTGACGCGGCAGATCGCGACACCAGTGGTGGGTAGGAGAACCACGTGTAAAAGGCGCGCTTTTTGAATATCACCCAAGCGCTTCCTCGGGGATGTTTTCTGTGTTGGCAACTTACAGGCAGCGAACAATGGATGAACCGGCTTTCGCTGCGTACGGTACGAAGGCGCGGCGCACCTGCCTCAGGTGTTGACGCCGGAAGCGACCAAATGTGGCAGTGAGATCAAACGGGCCGAGGGTCGGCAGCTGTGCGCAGGGACCCGCGTGTACCTCCCTTGCCGCCGCTCTCGTGTCCACAAGTGCGATTCTAAAGCAAAAATGAAAGGATGTCGCTTTATCGAGGCGGGCAACTGAGCGATCGGAAAACTAGTCGTGCGATACCCAGCTGCGTAAGCAAGTGTACAAAAACGTGAGGACGGTTCAGGTAGGTGTATAATATAAGCCTTAAAGCTTGCAGTTCGCCGGGAAACTAATGGTCCGCAAAACAGACATAGTAACTTCTTTTGTGCAGAGACTTTTGTGCGAGCCACAGCGCGCGCTGAGCAGTGGGAAATGGAGGCATGGTGTAGCAGGAATGTTCTCCGTAGGCACCTAGCTCGAAAGAGAGCGGTTATGACCTCTCTCACAGATCCAAGTACTGGCAATCTTGTCGAAACGCAGGACGGAGTATTGGAGCTGGTGCGGCAGTTCTACAAGAACCTTTATGCCAAGCCACCTCCCTCCCCGTACTCGTTTCCTTTCGTTAAGTCCTATGAACAGGTCAATATCTGCGACTCCCCACTTGTTGAGGAGGAGCTCCTTGCAGCCCTGAAATCTATGAAGCGCAATCGCAGCCCAGGCTCGGATGGCTTGACCGTTGAATTTTACGTCAAGTTTTGGAAGGTTTTGGGGAAGCCTTTTACCACTCTTGTAAACAGGCTCCTCCGTGAGGGGACCCTGTCAGCAACTCAAAGGGAAGGGTTATCACTCTCCTGTGCAAGGACGAGTCGAGACGCACTGACCTGAGAGCCTGGCGGCCCGTCACCCTTCTGAACTGCGATTACAAGCTCATAGCTAAGTGCCTGTCCGTAAGACTCACTCCAGTGCTAAGCATGGTTTTGGGTCCGTACCAGGCATGTTGTGTTCCAGGGCGGTCCTGCCAGCTTCACGGCTTTGCTATCAGGGACCTGATCGAATGGGCGAATGCACGGAATCTCAGCGGCATTCTCTGCTCATTCGATCAAGAAAAGGCGTTTGATGTTATCAGTCACAGGTACCTTTTCAAGGTTTTAAGAGAGGCCGGCTTCAGCGGCCAGTTTATCAGTAAGGTTAGGGCTCTCTATACTCGTCCCAGCTCGGCTGTTGTAATACAGGATCGCATCTCGGAGCCTTTCAGCGTGGGTCGTGGAGTTAGGCAGGGGGACCCGCTCTCACCTGCCCTCTATGTGCTCGCGTTTGAGCCGCTCCTGCAGAGGCTTTCCAGTGACAACAGCATCGGTAGGTTTCCCCTTCCACCAGGTTCCCCTCCTGTCGCACTGTTCGCTTACGCAGATGACCTCTCCATTGTCGTCCCTGACGAGGCCACAGTTTGCACCGTCCTGGACGTCATGGAGGGGTACTGCTCGGCGAGCGGAGCCAGGATAAACAGGTCCAAGAGTGTAGTCATGTATTTGAACTCCGCACCTTCCAGTCTGCGTCCTGTTCACGGCTTACCCGTGCAACAACGCCTACGTATTTTGGGTTTCCATTTCGAACCGGACGGCCTGACTACTGAAAACTGGAGGCTGGCTAAGCAAAAGCTGACCGACAGAATTCAGGAAATCAGTGCCTTGGGATGTCCATTGACGGCCAGGGTAACGATCATTCGATCGCTGCTCTTTTCTTTTTTGACCTATGTAGCTTCCGTTATGCCGGTTGCAACCCGAACCAAGCTAGTCTTGGAGGGGCTCCTCTTTCGTTTCCTATGGAGTGGCTCATCTATGTATGTGGCGCGTCCTGTGATCAAGTTGCCCAGGAATAAGGGAGGACTCGGAATTCCCGACCTGGGCATCGTGGCCACTGCGCTGCATCTCAGATGGACACGGGTAGCTCTCGAATCGGATATGCTCCTAACTCGAAGCTTTGCGTCGTTTTTCCTGAGCACACGACTGCGGCTGTTCTCGCCGGAGGCATTCTCTAACTCAGTGCCTCGGGCGGGAACTCCTTCACCCTTCTATGCGGGGGCCGCCTCCACACTGGCTCGTCTCCGTGAGGCCAACCCAGGGATAGAGCTAGATTCTCTCGAGCTCCATGATCTAGTCGACTTACTCACACCGGACCTCCCGGCCCACTGTGTGAGATATGACCTGTCCCGCCACAGTCCTACTGGAAGCTCATCACTGCCAGTTTTCTGGATGCCAATCGCTCTACATTCATGTACCGCCTGGCAAGAGGGTGCCTGCCCATAACATTCAGGCCCTTCACGAAAATCCCTACCAGAGGAAAGTGTCCGTTTTGTGGCAGTAGGGAGGACTTGGTTCACATCTTCTCTCAGTGCGCACTCCCAGCAGCCCTCCTTCAAAGGATAGCTAGCTTGTATGGCCACCCCAGAGTTCCATTCGAAACCGTTCGATTTTTGCATCCCCTGCCTGCGCAGGCGGTTAACCAGTACGTGCTTCTTCTCGTCGAGTGCTCTTACCAAGTTTGGGTGGCACGGTGCGCTGCCGTTTTCGGTGGGAGGCAGCCTAGTCTTCGTGAAGTACTTGCAAAAGTGCGGAAGGAGATCTGGTTTGTTCTCCACCGGGAATGGCAGCGTCTGGGCGTTAAGACGTTTCTCGAAACCTGGCACCGTCCAGCAGTCATCTTTAGTGAGTCAGGAGGGCAGATCACCATTAACTTTTAAAGATGGCTCTCTCTAAGGTACACCGATCTGGCGTGCCAGTCACTTGTGTCTGCGGAACCAACAGCCCGAGCCGGTCTGGGTGCATGCGACTTCTGTTGCTACACCGCGGTGATGACGGTCGAGGTTTCCGCTGTTGCTTACCCGGGCTCTGCATGCGCCCGGGTAATCCAGTCGCTTTGTTGGGCTCCGCCCACGAGGTCCATGTCGGTCGTTTCCGTTCTGTGCTCGGCGACTCTGTTCGCTGCGACGAACGGCGGCCCCCTTGTCCAAGTAGGACACCGCTGGCTTTCGGCCACGCGGTACTCCCTGGGTACGTCTAGTCTGTGTGCGGCGACTAAGGTTGCCGCGCCAAGCGGTAGCCCCTATGCGGTCGCAGTTCAGTGCGCGACGATTGGACTCGTCGAGCCGAACTGCGGCCCCCCCGTCCGGGTAGGACCCCGCCGGCTTCCGGCCGTGCGGTATTTCTCGGGTACGTCTGTTTTGTGTGCGGCGACTGAAGTTGCAGCACCAAACTGTAGCCCCATGGCCGAGTCTCTCTGGCGTGGGGCCGTGAGACTGGCTACGTCTGTTTGGCGCTTTGCACCGAGCGGTAGCCCCCTTGTCCGGGCAGGGACCCTCTTTCCGAAACAAATCTTCCCCTCCTCAACCCGCGGGGGAGGCGGTACCGGGATAGACGTACGGATGATGATGGGTTGATGAGTGTCGTAGAACTCTGGGACAAAGCGCCTCCGGGTGCCGCGTCTCCTCCCATCTGACAACGGTACCTGCTATAACCTGCTATACCTGCTATAAACGTTGTTACGTTTTTCTAAACGTTTGGCCTCCTTGCTCTGCTCCTCAGCGATAAGTCCGATCTTCGGCAATTTCGGCTCGCCAGCCTCCCGGCTTCCATCGTCACGAAAACCCCATTCGTAACAGTGGTTGGCAGCGCTGGGATACGCTACCGTCATCTCATCGTTCGACACGCTGGGATACGCTACCTTCATCTCATCGTTCGACACGCTGGGATACGCTACCTCATCTCATCGTTGGACCAGGTGGGATACGCTACCTCAACGTTTGGCTGCACGGGATATGCTACTCTGATCCCTACGGTTGGCAAGCCGGATCGGATCCCTGCAGGCCCGAGGAGGGAGGGCGCTCAAGATACCGCTCGACGGTAGCCACGAGTTCGACCGGAGTCAGCTATTTTGGTTGGGTGAGTGCCCAACGTTTACTGGTCATTTCGCCAGACCTCTCTAGCACAGGCAGATGTTAGGAGAGAATTTTGTGTTTTTTTTTGTTTGATTAATTTTACTCACTTTGAACCATGGCATTCGTTTTAAAGTAAGAGTAAAGTTTGTAAAAAGGCATCACGAGGGACGAGATCGCGATGGAGAAGTACCAAGTACAGGACCTCCTTGAAATTTGTGAGGACTTGGGCATTTCCACCAGCTCCACAAAAACAAAGGAAGCGATTCTCGAGGTGATGCGGGCAGAGAACGTGACCGTCGAGGAAGCTGACGAGACTTGGGAGGAGATTTGTGAGAAAAAGCAGCGCAAAAAGCGAGAGGCGGAGGAACGCGAAAGGCGCGAAAAGCAGGAAGCGGAGGAACGCGAAAGGCGCGAAAAGCAGGAAGCGGAGGAACGCGAAAGGCGAAAAAAGCGGGAGGCAGAGGAACGCGAAAGGCGCGATGAGAGGCATAAGATGAAGGAGCTTGATGATGAAATTGAGGAGATTAAGTGGCAGCGAGCACGATACTGTCTCCCCATCTTCAAGTCAGGCTTGAACATTGAGACTTTTCTCTTTGGCTTTGAGACTGTCTGCGAGGAGGTTGGCGTTAGCCGAAACCTTTGGTTGGAGAGGCTTGTCAGGTTGCTGCCGCGCCCAATTGCATGCGTTTTGGAGTGCTTATCTGCTGAGGAAGCGCGAGACTTTAATGGGGCCAAATATGCCTTATTGCGCCACTTCGCTGCTCCAGGTCCCGCTGACTGCGAAAGTCGAGACGTTAAAGCCCTAGCGCATGAAGCGCATCGAAAGGCGCAGGCGGACGATTCGCGCCGCAGAGACCAAGAGGTCAAGAAACGTCGCGAAGCGCTGGAGGCCGAGGCCCATCGTAAGGGGATAGAGGACGCCGAGGCCCGTTTGTAAGGCGCTTGAGGACGCCGAGGCCCGTCGTAAGGCGCTTGAGGACGCCGAGGTCCGTCGCGAAGCGCTAGAAGCTGAAGCCCGTCGCGAGGCGCTAGAGGCAGAAGCCCGTCGCGAGGCGCTAGAGGCAGAAGCCCGTCGCGAGGCGCTAGAGGCAGAAGCCCGTCGTGAGGCGCTAGAGGCCGAAGCCCGTCGCGAGGCGCTGGAGGCCGAAGCCCATCGCGAAGCGCTAGAGGCCGAAGCGCGTCGCGAGGCGCTAGAGGCCGAGGCCCGTCGCAAGGCGCTAGAGGAGGAAGCGCGTCAGAGAGAGCGTCAGGATGAGGCGCGTCGCGAAGACCAAGAGGTCGAGAAACGTCGCGACGTGCTAAAGCCTGAAACTCGTCGCGAAGCGCAAGACGCCGCTGTGCGTCATAATGATCAGGAGGCCGACTTCGAAGGCCAAAGGAAGGGTTGTACTCGCGAGATTAGTACACCGCCGCGAAGTGAGACATCTCAAGGCGAGCCGGCTAGGTTAGAAACCGTCGGAACTATCGTTCTGCCAGAAGGGCAGACACGATAAACGATCCCGAGGATCAGTTAGTTGAGCCGTCTCGTGCCTTGGCAAAGCAAATAGAATGCAGCGTACTTGCGAGTACGAAAGGCAATGCTGCGAGCATTGCGAGCCGTTCGGACAGAAAAAGGCATCGGCGAAAACGTAGAGTGAACTCGAAAGTGGCAAGTGGCCACAAGCGAGTTAAAATGGCTAAACGCCGTGCCATGGACGCGCGAGACTCCAAGCTCCAGGTTGGGCCTAAGAAATCGAGAAGGCCCGCTAAGAAAAGATTGAAGTTCCGGCCGCTGCTGAGATCTAGACTAAGCGTGAAGCGTGTCGCGAAGACCCGAATTTCAAGCAAATTCAAGCGCCGTAGTTATCGCCTAATCTCTCCTACGCGAAGAAGCGGCAGGAGCGCAGCGAGGTGTCGCGTACACCGGATTAGCGACAAGGGCTGTTCCCCGCAGTGGCAAAAGGGTAACGGCGTAGCCCGGAGGGGTACAATGGGCAGACAAAACCACTGGTATGCCGGTTTGTATGAGTTCGGTGGCCATGGTACAAAGGTCGCCACTACTCGCTGTTTCGAACAGGTGTGTTCCCTGTCCCTTTGTCGAGGTCGGACCCCTCCAAAAGTATGGAATGCGCGGCTCCCCAGAGTTCGTCTGAAAGGGTGCGTTTGGAGACACCTCGGGATAACCGCAGCATAAAGATGAATTGACATCTTGAAAGAACTTAGTGTGTTAATGTGTACTAATGAATTGAGGAGTGAAATTTCGTAAATTGTCACTTTCCTCCTCATTGTAGCGGACATTGAGACATTTGTTTGGTTATTTGTTTCCTTTGTTAATATTTAGAAGCATCACCGTTAGCGCTCGTGTAGAGAGCTGTGAATTGTTTTAACGGAGATGTAGGCTGAGTGTTAAAAGCCTCCGAATAGGATACCTTTGTTTTGGTATTTAGAAGCTCGAGCGTTAGGACGGGTGAGAAGTGCTGTTCGTTGTGTTTACAGAGATGAAGGCTGAATGTGAAAAGCCTCTGTTTAACATGCCTTCTTACGTGTTTTTCAGTACGTGTTAGTATGCGCGTCAGTGTGATTTTAGTTTCTCCTTGTTTTGTGTTAAACGCGTGAGTTTGATTTTCAGTTTTCTTTCGTATTTAGTTTGAAGCGCTTTGTTTTCTTTATGTAATACAGCATAGACCGCTTATAACGTAAGTCGCCGGAGTCGCGAATATCCGCACTATAAGCGGTACCGCACTATAACCAAAACAACATTTTTGAAAGGTTGCACGTGTACAAAACATGACCAACAGGCAGGCGCGCGATTCCGACTATCGCGGCATGCGACTGGGGCGTAAGTTTGCATCTGCTTACATTTGAAAATGTTGAACTGTTAGCGTCCGCGGACCTGCGGTGCCGACATAACGAACGCGGAAAAAATGCGCCGTGGAGGGAAGTCGCCGCGGTAACAAACTGCGCGTCCGCGATGTCGAAAACGGTGGCGACCACAAACCACCACTCGAGTGTTTCACACGCACGCCCGCGTTTTCGTAAAAGATGTAAGTCACCCCTTCTAAATGCAACAATTGCAAAATGTTTCATTGACTCGGCACCAAACCGCAACTTCTGTAGTCCGCGGCCGCCGACATGGCAGCTAGCGCTCGTTAGGCCTAGCGTGCGCGTTGCAACTTGGCATGCCACCGCGAGAAGCTTGCCCTAGGCAACACGGAGATCGGGAGTAGAAGAGATCGCACTCGCGAGCTAAACCGAGGGCATCACGCGTGAAACGAAGTTTCGGTTCGCGATCGGGAGAACAGCCGCGGCAACTATCCTGAAAAAGTCTTTCAAGCTTGTAAGTCCGCCTGTTGGTGGCAAAGGCGAAAGCTCAATCGCGTCTCAAAGCATTGTTACTTGCGGGGGAATCGAGGTTGCACGCGCGATATCTGCGCTCTACGACGAAGCAACGACGAAGCGCGCATGTCAAGCGGCCGAAGGGGGCAAAGGCTTCTCCGTCGGCCGCGCAACCGCTCCCCCTCCTCACACCACGCACCTGCGCCGGGCTGCTGTCCCCCACAGCCATCCCCCTTTTTTTTCTCCCCCCCGCTCCTTGTTCGTTCGTTCCGCCACCCCTCCTCCTTTGTAATGCCGTCGCCGCTCTCTCCCCCGCCGGCGCATCTCCGCTGAGAAGCACGCTCGCACCCTCGCATCTCTGAGAATGTTCCGGCAGCCGCATTATAACCGGTCTTTCATCTCGGGGGTCTGCACAATAAGCGGTATGCCTATACATGGAGTTCTATGGGAGAGTAAACGGGAGTCAGAAAAAACCGCATTATAGCCGGTACTGCACTGTAAGCGGTTACGTTATAAGTGGTCTGAGCTGTACTCATTTGCCAAGTGCAATGAGGGAAAGCGTTTTAGCGAAAGGCTAGTGTTGTTTATCTTGAAATGTTTGTTGACAAACATTTAGAACGCTTGCGAGTGGTGCCAAGGCGCACGATTTAGGAAGCACTTAGTGAAGTGTTTGTAGTTTCGGGGCAAAATTGAGTCTTCCCCAGCTGCTTCGATCGTCCCCAATCTGCCGATATCACCATTGAGAATCGCTCGCGAAGACATTCTGATTGATTTTAGCAGTGTCACGTAATGACACTTAGCTGTAGAGGCACGTCCTCACATTGGTATTGTTCCTGAGATACGTTACTCGTGATGTTTTAATTTTAGCTTAGCGTAGTCTCTAGGAAATGTTTTGTTCTTTTATGCTGGTCTGGCGATTTGATCAGTATTTGGAGGGCACATGCTTTGGCCAGAGTGGTTTGGCTTTTTCCAGTAAACCGCTGCTGAGCCGTGGAGGTCACTCCTCGAGGAAAGAGTGGTACAACCACAGTTGACAACGGTCAACCAGCATCGCATCATCCGAGCTGCGTTTGACAGCTCGCACTATGGATACATTGTCTTGTGGCGGGGGTGCTGTTGTGCCAGAGCACCTGACCGAACGGGGAAGCGAACAAACACCTGCACTTCGTTGGAAGTTCACGGCATCGCGGTCAGCGTTTGCCCTGCGACCAAGAAAAGGGCCAACTCCTGCTACCTGGAAGCAGGGATCAACCCCTGCATGCTTTGTCTGCAATCTCGGAAAACGGTGTCTTCGCCCAGCCGGCCCCGTCGACTGACGCCAGTCGCTCTTCGAAGCTGCCCAGCTACGGAAAGCAGCATTCCTGAGGACGATGGAAAGGCTGCTCGACACCTGGGACCAAAGAGCCTCCCTGTCCACACCTGGGACCAAAGAGCCACCCTGTCACAATAGACAGGGACCTTATTTAAGACCGGCCTGGTCCGTTGTTAGAGAGACGCCCAAGCCGACTTGGTCGTGCTGGCAGGCTCTGTCCTGCTATGTCCTGCTATAACCTTCTATAACCTGCTATACCTGCTATAAA
Source organism: Rhipicephalus sanguineus (assembly GCF_013339695.2). Classification (NCBI taxonomy): domain Eukaryota; kingdom Metazoa; phylum Arthropoda; class Arachnida; order Ixodida; family Ixodidae; genus Rhipicephalus; species Rhipicephalus sanguineus. The sequence goes on from NC_051179.1 coordinate 94,847,642, forward strand.
CGTTGTTACGTTTTTCTAAACGTTTGGCCTCCTTGCTCTGCTCCTCAGCGATAAGTCCGATCTTCGGCAATTTCGGCTCGCCAGCCTCCTGGCTTCCATCGTCACGAAAACCCCATTCGTAACAATAGACAGAAAGAGGAAGCGAAAAATGCTTGTATGTGTGCGTGTATATTGCACATGGCAAATTGAAAAAAAATTCACCGACGCCTACGATACTGCCTAATGCGAATTCTAAGCGCAGCGTCGTGTTGGGGCAAAGCCAACTGTGTTTGAATTTTTGGCTTTACGCAGTCGTAGCAATGTAGCATTAGTTACATATTGCCGTAGAAACTGCCAGCACTCGAGTGCTACGCGTTCGCTTTCTTTCGTCCTCGTTCGCTCTACCGGTTACGCCAACGGCGACGCCGCTCAACGCAGGAACGAGCGCCTAAAAGCTGCGCTCTAAAACGCCAGGCCTGCGCGGAATGCCCAGCACAGTCCCATAGAAAGCTGGAAGAGCGGCCTTTGTAGAGCCCGTTCTAAACTATCTTGGGGCAACAAATACAAGTACACGTGCAAGGTACGCCATAAATCGTAATTTTTGTGAAGTAGGACAGCACCCAATACGCCATTATTCGTATTTCTGCGTATAACCGACGTACCCGCTACACATCTGTAAAGTATTATGTGCACTTTGTTGATGCTGCATGTGGCTCATGACTGTGAAGCATTATGGCTGAGCACTTCGCAGTGGGTAGGAAGCATTAAACCACACACGTTGCGCAATTAGCATTGTGTGATGACTGATTGTTATTTTACTCTTCTGCCATGCTTGCCCGACATGACGCCTGTACAGGCTCTTTTTGCAAATGAGTTTCAAGCACTAGCATGGCTCTGTGGTAGAATACTCGACTGCCTCGCAGAAGACCCGGCTTCAGATCCCATTCGATCCTCGGTATTTTTTTCTCGTGTTATTTTTTCATGTCTCTCGGTTACGCCACCGACGGCGACGGCGACGCCGCTCAATGCAGGAACGGGCGCCTAAGAGCTGCACTCTAAAATTTTGGGGAACGTTAAAACCCTTCGAGTTGCAGGTACTCAGTATTTCGACGTACCCGCCGTTCTACTACATTTTCCGGGCCGTTTCGTCATGGGTTTGTCGTAAAAGAGACTCGATCAAATCCAACACACAGGATGCTGAGTCACCGCTCCTCTTACGGCGTCTTGGGGTTATAGACCTGAGCGGGAAGTGAAAGAATACACCGAATTCGTACTGCGTGTCCAAGGACCCGGAGATAACGGCGTGCAAGCTTGCGGTGACGACTTTATCCTTGGTATTCTGTTAGTCACCACTCGCGTAAATCATGGAGGTGGGGTTCTGACTCCCCTTGTGTTAAGCCTGGGGGGGGGGGGGGACGGGCCCTCGCGAGTGTCCCCCTTCCCATTATCTTTCAAATATCACATTGAAATCACCTGACAGCGAAATATAGCGCGCGTATACTACGTAAAACCACCTCTGATATCTGAAGCTGTTCCAATGAGCAGAAAACAAGTACGAAAGTGAGAGCCATGTCTCGTTTCAAAGGGCATTGTACAGCCATGGGCGTCCGGGGAGGAGTGCAAGAGAGAGAGGGCGGGGCTACACCCCCTCCCCCCTGGTATTTCAGATATTTCTCTCTGCAGTAGCAATAAGCTACACAGCTTGATTATAGCGCAAGGGCCATCGGAATTGCTAGCGAACTTTGCACGTTACACACTATTGACTAACCTTGCCAGTCATGTCACGGCAGTGGAACAAAGGCTGCCTCTGCTGGATGCCGCCTCCCACCTTCCTCTGCGGATGCACCCCCCTGCAAAAGGTTCCGCGAACGCCCTTGTATATGCACGAGCTTTCTGGAATGCTACGGGTTGACTTGCCGCAAATTATTGCTTGAAAGGGACACAAAAGAGAAACGATGAATTAGTTTAGATCGATAAATTGTGCTCTGAGAAGTCTAATTTTCTTAATTTTGCCATCATAGGTTCATTAATATCGGAAAAAATCGAGCTCAAAGCTTCATTTTTAAATTTTGCGCCGAAATCTCCCCGCGTGACGTCACGAATTTCAAAGTGGATTTATCGTATCCTGGCGCCATTGGCTCAACAAAATTACCCCAAACTTGGTATGGTAAGTCGATGGCCCCCTCCGAGGACAATGTACTTCATTTTTACCGTTTAGGAACTACGTAGTCCTTAGCGGGAGCCGTCAAAGCATGTGACGTCACGGCGAATGGTGCGAAAACTTCAAGGTGGCGTCGCCACCCACATTTTGTTTTTGCGCGTTTTCTCGCTTACTAAGCGTCTTCTCGCAGCAAGCGTGGTGTTTTTGGTATCTTGAAAGAGCACTTTACTAATATGAAAAAAATTGTTTTGCTCTTTAGTGTCCCTTTAAAGTGCAAAGTAAATAAAGAATCCGATCATCTACCGTTATTTATGTTGACGATTTGGCGGAAGCCATTGACGATGCTGCTCCTATTGCTCGACTGCGGTCGTGATATTATAAAAAGATAGTGCTCGTTTTTTTAATTTTATTTCAAAGTGCAGTTTCAGTTTTTATATTATTAGAAATGTACCCTAAATACTTGAACAAAATGGCCGCCATGGCAAGATGTGTACCCCTTGTGATTTTTCTGGATTTCAACTACCGCACCCTGCGGCGGATGGTGGTCGCACTGCACCTTTGGCGGGCACTCCAGCGACGGCTCGCCACCGGATACGAGACTGGGTACATGCTCTCTAGCAGCGCAGTCTACGTTCGCGGAAGAATCGGAGGGTGTGGTTGAGTACGGCGAACACGGTACCTCTGCTGTTCAGTCCGAAGGCTCAGATGCTTGACTCCCATGCGGAAAACTTGTCGCGTACCCGCACAGTTCAATAACCCTGATGTGGCGCTGGCACGTGGCCAATATGCTGGCGGATTGTCCAAGCAGCGAATGCGCAAATATAGAAAAAATGCAAAATGGCAACGAACAGTTTATATGGTACACGAAAGCTAGTAATAAAAGTACAAGGTCGTGGGGGTGTACATAAAGATAAATAAATGAAAATGACTAGAATGAACCCAAAATATGACAACTGTTTGCGGCAGAAAACATCGAAGATGATTGTCAAGACCAGCCGCGGTTTTGTTGCGTGCGCCTACTGCGTATATCCCCATGTCATCGTAAAACCTTATATGCATAACAGCACACACGCGAAGGCTCTGTCTCACTGCCAACCACAATGGCGAGTGATACGACTTGAAGTTCAAGAGCCCATCCCATATCGGGAAAATGGTGTCGAAGCTTGGTGTACATGTGCGTGCCTGACCAACTACTTTTCTTTTAAAAACAATAGTCTTTCTTGGGGAACTTAGACGCAAAAATTTTTGTCTGTCTGTCTGTCTTTCTGTTTGTCTGTCACCCGATTCAGCCACCCGGCCAAAGTTTAACCACTTTCTGAATACCCAGCCATCTTGCACTGGTATTGCCGTTCATACTTGTGAACATTGTCGATCAAAAAGCAAATGTTACGCATACCTGAGGCGAAACATCAATACGTAAGTATTAGGTGGTGTGTTCATTTACTAGAAAATACATAGATACGTAATTCTAAAGACCCTAGTGTTCCTTGCGCTGCGCTGAAATTGCTAGTGTTTTTTGGGCTGCGCTGCAAATGTGACGCTAGGAGCCAGATGCTGCGATTCAACATAGAGTACGAGGACTCATGTAGTACGGCCGGCAGAAGACTATCGTCTTTCGACGACATTTGCAGCGAAGCAGCAGATACGCGACCAATTTTTTTTTCTTTTTTTTTGCGCAATGCTTCCTCCGAACTTGTAACAGCGAACCTACTCCGTTAATCGACTCTACGCCGTCCGTTGGCGTAACGCGGACATGTCGGGCACAGCAGCGGCGCTAGCAACGCTGCTTGCGCTCTAGTGCAGCCGTAATATACGCGTTTTGGGCGAGTGGCCGGGTGTAATGGGCTATGTCCACACCGGAACGCTCCGTGGCGTTCTAGCGCGGCCGTAACGAGCATATCGTCGCCTCATAGCTTCACGCACAATGTCACATAAAGACGAATGATACAACATAGAAATACTTCGAAAACGTTTGCAAAACATAGAAATACTTAGAAAGACTTTTAAAAAAACATGGCAATTGCCCGAGGGGAGTATCGGCTTCGCTGTTTCAACGGCTTTCATGGAGTGGAGCTGGCTGCATTGTTTTTTTTTTCCTTCCTCCATGCCGAGAACTTGACCTGCATCCACGTGCTGGCAGCGCAGCACTTCAATTGATACTAGTAACAACTACGACCATACTTCATATCCAGGCAACAATGAAATGTGGCAACGTGAAATCCAATTTGTTTCGGTGGGGGCACGTCCTAGATCTGACATGAGGGCCGGGCAGGCAGGCAAGTGTGGTCGAGTGTCATTTTGTGCTCTGTATCCAATGGCAGAAAGAAATCCCGGGAGGGGCACGTGCCCGGTGTGCCACCCATTGGCTATACGCCATCGCGTGAAATGACAAGACACCTCCACAAAAGATGAGATTGCCATATCAGAAACTGCTGATCAGCGAGAAGCCCGCAATCGAGAGAGCATCCATTATTGGAAAACGGCGCGTATAGATACGCATGTTACCGGCGCACCTTCAGGAGCCGTATTTCTGTACGCTCGCCTGCGCCGGGTTTTTGGCTTACATCAACGCCGCCACCGAAATCTAACTCGCAAGCTTCGCTTGAAAAAAAAAAAAACTATGCCTTGCTGTAATCACTGCAACCCAGTTAAATCTTCATAGCCATTGCCATATTGTAGCGCAGAATTCTCGCTTGGTTGCTGCCGGGGAGATGAAACGAGCGCACAGATCCATATACATTTTCCTAACTATAGATTTATTTGACTCGAGTTACCCGAATGAGACATTTTAAACACTTGCACATCGAACATCTCTATGGCATACCTGAGCAGCACTCGCTGTGGCCTGCTCTCTGGGTTGCTGGGTCTCAAAGGGACCGCTCTCGGAACAAACGGACACAGTACACGCCGTCGAGCAAACGAATACATATGTTAGTACCAGAAGCGTAGCCAGAAATTTTTTTCGGGGGTGGGGGATTCAACCATCTTTTTTTTATGTTCGTGCGTGCGTTTGTATGTGTCCGTGTATATATACACATGCAAAATCGAAAACTTTTGAGGGGGGGTGTTTCAAATCCCCAACCCCTCCCCCCCTGGCTACACCCCTGATTGGTACCTTTTACAAAGCGGCGAGCTCGCCAGCAAACGACAAGGACCACTTGCAAGTTCTCGTCGAACAAACCCATACTGTCACATGAATTCAAATACGCACACCCAATCGCGGGCGGGCTTCAAAGAATTACGACATCAACCAAGGTTTAAAAAAAACCCTCACAGGGTGCCTTATGCATAATGTAAGAACAGCGCAGCACACAACGAGCGGAGAAGAACACACACGCAGCGCTGTGTGTGTTCTTCGCCAGTCCTTGTGTGTTGCTCTGTTCTTACATTTCTTATGCCCACCGACATACCCAAGTTTTCATCCTTCACCACTTATGCATGCATTCGCCTAAGGCCAATCAAAGCAAAAGCCATCCTTTTCTTCTCAGTTGATTCTATTGATGCTGCCTCCCCTCACGACAGCTTTCTGCACCTAACATGGCTTTGTATAGTGCCTCCAGGATTAGGGGCATCGCAGCTTTCTGGGTACCTCAGGTGGTTTTGCAGCACTGCCAGCACTGCCTCCGAGATCGGCTCACGTCTGACCAAGCGATGATCTGTGATGACGTCCTGTGACGTCATGATGAGGTCGTCAAAGAGTAGTCTACGGTCACTTTTCGCGTTTGATGAGGCGTCTAAGGCTTTCGCCTTAAAGGGACACTAAATGCAAATAACAGTTAATGTCAGAGTGAAAGCTCAATGTATGACAACGTCTAAAACGGCAATATTATCAACAGCAGTGCCCTACTTAGCGAGAAATTAAGCAAAGTGTATCACACGATGTACGCCACGAGTGGGACATTTTGGAAATGATCCCGATGACGTGAGAGCGTCCGACTACAATTAGTCACTAGTAATCAAACTAGCTGCAATAAAAAAAGAACCTTCTGTGCATCAAGATACGCAATAAAATGCTGCTTGTTCGTTTCTCTTTGATTCATGGGGAAAAAAAACCCTTTGGCGTTGCCATGGGGAACGGCGCGCGTGGTTCAAAGGTTCCGTTTTCGCAGAACTGCATGCTTCGCCCGGCACCCTGCTTCGCTCACGCGGTCGCGTCTCAGTGGTAGTTCGGTATCGCGTACTGCCGCGTGTGTTTTGCGCGCACGTGAAAGTCGCTCTGACACAAAGTTCGACAAAATGCCGCATGCATGTGATGTTGCCGGATGCCCAAATGGCGCACGCCGCCAGTGCCCGCCGCCGCGCAGTAAAGGCGGGCAACGTTGGGCACGGCAGCAGTGACGTGAGAAACACCGCTTTCAGGCGGGTGATTTGAAGTGCGCTAACGCAGCCGCGGCCGTGATTCGATCCCGCGACCTTCGGGTCAGCAGTCAAGCACCATAAGCACCAGACCACCGTTGCGAGTTTTATATACATCATGACAGGTCATGATAAGGCGTGTGATGACATAGCGTGTATCGTCATTTATGTTTTGTAGTGCATGTCGCGCAATTTATTTTTGATGCATGTACGCCACGACATTTATGCCATTAAAATGTCATTCATGTCATCACATATTCATGTATGTCATACGTGTACATCTTGGTTAAAAGAACGACCATTTCGGAATGATGGGATTGGGATGTGAGACATGTGACGTCATGGCGTGTATTGTTATTTATGTTTTGTAGTGCATTTCGTGCAAATGTGACGTCATAGCGTGTCGCGTCATTTATGTTTTGTGGTGCATGCCGCGCAATTTATTTTTTATGCACGTATGTCACGACATTTATGCCATATTACATGTCATTCCTGTCATCACATATTCATGTACCGTATTTACACGATTGTAGGTCGACCACTTTTATCTAAATTTGAAATCAAAAGTTGGGGGGGGGGGGGGGTAGACTTGCAATCGAAATCGAAACTAGTTTCTGTCGTAAGTTCGACTTACAATCTAAAGCAAAACAAACGGGAAATCAGGCACGCTGTGGTATCGTTACGACATTATGTTTATGTTCCGGCTCTACCTGTAACATATACCGTATTTTTACAACCAGCACCTTAGGCGACAATTAGCAGAAAACTTTCTAAAAATGATCCCCGCGTATATCCGCAAAGCTAGCTTTCCTGCATAGCTATGAAGCACTGCCGTGAAGCCACCTTTACACACCGGAACTCGAGTTTGTTTTCTTCAGCGACATTGTAAACAAATTTCCTTTACGAAACGCGCTCACGCTTTTCTGTTATTTTTTACCGTGCAATTTTAAGGGGATCGGCCTACATTCGAGTGGACTTACAATCGTGTAAATACAGTATGTCATACGTGTATATCTTGGTTAAAACAGCGACCATTTCGGCATGATGTGGTTGTGATGCGATAAGGTTGCGATGCGAGACATGTGATGTCACGGCGTGTATCGTCATTTATGTTTTGTGGTGCATGTTGTGTAATTTTTTTATGCATGTATGTCGTTTCGACAAGTGGACTTGTCTTCTTCAAGGCTGCAACTGCTTTCCTTAGCGCGTGTAATTCGTACCCTCTCGTACCCTTTCCTCCAACCCAAAGAAGAGAGGAAGAAAGGGCAACTGCGAAAACGGGGGTGGGGCTGGGAAGAAAGGAGGTGTCGGCGTGCCGAATCGGGTGAGTCAAAAGGAAAGAGGAAACAGTCAGCGAAAAAGAAAGCGTATAGGGTGGCAGGAGTGTATTCGCGTCGAAGGGTAGAAAGGGAGGTAGGCGTTTCGCTGAACCATGGTTTTCAAAAGGAAGCACCGTCTAACAATAATTTCACGGTGATAAGCACGGTTAGACTAGAAGAAAGGCTTTAATTCTCACTGGTTTTCTCTCTGTATCGCATGAATTCTAAAGCCCCCTTTTGAAACTTTTATAACCTGTTGGCTGGAGTGTATTAAACTTTTTAACAAGGTATGAGTCTTTACATATTCGGTCTCTCGGGGATCGGAGGTTTGACTGAAGTATGTAAAGTTTGAGATCGTCGAAGTTGTGACCTCATTAAAATGCTGTGCAACTGCTTTCGGTAATTTCTTCGCCGTGTCCGCGCGATTCCCGTTTAATCTGATAACAGGCTGTCCTGTTTCGCCAATGTAATGTCTTTTGAAAATGTTTCATGTTTGTGGCGAACATGAAAGACAACATTAGATCATGTAGACCCAATGTTGTCTTGCATGTCTGCCAAACACTGGTATATATACAAAGTTAATGAAAGGGCCCCGGCAGCACTGAAACGTGGGAGGCTGGATAGGTGGATAAGGCCAAAATGTTTAATTCGCCAAGTAATGTTTTAATGACAATAATAATAAAAAGATCCTTTGTACACAGCCTGAACACGGGACAGAAATTATAAGAAAATACACCACACATAGAGGCATTGTGCGTCGTGTGTTTCCTCAATCCATGACCTCTTTCAGCGCTGTTTACAGCAATGTGCCTTCGTACGTGCCAACAAGCCCGACTAACCACCATTAAAAAAAAAAGATACTGCATTTTGCAAGGTGCAAGCGCACGCAGGTATTCGTGGACCGCGGGCATTCTCAAGTAACGCTTCGGCCAGCGAGTATGCCTATAAAATACAGACCTAAACCCCCGTGAAACCGCTTCCAGGGCAGAATGTTATTCTACAGCGAATCATCACAATGGCACGGGGCATATACCCCGGTTATGCTACATAGGCACTCAGAGTGTAATCCATTTTCTGTGGACATAGCCGACGACACAGCAGAGCTGGTTTTCCGCGAACACGAGCGCGCTCTGTAATAAAGCTGGCGTATCTGTGACGCGTGCACAGCTGCTTGACGACTTCGACGATGATCCATTTTTCGTAGCACGTACTCAGTAAGGCAGATTGGCTAAGAGACGGACGGCAGGAACGAGCAGTCAGGGAATAACAGTTCGAAAGTATGGAAGAGATAATACCCACAAAGTGGTGAAGATCTATCTATCTATCTATCTATCTATCTATCTATCTATCTATCTATCTATCTATCTATCTATCTATCTATCTATCTATCTATCTATCTATCTATCTATCTATCTATCTATCTATCTATCTATCTATCTATCTATCTGTCTGTCTGTCTGTCTGTCTGTCTGTCTGTCTGTCTGTCTGTCTGTCTGTCTGTCTGTCTGTCTAGAATCAATTTCACCGACATAAATTTGGAACAAGAAAAAGTAAGAAGACACAAAAACGAAAACTAACATTCTTGTTTTTGTTTTTTCATTTATATATAATCGAACTCAGCGGAGCAAGAACACTTGCGTCTATAACCTACTGTAGTGGCCCCAAATGATAAAGTTACTAGAATATGCCCGACGTAATGTTAACAACCTATCACAAAGGAAGCGAATACCACAGGATGTGAGCGAAAGCTGAATTAAGAGTATTGTGGTGAATGCCAGACAGTGCCCTCGAAATTCAGAGCACTATTACCGATTTGGATTTTCCCTTTGTATTAATTTATTCTTACTGTTGTTTCGTAGAGTATATTTGGCAAAGTAAAGCTATTAGAAATGCCTGTTTTCCCATAATTTGAATGAACACCGCGATAATGTTTTTTTTTTTTCTGCAACCCCAATACAAACCCTAAGAAACACGTTACAGACCCTATAAACGGTAATCTTCATATTATTAACCCGAAAGCGTTACTTGGCTAGGTTCGCGAAAACGCGTGCGCGCCGAGCCTCCACGTAATCTGTGCCCGGAAAACACGTGACCTCTCCCACCGGAACTGATAGCGGTTTTGTGTGCTCACCAGGGGCGTAGCCAAGGGGGGGTTGGGGGGGTTCAACCCCCCCCCCCCCCCCCGAAATTTTTCAGTTTTGCTTGCGTATATATACACGCACACATACAAACGCACGCACGAACATACATAAAGTATGGTTGAACCCCCCCCCCCGAAAAAAATTTCTGGCTACGCCCCTGGTGCTCACGTAGCCCATGTTTACATGAAAACCACTCTGGGTCCCTCCTCACTCGGCGCTCTCTGAAACAGGAACTGCCTCCAAATAATTAACCGGCGCGCTGAAGCAAAGGAGCTTTGCTTGAGCGCGCCGGTTAATGGGTCGTTAGCTACTTATTGCAACAGAAAAAACAAGATGTAAAATTTTTGTGTCAGCGCTCCTTTAAGGAGCATGATGCGGATGAACTGTATACCAGGTTATTCAGCTAGTGAATGATTTTGTGCGCGTATGTGCGACTGAGTGCACCACTCGAAGTATATATGTGAATGATAAAGCTCACATGATCGATTGAATGGGTGCAGGGGTGAACGGCCTCGAGTAAATATAGCCGAGATTCTGAGAATACATTCGAGAATAATTGATGCATCATTTGTTTTCCAAGAAACATTTTCTTGTTCCAAGAAATGTTTCTTGGAACATTTTCCAAGAAACATTCTCCGCATCCTGTATTTTTCATTTTTCCAGTCTCACCTAACGTACTGTATTGATTCATGGGCCTGGACATTCAATACTTACCTAGATCCTGTTCGACGTTTACAGAAACGAGCCGTCCGAACTATTAATTTTTCGCCGCGAAATGAACCAAGCAAACCAATATTTTCTAAGCTGCAAATCATACCGTTTGATTTCTTACGCGAAATAAGTATGGCAAAGTGCATTAGCAGTGTAATAAAGGATAACTATCCGTTTGACACATCAATATTGCGTGTGCCAAATCGTACAACAAGAAACAAAACAATTGGGAATTTTAATATACCAGTGGCAAGAAACCTATATGGCCAGAGACTTGTAGAATTTATTGGTACAAAAATATGGAACGACATACCAACTGAGGGAAAGCGGAGCAATAACGTATCACACTGGTTAAAAAATCCGGCAGATCCCACGCACTGTGGGAATCGAGGTAATGCGAAGCAGCCAGCAAAGAGCTGGATACATCGCTTTCTTTATTTTTGAGCCGAATGAAATCATTCATGCCATGGAATCTAGTTCACCATATATCGCATGTTTGCCATGCACGCGTGCATGCACAATGTGATATATACCATGCCAATGAAACGTATATTCTGGTATATACACTGCATGACCGGTGATCTATGTTCATCACGCACTCCTGTCATGCAATACCAATTTTGGTATATATCCGGTTATATAAACGGCCGGAAGCGCACAATAACAGTGTCATGTAAATCATACCGTACATGACATGCATAACATAATTCACATGTTAGGACCTGTCATTTATGTTCGTCATACAGTCACATCGCACAATACCAATTTTGGTGTATATCAAGCGAGCGAAATGGCCGCGAGACCACCATGAGCGTGCCATGTAAATCATGCCATACATGACATGCATGTCATGGTTTTCATGTTACGACTTGTCATTTACGTTCGGCATACATTCGCATCACGCAATGCCAATTTTGGTGTATATCAAGCTAGTGAAACGTCCGCGAATGCACCATGAGCGTGGCATGTAAATCATATGACATGCATGTCATGGTTTTCATGTTACCACCTGTTATTCATGTTCTTGATACAATCACATCGCGCAATACCAATTTTGGTGCATATCAATCTAGCGAAACGGCCGCGAGCGCGCCATGAGCGTGCCATGTAAATCATGTCGTACATCACACGCATGTCATGATTTTCATGTTACCACCTCTAATTTACGTTCGTCATAAAGTCGCGTCGTGCAATACCAATTTTGGTGCATATCGAGCCCGCGAAACGGCCGCGAATGCACCATGAGCATAGCATGTAAATTATGACATACACGACATGCATGTCATGGTTTTCATGTTACCACCTGTTATTCATGTTCTTGATACAGTCACATCGCGCAATACTAATTTTGGTGTATATCAACCTAGCGAAACGGCCGTGAGTGCGTCATGAGCGTGGCATGTAAATTATGTCGTGCATGACACGCGTGTCATGATTTTCCTGTTACCACCTCAAATTTACGTTCGTCATAGAGTCGCGTCGCGCAATACCAATTTTGGTGTATATCAACCTAGCGAAACGGCCGCGAGTGCGTCATGAGCGTGGCATGTAAATCATGACATACATGATATGCATGTCATGGTTTTATGTTACCACCTGTTATTCATGTCCTTCAGACAGTCACATCGCGCAATACCAATTTTGGTGTATATCAAGCCAGCGAAACGGCCGCGAATGCACCATGAGCGTGGCATGTAAATCATGACGTGCATGACACGCGTGTCATGATTTTCATGTTACCACGTGTCAGTTATGTTCGTCATGTCGAAATGTCACGTCATACCAGTTTTCGTATATATCCATTCATTAAAACGGCCGCGAGCGCCCCGAGGCCATGTCATGTAAATTATTCCGCACATGACATGCGTGTCATGGTTTGCACGTTAGGACCTGTCATTATGTTCGCCATGAACTCTTCTCACGTCATACCAGTTTTGGTATATATGAAATTAACGGAATGGCCGCAAGAGCCCCAAGGCCGTGGCATCTAAATCATGCTGTTCATGACATGCATGTCATGATTTTCATGTTATGACCTGTCATTTATGTTCGTAATACGGTCATGTTATTCCATACCAATTTTGGTATACCTCCGATCGGCCAAACGAAACGGCCAGGAGAGCACAAAGTCGTAGGCGGCTAGATAGATAGATAGATAGATAGATAGATAGATAGATAGATAGATAGATAGATAGATAGATAGATAGATAGATAGATAGATAGATAGATAGATAGATAGATAGATAGATAGATAGATAGATAGATAGATAGATAGATAGATAGATAGATAGATAGATAGATAGATACGCTCAAACTCGCAGAAGTTCGCTAAGAAATGCTTCGCATTTAAAAGTACTATCAACAGCAAATGTCCTGTGTATACAAACTTATGTCACGTGCGCAACCTGTAGATACACTCATATGTTTTCTTTTTCTTTCTTTTCTCTTTCAATGTTATTATGCTTACCACATTTAAGTTATAAACGACATGTTGTCTCGTTGTTCTGTACCATGTATTCTATGTCTATACCATATATTTTTGTCTGTTATATTTTTCTTTTTTTTAATCTGCTATTTCTAATTTTTTTCTATGTAGTGGTCATTGACGATCGAAACTGTCAATTACATGTTTGTAAATGAACATTTCTGTAATTACATGTCTGTAAATGACCCCAATACTAGCCTTCGGCTAAGGGGTCATACAGTGTTTGCAATCAATATGTATTTATTTCATGTGAATAAACTTCAAACTTCAAATTTCAAAAAAAAAGTAAGCGAGCTAGGTCGTACGCGAGCGTGTGATCGATCGGTCAAATAATAAAAATTAAAGGAAAGAATGCACAGCTATTCAAAGCGTCAGTGCTTGAGGACAATGAATCGGGAATTTGCAAGCGACTAATCCTTAGCCTCGTGCAGAAATCTCCGTACACTTCGGTGCTCCTTGCCGTTCAAGATATTTTATTGCGCAATCATGCTACTCGGACTGTTATATACTTCAGCTTATAAAACACGGAAGTTTAGGAGAATATAAAGGCTTGAAGCTTGCTAAAGGCTTGAAACACGCGGTGAATGCTATTCACCGCGTGTTTACAGGAGGTTTTCAGGGCCCTAGATTGGGAATAATTAGGAATAAGAGTTAATGGAGAGTATCTCAGTAACCTGAGATTCGCTGATGACATTGCATTGATGAGTAACGCGGGAGACGAATTACAGCTCATGATTACTGAACTGGATACGGAAAGTAGAAGAGTAGGTCTGAAAATTAATATGCATAAAACTAAAGTAATGTGGAACAATCTTGGCAGAGAACAGCGCTTTGCGATAGGTGGCGAGACACTGGAAGTTGTAAAGGAGTACGTCTATTTAGGACAGGTAGTAACCGCGGAGCCGAACCATGAGAGTGAAATAACTAGAAGAATAAGGATGGGATGGGGCTCATTCGGCAAGCATTATCAAATCATGAATGGTAGTCTACCACTATCCCTCAAGAGGAAGGTATATAACAGCTGCATCTTACCGGTACTTACCTACGGAGCAGAAACCTGGAGACTTACAAAGTGGGTTCAACTTAAATTGAGGACGACGCAGCGAGCGATGGAAAGGAAAATGATAGGTGTAACCTTAAGAGACAGGAATAGAGCAGAGTGGGTCAGGGAACAAACGGGGGTTAAGGATATCATAGTTGAAATCAAGAAGAAGAAACGGATATGGGCCGGGCACGTAGCACGTCGGCAGGATAACCGGTGGTCATTAAGGGTAACTGACTGGATTCCACGAGATGGCAAACGCGTGAGGGGGAGACAGAAAATTAGGTCGGTAAATGAGATTAAGAAGTTTGTAGGTATAACGTGGCAGCAGAAAGCACAGGACCGGGTTGATTGGCGCAACATGGGAGAGGTCTTTGCCCTGCAGTGGGCGTAGACAGGCTGATGATGATGATGATGATGATGATGATGATGATGATGAAAGGCTTGAAGATATGAAAATTGTTTTAACAGAATGTGGTCTTACAACAACGTTGGCTCCAGAGACAACCCCTGTAAGGAATTTTCCATCTCTTCGGCATATAAAAGCGACTCGGTGTGCGATCAAGCGACCGACGGGTTCGCACTGCTTGCTTCCCACACTCCTCCTTTCGTTTTCCATCTCTCACTCTCCTTCCCTATGCGTTTGTTTGATCTTCCTCTGCTTTTCTGCGCTCCTCCTAATCTTTATCGCGATGGTGGTGGTGGTGATGTTACAGCAGGCGGGCTTAGCCTGGCCTACATAGCAGGCAAGCGTTCCGCCCGAGCATCGCATGAATTGTATACGGTCTGTCACCACGTGTTTAAAAAGACCAGTGTCTCGCAGTAAGGCAATCAAAATTCGTTGCACGCTCCACCTCGTTGCCGCGGACCTTTCAAGTACAACGACATCTTAAATGCCCGGTGCCTAAGACCACCCCTTGGCAGGCTGCGGGCCATCACTCGGCAGGGCGGAATAAAATGCCCAATGTCGCCGATGTCACCGCAGAAGGCACAGAGCGGGGAAGTGCATCGCCCAGTCTTGAATGACCAAGCCCGGGGTGTATGCGGAGTCTGTTGTGATGCGATCAAATCTTTATCTTGATTGCTATAGCGCGAACTCAGGACAAGGAAAAAAGGCACGCTAAGACGAGCGTTAACTTCTATGTTGATTCTGCAGAAAACGAAAATCACGTGACTGGCTGCAAAATCACGTGACGAAAGAAGAGCAATGCATAGATGAGCGAAACAATACCATGACATACCGACTAGCCCAAGCCGCCACCCTTCTAAGCTTTATCTTGAGTGGGTCGGCGAAATGGTTAATATGATGCACAAATTGTGCAGCTATTATTCACCCCTAATGGACCTAAAGGGGCCCTGCAACACTTTTCCAAGTAGCCATGGAATGACTTCATTAAGGGAGCTTATTTCCTCACGTATCGACCAGTACAAAAAATTTTTAGAATCCGTCCAGTACGAGCGTAGTTACAAAGATTTGTCGCACGCTGTAATTGCTTTCTCTATTCTCTCGCCCCGACGAAAGCGCTGCAGAAGCTAAGCAGGGAAGGGTGGCACGGGAGAAGGAGGCACGTCTCTATGCGTCAAGCGCGCCTCGTGACCTTGAGCACATTTTTCTTTTCTTCGAACGCGCGGCGTACTTTCAGTGCGATCGCGATCGCGCTAGTGCCGGCTAAAGCAGCTAAAGCCCCTCTATCGCGTCTGCTGCCGATTTTTTAAGTAGCGCCATCTATTGTTTCGACGACGCCGCCCATTTCCAGCTCGGGAGCTTCCGGAAGGAAGTTCTTGCAGCTACTTACTTCCGCTTTTTCCTTCCATCTTGTTTCTGCACACGCGAGAAAGCAAATATTTCCTTCTCCGTTTCGCAAGTGTTTTTGTTTTGAGGTTCGTCGTAAACTGCCTGCCGCCGAGTGGGTTTTCGCTCGGTGTTTCTGCGTCGCGAGGGCATGGGCGGGCATGGGCGGGTGCATCAACCGGAAGAGCAGCAGAAACATCATGGCGGCACTTCCGGCTTCCGCTGGGTACAGCGTACTAGTACACTGTAAGCGTACGCTGGGCGGGGAACCTGTGTGAAGGGAGAGGGGGAGGACGAGTTGGCGCTACTTACCTAGCCTGCGGAAAATGGAGGGGTTTTAGTGACGGCCACCCGCAGCGATCGCAGTAACTACTGAGCGCGCCATGTTCAAATCAGCCAATGGCGTGGAACTGTGTCAGTGACGCCGTAAGCATCTTTTTGTCGAGAGAAGAGGAAGCGATTTTCAACTGACTTTGAGAATTTATTGTGAATCCCAGGCCACGCGCTGCGCTATAATGTTTGGCTCGCGTGTTCTCGGGAGCCTCGACTGCCGATCGGCAGCGTTTTCTGACCGTGCTGAAAAAGTATTGCAGGGCCCCTTTAAAGAAAACTTCTGGGGTTTCAGTTGTCAAAATCGGCGATATCATCACGACGGCACGCTGTAGATAGAAGACTCCGGATTAACTTTAACTTAATTAACCACTTGGGGTTCTATATCGTGCAGCAAATCTAACTTTTTTTTTTTCGTTTGGACCCCATTGAAATGCGGCCGCCGTGATCGGGAATCAAACATGAACACTCTATAGGTTAGCAGCGCGACACCCTATAACCTACGAATGTCCTTGTTTCCGCCTAGCGAAAAGAGCGGCGTAAGATTACTAGCAGTGATAATACATTGCATATAGTATATTCCGAAATAAGACTGATATCTTCTCTGGCGAGTACACGAGTTCGACATGGCCTTCTCGTAATACTATGAATTAATTTTAGCCATATTTCCGAAAATACTATAGTACAGTGTAGTGCATTTTTACTAAAGAAACAAATATTTGAATACCTTTACTTTATCATTTTTATTGGAGGGGGGGGGGAGAGGGGGGTTAGAACGCCTGCTTCTGGGCTGCTGTAGAAGATATCCGTGCAATATTTATGCGGTTCTCATCACAAGAGTAATGTCGGGGCAACGCCAATTGTGGTTGCAGAGTTGGCTATCCGCTTTTACAACACTGTAATAGACATTGATCACGCAGCCATTGTCAAGCGTTGCTCGAATACGCCGACAACGGCTACTTACGATACGCACATCAATCATCGCACCGTATAGCGTGCACTTCGTTGCGATAAAAGTGGCATATCTGCTCGAATGCGAGCGTCGAAGTTACGTCGGACCAAGAGCTACCCTTTGCAAGCCAGTGTAGTCGACGTGCCTGTCAAGTCCACAATATGCGCACGACTACTCAATTTGCCCAATGATGTCGATCCCGCTTCTCAAAGCAAAAAATCCGGCATAGGCTGCTACTCGCTGACTGCTTCGCATGAAATCGATTCCCACAGTGCGTGGGAGCTGCCGGAATTGTTTCGAATATTGTACTACAACCGCTATTTGCAACTAGCATGCGCCCCCCCCCCCCCCACACACACACACTCGCTCGCTCGCTCGCTCACTCACACACTCACTCACTCACTCACTCACACACACACACACACACACACACACACACACACACACACACACACACACACACACACACACACCTCACTCACTCACTCACTCAGCTAGCTTCACAACAAATCGTTTCGCCTCTAATGAGAATAAACAATAACACTAAGAAGATAAAAACAGGATTAGCCAGACAGTTCTGCACTGCATTTCCAGAGACAGCAAGTGAAAAGAAGGGTCGACAAACAAGCCGGTGCTGGTACAAGTAGGACGACCGCGTACGCTGCCACGCCTCATATATTGCCGCAATATGAAATCATGCAGTGGCTTGCAGCACAGCGCAGATGGAATCGGACACAAGAAGAAACGACAAACGGACACAAGCACCGCCTTTTGGCAACGAAATTTTATTTACGGTAGAGGTCACAGCATATACGCACACAAAACCACGTGACAGGGATATCGCGGTTTACTTTTATTTTTTTTGCCTCACGAAAATATATCGCAACTCATCCCATAATGTTAGTCTGCCCGACGTAACCACATTTTTTATGTGCTCTTGCAATGGTAGGCGAGCCCATTTCGTGGGCGAGGTTCTTCCGAAGATCAGAAAAAGGTCAACTATATATTTTTGATAAGATCACCGTTTTCAATAAAATTTGTTCTGCAAGTGCACCGTCCGTGATTTGTGAGTGAAGAAAACAAAATTATAAAATTTCGAATTGCTTATATACTCAACCGACTATAGGTAGATGGAGCCCTAAACACGAAAAAAAAAATGTGGACGCTCAAGAGCACAATAGAATGAGTAAACTTTCCGTTCTACTGAAACTAAGCGAACTAAGTTTTGCGAATGGGCCTCATATAAAGTCGCACTTCGCTTCCAGAGTTGCATATACTCATTCGCTCGCTCCGTGCCACATTGGCTAGTTTATGCAACACCATCTGAGCCAGTGACGCTACTGAGTCACGAAATGAAACCATGCACTAACTGCGAAAACTGTGCTTATACGGAAGACACTAAATTAACGTCTGTTGACCATGCACCTAGCTGATATTTATTAAACGCAACGAAAAATACATATAACAATTGAAGAGTGCCGTGCTACACAAGCTCGCTATAATTATACAACGCGATAAAGCGAATGGAAATTTTACAGACAGAATAGAATATTCCATAAAACAGTTTAAACACCTTCGTTACCAGAATTCCATTCGAAGCAATGTCATTGGTAGACGGAATAAATCTTAGCATAGCCGCAGGCTTAGTAATTCTATACTGAGTTCAGGGGCGTAGCCAGAAATTTTTTTCGGGAGGGGGGGGGGGTTCAACCATACTTTATGTATGGTCGTGCGTGCGTTTGTATGTGTGCATGCCTATATATGCAAGCAAAACTGAAAAATTTCGAGGGGGGGGGGGGGGTTGAACCCCCCAACCCCCCCCCCCCCTTGGCTACGCCCTTGACTGAGTTCTTGTAAGCGGCCTCGCCCATATGACTTATCTCAACCTGACTACACCTCTCGCGCAAGCAGGAATTAAGAGTGCGTTCGAAACAGTGGCGTAGCCGGGGGGGGGGGGGGGTAAACCGGGTCTGTGCCCCCCCCCCCCGAAAAAAAATTCTGCCTATGCCACTGGTTCGAAGAGATGATTTAAGAAAACTACGGTAACACCGAGGGGCCCTTTTGAAGGTCATGCGCCGCGTATATCACAACGTCAATACCACGGCAACCACAGGGTGTCGCGACGAGCCTGCTTGCCATAGCTTGCCATCGGAACGCCCTGAAGAACCTCGTTGTCTAATGGGGCTCTGTGGACTGTACTATACAAGGCACCGGGTCATAGGCGTTCGCAGGGTTCCCCATTAGGGGGTGCAAAGGTTCATCGCAGCACCCCCCCCCCCCCCGCCCTACTAAGTCAATGTATGGGACAGATTTTGCGCCCCCCCCCCCTTTGGTGACTAGAAGGGTCAATGTACAGGGCAGATTTCGCGCCCCCCTCCTAGGTGATTACCCCCCCTGCCCCCCCTGTGCGCACGCCTATGCACCGGGTGCTTGGCCGCGGCGACGAGATCCAGCCCGAGATCCAGACCGTGACAGCAAGAAAAACTTAAACCGGTGCGAAAGGGGCTGAAGTTCTCTAAGCTCCAGCCTTTGCCTAACAAATCCTTGCCTAGAAGGGAGTGCCTGTCCAATCGCCGTTACTCGTTCTTTGCTCCGCTCTTACGCTGTACAACCTTCCTTAAACCATACAGATATATTACACAACTGACACTGACCACAGCATATGTATGCTAAAACGTTTGCTGCTACTGCTAGAGGATTTAGCAAAACAATAGGCAATACTCGGATTCCGTAAGAAAAACACTCACTTTTGTTCCAGATGCGCACCAGCGAAAGCAGCAGTTCGACGACAGTATAGAGTAGAGTAGGTCCTTTAAACTGTGGCACACACCCACGCTGGGGGATTGGCCAAGTTGGTTGGTTGGTTGGTTGGTTGGTTCAATCAATCAATCAATCAATCAATCAATCAATCAATCAATCAATCAATCAATCAATCAATCAATCAGTCAATCAATCAATCAATCAATCAATCAATCTTTATTAGTGACGTCAAAAAGGTAATACATTGCAGATAAATATGCAGGAGGAGGTCCCAAGGTTACAAACCGCAGGCGGGACCTCCTATGCTAATACATTGAAAAATCTAAACAGTGAACAAGGAATAGCAAGAGCCTTTTTGAAGTGTTACCAGCAACAGGGACTGTACTAAATGTTCAGGTCAGTACTTAACGAATTTTTTAGATACAACACAATTTCACAAAATTAACGGAACGCATCAGATATACATTGAATAAACACAGTTTTAATCTTCGCTTGAAAACATGAATGCTCATTATTTCTTTTAGATCACGTGATAGTGAATTCCATAATGAAATTGATGAAAAAACAATGCTCATTTTCCCATAATTAGTGCGAACTTTAGGTAACAAGAGATTATTATCGCAAATCTAGTTCTATTGTGATTAAACAACAGTACAGCAGGAAATATGTCGATAATGAGAGTGTGGTGAAAAACCTTAAAAAACAAAACACACACATTATAAATATACAGATCGGAGATGCGTAATATGTCAAGGTGGAAAAAAATAGGACGTGATGGCGTTTGACGAGAAGCGAAAGTTATAAGCCGCATTGCTTGCTTTTGCAATACCCTCAACGGCCAAATGCGCACTGAATATGAATTGCCCCATGATGCAATGCAATAACTGAGATGGCTATGTATGAATGCGTAGTACAGTGCTTTAAGAGTGTTTATGCTGAAGCACTTTCGTGACTTCACCAGTGCCCTAATTCCACATGAAATCTTTCTACAAACAGAATTAATATGTTGGTGAAACTTCAAATGAGTGTCAATTATAACTCCTAGAAATGATGTACGTTCACTCAAAGGAATGACTACAGAGTTGACAAAAAGGTGTGGAGTGAATAGCAATTTTTTGTTCGGTGAATGAAAAAGCATAAAGTAAGTTTTGGAAGGATTTATCAATAACCTATTAGTGTTGCACCACTCTACAAGTGAAGTAAGGTGAAGTGAAGTAAGGTAATGGAAGGACGGATATAGGCCTGTAATTGCCGATACTGTGAGGATCACCTTTTTTAAATACTGGCACTACCTTTGCAACTTTTAATTTATCAGGGAAAACACCATTTTTGAAACAGCGGTTAAAAATATGACTTAAGATAGGGGCAACAAACGATCTTGCAAGTTTAATGTGTTTTGAGTGGACGTTATCTAACCCAGCCGCGGTAGCTTTTAATCCTGAAATAACAGAACAAACCTCAGAAGCACAAGTAGGAAAGAGAAACATCGATTGATGACTGTGAGGAAACGGAGGTACATAGTCTGATGATGGGGCGACACTAAAGCTGGTTGAAAAGTGAACATTAAAAGCGTCGGCCACATCACTGGCCGTGGTGAGAGTGACGTCGTTGACACGAACAGAGGTCACTGTTGGTATAGCACTGTAGGTCCCTGTTGGTATAGAATAGCTCAACCCCCGTAGTGGGTTGAGCTATTCCCTTAGGCCAGCACTGGTCCACCACTTCTTCCTTAACTCACGGATGAGCAACATCACAGCACGCAAAATTAGCGCTTCCTGATTACGCCAACTGTCACTGCCTGAGCTTTCCGATCGTCGACAGTAGCGACCTCAAAGAAGAAGAAGAAAGAAAGGAAAATGAAGTGACGTACGTCACACTCGCTAAAGGAAGTTCGTTGTCCTTTCTTCTCACCTTCTCTCAGCTAGCGTATGCGCAGTGATCATGGAAACGTCGGAGGCGACGCTCTAATTTTCGTGTCGCATTTTTTTTTATATATAATTGGGAACAAGAACGCATTTCATTTGTTGGCGTGTTCGCGGGATATGAGCACACCGAGTTCGTTTCCTCACACCACTGTTGCGCAGGCGGACGAAGATAAAGTTAGACAAATGCGGAATCTAATTTTTGTGGTGACCACTCAGTTGCGTCGAACCGAACTTGAACCGGAATTTTAGCCAACGTTCTAATGGCAAACCAACAGGCCCAAATTGCTACCTTAGTGGCAAAATAGTGATACTTACGCAACGCGGGGCAGAACCTCGCCTAGCAAAGAAAAACGAGCCCTCTTTAGAGCGCAGCTCTTAGGCGCCCGTTCCTGCGTTGAGCTGCGTGGCCGTTGCCGTTGCCGTCGGTGGCGCAACCGATAGACATTAAAAAGTAACTGATAGGCATGAAAAAATGAAATGAGAAAAAAAAAATACCCAGCCTCGAATGTGATTTGAACCTGGGCCCTCTGCGTGGTGGTATTCACCCCCGAGTAGCTCCTGCGCTGCCCCGAGCAACCCTGCGCTCCAGCACCATACCCGCGCGGCATGCCGGGAAGGCCCTGCTTCCGGGTGTCCTGTGCCGCCCTGTGTGTGATCTGATATCATGATTAATGGCACCGTATCTGGATGCAGCAATCGCACAAAATTGAATGGTGACACACGTGAGAACGCAAAACCGGCTAAATTTTATTCATTGGTGAACGTTATTCGCGGCCAATGCAGCCGCAGTCTGTTTCGGCGGAGCGTCGTGACGAATGTTTCAGCCGCCTTCGCCGGGCTCCAAAGGCTGTGTGTTAAAGGCCAACTCCGGCGATTTTTTGGCCATGTCAAAGTAATGGTGCTTTTATGTTCCTGAGACGCTCCTGTTACGGGCCCGATAGCAGAAATACTCGGCAAATTGGAGAATAATTTTAAATAAGCAAAAAAGCGCAACACCGAAACCGAAACCCAACCGAGTGTACTGTCTACGTATGACGTAGACGTTGTTACGAACGAACCGGAAGTCGTGCAAGGCATGCCGGTCACGCCGGCGCGGAGTATGAAAACTGACAGCCGGGACGAGCAGTCGCGCAGTGGAGAGGTGAGCACGCCGCGCATCAGCTGTAATGTCTGCGACTGACAGTGCCGCGTCTAATAATGACAGTGTCTCGGCCAGCACAGCAGACGCTCACTGTAGCGGCCGAAGTTAGCGGTGCCCTCGGCTGCGTCACTTCCGCCGCCTTCCCACAACTGACGTCACAGACGCAATGTTGCCAATAATTGTGGGAAGCCAGGAGGGCGTTTGCAGACAATCTTTAAAATTCATTTGCAAACAATCTGCGCATGTCTCAAGCCTGTAATTTGGCATAAATGACGGAAACGTGCAAAGGAACGTACCCAGCGAATTTCATCGAGATCCATCGACCTCGAAAAATCGCCGGAGTTGGCCTTTAAGCGCCTGAGATGACTTTAATAATAATAATAATAATATCTGGGGTTTAACGTCCCAAAACCACGATTTGATTATGAGAGACGCCGCAGTGGAGGACTCCGGAAATTTCGACCACCTGGGGTTCTTTAACGTGCACCTAAATATAAGTACACGGGCCTCAAACATTTTCGCCTCCATCGAAAATGCAGCCGCCGCGGCCGGGAGTCGATCCCGCGACCTTCGGGTCAGCACTCGAGCGCCATAACCACTAGACCAACGTGGCGGGGCGTGCGTTTGAGAGTGGTGTACCTGTCAATGGAAACCCAGTTGAGTTCATATTCTGACAGCTGTGTATAAAAAAGAAGGAGAGCCGCAAAAGAAACACGAAAAAAAAAATCGCGTTGACCCAGTAAATGCATTCAGTTTCTGCCGCACTGTACTGGTGAATACGTCTGCGAAAAGCACGACGCAGTAAAGTACTCAACGTTGGACTGTCCATATTTACACATGCGCGGTACATTGCAAGCTCATTGTTTTGTGACGACGGCAGGGAGAAAAAAAAATGTTCCACATTTGCACACATTCCACACGTCATGGTTTGAATGCACGTATATACCCCATAAAGTAAACGAGAGCATATATGGCTGCGGCCGTAGCTCAGTGGTAGAGCATCGGCCGGACGCTTTATTCGAAGGTCGCTGGTTCGGTACCTGGCGGCGGCAAGTTACCTTTTCACCCACTTTACTTTTTTCACATCTACATTATAATTACCAAAAAAATAACATCCCCTATACTTCCCTTGACTTGCTTGCATGTTAGTTCTAACTAATCTTGTGCCTCTCATTCTAATTTTACGGCGGTGCTAAGACGTCACACGCGACGGCTCTACTCAGGTCACGTGACGCCGAGCTGTTGAGGTGAAAATAGACGCGCAGGACCATACAGGACAGCCCACCAGCTCGGGAAACGTAACTCGCGTCGTTCGCCGCGAGCACGAGGTCGCCTATTCGCCGGCCTTCTCCGCGACGCATAGAGACCCATCGCCGGCCTATGGCGATTATATAGGCCAGGGGTCTCAAAACACGCGGCCCGAGGCTTCACAAGGAATAAAGTTTTGTGAGTTTGCTAAATAGCACTCGTATCATTTTCTCGCCTATTGCTATTAATAACGCTTTGTTTGTTCGGGTAAGCTGTAAAGACGTCACTGCCCTCAAGCATTTTATTTTGCGAAGCGCCCCATGCGGTCACGATGCGTTGAAACATAGCGCGGTACAGAAACTCTATATTTCAGAATGCGCGTGCAGATTTTAGTGATTCTGGCGATCGGTATTGATACGCCTCTCTAGTGCTGACGCCGAATCCCCTTCGTAAATGACCCACCTATGAGATATGCGAAAGGCGTTCTTTCAAATGGCAACGTTAGACGTTAGTGACATATATACTGTTCAAACAATTGGCGCATCTCCGATGACCGGCACATATGTTTCGACTGCTGCCGTATATAGGCGAAATCGATCGTCACTACCGCAACTGATGGTTCCCTACGCATGCAACATACGATAGAGCTTATTATTTGTAATCTTGCACCTACCACCGCGTTCGATCGTGTACACCCCGTCGCTTTTCTTCGCCGTCCGTTCCCGCTCAGACCAGGCCGGGATGCGAGCTGCAGCTTCTCGAAGTGAGGCTGCGTTGTATACCTTGCCTTCAAATCCTCTGCTGACCGTACGCCCACAAACCAAGACCCTCTTGAGGAAGGTTGAATACTGGGCGCGTTAACTGTATATGGATGGATAGCGCAAAAATTCGACGGGACACACAGGAAATATTCACGCACAACAGAGCGCTACTTGCGACAATGGAATTTATTCCCTTTTCTTTTTTTTTTCTCCCCCCCCCCACCTTGCTTTTTTTACTATCTTTCTGTATTTATTTCGTAGAAAATGCTATCATCCTAATCCATAAAATGGGGGACGTACGTCAAGGACTTGAAAAATTACACGCCGATCAGCTTACTGTGCGTCGCGTATATACAAGCTATTTACAAAGATAATCGCTAACAGAATTAAGGCCAATCAATCAACCAAAGTACCCAGCAGGATTTCATATAGGCTACTCGACAATATATGCCATGTTCAATACAGGTGATAGAGAAATGCGCGGAATATAACCAACCCCTGCGTACAGGATGTTGATCAAGAAATGTGTCCGAGAATTCTACAAAAAAAATAAGGAAAATGGAATACTTGCTCGCTGCGTTCGTATAATTACTTTTTTCTGTAGCGACAGACAACTTAAGATGGCTAGAAACATCAATTACGGCAGAAATTAAATAAGTTAATTAACTTTTCAAATATTGGAGACACACGGTCGCGCCAAGCGGGAGAGTGGGAGCCCTTCCCGCGAAGATCTCATTGCAGCTTCGAGATTTACAGAAAGCAGCTGCTCGTAATTATAGCAGAGTTACGAAACAGGACCTATTTCGCCGCCGAAACCTAAATGTGGTAGAGCGCGTATACCTGCCATATTTTCCCAAAACGCCCGGAATGAGCGAGCTCGTCATATCAACTATCGATCGACTTCGCTTCTTGTGTGTGTGTGGGCTTCGCTTAGGATTATATCACGCATGGTGCACGTGCTTTAACGAATGTAGAACAACTAACACCGCTGCAATCGTTGTTCGAACAGTGACGTCATTTAGTTGTCTGCGTGTCGCCCTCAGTGGCGCTTCAGCTTCTGTTTCGCCGGTGCACTTGATCGAATTTCTCTACTCCTCAATAATTAGCAGAGACCACTTTTTCGCAATCACCAATGGGCTCTTC
Source organism: Rhipicephalus sanguineus (assembly GCF_013339695.2). Lineage (NCBI taxonomy): Eukaryota > Metazoa > Arthropoda > Arachnida > Ixodida > Ixodidae > Rhipicephalus > Rhipicephalus sanguineus. Next base: position 94,873,888 of record NC_051179.1, read on the forward strand.
TCAGGAAGGACTTCAACGCTCCCATCTGACCCGACCGTCTGTCTCCAATAATTATAGGGTTAATTTAATTTATTCAATTTCTGCCGTAATTGATGTCTACGGCCATCCTAAGCTGTCTGCCGCTACAAAAAAAAAAGTAATATGAAGCAGCAAGCAAATATTCCATTTCCCTTATTTTTGAGGATTTTCGGACACATTTCTTGAAACACCCCACATATCTTTCATAGATTACGAGAAAACATTTTGATTCTGTCGAGATCTCAAAAGTCATACAGACATTACGGAATCAGGGTAAAAACTAACCATATATAAAAATATACTGGAAAAAATCTAGAGCTGCTTTACAGCCACCATATATATCCTCGATAAAGAAAGCGAAGCAAATTCCAATAAAGGATGGTGTATGGCAGGGAGACACGATCTCTCCAATGCTCTCCGCTGGTTTACAGGAGGTTTTCAGAGCCCTGCATTGGGAACAGTTAGGGATAAGTATTAATGGAGAATACCTTGCCATTCGCTGATGACATTGCTTTGCTGATTAACTGAGGTGACGAATTGCAAAGCACGATTACTGAATTGGACAGGCAGAGCAAAACGCTGGGCTTGAAAATTAATAGCAACGTGAAACGGTGTCGAAAGAGACCACGGGTATGCAACAGGTAGCAAGGCACAAAATGAATAGTAGGTCTATTTAGTGCTGGTAGTGACCGCAGAGCCGAACCGTGAGACTCAAGTAACGTATGCATTATATATATATATATATATATATATATATATATATATATATATATATATATATATATATATATATATATATATATATATATATATATATATATATATAGTGATGAAGGCAGTATCGCGAACGCTCGCCTCGCGGTGCTGGTCGCTGGTATCTTTCTGGACGGTGCTCTGCCCCGACTCGCTATGTTTGTTCAGAGCGTCACCACAGGAACGCACCGCCAATAAACCTCTTCTCAATTGGTGGAGGGTGCTGAGGGTCCCAGTCAACTGAACCTGGAGCTGCGAAGCAGAACACTTCCGCCCGTCATGACAACCAACGTCGACCAACCGGCCCCGTCCGCCCAGTCCGGCAGCGGCACCGGAGTTCCTCGGCTGAGGGACCCCAAGGTTTTCAGCGGTGCCGGTGAGACCGACGTAGAAGACTGCTTCACAAACTACGAACTGGTGAGCGCGCACAACAAGTGGAATGACGCCGACAAGTTGACCCACGTCGTGTTTTATCTCACTGACGTTGCCGAAATGTGGTATCACAACCACAAAAGCGACATCCCGACATGGTCAGTATTCAAGACGTCTTTCGCTGAAGTGTTTGGCCGACCCGCTGTCCGTAAATTCCGCGCCGAACAACGCTTGCGCACACGAGCACAGAAGCCGTCCGAAACGTTCACAAGTTACATTGAAGACATCATCGATCTTTGTAACCGTGTCAACGCCGCCATGCCTGAGTCTGACAAGATTCAGCACATCCTCAAGGGGATCGACGATGGCGCATTTCAGATGCTCCTGACCAGGAATCCTCGCACAGTTTCGGAAGTCGTCACCTTATGTCAAAGTTATGACGAGTTGAGGAAGCAGCGCGCCCTGACTCGGCCATTTTCATCGCACGCCGACTCGCTCTCGAGTCTTGGTACTGTTCCCGAGCACTCGCCGACGCTTCAGGAGATCAAGGACTTCGTGCGCGAAGAAGTTGCTCGTCAACTTTCCTTGGTCCCCTTCACACAGGAGCCGCCCCGATCCGCACTGTTATTGCCGAAGAGGTCGCTCAAGCCGTTCCCGTCGCTCACCATCAGCAGTCCGTGGCCGCGCCTCTTACATATGCGCCGGTTATGCAGCCCGTAGCCTCACCTATCACGTATGCCCAGGTGGTGCGTAGGCCTCCCCAGCAGCCTTACCCACCTATGCAGCAATATGCCCACCGATCTGCACCTCTTCCTACATCTTGGCCCGAGCTGCGAGTCAGCACTTCTTGGAGGACTCCTGACAATCGCCCCATTTGCTACGCCTGCGGTACTCCAGGGCACGTTGCTCGATATTTTCGCCGTCGCTTTCAAACATTCAGCGACGCTACCCGGCCGTTCCAATACGGCGCTCATCCCATGCGCCCATCTCCTACCGGACCCTCACCATCGGATGCTTACACTGACCACCCTGACTTTCCGTCGCGCCGCTCACCATCTCCTCGACGGCGATCGCTCTCCCCAATGCGTCGCCGACCCGGACCCTCGAACCAGGAAAACTAAACGCCGCAGTTCAAGAGGCAAGAACTGCGCCATCTTCGAACTGCCCAAGTCCTCGCATTTCCCCTGCTAACGTAGTCGCCGTATCTGTCGATGGTGTTCCTTCATTTGTCCTTGTAGACACCGGCGCAGCCGTTTCTGTTATAGCCGCTAAGCTCTGCCGTTCACTACGCAAAGTGACCACGCCGCTCTCTGGACTGTCGCTACGCACGGCCAGCGCACAGCACATTACACCTCTCGCAGCCTGTACTGCCCGCGTATTCATACAAGGCACTATGTACGTCGTGGAGTTTATTGTGCTTTCTGCCTGCTCGCACGACGTCATCCTCGGGTGGGATTTTCTATCACGTCACAATGCCGTCATCGACTGCGCACGCGCTGAAGTTGAATTTTCGCCGCTGTGTGCAGAGCCATTCCACGACGCTCTTGTTCAGCTGCCTAAACTCGTCGTGCGCGAGGACACCGACATTCCGCCTGCCTCTCTTGCCATTGTCCCTGTCTTTTGCGGTGGCCTCAACGATGCTACGGTCTTGTTCACACCTTCCGACACCTTCATGAGTGGCAGAGCCGTCCCACTGCCTTTTGCTGCTCTTGACATCGCTGCCACAGCAATATTTTTGTCTACAATTCCCTCTAAGCACCGGTTACGTTGCTTGTCGGCGAATGTCTCGGTCGCGTGGAAGAGCTTGACCCTTCGTTCTTTCTGAACGTGCCAGACAAATCGTGTCATACTGACTCGAGCGACCTTCTTGCCCCTTCAACACAGGAGGGCTCGTCGAGTGAAATATTCACGAGTTCAATCGCTGATACCCTGACTGCCGAAGAACGCGCCGCGCTTCTTCGACTTCTCCAACACTTCACGACTTCGTTCGATGTTTCTCAGCCGCAGTTGGCCCGCACGTCGGAAGTCCACCACTACATTGACACCGGTTCGCACCAGCCGTTGCGTCAAAGACCGTACCGCGTCTCTGCTGCAGAGCGTCGCGTCATCAACGACCAGGTCGAAGATATGCTACGCCGTGGCGTTATTCAACCATCCCACAGTCTTTGGGCATCTCCTGTCGTGCTAGTTCGCAAGAAGGACGGGTCTGTTCGTTTTTGCGTCGACTACCGTCGCTTAAATAAGGTGACGTGGAAAGACGTCTATCCTTTGCCGCGCATCGACGACGCCCTTGACAGCCTTCAAGGAGCAGAATTCTTCTCGTCCTTAGACTTACGTTCTGGCTACTGGCAGGTTCCGATGGCTGAAGCTGATCGCGAGAAAACTGCATTTATTACACCTGACGGGCTGTACGAATTTAACGTGATGCCCTTTGGCCTTTGCAACGCACCTGCCACGTTTGAACGACTCATGGACAACACATTGCGTGGCCTCAAGTGGTCTATGTGTCTTAATAGAACTTTTTGTTGGGCTAGTTGGTACATGCTTACTGAAAAACCAAAAAGACGCGTACCATCAAGGAAAAAAGTAAGGACAGGACAGAAAGGACAGGACAGAAAGGTCTATGTGTTTATGCTATATACCTCGACGATATTGTCGTTTTCTATCCCGATTTTCCTACCCATCTACATCGGCTCAGACAGGTTTTGACGTGTTTAACCAACGCTGGACTGCAACTCAACCTTAAGAAGTGCCGCTTCGCCGCGCGGGAGCTGACCATCTTAGGCCACATAGTATTTAAGCACGGTGTTCTACCCGACCCTGCGAAACTTCGTGCCGTCGCCGAGTTCCCGAAGCCTGTTACCATCAAAGAGCTTCGAAGTTTTGTCGGACTATGCTCCTACTTCCGGCGCTTTGTCCGAAATTTCGCGTCCATCATGTCGCCGTTGACCTAGCTCCTACGCGGTGACACAGACCTCTCCTCCTGGTCTCCTGAGTGCGACGTCGCGTTTGCTACGCTCCGTCGTCTGCTCACTTCTCCCATCCTTCGCCATTTCGACCCAACAGCTGCAACTGAAGTGCATACAGACGCTAGTGAGGTCGGTCTTGGCGCTGTCCTCGCTCAACGTAAGCCCGGCTACTCCGAATACGTCGTCGCCTATGCGAGTCGCACGCTGACAAAAGCAGAGACCAATTACAGCGTCACTGAAAAGGAGTGCTTAGCTCTAGTATGGGCGCTTACCAAGTTCCGCCCGTATTTGTACGGTCGCCCATTCGACCTGGTAACTGATCACCATGCCCTTTGTTGGCTCGCCACGCTGAAAGATCCGTCTGGCCGACTAGCCCGTTGGGCACTCCGAATTCAGGAGTACGATATTCGCGTCATCTATCGCAGCGGACGCAAGCACTCTGACGCGGACGCCTTGTCTCGTTCGCCTCTACCTCCAGACTCGGCCTGCGCAACGAACTGCACACACTCAGTCACATCTCTCGACATTGACTCCATAGCTACTGAACAACGCCGTGACCCATGGATCGCTTCTCTTTTCGGCTATCTTTCGGGAGCCTCGACCACCCCTGTATCCCGATCTCTCCGCCGCCAAGCTGCCCATTTCGCCATTCGTGATCGGCTGCTACACCGACGGAACTACGCTCCCGCAGGCCGTAAATGGCTCTTGGTCATTCCCCGCAGCTTAAGATCACAAATATGTGCTGCCTTCCACGACGATCCACAATGTGGCCATGCCGGAGTTTTCAAAACCTATGAACGTATTCGCCATCGCTACTACTGGCGCGGCATGTACAACTTTGTCCGAAAATTTGTTCAGTGCTGCCCCGACTGTCAGCGTCGCAAATCATGCCTTCACGCGCGTCTGGAGCCTTGCAGCCACTTCCGTGCCCTGCCAACCCCTTCGACCGCGTCGGCATAGATCTCTACGGCCCACTTCCAATGACACCGGATGGCAATCGGTGGATCATAGTCGCTGTGGACCATTTGACACGCTACGCCGAAACTGCTGCTCTGCCAAGTGCCACAGCGCGGGACGTAGCGTCTTTCGTCCTACGCCGATTCATCCTTCGACATGGCGCACCTCGGGAACTCCTTAGTGACAGAGGTCGAGCCTTCCTCTCGGAAGTCGTCGAAGCTCTGCTTTCCGAATGCCACGTTGTTCATCGACGGACCACGGCATACCACCCGCAGACTAACGGGCTCACCGAACAATTCAACCGCACCCTCGGTGACATGCTCGCGATGTACGTGACATCTGATCATGGTAACTGGGACCGCGTTCTTGCCTTCATAACGTTCGCATACAACACCGCGACACAGGCTACCACGGGATTCTCACCTTTCTTCCTCCTGTATGGCCGCGAACCTTCGCACACCATCGACACTCTCCTACCATATCGTCCGGACGCTTCCGAATGCCCACCTGTGTCCGAAGCTGCCCGACAAGCGGAAGAGTGCCGCCAACTCGCGCGCACCTTTACATCCCAAGAACAACAGCGCCAAAAGGAAAACAACGCCGACTCACTTCCAAGTCCCCTGGATCTCTTGTATGGCTGGCTGTTCCTTACCAAGCTCCTGGGCTTTCCTCAAAGCTCGTCCCAAAGTACGAAGGGCCTTACTGTGTTTTGGAGCAAACATCCCCGGTGAACTTTATCATTGAGCCACTTTCCCCATCTGACGACATGCGCCGGCGTGGACGTGACCTCGTCCACGTGGCACGCCTCAAGCCATACCACAGCCCTCTGCCTCCAGACTCCTAGGTCGCCAGGATGGCTCTCTTTCGGTGGGGGCGAATTGTGAAGAAGAAGACGCGTCGCCGGTCAGCAGTATCGCCAACGCTCGCCTCGCGCTGCTGGTCGCTGGCATCTTTCTGGACGGTGCTCGGCCCGGCTCGCTGTGTTTGTTCAGAGCGTCACCACAGGAACGCACCGCCAATAAACCTCTTCTCAATATATATATATTGTGAGCGCTGAGTGTAGCTCAACATTTTCACTTGTGCATACAAATCATCGTGATCATCATCGGGCCGGTGCTCGGTTTTTGGTTCGCGTTGCTGTAAATACAACAGTCGTTTCGTCGTACCTGACATCGTCTCACAAGTGGTGGAGCGTGCTGTGATTCCCACGTCCTCTTGCTCTACCGGTCACCCCTGGAACTCCGGTCTGGTCGACGGCTGTGCTAGCCAACAACATCCATGGCACAAAACTGGGTGTCGGAACGGAACGGAAACCGAAAACGAAAAACGAAAAAAACGATATTTTGGACCGGAACGAAAACGTAACCGAAACTTTATCTATTATTTCGTTCCGGAGTGAAAACAAAATTTTTTCAATCGTTTTTCGGTTCACGAGAAAACTTCGCAATCCGGAGCAACTGAGATCGTGCAATGTGAGCATATCTCAGGGTACGGTATTAGCGCGTACCTCAGGCAGGAATTCCAAAGCAAAGATATGTCGAAATTGTGCGAAAAACGAAAACAGTGGCAACCAGAGATGTTTATATTAACGCAAGTGGATTTTTGCGCGCCTGTCACGCTGGCCAGCGTAGAGAGGGCATTGTCGGCGCTGAAGTTTGTTACAGCGAAAGCTGTTATGAGATCACAACAGCTGATTTTGGCGCCATAGTTGTCCACCACCGCCGGTGTCCGTGACCGCTACAGCGTGATATAAAAAAAAATAAATGAGAAACAAATTTCTAGGATCGGATGGCATTTCAACCCACGCCCTCTGCGTGGCAGCCTGGTCTTCCACCACAGTGCCACGCTAGTGCTTCTATGCTTGCGAGGAGCGCTTGACAAGCGTGAGTGCTGACGAGCAGTACGGCCCAGTGTTCCGTATTCGATACAAAGGCACAAGGTGCCGGAGCGGTGCACTGTTCGAACTAATACCAGCAGATCTAGAGGGTCTTATTTTTTTTTTTCGAGAGTTTGCCCAACGGCATACATAGTTAAATATACAGACAGAGGCCGGTTTGCGCTATATACATCAACAGTGCTCTATGGCGGGACCCATAGAGCCACAAATCATAATCCGGTGGTCACGTCGGATGAAGGCCCACTGTTCTCAGGTAGCGCCGCCGTATCTGGTTCAGGCCAGGGCATGTCCACAACAGGTGCTTGGGTGTAGCCGCGGACGCTTCATTGGTACAGAACGGGCAAGTATCCCCAAATGGTCCATGCAGATGTTGTGGCCAGGCATATGTGACCGACGGAGTAAGTGCCGCCCCCACACGAAGTCTCCGCAACACCACCTCCTCCTGGCGGGTAAGCCCTCCTGGGAGGTTTGCACCACACGGTGGAATTAAATCTTGTGTGGTGCGCCGGGGAATCTCCTTGCGGTGGAGGAACTCACCCCGGGGATCACTCGGGAAAGGCGCTTCTAGAGTACCTGGCAGCTCCCATTAACCAAATCTTACTTTTTCTCCATATTCACAACCGCTCCAGACGCGTGGCTAAACTGCTTAGTCTTCTTGAATACTACTTTTGTCAGCATAAAAATACGCTCCGTCTTCATTTTAGCATTAACACGTTTAAGCATAAACAATATTAAAACACCACCATTCGTTCAAACATGCTGACCATGCAAATACTATAGGTAGCGGGAGAACTGCCCCTATGGGATTTAGTAGGGCGGTTGTACTGCACGAGATATGTGACCAAGCTACTATCCCTCAACCTTGGTATCCTGTTTTGCGTACTATTGCAGTTCTTATGCATCTGATGACATCAGCTTTATGGGGCGTTCATTCTTAACTCAATAAAACTATCAAGATGCCTTTCTTACGTGGAGAAATTACATTGATGGAATTGAACTACCCGGCCATTCCCGGAGTGCGAATGGGCAAAGTTTTTAAGTTTTTAATTCCGAGGAATTGAAAGGAATGGAATTGCGGCAAGTTCTAATTCCCCGCAATGGAATTGAAATGGAATGGAGGCGCCCATACCGCCACACCGCTTCCCACCCACTGCAAAGTGGTCAGCTATAATTCTTTATCATCATCAGTCACAGCGCAAAGTGCACATAATGCCTTACAGATGTGTAGCGTGTACCACGAGACTCCGAAGAATGACGAAAAATGGCATAGTGGGAACTTCTCTACTTCAGAAGAATTTGGGATGATTTATGGCGTAGTGGGTATCTTGCATGTGTACTTGTATTATTGCCCCAAGAGACTCTCCAGCGGGCTCTACAAAGTCCGCCCTTCCAGCTTTCGTTGTGACTGTGCTGCGTGTTCCGCGCAGGCCTGGCGATCTCTTTATCAGAACAGCGGTCTCGCACATCAGAGAGTACACTCAATGACGTGCTGCTTCTGAGATCGTGCTGACTCCCTTGACACAAAGCATTGAGCCCACTAAAAAAATCGTATTTGTCTTTTGAGAAAATAAATACTATGACTTTGAAATTAACACTTGTTTGTGCTAGTTGGTAGAAATTCGTGGTACAGTTACTTCCGCTCCTCTGAAGAACGTATTTTACCCTTGTCCCACTTTTCTAAGAGGAGGGCAAGTAACTACATCACAAAACCAATGTTCGTTATGATTACCTTAACTTCAAATTTTTCCATAAAAAACCGTTACGAACCGTTACGGAACATTTTTTTATCGTTCCGGAACAGAAACGGAACGGAACTTTTTGCGGTGGAACGAAACTAAAACCGAAACGAAAAACATTTCGTTCCGGCACCCTAGGACAAAACGATGCATCTGCTACCGTCCATGCCGCGCCCGCTCAGCCAGCTGGGCCTCAGTACACCATGAGTACCTCGCAGCGAGACCCTCCAGTATTTTCCGGCCTTCGCGGGGAGGGCGTAGAAGAATGGCTGGACAATTACGACAGAACCAGGGCTTGCAATTATTGGGACAAGCAACACAAGCTGCGCTATGTTCCCTTTTACCTCAAGGAGGTCGCGAAGACATGGTACCATAACCACGAAAGCGACTTTCCTGATTGGTCAGCATTCACGGTGCAGCTGCGTCAGATATTCATACGTCTGGAGGAGGCTCTGAGGTAGCGAAACAGAAGCTCGCTACTCGCATCCAGGCACCCGACGAATCGTATACGTCGTACATTGCAGACCTTCTAGCTCTCTGCCGCCGTGCCCAAAGTGATATGCCGGAGGCCGGTCGTATTCGTCATGTACTGAAGGGCATCAACTCTATCGCCTTCAATGTTCTTGTCATGCAAAACCCAACTTCAGTTCAGGACATCACTACAACGTGCCAACGCCTGGACGCATTCCACTTAATGCGCCTTCCACACGCTTCCTGTGACACTCGCCTTACGAGAGAACATGAACTGCGCGCTCTCATCCGCACCATCGTGAGAGAGGAACTTCACGGCCTTGTTCCTGGCAGCACAGCTATATACTCCATCTGCCCGCTCTCCTCCTCTTAATCTGCGGGACATCATCAAGGATGAACTGGCGTTAATGACGAGCGTCGCACGTGCCCCGTCTCCTGTGCCCTTCCATGCACCTTCATATGCCGAAGTTGTATCACGGCCTCCGATAACAACTCCACCTGCGCCTACGGACGTCGTATACGACCACTTGGCCGTGATGGCAGCCAAGGAACCAGCACAACAGCACTCCGCTCCCTGGCGCCCTGCACGCCCCATCTGTTTCTACTGTGGCACACGAGGACATATCTGCCGCTTTTGCCGCCGGCGCCAGCAAGATGAACAACGAGGATATTCTTCCTACGAGGGAGACTTTACTACGAGGTCCGAACCCTACGTTCCGGGATCCTACGTTCTCTCGTCACACCGCTCGCCTTCTCCTCCTTTGTCCTACGGCGACCCTCGTCCTTCCCGCTCACTCCGCCGTCGTTCATCGTCGCCCTTACGGTCTGCCCCGACACCTCTCGACAGCCACTCGGAAAACTAGAAGCTGCAGTTTTTGGAGGGAAACTGCTCGTCGTCTAAATGCAATAATTCCTCCTGCGCGCCCTGCAAATTTACTGACTGTATTTGTCGAAGGTATTTTGGTGGACGCCCTTGTAGACACTGGAGCCGCTATCGTGGTCATTAATCGCGAATTATGCCGTCGTCACGACAATCCAATTTACCCTACTGGACAGTGCACTGTTAGTGTTCTGATCGACGGAATTCGCCATCATATTCAACTTGCTGTATTTTCTTCGTGTGCTCACCAGATTATATTAGGCTGGGACTTCCTGTCAGCTGCTTCCGCGGTCATTTCCTGTGGTCCGCCCGTTATTCGCATTACGGACACCGAGCATTCTAGTGCTTACGATTTCTCGTCGCCTCACCTTGTCGCAACTGCGGATTTCGTACTGCCTCCAGGCCAAGAACGTATTCTTAAATCAAGAGATACTATAGACGGCGACGCAGTGCTTATCCCTGATCAGCGGTGTATGTTTCGAGGAATCGCCTTCGCCTGTTGTCTAGTACGGTTTTCACGTGGTCATGCCAGCCTCACCGCCTACAACATGACATCTGAGACGCAACTAACGCAACTACTGTCGGAGGGGTCCACTGTTGCCAGCCTTATCGACACAGCACCGGTATGTGTCGTCACTGTATCGCCTCCCTCGTCAATCGCAAAGTGTACGCCCGCGGGAGGTTCATCTCATGCTCTCCAGGCCACTTTGAGTACCGATCTAACGCCAACCCAAACTCATGACTTACTGGCCATTTTAACGAAGCACCAAGCTTGTTTTGACGTTTGTTCGGATGGCTTGGGTCAAACTACGGCGGCCTCTCATCGCATCGACACAGATGGGTCTCGTATCATTCGTCGTCGCGCTTATCGTGTGTCGTCTTCAGAACGCAAGGTTATCGAGGAACAAGTCAATGACATGCTCACACGCAACTTTTATCAGGCCTTCAGCAAGCCCTTGGTCTTCTCCTGTTGTCCTATCGTTAAGAAAAAGGACGGGTCAGTACGATTTTGCGTTGATTACAGGGCCCTAAACAAGATTACCCGGAGGGATGTATATCATGCCTCGGATTGACGATGCTCTTGACACCTTACAGGGTGCTGAATACTTTTCAAGCCTCGACTTGCGATCTGGCTATTGGCAGATCCCGATGCATGAGTCTCATAAAGAGAAGACCGCATGTGCTGCACCTGATGGCCTCTTCGAATTCAATGTGATGCCTTTTGGGCTCTGCAATATGCCCCAGCCACATTTGAGTGAATGATCGATACGGTACTGCGGGGCTTAAAATGGAAGACCTGTCTTTGTTACCTGGACGACATCGTCATCTTTTCGTCCAGCTTCTCACAACACCTAGAAAGTCCAGACGAGGTACTAACGTGTCTAGCCAAAGATGGTCTCCAGCTAAATACCAAGAAGTGTCGGTTTGCGAGCCGCAGCATCAAAGTGTTGGGTCACGTCGTCAGCAAGCTCGGTATTGAACCTGATCCTGACAAGGTGGCCGCTGTCTTGCACTTTCCGAAACCCACTACGCTAAAGGACCTTCGCAGCTTCCTCGGCTTAGCGTCGTACTTCCGCCGGTTTGTCCGTGATTTCGCCACTATCGCAGCACCTCTTCACAAACTTCTGACCACAAGTGCATCCTTCGTTTGAACGGATGACTGCGAAGCTGCTTTCCAGACCCTCAAGCGATGCCTCACGTCAGGGCCAGTTCTTCGCTATTTCGATCCCACAGCACCTACTATCTTACACACTGACGCAAGTGGGCATGGAATCGGCGCTGTCCTGCTGCAGCGTGACCAGGCTTCGCAAGAGCAAGTAGTGGCGTACGCGAGTCGCACTCTCTCTCCAGCTGAACGGAACGACATCATCACTGAACAAGAATGTCTGGCCATTGTGTGGTCTGTGCAAAGGTTTCGCCCCTATTTGTACGGCCGCCGTTTTACGATCGTGACAGACCATCATGCGCTCTGTTGATTGTCCTCTCTGAATAACTTGTCAGGACGCCTCGGTCGTTGGTTGCTCCGACTTCAGGAGTATGACTACATAGTCACATACAGATCGGGTAGGAAACACCAAGATGCCGACGCTTTGTCGCGTTATCCGCTGTCGCAAAATAACCCTGACGCACCTACCTCCTGTGCGGCACCTCTCGGCGAAGCAACCACGCTGATGACCAGCCTTAGTCCGATCAAGTCCACTGCGCCGGATGATTTCCTTTAGTCCGCAGACCTCGCCGTGCTCCAACGTGCAGATACATACTGCCGTACAATCATCGATCGGCTCACTGACTCGTCCCATGCTCCCAACAGCCGCTTACGACGACAGCTCGCGCGTTTCAGAGTTCACGATGGAGCGCTCCTTCGGTACATTTACCATCCATCGGTGATGGGTCCCACTCATTCCTCGCTCACTTCGACTCCACGTTTTAGAAGCCTTTCACGACGACCCGACGGCTGGCCACCTATAGGTTTTCATAAAACCTACGATCGCATCAAGACTCGCTACTTCTGGCCTGGCCTTTCCACTAGTACGTGTTTCCAAGCACGTCGAGTCCTGTTCGTCATGCCAGCACCGAAAACGTTCGACATCTCTTCCCACCGGCCCTTTACAACCCCTACCGTGCCCGTCCGCTCCCTTCGAGTTCGTGGGCGTAGACTTGTACGGACCTCTTCCGCTTACACCCGCCGGTCACCGCTGGATCATTACTGCCGTATAGACCACTTAACTCGCTACGCTGAGACGGCAGCTCTTCCTTCTGGTGCTGCCTCCGAAGTCGCCGACTTTGTCCTGCGTGACATTATCTTGCGCCACGGCGCCCCTCGAGTTCTCCTTAGTGACCGTGGCAAAGCGTTTCTTTCTCATGTCCTCGCTGAAGTTCTACTAGGCCTCTGACACTACCCATAAGACCACCTCGGCATATCATCCGCAGACAAATGGTCTCACCGAGCGTTTTCACCGCACTTTGTCAGACATGATCTCTATGTATGTTCAGCCCGATCACAAGAACTGGGACACAATAATACCTTTCGTCACGTTTGCCTACAATACTGCCATACAACGCACTACAAGTTACAGCCAGTTTTTCCTCGTGTATGGCCGTGCACCGTCTTTTGTTCTGGACACCAGCTTCTTCTCCGCGCCCTATGTCCCATCTGCGTCCCTTCCAGAAGAGTTCGCTGCCCGCGTCGCCCGCTGCCGTGAAATTACCCGCGCCAACACCTCTACCATTCAGGCCAAGAGGAAAGTTCGTTGTGATGAGACACGTGGAGTTGTGCCATTCCACCCAGGCGACGAAGTGCTCCTCTGGACACCTGTTCGCACACCGGGGCTCTGTGAAAAATTCGTTCACAGATACCTGGGCCCTTACACCGTGCTTGAACGAACATCTGCCGTGAATTATCGCGTCGCTCCTGTTAGTTCGGCTTCGGACCACCGGCGTCGCGGTACCGAGATCACCCATGCATGCGTCTCGCCTGAAGCCCTATATCCGGTTCTCGTACCCTTACTAAATGAATGTCTTGCTGACCGCTTTCGTGAAGGGGGAAATAGTGGGAGCGCTGACTGTATATCTCATCATCTTCACTTGTGCATACAAATCATCGTGATCATCATCATCGGGTTCGCTCGCCGGTGTTCAGTTTTTGGTTCGCGTGCCTTTGCAACAGTCGCTTCGTCGTACCTGACATCGTCTCACTATATATATATATATATATATATATATATATATATATATATATATATATATATATATATATATATATATATATATATATATATATAAGTGTGTGTGTGTGTGTGTGTGTGTGTGTGTATAGAGAGAGAGAGAATGATAATGGAGTGGAGCAACTTTGGCAAGCGTTCTCATATCATGAATAGAAGTTTACAAGTATCCCTCCAACCAGTGCTGGGCAGTATCGAAGATACATGTATCTTAGATATTATCTTAGATGCCTTTTGGGTATCTTGTATCTGTATCGCGATACGTCTCGCAAGATGGGTATCTGTACCGGTATTTCCGATACATTCGATAATGTATTGTGTATCTTAAGATGCAAGCTACTGCTATCGCAACACAACCGTGCGAAACAATAATTGCTGATCAAATTCCGCTCCTCAAGCTGGCGCCACAAAGCCATCTAAATAAAACTAAGGGCAGTGACGTATTTTATCGTTTCGCCAGTGCCCTCCTGTGAGGGCAGAAGATGTGATTTGCGCGTCCCTATTGGTGGAGCAGAGTAACGTGGCAGCGCTCGCGCAATCTCGACAGAAGCAAGCGCGCGGACGTCTACGCCTAGCCCACGTACCTTTTATTTTCTTGTTTTTTTTTCTTCTTTTTAGTTGCACCAATGCCATGACACTTGCTCTTTACCACTGTCCTGCGCCGCTTACACCAATGCGTGCGGCGCAATGCGTGTGGCGTCTAGAGCCGTTCATTGAAAAAAGATAGGGCGTGCAAACACGGACACAAGAAAGAAGTCAGGACACCCCAAACGCCACGTTTGTGGTGTTTGTGGCGTTTGTGGTGTCCTGACTTCTTTCTTGTGTCCGTGTTTGCACGCCCTATTTTTTTAGAATGAATACTTACCAACTAGTTGGGAAGCACCCATTACGCTATTATTCTTCGTTCTGCGGAGAACCAAGGTACAGCTACACATCTGTAAGCAGGCCCGTAGCCAGTGGGGGGGGGGGGCACGGGCCCGCACCGCGCTCCCGAAATTCTGATGGAGGGGGTTGTTTTACCGAAAAAAAATAAAGATAGATGTTTTTCAAGACTTTCGGCAAGTGCCCCCCCCACCCCCACCCCCAGAAAAACATTCCTGGCTACGGGCCGGTCTGTAAGGCATTATGTGCACTTTATTGATGCGACGGCTGATGACGATGAGGAATTATGGCTGAACCCTTTGTAATGGGTTGGAAGCTTTAAACTACCCCTAGTTACGTAATTCCCATTGTGTGACGCCCGGTCGCTATTTCACTCTCCCATCACGCTATATAACATACGTTAACGTGAGAAAGAGAGAGAGAAAGAGGGAATTAACTTTATTGAGACCCTGAGGAAATGGATCATGGGGGGCCATATGGGCTTCCTTGGCAACCAATAGAAGTGCACTTGCAAGGAACCCACTACGCTATAAATCATAATTTTTGTGAAGTAGGGAAGCAGGCACTATGTCATTTTTCATCATTCTGCGGAAAAACATGATACCCACTAAGCTAAACACCTCCAAGGCATTATGTGCACTTTGTTGATGCTGTGGCTGATGACAACGAAGAATTATGGCGAAGCCCTTTGTAATGAGTTGGAAGCATTCAGCAACCCACTCGTAGCGCAATTCGCATTGTGTGACGCCTGGTTACAGAATTCGTGTCATGTGACGCCTGGTTATTATTTTGCTATTCAACCATGCTATATTACATATGTTAATGCAGTTCCTTGCCGACATGAAGGCTGTATAGGGTCTTTTTGCAAAGTGTTTCAAGCACCGGCATGGCTCTGAGGTAGAATACTGGGCAACGGTTTTACCACCGGTAGTGTTATATATATATTGCTACGCTAATGCGACAGGCAGGACGAAAAGAAGAGGAGGACGAAGAGCGCTGGTCTTGCGAGTGTATCGGTGCCAGGCGGCAGCCATTCAGCCCCTTTTGCCCATCAGCCCATCTTCAAATAAACATCTTTCATCATAACAGTTTGGTGAGAGGTGCGGGGTACGATAACGGCGCTCCCTACGAACGACGACGCACCGACTGAAGAGACGCAGTACGTCGTGATTCGCCGAAGTAGACGAATTGCTGGTCTGCCGCCAGAGATGGATTCCGAAACGGACAACGAGCATCTGGCACCCGCTTCCGGTCTCCCGACACCGGCCGCCTCAGGTCACCCATGGCAACCCTACATCGAGCCACGAACCTTCGCAGGAAAAGCCGGTGAGGATGTGGACGCTTGGCTGAGCTTCTACCAACGGGCAAGTCGGTTCAATGGTTGGAATGCCACCGGTCAGCTTACCAATGTCGGCCGCGTCTGTGTGGTATGAAAACCACGAGGAGAGCTTGACAACGTGGCCGAAGTTCGTCGACGAGATTAGGAAGTGCTTCGGAGATCCAGCGGCCAAAAAGAAGCGTGCCGAGCAAACGCTGATGCAACGCGCTCAGGTTCCTGGGGAAACCTGCACAACGTACATTGAGGAAGTGCTCAAGTTGTGCAAGACCCTCGGATGACCGAAGAGGACAAAGTGGGTCACCTTCTGAAAGGAATTGCAGAGGACGTCTATCACTACCTCATCGCGAAGGAGAATCTAGAGTCCGTGAGTGACGTCATCCTTCACTGCCGCACATTTGAAGCATTGAGAGCTCGGCGCATCACACCGAAGTTCGGCCGCTTGGCCAACGTAACGACTGTTGCCAGCGTTGACGTCGCTCCAGCCCCGTCTGACCTCGCGTCAATTATCCGCCAAGTGGTGCGGGAAGAGCTCGACCGACGTGAAGCGGCGTCTGTTCCATCTCCTCGGGCTCGGGAGCCTCTTCCTTCGTGCGATCCGAGTGTGACGTCCATCAACGCTGCTTCCGTTGATGCATACAACTTCGCACCGCGTCCAATGGTACCAAGCCCTCCAGTGAACGCCCATCTCGGTTACGAGGGCCACGACGGCTTCGTACGCGGCCAATCTGCAGTTTCTCAAACGTGGGACGGCCGCGCCATGTATCCTCCCGCTGGCAATTTCAGCATGTCTCGTGAGCGCCCCATTTGCTTCCAATGTGGCGTCCGCGGCCACGTCGCCCGATTTTGTCCCCAGCGACGTCGCATGTCAGCCCCATCAACTGAGCGACCACGCACTTTCTATCGGCGCAACAATCACCCTGGTGACAGAGCCAACTGGCCTCCCGGCCCTGATAGCAGGACGCCCTATCGGCTGAGTTACCGCAGCGACTCGCCAGCTTCCGTGCGGAGCTTGACGCCACCGCCTGGACGGCAACACAGGTCTCCATCTCCTCTACGACGTCTCACGTCCCCACCGCCGGGAAACTAGGCGGCGCGACCGATGGAGGTGAGGTCGCCGGTCATCTTCAGCCACATTCCCCTATGCCTCCGCCAGTCACCATGCATCACAACAAGATTAGTGTTTTAGTGGACAATGTTGCTACGTCAGCCTTAGTAGATACGGGAGCGAGTGTATCTGTCATCAGTCTGGATTTCAAAACCAAACTCGGTCGTAAAGTAATGTTTCACTGGGACAACGCTAACACATTTCGTGCTGTAAGTGGACAATTGCTCCGACCCCTTGGTGTGTGCACAGTGAACGTTTATTTCTCCGACAAGTTATATCAAGCCGAATTTGCAGTTCTTGCTCAGTCTACACATGATGTAATTCTTGGCCTCGACTTCTTACAGCAGTGCGGTGCCACGCTTGACTGTGGGACCGGCGAGCTTTTCCTGCCCCCTCTTGCCGACCGACCTTCTACCTGTTCGCGCACCCTCGCCGTCCTTGAAGATGTCGTCCTCCCGGCACATTCCGTATCCAGAGTTCGAGTAGCTGCTGATAGTGTTGACATTGATGCACTTGCTGCTATTGCCGAACCGGTATCTTCGATCATAACGAAGAAAAGTGCGTTCATACCTCGATGCGTCATCTCTTTGGCCCGCGGAACAACCACACTTTGGGTGTCAAATGTATCTGACGAGTCTGTTGTGCTACCCAAGGGTATGAGGCTTGCATCGTTTGAAATGGATACCAGCATCGATATAGCAGCTTTAAATAATGACACATCGCACGAAGAAGCCCGAGCAACTGATATTAGCCCTGGTGTTCCTCAAGACTCATCACTTTTCCTGAATATGGTTAACAAGTCACTGACCTCCGAGAAGCGTCAAGTGCTGGTCAGTGTCCTCAGGAAGCATGCGTCGCTGTTTGATTTCAGCCAGGAAGCTAAGGAAGTGCGCATTCCCAACACACGGGCTCGTCACAGGATCGACACCGGGTTAGCGCATCCAATAAGGCAGAAGCCTTACCGCGTGTCCGCGTCGGAGCGTAAGGTTATCGCTGACCAGGTGGATGACATGCTGGCCAAGGGCGTCATTCAAGATTCTTCTAGCCCTTGGGCTGCACCGGTCATACTTGTGAGAAAGAAAGACGGATCCTGGAGGTTTTGCGTCGACTACCGGCGCCTCAATTCCGTGACGAAAAAGGATGTGTATCCGCTTCCCCGTATCGACGACGTCATTGACTGTCTCCACTCGGCGTCCTACTTTTCATCTGTGGACCTCCGATCGGGCTATTGGCAAATACCGATGCATTCCACTGACAAAGAGAAAACAGCTTTTGTGACACCAGACGGCTTGTTTGAATTCAACGTTATGCCGTTTGGTTTGTGCAACGCGCCCGCGACGTTCGAAAGGTTCATGGACACGGTTCTGCGCGGCCTAAAATGGGAGATTTGTTTATGCTATCTAGATGACGTCGTAATTTTCGGTCGCACTTTTGCAGAACACAACCAGCGACTTGACGTTGTTTTGACGTGCCTCGAACAGGCTGCCCTTACCCTCAACTCAAAGAAATGCCAGTTTGGCCAACGAGAGGCGCTAGTACTCGGACATCTAGTGGACAAGCACGGCGTACGGCCAGACCCACAGAAGGTTGCCGCAGTGAGCAATTTTAAGCAACCGCAGTCGCAACGCGAGTTAAGAAGTTTCTTAGGTCTTTGCTCGTACTTTCGACGTTTTGTGCCCAATTTTGCCGAAACTGCGTACCCTCTGACCTCATTGCTACGCAAGGACACGCCTTTCACCTGGACAACGGATTGCGACTCTTCGTTTCGGCAGCTAAAGTTCCTGCTCTCTTCCGGACCCATACTCCACCATTTTGACCCTTCTGCCACAACGGAAGTGCACACCGACGCAAGTGGAATTGGCCTCGGTGCCGTCCTCATCCAGCGTTTTGGTGACGCCGAGCATGCCATTGCTTACGCCAGCCGTTCGTTGAGCAAGGCCGAACAGAATTACACCGTAACGGAGCAAGAGTGTCTCGCTGTAGTTTTTGCTGTCCAGAAGTTCCGCCCGTATCTCTACGGCCATCACTTCACGATTGTTACCGATCATCATTCGCTATGTTGGTTAGTTGGTCTCCGTGACCCGTCTAGTCGCCTTGCTCGGTGGGCGCTACGCTTGCAGGAATTTGACTTTACGGTCCGTTACAAGAGTGGCCGCCAGCATGCCGACGCCGACTGTCTTTCGCGGCTCCCGCTACCCACAACTGCTTGTGACGCCGACAATTTTGATGAATTTCTAGCCGCCATTGACGATACACGTTTTCCCGACCTCGCCACCTTCAGGAAAGAACAACGTGACGACCGGCACTTGGATGCCCTTTTCGACTCAGCTGCTCAGCCGACAAACAACAATGGCTTTGTTATGCAAGATGACCTGCTCTATAAAAAGAATTACGCGGCTGATGGTGCACGCTTACTATTAGTGGTCCCCACAAAGTTGCGACGAGACGTGCTCCGCGCTATGCACGATGACGGGACCGCTGGCCACATGGGTTTCGCCAAAACGTATCACCGCGTTCAAGGTAGATTCTACTGGCCTAGAATGAGAAGGACTATAGAAAAGTATGTGGCCAGTTGTGACAAATGCCAACAATTCAAGCGCCCGAACACTGCCCCGGTCGGACTCCTTCACCCTTTGACACCACCCTCAACACCTTTCGAAATGGTCGGAGTGGATCTTGTCGGCCCTTTCCCGCGCTCATCAAACAACAACCGTTGGGTCATCGTTTGTGTTGACCACCTGACGCGTTATGCGGAGACCGCAGCAATACCAACAGCCACGGCCATCGATGTTTCGAGTTTCCTCCTGTCTACAGTCATACTTCGCCATGGACCACCTCGCATTATTGTGAGTGATCGTGGACGCCAGTTCGTTGCCGACGTGGTCGAAGAACTCTTGCGTCTCTGTGATTGTCGATTTCGCCACGCGACCCCTTATCACCCGCAGACAAATGGTCTCGTCGAGCGCACGAACAGAACGCTCACCAATATGATTTCTATGTACGTCAATTCAAGGCATAAGAATTGGGATGACATCCTCCCCTTTATTACGTACGCCTACAACACGGCGAGGCATGAAGCCACTGCCTACAGCCCCTTCTATCTTCTTTACGTTCGACCACCTCGACTCTTCCTTGACACCATTCTGCCATTTCATACTCATGTGGACCTTTCTATTGCCCAGACTCTCTGCCGCGCAGAGGAGGCACGGCGTGTAGCTCAGCTTCGTACGCTGGCATCCCAGGACCGTTCCAAGATCGCCTACGATTCACGGCACAAGGACGTATCTTACGACAAAGGCGACATAGTTTGGCTCTGGACGCCGCTTCGCAAGCGTGGCCTGTGTCAAAAGTTTCTGGCACGTTACACCGGCCCCTTCGTCATCGTCGATCGCCTCAGTGACCTCACGTACTCGATAGCTCGTCTCCTAAACCACGGCTACCGTTCTCGGCAGACGCAACTTGTTCACGTCGCGCGCCTAAAGCGCTGTCGTCCGCGCGACTCCGCGTTCACGTAGCCGTTACTCGCCCGGCGGGCTTCGTCTGTGAAGGGAGGAGTGCTACGCTAATGCGACAGGCAGGACGAAAAGAAGAGGAGGACGAAGAGCGCTGGTCTTGCGAGTGTATCGGTGCCAGGCGGCAGCCATTCAGCCCCTTTTGCCCATCAGCCCATCTTCAAATAAACATCTTTCATCATAACAATATTTTTTTCGTTCTTAGGTTGAGTAACAAATGAAGATGTTTTGAGCATCAGAAATAAACAAACCCCGTTATACGGTTGTGAATACGTTGTTCTGGATCCATGGTTCATGTCTAGATCACTTAGCATCTCTTCGTTTTTGTTATTTTAACGGCGAAGCTGTTCCTACTCGAGGCTTTAATATCCGCGGTCGCCGTAGAACTGATCACTTGGCCTTTGGCCTTGAAGTGTGGCGAGAGTCAGGGTCGCTGGGAAGGGGAGGGCTGCGCCGTGCTGCGAGAGGCGAGGGCATGTGCGAGGGTGAGGGCGGAAGGATGTCGAGGGGCGACCCTTCGAGAAACGCGCCAAGATGGGGTGACTGTGAGGTGCATTGGAGTGTAAAATAGCGTGCTGGTGTCAGTGTTCAGGAGTTCAGGAGAAAGAAATAGAGAAAGAAAGAAAGAAAGAAAGAAGAAAGAAAGAAAGAAAGAAAGAAAGAAAGAAAGAAAGAAAGAAAGAAAGAAAGAAAGAAAGAAAGAAAGAAAGAAAGAAAGGCACAAGGTGAGGGAGGCCCACGCCAAGATTCTCTTGCCCCCATTCCCCCGATATGGGAAGGGCTCCTGAATGTCTTGCACAGAATATACCGAGTATTTTAAGAGACATAGTGTAATTCAAGCTGAACTAAGTTAGCAAGATGCTCAAAAAAACCATCTCTGAACCTTGTTAGAGTCTGTGAGCATGTACGGTTGTCGGTTAAAAACAAGGATGGGACATATGGCGTTTCTGTCACCGGCATCGCAAATTTTCTGCGGAATCCCGCCAGTGTTGCAGCAGTTACCGAAAACAAGAAAGTAGCTAAATACGTTACTCGTTATGCTAACAAACACGGAATGCGCTATCGCCCTTCGTTGCCTCCAAAAAAAGGTAACGCGCTACCATTACAGAAAAAAAATGTAACGCACGTTACTTGTGCCGTTACTCCTTGCACGGTGTAAGAAAAATAAAATTATTTTCTTACACCATGCTCCATCCATGGTCAGAAACTTGAATCGGTGCGTCTTCGCTGCGGGAACCCACGGTAACATTGTTATAAAGCTCATAGCGATGAAACTCGGTTTAACGAAGTGATGACCACGCTCGAAGTAATTCGTAAATCGGGAATTTAGTAAAATTGAGAAAGCGATTTTTCGGTCCTTCAAAATATAAAACTGAAACGTAGTGACACCCAAAAGTTACCACGGCATTTTGGCGGCAACCAGCGCCTGTGCGCCTGAAAGTCCGCGATGGCGGTCCGAGGGCGGGGCTGATGCATATAGGGACACTATGTCCAAGCGATGCGTGCAGGCCAAGTAGACGGTCACGTGAAGCTATCACAGGCTACCGATATGCGACAATGCGGCGAACGAATGCAGTGATTGTGCGTGCAGGCCGAGCGAGGAAGATGCGAGATGATAAGTGCTACCTGTCGCATAAACAATAAAATAACGAAAACAACCACCGCCGCCTCTATTGGCCTCGAGGCTATGGTCCCTTTCGAGGCCACCACTGGAAACGCGGCGCCACCGTCGGCGTGACTTGCTTGGCAGGATCACGTGGTCTCAACGGCCGCGTCGGCTGCTTGTGGAGCGCTGCCGCGTGCATTCCCAGGATTTGGGGACATTTGTACGTGGCGCCATCTCTCGGCGGCAACAACGGCGTCCTGCCATAACTGAATGGGAAATAGGCAAAAAAAATCATATCTCTTGAAAAAAGCTAGTTATCAAAAACGACTCCGGGTTCTATGCAGGAGAGACCCACTGAAACATTTTGGTAAAATTACAGCATCGCTTTACAAAGCGTGTGGCTTCCCAGGATAATTGAACACCGCCCCTTAGAAATACATGGGGCCCTATAGATGGATGGATGGATGCTATGAGCGTCCCCTTTATAACGGGGCAGTGACATGTCTGCCACCATGCTCGAAGAAAAAGAAAAGCTTCCTTGTTTCATGCTGGCCTAATACCTTGTCTACATTGATTAAATCTATCTTATTATACCAAAAAAATTTATAAATTCACGGTCTATCTCTCTGCCTCTTAAGGCAGAATGACCTTATCCCCCCCCCCCCCCCCCATTATTTATTTTTGTACTTTATCTCTACTCTTCTGCCACCAATACTCTAACCGTCTCTTACTTATTTCTATCGCGGACGTGTTCAGCTTTCCATTGTTGTCCCTAAAACCCAAGGCTTCCTGTAGACTCGTGCCCACAAGTATACCTGGGTGAATATCGCCACATTCAATCAGTACATGTTCCATCGTTTCCTTAGTTCCCCCGCAGCATGTACAGTGTTCGTCTTCGTTACTGAATCTCGCTTTATAACTTCGCGTTCTAAGGCAGCCCGACCTTGCCTCAAACAGTAAAGCGCTTCCCCTTGAATTATCATAAAACCTTTCCCTCCTTATTTCGTTTTTTCCCTTTCGGTAGTTACTCAGAGCCGGCTTCTTTTCCATCGCTGTCATCCAATAAGTCCTCTCCGCCTCCCTGACCTTCCGCTTAATGCTGCCTGTTGCCATATCGCCCGCACTGCTAGCCGTATATTTACTGGTGAGCCTCCTAGTTCTCTTTCTCCACTGCGTGTCAACGCTTTTTCTATACAAATACCTGAAAACCTTCTCTGCCCATCTACTCTTCTTCATTTTCCTCAGCCTCTCTTCGAATCTCATTTTGCTCTGAGCTTCCCTCACTTCAAAGCCTGTCCATCCCATATCACCCTTTACAGCCTCAATTGTCGTCTTCCCGTGAGCGCCCAACGCGAGGCGGCCCACCGTCCTTTGATTTACATCCAATCCTGATTGTACCTCTGACTTCATGCAAACCACTGAGTTCCCAAATGTAAGCCCCGGGACCATCACACCCTTCCACAGCCCTCGAAGCACCTCGTACCTATTGTATCCCCATAGACCCTTTTCATAAATACGCCACCTGGAGGTGGGCTTTTCGTCAGTTTTGCTTCGCAAAGGAGCGTGGGATGGCCAGCGCCATCGTGAGGGTATGGAAAGCGAGCCGTCAAAGGCGTGAGTGCTGTGATGTTTGTGTTGGCGGCTAGTTCTCCGTGTCATCCGCTGAAATCTCACCGTTTGCGTGCTTGAACAAGCTCTCAGTACTCTCCGTTGGTCTTTCTGAGGTGCTTCCGCTGCACAATGAGCAACATTTTGTACCCTTCAACGGGTTGGACGAGCAGTTTGGCGCGGCTGCCGCGGTTGCGGGACCGTGACCACAGCCAACTCGCGCGCGCCGGACCGGGAAAAAAAAAAGGCTCGCCGAAGCTACAAACTTCTCACCGAAAGCTACAACCTACAAACTTCTCACCGAAGGAAAGGAAGGACGTCACTGTCGCGGAACTATGCGACAGCAACCGGTCAAAATCCTGTCTGCCGCAAGCCACACCACGCTACTATTTTCCGGACGCCACGCGTTGGGTATATTTGCATGCAGTGGCGTAGCCAGAAGGGGGGGGGGCACACCGGGCCCGTACCCCCCCCCCGACATTTTTTTGCCATGGCACACAGAGCACAAAATGACACTCGACCACATCTGCCTGCCCGGCCCCCACTTCAGGTCAAGGTGGTGCACACTAAACATTTTTACACCCTTAAGGGTGTAAATCGGCTTGTCGCCAGACGGACACCCTTAGGGTGTTATTGACAACACCCTTCAATTAGGGTGTTAATTTAACACCCTAGAGAAAGGGTGTTCAGCAAAAATTTTGTGGGGTGTTAGGGTGTTAGCTCGTATTAACACCCTTTTGTATGGGTGCTGGAAGGGTGTACGCCATTCATTTCGCGTCATGTTTAATGGCCGAAACAGAAGCTTCAGGTGGCCACAAAGGGCGTCATGCATGTGTTCCTGTGCATATAATTAATTCGGGGTGTACTACCGAGTCTGTTTCCTTTGCACAAACGCGTCTTCATATTGGTTTGGCAAAGGTCGTGTTCGCATAAGGAAGGCTCGGTTGGAAAGACACCCCGAATTAGTGAATTCTGCAGTGATCCATGCGTAAGCCTCGTGTGCTCATGTGAAGCTTCAAATTCGGTCATCACCCACTTGTGCTGCATATTAAGGATCATGAAATGAAATCAGAAGTAGTAATAAATATGTATATACAACATCATGTACGAGCATATGTACAAAGCAATGCTTAATATGGGTTGCACATCCAGCCACACTGGTCTGCAAGACATAACGCTTGATTTTGAAAAAAAAAATGAAAATATTTATTGTCTGCTGTGATACAAAAAGTTACGAAAAATTGGGAAAAAACAGACATGGGTAATTATCAAACTTTTTTTACGTCCAACAAAATTCGCATGTGCACTTTGACAACAAACAAACATCAGCTGATCGACCCTGCTAATGAGGGTGCCTGATACTTGAAAACAATTTGTTTGTGTATGAAAAAGAAATTTGAAAGAATGTAAACGTCAGATTTATGGCCTTGCAAAAAAATACCACAATGGAAACGTTAACGAAGGCGATACCAAAACTCGAATTGTAAAACAGTAACTGAATCCTATTATGCATTTTTTACATAGCATTGTAATAAAAAGCCATTGTGAAAAGCAGGCCCGTAGCCAGGAATATTTTTCGAGGGAGGGGGGGGGGGGAGGAGGCATTTGCTGAAAGCCCTGAAAAACATCCATTTTCATATTTTTTTTCGGTAAAACATCCCCCTCCATCAGAATTTCAGGAGGGGGGGGGCATGGCCCCCTCTGCCTCCTGGCTATATACGGGCATTGTGAAAAGTATATGTGATGCTTCGATACTAAATATAATGGAGAGGACGAAATAGTAATCCAAGAATACAACTTTGCTTCGAAATAGTTTTCAAGCCAGTAGCTGCAGTTCATTGTAAATATTTTGTTGAGTAGGTTGATCCCCTCAATTGAAATCTCTGCCCCAGCATTTCAACACTATATCACTTGTAAAATTTTTTCTCACATCAACGCACAATATAAAAAATCACGTCAAATGTGGGATGTTGTACAGTAAAACGACAGCTTTACGTTACTATAGCAGTGTTTAAAGTTATAGTTTATGGTTTTCTTAAAATTCGAACAGCACTGGAAAGAATGTGAAAACCACCTTCACAGACATGTATCCAGGGGGACGGGCACAAAGTGAAACAATTGTAATTGCTGTCAGCCACCAAATTACCTAAGATTCAATACTGAAGATTTTAGTGACTGCAGCAAGCGGGCACGTTTGCACTGAAAAGTTGGGAGCAGTCACTAGTCACTTTTCTACACGGTTCCACTAGGAAGAATTCCAGCATGTCTGTGCTCGAGATATCTCGCTGCAAAGTTTGATGGCGGATTGCATAATCACGCATGCAGGGCGGTGTGGACCGGCGCAATCTTCCTCCGTGATGTGACGAGCAGTGATTGCTTGCTATCGCCAACCGGTAGTAACAGCGTGGGGGGAGGGGCTTTGCGCCAGCGCTCAACGTCTTGCATGTGTAATAATGCAAATCGCAATGAAATTTTGCAGCAAGATATCTCGCAGCACAGACATGCTAGAAGAATTCTTCCAAGTGGAACTGCGTAGAAAAGCGACTGCCTCCAACTTTTCAATACAAAAATGCCCGCTTGCTGCAGTCACTAAGAAGTACTTCATTCAATCATAGTTATCTGAGCGGCTGACAGCGATAATTATTGTCTCACTGTGATTCCATGGATACATAACTTATCAGCAAACGTGATTATAACGTACCTCCCGGTGCTGAAATTAAAAAAAAGCAATAAAGCTGACTTCTGAACACCCTGTATTCTGCTCTTGATGAAGTGAAAAATCAACCCAAAATCAACCAGGAAGGAAAGAAACAGAAAAAGGAGAAGGCAGGGAGGTTAGCCAGAAACACTTCCGGTAGAGCACAACTGCACTATAGCCCCAGTGAATATAAATCACCACACTTTAAATTTCTTGCATAGTGTTGCAGTAATGCAAGTTTAACGCCTCTTTTAAGTGGTACAAAATACTGAAATTATTGGGCGAACATTACTAGAGGTGACAGGAGTTGAAGCTTGTGTTTCTTGGTACTGCGCTGCCTTTAACGCAAACCTATACACAGAGGCACAGAAAGCCATAACAGCGCTCTGCTGCTCAGTCCATAAGTGTATCAGTGCGTACATCACATTCTGTGCTATGATTTGCAGTGATACTAATGCAGCACCATTACGGTTCTTAAAGCAGAACTTGTCCGTGAATGTTGCACATAATTTTCAAGAGAAACAGTTTCGCCACAGAGTGCAAGCTGAACATCAGAATTAAAATTTACCAGCACAAAATTTACCCAGCAATTAAAATAATGAATTCCTTATTAAGATGTCTTGAATAGTAAAAAAATCTAAAACATTCTTACTGTGCTTGAAAACTAACAACAGACCTTTGCATTATATTAACAGTAAAAATATAATCCAAGCAAACAGATGCCGAAAATCGCCCGTTGCACTAAAAATTGTAAAACTGAAACACGCGTTTTCATACAGCAAGCCGTTTCATCGTCCTTAACACAAAATGTTCATGTTTGACCTCGAGGTAGGGGAAATTCGCAAAACCGCAAGTAGATGCACTTGGAACCACTGGAACACCACTGTCTAGTTGATGCAGCATATGGCACCTCTGAAATACCACTGTCAGTAGATGGAGCACAAGGGATTGCAAGAATGTCACCCTGCATTGAAAAATAAAAGGCATTGTGAGTGTGTACTGCATATGCACCTCGTACTACAGCGCAAACACAATGGTAAACATGTGTTCGCTATTTATTGTGTCCTTGTGTGTCCGCGCACTAATACAACATGAATACACACCAACTTCCTCAGACCCGTTCACTACAGTATATCGCTCTATAATGTCCTGTAGACTGCAGAAAATTGTGTGGCAGTGTGATGGCATGCATAATCAGTTGCGCAGGGAACAAACGGCAAAGGGAACAATGCTGACGCTATGGGTGCTACTGGTCTCCCTGTGCATTAGAAAAAGAAGGTGCACATTGTGGTGAAGCTTTTTTAGAGCTGCTTCTGTTTTACGAGCTGGAAGAAATTGTTTATATGGAGCACCTACTAGCTACGTGATCAACCTAGGCGTACTATTGTGCTTTAATAACTTTCATATAGGCAACAAATGAAACCAACAGACAATTAATAAGTAATAACTTCTTTATTAAGCGCAGGAAGGTAGATTTAATTGGCTGTTAGTTTCATTTGGCTCTGTCTAACAAAGGAACTAGCCCTCGAACAACTATTCTTTAATAACAATTACAGTTGTGTGCTTGATCGGTATACAGGGGTGGTCAAAAATTCCCAGGCCGCAACGCCCGGCCGCGGAGCAGCAGCTCGCTGCTATCGGGGCGCTGCCATCGCAATCACGCCTTGGCGCACGCTGGTGTCCAGCGTGTGCGTGATTGCGGGAGGGGGGGGGGGGTAATCCCTCTCTCTTTGCTGCTCTCCTTGATAAGGTTCCGACAGTGTTCGTATGCAGCGAATTGGCCTGCGCAGACGGCTGAGAGCCACCGCAGTGAAAATGGAAAGTTAAACGCACAATATTATTTTCCAAGAAGCCCAAAACCACGGTAATGTATATGGTATCTAGGTAAATGTGGCCGCAATCATGATGCGTCAGTTTTCCGGAAGACTGCCGCCACGCTACACGCTGCACGGTAGTAAAACATCGCAGAGCGGTGGGTGAGAGAACATGACGCGCCAAGTGTATCATCGGTTCCTTATCAAGGAGAGCGAGGAAAGGAGATAGAGCTGCACCCCCCTCCCCCCACGCACACTGCTCGACGCCAGCTTGCGGCAAGGCGTGATTGCCATCGCAGAGCCCCGATAACAGCGAGCCGCTGCTCCGCGGCCGGGCGTTGCGGCCTGGGAACTTTTGACCACCCCTGTACATCGGTGTGTGCAAGTATTCGGAATTTCGAATACAAATCGAATATTTTCCTTATATATTAGTTATTAGCATATTGGACTAAAAAAATGCGAAATCGCGCTTTTCCGTATATTCGGACAAATTCGAACAAATGAAGACTTTTCAGTGCTACGCATTCTTGTTTTTTTTAAGTAAGACATCACTAACACGTAATCGTTCTATGCCTATTAAGGTTAAAACGTAATTGCGACGAATCGCCAACCAAGACTATACCCTGTCGTAGTGGCTGGCCGTATGCCTACCGTTTGGCGCATGCCGCGATCACGATTTGTCGCGGTGTTAACCGCGCCCCTCAACTCGTGATATGGCCGACGCCACGGAAAAGGTCTTTCGTCCTTTGGGAAAGCGAAAGGACTATCAATAGGTCTGACTTCAGCGCCAATGCACGCGGCAACGCCGTTACAGATAAACACCGGAAAGCACGCAAAACGCGATTACGGCCATCTATGAACTTGTCAGTACGGCACAGCCCTATCACCATAAGAAAATGAAGCCATCTGCCACAGCGCTGTTATATGCGTGCTGCACGGCTTAAATAAGTGACGAGCCAAACGCACCTGGCCGCCATTGGCTGCCACCTTCGTTGCTTGTGATGAACCGCGAAGTGCGCGTCCATCGCGGAAACTAATGGCATCTTCGACAAATAGCACCGGTGCGCCCTGGTACGCCGTTTAGTCCAATCATCGTAGCGCCTGGGCGCCCCGCTGCACACCGGTGCGAATTGTCGAAGATGCCATAAGACAGCTGGCCCTCGCGGCGTCGACCCAACAAGATACTTTCCACACCCGCGGCACCTGCGCTCTGATAGGAGAGGAGCGGATACGAAGAATATTCAGTCTAGTAACGTTGACAAGAAGCGCGTAACAGCCGCTACCAGACACCGCGGACGGCGCACTTTCGACGCTGAAACGTCTCGCTTCACGAAGACAGAACAAGGCGCGGATTCGAAGCGCGGCCGGCGCGACAGCAAACAACGAAAGTACGAAAGTTCAGAACAGCGCGTGCTGCGCCTGCGCTATGTTCGTCGCAGGCGGCAGCGGCCGCCAAGCTTCCATGTTCCATTTAGCAGTGAACCGCTCAGTACATACAATGACACCAGACATAAACGCTAAGCACAACAACATAAAAGAAGAAACAGGTACTCGCCTGGAACATTCGTGATGACAAGATCCCATACAGCCAACAATGGCGTCACAATGGCACGGCAAAATCTCGACGTATCCATTTTCGACAGCGTACAGCCACTTTCCCTGAGAATACGCATGGCTAACGCACAACGTAGGGACAACATCTTAGATCACACCACGCGCACATCAATCACAGCTGCGCAACATATAAATTATCACATCGCTACACGCGAACAAAAACCAAACTATACCGCACGACGACGCACAACCACAGACAAGCGCGAACGGAGCATAGCACCAGATAGCGCAGCCGGCGCGCCCGCGCTGCATGCCCGCGCGGCTTTCCAGGCTAAGAGCACCCCACGTGATTCTACGCGCTATCACGTGACTGCCGATCGTTTCCATCGCCAGGAGCGCTAGGAGCAAAGGAGGGATGTAAGGAGGGAGCGCACAGCCTTGAATTCCGAGATGGACGGTGCGCTATCTCGGAGGCGATGGCATAGTAAGAATGGCAGACTGGGCTTGTTGGTTTTGCAAATTTGAAGTGTAAGGCGCGGCAACGACAACGCACAGTACACACACACTTGTGACAGCGCGTGACGGGCATATAAACTGTGATGTTTTCGAAATAAACATTGTTGGAAATGGCGCTCTGTGTGTGTACCTTCTCTTAGAATACGATGTCATAGCGTGATAGCGTGCGTACTTCTCGCTCTCTCCGTAGTCTTCGTCTTTTCTCACTCTTGAGCGGTGGGATGGGAGTTGGCAGTGCGTTCGTCGTGCCGTGCATTCAGGCATCATTGGGTTTACAGCATATGACTTGCACTTATTGTCATGCTGTAAGTTTTACGAGCATGCGCGTTCATGCACGCGCTGCGCTAAATCGGTGCAGCATGGGAGGCGACACTATACATGCATGGAGTTCGCGGTGTCCTAGAAACTCTCTCATCCAAGGGTGTGTGCACGAGGGGAGCAGGGAGGAGGGGGGGCAGCCGCTTTCCAAAGTAATCTGTAAGGAGGCGCAAATTCTGCCCCATACATTTACTCTGTCGAACCTCTCACGTCATCTTTAATGGGCAAGGTTATGGCTGCGCATGCTCATCGACAATAATGGCAACCGAGGACCTTCGACGTTGAATTGGAAGCACATTTTTCTTCCTACCTTTACCCCCGGTGGCCGTCGGGAGAAGCACGCCATCGCTACATTTTCATTTTTGCAACCATGGTTGAGCTTGTTTTGTTCCTTTAGGGCTCGACAAAGAGGAAGGGGGAGGAGGGTTGCTGCGGTGAGACATGTTCATGCGGTTGGCATATATTGTGGAAAATATGAAGCGGTAGGGCACAACTCGAGCCTGTGCAAGAAAAGTGTTTGCTCATTTTCTTGTACATTTTCTCGAGTCTTGTAGTATTTTGTGGCGCAATGATACTTCGTCATTTGCCTATGTGAAAATAAAATATCACGAGAACTAACATTGTGCCAATAGCTCCACCATTTCCTTGTTGCTGTAATGTCACTGACATCGCAACCTTAGAAAAGGCAGTATAACAACAGACGCATTGCGCAATGCACGCGATTTTAATATGCATGCATGGATGCAGCTTAATGCTTCAATGTGCACCCTTACGTTCTTCCATTAACACCCTTATGAAAGACATTAACACCCTTTTTCCGCGCACACCCTTCTCTTAGGGTGTATATAAAGAAAAAAGGGTGTTGTACAATGCGAGAAAGGGTGTTAATGTGATTAACACCCTTTTCACACCCTTAAGGGTGTAAAAATGTTTAGTGTGTGCCCCCCCTCCCGAAAAAAATTTCGGCCTACGCCCCTGTTTGTATGTACTAAAAAAAATGTTGACACGTGGCTTACGATATGCGAGTACTCTCGCTACTAAATGAACGGTACGCCACTTCATTTTTATTTTTCTGGCTGGCCTTACGAACCCTCGCAGTATTTCTGCGAGGGTTCATATCGCAATTCACCACATGCAGGCACTCGGGAGAATATTCATTCGTAAAAGCAAGGCTACACATGGCGCTGTGAAATAAGCACATCCGCTTCTGTAGCGCGTTTACAAAACGGCGCCCTTCCGCACGTCCGTTTGACATCACTTACGGAGAGAGAGCACGTGCGTTTGTTGTTCAAGTTTTATCGCGTACCTTATCGCTGTTCTCGTCGCGATATCCTCGATGGTGGCACTTGGGAACGCAGCACGTCTGCACCATTGCAGCACGCCGTCTCTACGCAAAACGTTGATGACAGTTCACGATTCGGCGGTGCTGAAATGTCACGCATGGGGACGTTGCCGAAGCCTGCGTCGTCTGCTGCGGTGCCCTCACTATGGCGGCGGACTGTAGTTTGCGTGCGCGGCGCTAGGGGCGCCCTTTTTCGAAAAGGGTCTATTGTAAAATTTTAAACACTTTGGGAAGTCAGGCGTTTGTAGTGCGACACTGTAATTTTAGCAGAATGTTCAAATAAGTCTCTGCTATTTAGAACCGGGAGTCGTTTTTGATAACTGTCTTTTTTCGTGAGATATGATTTTTTTTTTCGCCTATTTCCCGCTCAGTTACGGCTGGCCACCGCAGTCACCGACGAGAGATGGCGCTACGTGCACATGTCCCCAAATCCTGGTCATGCTTTGAAAACAAGTTTCAAGTACCCCATGCGCTGCGGTCTGTTCAAACACGGAACTTTTCTCACATTTTCTGCTCAATTGAAACCATTTTAATGGAGTGGCTGCCTCCGAAGGCGACGAACATGGGGCACTACCGCTCGATGCCGCAGTGCCGGGCTTACACAACGGAGCCCAGTGTCAGCATGCACCGCTACCCGCGGGACAAGAAACTGCGTGAAGCATGGGTTGTAAAGCTAAGAACCGGCAAGTAGCCATCGGCTACGAGACTTGTGTGCAACAAGCACTTCCGCGACGAAGACTTTCGTTACTGCGTCGGGCCTGCGATGTTCGGTGTGTAGCAGACAGCGCGCACTGAGACGATGGCTCACGCGCGCTTCCCGCCGGCAAATGATGCTTATCTGCCACAGGATGGAAAAGGCGCTACCTTTTACCACGTGCGATACCATCGCAACCCTCCCGTGCGACCTCTTGATCTCTGGCCCCGTGCTCAGCATCCACAAAATCGGCTGCAGATGCGCAAGTCATTGTTCAGATACGTTGAATTAAAAAACTCACAGGGTCCCTTATGCATTCGCCAAAGATGACTGGAAGGTGAAAGCAATCTTCTTCTTCTTGTCAGTTGATGTATTGATTCTCCCGCGCCCCCCTCCAAAAGCGTTCTGCACCTACGCGGTTTTGCACGGCCTCCATGACCGATCACGGAGGCAATGCAAAGCGACCATGACGTTGTATATGTGATCATGTGACGTCACGTTATGTGACGTCATAATGACGCTACATATTTTGGCGATCTGTGACGTCATGATGACGTCATATGATAACGCCACCACCGATCATGGAGGCAATGCAAAGGGACCATGTCGTGTGAATACGTCATCATGTGACATCACGTTATGTTACGTCATGGTGATGTCATAATGAAGTTACAAATTTAGGAGGTCTGTGACGTCATGATGACGTTATATGTTTACCTCATCTCGGGACGATTATTTTTTGCGTCACTCGTCTTGACACCGCGACGGTCAATCTTCCCGTTTGAAGAGGCATCGATCTGGCTTTCGCCATCATAAGCTACGCGACGTTTGCTGGTGGACGTACATAGCGAGAGAGTCAAATGCTGTGGCTGTGTGCTGCATTTATGTTGGCAATAACATTTCTTTCAGTCAAGCTTGCGTTCCCCTGACGCAAACACTATGTCCCAAATTTATTTGTGTCACTCTCAAACTGACGTTGGGCCTCTCCAACCCCATGTATTTTCTTGGAGCCTCATTTATTTACGTGGGAAAGATGCCACCCTGTTGGCGTTAAACATGACACTGCTGCCAAAATTGCTGGGGTACTCGTCAAATATTTACTATCTTGTTCTGCGGCTGCTGGTTGCTGCAATAACTTCTATTTTATTCACCGCTATTTCAAGTTCGCGTGGGTCCTAGTTCACAGCCGACGTTTGCAGAACAAGTCCCGCGAACGTTACTGTATTTTCTGTGTTTTCCTTGACGTTCCATGCTACTACCATGCTCGATCTCGTAGACTGCGTCTCCTTCCACCAGCAATCTCGAAGTGGTGAAGCTTTGGTCTGTGAATATGTTGATGACAGAGAGCGGCAAGTTCACTGGAATGCGAAGGGAACGATAATTAAGGAGCATTAAAAAAAGGTGTCGCATTTGCTCACGTTTTGTGTGAGAACGATATACGAAACGAATGCACTGAATAAAGAAACAGAAGCAGCGGCATTTCCCCACTGAGAAGGCCGATCAATACGCAGTGCGAGACAACTTGTCAAATGATATTGAAACGTACACGAATTTAGACCGAAAAAAAAAAACTGAATCGTCGGGACGGCACATCACAAAGTTGCCATGCGCACTGAAGCCGTATATATATTTGTAACGAAATTGTTTTTGAACTGCTCTGATAGCGTCCGCGCAACAGTAGTTGTTTGTGTACTCACAAATTCTCATATTCTGAGGCCTAAAGTTCACAGCGCGCTGCCAAAACGCGCTCGTAGCAAAAGCGAAACCATCAGTACGAACATACATGCAGACGCTCGTACATATGGCACCATCAGCTCGTCGCGAACCCGTGCGATCGCTGGCTTGAGGCTTCTTTCTGTTATGCTCCGTTTGGTTATACAGGCAGTCTACTCTAACGAGATATTTCACATAGTTTGCACTCAGCGAGTGACTACCTTTCACGCAAGAAGCCGGTTCAGGGGTCTCCAACGCGGTGATAGCGTGAAGCGGGTGCTCGGTTTTCTGTAAAGAGACAGCGACTGTAGACTATCTTCTGCTTTCAGTTCCTAGAAAATGACTATTTTGACAGTAAAGAACACAGCTGATTTCGAAAGTACTTACAGAAATGCCCTGGAGGATTCCGCGAGGTGTTTTTGTAGAGCGCCGACAGCAAAACCTATGGGGAGCGCGCCGGCGGTATCCTGCCTAGCACGCAATCGAGGCGAGTCCGATAGAGGGCGACTCCGTAACTCCTCGAGGCCAATAGCGTTACTACGATGGCTTCTAACTCGGTGGCACACAGTAAACAAGAGCACAAAATGAGATTTGATCAGCACCGCTCTCCGCAAAGAAAAGGTAACTCGACTGTCAACAAATTTACAGTAATTCTGACGGCGTGCTTCTAATAACAAGACAGATGCTCAAATTTAGTCATAAAGAAATGTTTAAACGACATCATTGCCGGGGAAAACTATTTGAACACATAGAGAAATTTTCCTCTTTAACCTGTGTAGAGAGAGAGAGAGAGAGAGAGAGAAACTTTATTTGCGTATAACGCGGAGCAAAGCAAATGGTCGGGCCCCTATTCCAGGGCTCCGCTGGCCCTTGCCATCTTCTCTGCCCGTTGGATCAGACAAAGCTGATCATCAAAGGCCGAGCTGGACAGCAGTGCCTCCCATTTTTCCTCTGTGTTATTCATGTTGTGGTGTTCTTCGTTGTGAAGTGTACACTCCCATGTAATGTGAAACAGAGTTGGTGGGGCCCCGCACCACGGACATATATCTCTGTATGCTGTGGGGTAGAATACATGTAGCCTGTGTAAGTTCGTGTATGTGTTTGTCTGGAGTCTGCGTAACGCCGCAGATTCCATTGCTGTGAGGTTCTTATGCGGTGCTGGATAGAGTTTTCTATTCTCCCTGTAATACTGAAGAATTGTAGCAAAATTAGGGTCTAGGGGCGTTGGGTCCTCTATTGCAGTGTGCAAGGAAGCTCGGTGATTTGTGAAGCCTCGAGCCGCCTCATCCGCAAACTGGTTCCCGGTGACGCCCGCATGCCCTGGCGCCCAGATAATCGTTTGGGTGTATTCAATTGGAAAATCTCTAGGAGCTTTGGTTAGAATTTGGAAGGCCTTCGTACATATTCTACCCCTTTCGTAGTTCCTACATGCAGCCTTCGAATCCGTGATTATTGTCAGTGGGGCTTTTCGCTCCCTGCCCTCCTTGATTGCCAGTGCTAGCGCTATCTCCTCCGCTTCTGTAATGGAGGCTTGGGCTATGGAGGCACAACTTGTAATGTTTCCTTTTCGGTCTGTGACCACAGCCACCATATTTTTTGCATTAGTCTGATATGGTGCTGCGTCTGTAAATCTTGCCGTATTCAAATATTTTGTCTTTTTATCTATGTAAGCTGCTCTTGCTTTACGCCTTCCAGCATGTAGAATTGGATCCATGTTCTTCGGTAGGGGACATATCTTGTACCAGGCTCTGACTAAGCACGACAATTCCTTAGCTCTTCCATGTGCCTGTACTTGTCCACCGAGACCGATCCTCTGAAGAAGTTCTCTGCCGGTTGGCGTCTGTAGCAGGCGGTTAATCTGTGTGGTCACTTGCGCTTCAGCCAACTCATCAAAGGTATTGTGGAGTCCAAGCGCTAACAGCTTCGCAGTTGAAGTGCTTTGTGGTAGTCGCAGAGCCGCTTTATACGCCATCCTTATTATTTTGTCGGCTTTTTCTTTCTCCTCTTTGTTCATGTTGTGGTAGGGTAGCGAGTACGTTAGTCTGCTGATGACTAAGCTCTTTACCAAACGAAGCGCGTCTTGCTCTTTCAGTCCAGCACGATTGTTCGTTATTCGGACTATCATACGAACAATTTGTTGAGCTGTTCGTTTAATCATGTTCAGTGTGTGGAGACATCGCTGATTGGACTGTAGCCACATCCCTAGGATTCGAACGGTCGTTTTCTCTGGAATAATATTGCCTTCTAACTTGACCTCAAGGCGAAGGCTCGGGTCTGTCCTTTGTTTTTTACTTTTGGAGAATCGAATGAGTTCCGATTTGTCTGCTGAGCACTGAAGTCCCCTTTCTCTAGTGTACTCTTCGATTGTTTTAGCTGCAAATTGGAGCCGTTCTTCTTTTTCTGCCAGGCTACCCTTGGTTGTCCATATAGTGATGTCATCCGCATAGAAGGAGTGTCGGATGTCTGGAATATCTTCGAGTTTTCTGGCTAGACCAATCATAGCTATATTGAAAAGCGTAGGCGAGATCACAGCGCCTTGAGGTGTGCCTTTGCTCGGTGGGTGGAAGACTTTAGATTCGTCTTCTCCTACTTTGATGACAGCGGTTCTTTTAGTAAGGAAGTTTTGGACGTATTGGTACGTCCTTTGACCGCAGTTCGTTTCTGCTAGCCCATCTAGTATGGCCTTATGGCTTACGTTGTCAAATGCGCCTTTTATGTCGATGGCCATGACAATGTTTTCTCCTGCTGTTGGAACATTTGTTAGTACTTCCTCCTTTAAAAGTAGAAGGATGTCCTGTGTCGAGAGGTTTGGGCGGAAACCAAACATGGTGTTTGGCAACAAGTTGTTTTGTTCAAGATGCCGTTGAAGTCTGGTATTTATTAATCTCTCAAACACCTTGCCTAAGCACGATGTAAGAGAGATCGGCCTGAGGTTTTCTATTGCCAATTTCTTTCCTGGTTTTGGTATCATGATTATCACAGCATGCTTCCATTGCTGAGGTATTGTGCCATTTACCCAGTGTTTGTTAATGAAGTTTAGAAGCGCTGTGATGGCTTCATCATTCATGTTGCGAATCATAGCATTGGTGATTTGATCCGCCCCAGGCGCTGTGTTGCGTTCATGCTGACGATTGCCGCTCTTACCTCGGCATGCGTGAAAGGCGCATCCAGTTCTGAGTTTGGGAGCCCAGTGTATTTAGCCTGGTAAGGGGCTGTGATGGCTTGGGCTCCGAAACACTTGGTATAGATGTCTCGAAGGAGGTCGTCTCGTGTGCCTGGATATGTGTGCAATAATCTTTCTAAAGATTTTTGTCCTTCGCGTTTAGTTTTCAGTGGGTCAATCATGGCTCTGAGGATATTCCATGTCTTCGCTGTTCCTAGGGTTCCATTTAGTGAATCGCAGAATTGTTCCCAGTTGGCTGTCGCGAGTTGATTAGCATACTCTTCGGCTTGCTGCGTTATTTCTTTAATTTTCGCTTTGAGTTTCTTATTTCGTTTTTGCCTTTTCCATCTTTTAGTGAGGTTCCTTCTTGCTTCCCACAGGTGGAGGAGGTGAGCGTCTACTTCAGGGGTGTCGTCTGTTCTAGCGACAGTTTTGGTGTGCATTTGCTTTTCATTTCGGATTACTTTGCACCACTCGTCCAAGTCGTCTATGGCAGTCATGTGCCCTTTTAGTGATTTTCTATATGCATGCCAGTCTGTTATTTTAGCTGTGCCGATGTGTTTGCGGATTCGGCCCGTGCGGATTGTGGTGCTTAGTATGTAATGATCACTGCCCAGGTTTTCAATGGTGTTGCACCAGTCCACGCTGTGGCAGTTTTGTACTATGGTCAAGTCCGGACTTGTGTCCATGGATATGGTGTTCCCTGTTCGCGTTGGGATTGCAGGGTCCGTTAACAGTGTCATTCCCAGTGCCTCTATTTGTCTTGCGATATTCTGGCCTTTGGTGTCTTGGATCTTATATCCCCAGCTTGCATGCCTGGCATTAAAGTCCCCAACTATGATTAGTGGATTCCCTTTCGCCAGTTTTGCTGTCTCTTGAAAGAGCTTGTCGAACGTTGCTCTCTTTTGTCTCGGGGGACTATAGATATTAAGTACGAAGGCGCTCTTGCCATGGCTCCCTTTGTAGGCAATTTCTGTTATGAGATGCGGGATATCCGTCCCTTCTATGGGCTTATGGCGTATTGCTGTAATTGCGTTATCGACTAATGTTGCAACTTTCCATTCTGCGTCCCCGGTACTATAAGTCTCGTAGCCCCGTAATTTTGGATGTGTTCCGGCTTCCTGGACTGCTATGACAGCTGGTGGCCTTTGTTGCGACACCACCAGCTGCAACAGTTGCCCTCTTTTACGCCGGAAACCACGGCAGTTCCACTGCCATATTTCGCACTCTTCTGATTGCTGCGTTTGATATTTAGCCATTATGCGTCTCCTGGTTCATGGCCGACAAACCGGGCCTGTTGTAAACTTTCTCTGCTTTTTCTCTGATGTTGGCGCCTGTGGCGTGCTTTCGCAAGGCTTTCGTGAATTCAATGTGTTGTGCCTGGATTTTCTTGTCCAGAATCTCTAGCTTTCTATCTACCTTTATCATGACTTGCTCTATAACTGTCGGTATAACTTCCTTCAATGTTTCTTTCAGCATCGACAAGGTAATTAATGAGTCGCCTCCTGAATTCGGTTGCGTCTGCGATTTCTGGCCACTCTGGGCTGGTTTAGAGTCTTGTTGCGGTCGCTGCGTTTGTTGCTTTTTTAGTTGCCTATTTTCGCGTTCTAGGTCGCCTATCCTTACCCGCATTATCTCTAATTCGCGTTCTAAGCGCGTGAGTTGTGGTGTTTGATGTGAGTGTAGGGAGGATTTTAGGTAACTGCCTCAAAAATTGCGAGTGTTTCTGTGAAGGCATTAAACATCAGCCTCGTTCGCACAAAAGTTGAGTTTCTATATACAGGATTTTGTTTTTTTAGAGGATACAGATTTTTATAAAAATTTTGTGACAGTCACGCTCCAGTCGTTTTCACACACGAACTCCACGTCGAGGCGGAAATACTTTGCCCCAACTAAAATGACATTGTCGAGACTAACAAAGACTCGTTAATTAACTTTTTAATTATTCACTTGAGTGCAGTTTACATTAGAAAGTTGTAGCGCGCGCTAATTTATGACATGCCCATTTTTTTTATATCACGAAAGGTGCACGTAATGTGCTATATTCATCATCGAATTTTAAAGGGGCCCTGCAACACTTTTCGAGCATGCTCAAAAAGCGCTGCCGATCGGTAGTCGAGGCTCCCGAGAACACGCGAGCCAAATATTATAGCGATGCGCACGGCCTGGAATTTACAATAAATTCTCAAAGTCAGCTGAAAATCGCTCCCTCTTCTCTCGACAAATGATGTATTAGTCCGCAAAATATGACGCGATTGTCGGCAGTTCCACCATTGGCTAGATGTTATAATCACGATAACACCCTCATTATTACTTTCGTTGTTATTTTGAGTTCAATAAGTAGATAATATGTATGTTTATATTCTGTTATCGCGTTAAAAACACCGAACAAACATTAATATTAGCACTTCCGGTCTCACCGACAGCTCGTCTGCTCGTAGTTGCGTGGTTCCGTTTTCTTCGCCATGCGCAGTGCCGAAAACGTGAATATTTCTGTGCTTTTGACCATCGCCGGTTGCCGTTGAGAGTGGCAGCCGTTCGAGTGTTGCCTCGTCAGCTGGGAACTGCATCGTCGGCACGTTCTCACGACCGACCGAGGCAGCCGTGCAGCATGTCTCCGATAACAATGCTGGCGTCCGGTAATGGCGGCGCTTCAGGGTCGTCTGCCAGTGCCGTCTTACGAGGCGGTGTATCGGAGTATGGGCCGAAACCGATCTCAGCTGTCATTCGTTCCAAACGAGCGCGCAGGTTTGCTTCCATGGTCGGCAAAGCGATGAAAACACTACGGCGTTTGAGGTGCACACCCAACATTACCAAACCGACGCGCAGTTTTCAAGCACGCGCGATACACAGTGCGATCGACTCCGCTCGACGAGAACGACGCAAGCCGACCGGAAGTGGCGGCACAGACCACGTGGTTGCGCCCAGACGTCAGAGAGAAAAAAATGAAGAAAAAATTTCCGCCGGCGCTCTTGGGCGGAGCCTCGCTCGTCTGCGCTCCCTCCCTCGACTCGCTGCCTAGCTCTCCGCGCGCTCGCGGCGTTGAGTTGAGGGAGAAAGCTGCGGAGCGTGATCTCTATAATTTGGTAACACCACTTAGACTTGACGGATTCGAAAAGTTTTTGCGGCATATGACTCGTGAAGAGTCATACGTCAATAATGAGACTATTCCAATATAACTAAGAAAGGTGTTGCAGGGCCCCTTTAAGGGCGGACTCGAAATCGATCACGCCCGGCACACAGAAAACGCGGCCCCTCTGTTACGTCAGACTGGAACTACCCGTGACAAGGAAGTGACGAAACTTGAATGAAGGCGTGTCGGGACCATATATCTTTTCGTGAAAAGCGGCAAGTCATCTCACTTGCGCCAGCGGATCGCCTTACAGTAGCCTAGCCAAAATTCTTTTTCGGAGGAGGGGGGGGGGGTCAACCATACGTATGTTCGTGCGTGCGTTTGTATGTGTGCGTGTAAATTGTACATATACAAATGCAAAATTGGAAAATTTTGCAGTGGCGTAGCTCTCCCCGGCTACGCCACTGCAGCCTTACCTTTGCATGTGTTGTTTGTTGCTTATCTGTTTCTTTCGAGCTGTGCGGAAGAAAACCGCAATATCAACATTTTCTTTCTCTGTGAAGCATAAAACTCAGGGGCAGCCACTGCGGCGCTTTTGCTTCCAGGCAGGCGCAAGGCTTCCCGATTTTCCCAACCATATTCTGCTTCGGCGCGCCTTCATTCAAATTTCGTCACTTCCTTGTCACGGGTAGTTCCAGTCTGACGTAACAGAGAGGCCGCGTTTCCTGCGCGCCGGGGGCGATCAATTTTGATATGATGTATATCTCGAATTAGGTGCAACTTTCATGATTTCTAAAAAAAATTGGTATGTCGTAATGTGGCACGTAATACGACTTTCTCATGTACGAAACCGCCCTATAAAGTGAATAGTTCAAAAGCTAATTTAACAGTTTTGTTAATTAGTCTCGTCAGTGTCATTTAGTTGCGGCAAAGTATAGTTTGTGCGAAAACACCCGGAGCGTTCCTGGAGGCACTCACTGAAAAATGATCAGCAGAGTTTTCGTTGTATAATATGACTTTTGTTCGCACTTAACAGCCTTTAACATTCACAGTGATGCATTCCTTCTCTCGTTCGTCCTCTGAGCGTAGTTTGGCGCGTAGCTCATCCGCAGTCGAAGCGGCACTCATGTAATGTGAGCGCTCGCAGCATGGAGCGGCCGCTACCGCGGGTGTGTCAGGCGGCTGATTGCAAGACGAAGCTTGCTGAACCATGACACCTGGATGCGCATTTGTTGGTGTGGAGCTGCACACCAACAAATTTGTTGGTGTGCAACAATTTGTTGGTGTGGAGTTGGTGTGGAGTTTCAGCACATAACGAACGACACGGCCGTTAGGCTGACTTGGCACATTTGACGCTTTATAACTCGTTAGCAACCAAAATAATGCAACGTTTCTTTTTTATGCAGAATGGTAGATGACGTTCTTGACTTCAATTAGAGGGATTCTAAAAAAATTAAAAATGGCCTTTTTGAGAAAACTGTTTTCAAAGTTTGGAGTTTTTGGTAAATTACTTACGTTTCAGCCGAATTATCGAGTAAAATGGAGCGTAGTAAAACCACGCAAATTATTTTAAAAGAGAGCGAAAGTATCAAAGTTACTATGTACTGATTTTTATTATCTTCACTTTAACTTGTTTGCAGCAATAAATTCCTCAAATACAGGTATTTTGTGCGACTGGCCAAGTTTGCGATTTTTTTCTTCAAAAGTGCTGCTACAATCAAGGAAAACAATAGGCTCATAAGATTATATTTCACTTGTTCTTTGATGGCGATAAATATTGTGACCGAGAAGTGCACCGTTTTTTCCCTAGGTGCGCTCAAAATTCAGAAATCGCGAAATTGGCGGAAAAGTGTTTCTTGCGGCCCAAAATTTGTATTTTTTTTTTCAGGCGAACGAAATTTTTTTTCGCAAAACTAACTTCGGAACCATTGTTCTGGGTGTAATGCCTAGACCTACAGTAAATTTGATGAAAATCGAGAATGGTGACCGGGACCTCGTGTTCGATCTTATCTGGACACACCCACCTATTGCTGAGCACGAAAGCTGCGACATTTGTACGGACGCGAGACTAGCGGTGTGCCGCATGAACATCTAGTTAAACGCGGGAGGATAAATGAGCCTAATGAGCGCTGGAACGCGGTAGAAAATTATAGTTTCGTTGTAAGGGGTGGCGTCTGCACGATGCTCAAGGCGCGAGAATACGAACGCATGCGAAACGGTGGTAGATTAGTCTCACATCTCGCTGCGATTCTCAGTAAAAATTAAAAAAGAAAACGCACACAATCCGTTTGTGTGTTTTATAATTACTCTCAAGTTTTATTCATCTATTCAAGCAACAAATTACAGAAACTACACGCCGGGTCATATAATTATCACAGTGTCACTCGCTACTGTTGGCGACGTCAGAGCGTACACAGTCGTGTACGTAGAGGACCGACGTCACAGCACTGCCGTCTACGTATGGCGATTCCCTCGTGTACGTCATCACCCCCTCATTCTCTGGGCGCGCGACCGCGAGAAGAAGGGCAAGCAGCGTTCAGCTTGAAATATGACCCATTTCCGCGGCGCGTAGCGTTGCAAATTTTGGTAGACGTGATCGTGAACACCCAGTGTATGCATTGCGCTCGTCAGCTCAAAATTGCCAAACCTGGTGAGGGGCCCTTTTTTAAGTGAAACCAGCATATTGTACGCAATATGTCCGACCAGACAGCAACAGCAGCTGCTACAAGGGCATTCATAGACTTCCTGAAGAGCACTGGGCTAGACACTGCGTTACGTTATATAGTGTACATACGCATCACCTCTTCCTGTCCCCATCACCATTTTCCTCCTTCTCTCTTCCTCTTTTCCCCTGTGCAGAGTAGCAGGCCAGAGCTCGCAAGCT
This sequence comes from Rhipicephalus sanguineus, assembly GCF_013339695.2. Lineage (NCBI taxonomy): Eukaryota > Metazoa > Arthropoda > Arachnida > Ixodida > Ixodidae > Rhipicephalus > Rhipicephalus sanguineus. The sequence goes on from NC_051179.1 coordinate 94,917,484, forward strand.
CAGGCCGACCTCTCTGCCTTCTAATGCATTCGTTCTCTCTCTCTTGTGCTACATACGGATGGATGTCAGTTTTCCCTTCCAGGCTACCGGCATCTGAGCAAAGTGGCCAATAAAGACGTGCCGCGAATTCCCCCCCGTATAGAATCGACGACGCCCTTGACTACCTCTGCGGTACTATAGGGTGGCTAGAACGGCACCGGCTACTTCTTATCTATTCACCTATGGTGATTTGGATATTGGCAGATCACCATCGGTTATACGCCTGATCACCACCAACTTTTTACTTTATATTTATTTTTATGCTTTCTTTTTTGTATGGGGCTGTGAACTAGTCAAGCTCTTTTAAAACAAAGCTTTTTTTCACACTCCTTTCTTTCTGTACGACAGAATGGAAAATAAACTTTGACTATATGGACAAAGAAAAGACCGCCTTTATAACAACAGCAGCAACGATAAAAAAGTAATAACCTCGGAGAGCCGAACACAACGCTTTTGTGCTAGTATGTCCTTGAAGCGGTTTTACACGAGCACAGGCCCCTCGATAAATTTATCATGAGGCTACGAAAGGAGTGAACAAATTTCAGTTTGACTTCGACAAGATTAGCCAGGGTCGTGTGTCATGAGGAGAGGGGAGGGGGTTGTGCACAGACACAGGGCACGAAGACTCCCCTCCCCTCCCAGCGCAGTTTATCAGCGAAAAAAAAAAAAAAACAATGCACGAGTATTAATGTCATGATGATGGGATAGCCGGCTCTAACGTAGCTGACCTTCCTATGTTTCACTAAAGTGAAACAATGAATCAGTTTAGACTGATAAATAATGCTCTCAAAACTATTGTCGTTAATTTCACAGCCACAGGTTTATTATAATACAAGAAAAAATCAAGGTCAATGTTTCATTATTAAATTTCGCGCCGAAACCTCCGCACGTGAGGTCAATGATTTCAAACTGTTTTTTTCGTATTTTGGCGACATTGGTTATCCTTAAACATGGTATGCTACAGCTCTGGCCCCCGCAGAGGATAATGTACTACATATACTCACGCGGTTAGAAATTGCGTTGGTCCTAGTACACACCGTTAAAATCTATGACGTCACTGCGATTGGTGCGGGAACTTCAAGGTGGCGTCGGCACCAGCATTTTCTTTTTGCGCGTTTTCTCCCTTACCAAGCGTCTTCTCGCGGCAAGCGTGGTGATGTTGGTATTGTGAAAGAGTAATTTACAAATACGGGAAAAAGCGCTTTTTTCTTTAGTGTCCCTTTCATCTACAAACAAACAAACAAACAAACAAACAAACAAACAAACAAACAAACAAACAAACAAACAAAAAAGAGGTTGACAGGTACCGCAGTAGGCAGCCTGCACCGCCCTCACCAGATCCCCATCTTTCAGCGCTGAGCCTGAGATTGTCAGTGTGCTGCCAACCTTCGTCCGCCTCGGTAGCGCAGTAGGCAGCGCGTCAGTCTCATAATCTGAAGGTCGTGAGTTCGATCCTCACCCGGGGCAAGGCGGCGTGTTCCTTTTTATATAGCGTGATTATTTTTTTTTACTTTCCTCCTCACTTACGGAACTATAGATAAGCTTCCAGCTACCTATCATGGTCTGGAGGCCTAATTTGTGGGACGAACTATTATGAAGGCGAACTGCTCACGAGGCGAAACATCCAGCGTCTGTGGTCACGGCGCACTTGGTCACACTAAGTCACGTGACGGCGGCACGTATTCTAGCCACTGTAACGGTATGCCTTATAGAAAATGTTCCCAGAGGGAGGCGCCAGGTGGGGTACGTGACATGATAATGGAAAGAGGATCTAAAGGTCTCTTCGATTTGGCTGCACCGGCGGAACCAGTTCAGCGGGTGCAGCACCGTCGTCCTCGTTTTGCTGGTGCCGCACGCGCCCGCTGCACCGGTTCCCTCGTTTTGTCAAGGTGCAAGCGTAGTGCTGCACGAGTTCTCTGCCGGCCTGCACTCGCTCAAAAGGAGGTGCAAAGAAGTGCAGCATGGCGCCCTTCCTCCTCGCTGCGTGTTGTTGTTCAGGGCGTGCAAAAGCAAGTTAAACTGCTGACTCTGACAGGTAATTTTAGCCACGTCTTTTCGGCAGCTATTAAGGCGGACCTTTTACATGTCTCGTGAGCAGAAAAATTCACCGTACATGACGGCAATATGAATGATACAAAAAAAGTAATAAAGATGTGGCGCGATTCGCGATGCTGCTCTCTCAGTTCGCCTTTGCGAAATCGTGAAGCTGATGCGATAGGAAGTCTTCTAGAAATACTTTTGAGTTTAGAAATGTATTCATCAGGTGAGCGTGCGTATACATGTGTCTTAATGGTTTACAAGAATTGTCACATTCGTTCCCTATAGTCTAGCGTGACGTGGCGACGCCAGTAAAACCCTTTGAACACAAATTTGCGAGCATACACTTTCCAAGATAGCTGAACATTCGCGTCAAGTCGTCTTAGCGTCGGTCAAAGGACCTCAGATACTTTCGTTTTTTATTGTTGTATAGCCTCGCACACGCTTTCATAGAAGGCCGAAACCAGCGCAATTTTCCGCTGAACCAGTAAAACGCCTCTAGATAGTCTGAACAGTCTCTTGAAATTACACTCATGGAACCTGCCGACGACGTTCTCGTACCCGGGAACAGGAGTTACATCTTCACGTACACATACACCGTCAAACTAGTACGGTCCCTAGTCAAACTCCTCCTCGGAGTCGCTGTGAGGATCGCCGTTGTCCGAATCGTCCTCGCTGCAGATTCGAGCAGTTCCATACGGCAGCTACGAAGAGTGCCACCGCGGCAGTGTTTTGGTAAACAACACCAGCGATACACGCCGCGTCGGCTGTTCGACCAACACGGCCTGCTCTTGCATCTTCGATGGTAGCCGCCGCGTGGTAGTGTCGCCAGTGTCGCGGCTGCACCGGCTGCACCTGCACTTGCTGAACCGGCGCAGCACCGCTTCGCACCGCCACGGCACTTTTCAGAACTAGTGCAGGCAGTGCAAGCCAAATCGAAGAGACCTTAAGGAGGACGCTGTAGCCGGACCTAGCAAGGCTTTCGCCTTCAATTCTTCTTAAAGGCCAACTCCGGCGATTTTTTGGCCATGTCAAAGTAATGGTGCTTTTATGTTCCTGAGACGCTCCTGTTACGGGCCCGATAGCAGAAATACTCGGCAAATTGGAGTATAATTTTAAATAGGCAAAAAAGCGCAACACCGAAACCGAAACCCAACCGAGTGTACTGTCTACGTATAACGTAGACGTTGTTACGAACGAACCGGAAGTTGTGCAAGGCATGCCGGTCACGCCGGCGCGGAGTGTGAAAACTCCATAGAGTTAATATACTGACTCTAGAGGAAAAGCTGGGCCGCGAGACCTATAATCACAAGAACGCTGACATCTTGGAACGTTGTCATTCTTGCCATCACATATCAATCCTAAAGAAGCATCTGCACAATTAAAAACTTGTGGATATTGTTTTGTGTTTATTTTGAATACTTCTACGAAAGAATACGACGGCTATTTATGCAATTTACTGCGCGCGGAAAGGAGCGTTTGCAGGCTGGTTAACTAGATGGCACCACCATATCAACACTCGCGAGTACGCGAGTGTGTGCTTGCCGCTGATTGCGCCGGTTTGCGCGTGTATCTCGTAGTTGTCATAGTGTCCCGTTGTGTGCATTTTCTGTCGCCGCATACCACTCGACTTCATGTGACAGCCTTTTTTTTCTTTCGAGCTGGAAACTTCAGTGCATCAGTGCAAACCAGGACGGACGGCAAAGAAGAGATGAGGCAAGCCCTGAAAGTTATGTACGAATTAGTCGCAACCGATTTTTTTTAGACTTTTTAACGGCGATAAAGCTTCGTGGGCCGTGTAACTTTAGTTTCGATTGAAGCTTTCGGGAGATGTCTCACTCACATTCGCCGCTGCATGCTGCAATCGACATTTTTCTGCTTTACGGCTCTCTGCGCTGAAATACGGCAGCAATTAGCTGAAAAAGAACGTGGATACAGGTGTCTCGCCATTGCAAGTCGAATCAGCGCGCAACCACGGCCTACGGCGAATCTGTCGAGTGACCTTTGTGCCAGCGAACGAAGAAACTTTGGCAGGGAGTGCCTAGTAAAAACCATGCACAAACAGGTGGAAATTTTAACTGTTATCAACCGGACCAGCTGCACAGACAACCGTACACTAACACACGGCTTCACGCATCAAAACACAGCTGATGTTCTCCGAACAGCGCGTAGCTGGCTTAGGTTGGTAGATTAAAACTGATTACCACCGTCAAATATAGCGAGCGTCTCAGGGTCTGGCAACGCTGGCAACGATCGTTTTGTTCCATTATGGCGGAACCCATGAGGTTATAGGTTCCAATGCATGGGCCCTATGGGGAGCTTTTCCTCTAGAGTCAGTATATTAACTCTATGGAAAACTCTAACAGCCGGGACGACGAGCGAAGCGCCGGCCAAACCAACGCTGTCTGTCGCCTTGTGCACAGCAGACGCTCGTTGTAGCGGCCGAAGCGCCGAAGTTAGCGGTGCCCTCGGCTGCGTCACTTCCGCCGCCTTCCCAATACTGACGTCACAGACGCAATGTTGCCAATAATTGTGGGAAGCCAGGAGGGCGCTTGCAGACAATCTTTAAAATTCATTTGCAAACAATCTGCGCATGTCTCAAGCCTGTAATTTGGCATAAATGACGGAAACGTGAAAAGGAACGTACCCAGCTAATTTCATTGAGATCCATCGACCTCGAAAAATCGCCGGAGTTGGCCCCTATAGGAGACCCCGTAGAATTTTTAATGATTATTTATTACCACACATCAGGGCGCTTTTAATTGTGCTCTTACATGAGTGTGTGTTGTTTACTAACAAGGATGGCTTTTACAAACAAAAAATTAAGAAAGTTTTCAAGGGGTTTGAACCGCTTATCGGGTGCATATCAAGTCGCTGATGATCTTTCTTCCCCCCCATCCTCGCATCCTCCACCCGCCGCGGTGGTCTAGTGGTTATGGTGCTCGACTGCTCACGCGAAGGTCGCGGGATCGAATCCCTGCAGCAGCGGCCGCATTTTCGATGGAGTCGAAAATGCTTGAGGCCCATGTACTTAGATTTAGGTGCACGCTAAAGAACCCGAAGAGGTCGGAGCTTCCGGAGCCTTCCACTGTACGACATCCCTCATAATCGTATCGTAGTTTTGGTACGCTGAACCCAAAAATTATTATTATATTCCGGCACCTCCCCCCCACAATGCCACGCAGCCCCTTCCACAATTCACGGCCGGGATGTATCGGCACATACAATTTCATATGGCAATTGTATGAACACTCTCGACGCACTTTTGCCGTCGCCGTGAGGTTCCGCATGAACTCCAAGGGAAACAGCATCGCCACGCGCGTCGTATGTTCTATGTACGAGTGAAAGCGTACTGTAGTCGGATACAGCTTTCGAATTCCGCGGCATTTCCTCCTCAAAGGCGGATGTGCACAAGCCTGCTCCAATGGGCGCGCACTCCTTACTGGCGTCATGAGTCGGATGGTCGGCGACTCCTGGCGCCTTCCGAAAACATTGCCGAACGCATGAGCTGGACTACTTTCATTGCGGAGGTGATCTGCAGGTGGTTCATAAATTTCCCTTTCCACCTGAAGACAGTCTGTCCCCTAGATGCAGGGAAATTTCGCTAGAGTTGGCAACACTCCTAACTTCACCTCTAGGCTATGTAAACAATGGCTCAGAAAGCCAGAGCTTTGCCGCTTTGAAACCCTATAAAGCTAATTTTGATCAAAAATGCATTACAGGCCTTGATAACATGGGACCTAAATGAAACTATAGACAGAACAATAGATAGCGACGCAAAAGCAGCGTTCGTCTCGCCAAACAAACCACGAAGCTTCGCAGTATGCAGATTCCAGCCTATAATAGGATACGTTGGATCTGCTGCATTTTTTTTTTTTGAGGTGATCGCCAGTGGCATAACAATTGTTTTCGTTTCGAATAAATTAGTCGTCGACACGTCAATGGGCTTGCAAGGCATATCGATCCGCCTTGAACGAATTTTCAGAATCGGAGTGGGATATTCAATTTCACATTAGAGCTCGTCGTCGGCGTAACCGATAGAGCAAGCGAGGACGAAAGAGAGCAAACGCGGAGTCTGTCGATATCACGAGCCACTGTTTAACCATGCTTTCTTCCTCCGTCACCAGCGCTGGCCCCTAAGTCGGAGCTCGTGCGCATGCATACCGGGCTGACACGTGCACTGCGGCTGGCTTCGCTTGTCATAACGGGGCTGTCGGCGTTTCGCTTGGTTCGCGACGCCTGCAATGCACAGAGTGGTGTGCGTAGCACCCGTGCGCTGCAAGTTTCTGTGGTAATATGTAACGAATGTTACATCGCTACAACTGCGGATAGTCAATTCTTAATTCAAACACTGGCGTGTTGCGCCAGCATGAAGCTGCGATCAGAATTCTCATTAGGCAGTATCGTAATTGTCGGTGAATCTTCGTGCGCGAGGAAATACATGGATGTTCCAGTTACTTTCATGCTTCAGTGCACAATACGGTGGTTTGTCAAAAACGAAAGAGCGCATTTTTACCCAAGCTTGAAAAATATGACACATATAACATATGTCAATTGCCAAGTGGACATGTCTTGCAAACTGATCACCATGACAACCATCGGTCACTTGAAGCATGTACCATAAAGTGTTAATTAAAAATCAGAGTAGCTAATTTTAGTTTTTTGACATGCTAATAAATTATAGCGCAATTTTTCGTGCAACGCGGCCGTTTCGAGCGATCGAGCTCAAGGACTGCGATGCTATCCGTCGCAATTGCATACCGATCGCTGCGCAGATGCTTCGTGATATCAGATTATGTGCAACATTTATCGCGACTCTTTGAAAGCGACGCGGGAAAAATTTTGCACGCTTGCGCGAGCAGCCGCACACCTGTGAATGCAATGGTGGAGGAGAGTACAGACAAGTCACGTGATGCAAAACCGCGTCAAAACATTCGCCATTTTGGAGGGCACGGACAATGTGACGTTACGTTGGCCGGTGATGTGAACGAAATCTATGGCGGAAAATTAAAGTCTCCACGCTTGGAGTCGAAGTACTCGTCGCGGCAAATGAATCTGCCCTAGGCAGCGGCGGAAAAGTGGGCGAATCATAATGCCGGCTTCGTGCTGCGCGGCCGGTTGCTTCAACAGCGTGCTCCGTGGCAAGCGGCTGTTCCGCATCCCCTTGAGCGAGAAAGACACCGCCCGGCGCCAAGTGTGGCTGGCGATTATCAACCGAGATGGATTCGTGCCGACGGCGGGCTCACGGCTGTGCGAGGTGGGATTTCCGAGACACCTTGACAGGCCTGCTACGCTTCTCTAGAGAGCCGAGCCGGCAACACCTGTGGCATGACCTATCATTCCGGCGACGCTCTCTGCATTGCGCCGTAGCTATATTTTGCATTAAATGCTTACTGTTGCATGTTTATATTTTTCGTTCCACTGGCTAACGTCGCTGGAGTTTGTCAACGCGCCACTGTTGTTGCATGCATGTCTGAACGTCGTTGTATGCATTGTATCAGTGCATAGAGGAGGCACTGATTGTATCAACTTTTTGAGCGGCGCTGGCGGCGCATTTCTTCGCCGGCAGAGTTGGGTAGCTTTCACTCTTTTTGGCTGACGTCGGAAGGTTTCCTAGTAACAACAGGTAGCGTCATACCCTTGAGCACCGTAAAAGCGCCGAGGCGCGAGCGTAGGAACAAAGAAAAACGCGGTCGTTTTTGTCGGACTTCGTACGCGTTGCCCTCCATTCACTGCGGCTCATCTTTCCACGAATACTAGAGCTGTTGCTGCCCGTGGTTATTGCAGTGTGTTGCGAGCGAGGGCCGCGATAAACGAATACCCCGCTGCGAAAGTGTTGCATTCCTGTGCTTGTCCTTCGCTGTTTACAAGCGGTGGAGACTGCATGCAGGGAAGCTATCCCGGTCTACTACATTTTGATACTCTTTTGTGCTTAGTAACTAACGTAGAGCAGGTTCTGGCAGTCCTCACGGAATATTGTGAGGTATTGCGAAGGTTTAAGACGCCTGTGAGATCATGTGGGATGTGTGATAACTCGAGTAGGTGAAACAATTCACTCTGGCCTCACCACAAACAACATAATTGCGGGTGCTCCCCTTTTCCAGAGCAGCACTAGTATTTAAAGTCTACAAAGTCTACAGCGCCCGGTTTTTTGTTAAGGAGCTCAAGTTTTAATAGGTTTGGCTACATAAGTAGCTCAGTTAGTGGCGCTCGATAAAGAAATCGTGCAATTGCATGTTCTACCTCTGACTTTCTAATTTCTCAGTTGATTTGCTGCGCCTTGTCTGCGTTGCTGCTTCATCCCATTACTTCGTGCTGCGCTGACACTCACGTGTTGCAGTCGAAGCTAGCCTGTGTCGATGCAGTTGTCAGGTTACAGATTGAGAAACCGTAAAACTCTGCTAAGCATTCTTGCTAGCATGTGTAGGCGCATGGCTGGTAAATCTGTTGTTTGACGACTGTTATTCATTTTGTTCTGGCTTGTATCTGCCACATGCTTTTATTGTAGCAGTACACATTGAACTGCTGTTGCCAGTAAAGTAGAGATGTCATGTTGACATTGCATACCTCTCGTGGCAGATTTGGTAACTTCAAGAGCAGCTAATTAATCGTAAGTGCATGAAACGTGCCTAGTATGTGTAGCCCCATCTTTATCTTGCTCTTCACTTGTCTGTCTCTTGTTTTTTTATTACCACACGTATATAACAGTCCTTGCTACAGTTTATCATTAAGATGAAACTTCGGGACATTTTGGTGAGGGTACCAAAGCTGTGCAACACTGCTTTGTAGTGCTGTCTTATGAAATTGGCAAGTTTAACAGTGATTAATGGCTTTCTTCGACCCACTGGATACATTCCAGGCTTTCAGTATAGCTTACACCAGTTTCACATGGACACTTTTTATTGCAATTAGGGCCAATCCAGATTGGATTTCTTGATTGCAATCAACAATGGTTGCTGCTGGATGGTACAAAATAATGCAGATTGAGTTTGGCATAGACGTCAGCGAAATCGCCATTGGGCCTGACCGTCATTGAAGGGGACCGTGTAGCAGCACCTGACCGGATCGAGCCTAATCCGGATTGGCCCAGATTGCGATCAAAAGCGCCCATTGTGACACTGGTATTAGTTACTAACATTAATGTGGTAATTGTGATATAAATGTGAAGAAATTGAAGTTGACGGAAAGACACCTTGCCGCTGGTAGGGACCGAACCTACAACCTTCGGATAATGCGTCCTGTGCTCTACCAATCCAGCTACTGTACTTCCTTCGGCTTCATTGTCTGAAAGTTTCATTAGGTTGTGTCTAACAAAATAAAACGAGCCTTCGGTCAATGCCCCTCTTTCGCTCATCCATAGCGAGGGTCTCGATCCGACAGACTTGATGCCTTCAGGTAGTATGTGAGGAATTATTAGGCAGCTGCCATCTTGTAAAAAGAGCACGTGCTAGGTGACACCAGCTGACAAAAAAGTGTTCCACACTCACTGTGATGGCTACGAGTGGCGTTTGCTAACACTACCAGGCGTACATTCACAGAAATGCCCAATATAGTGGATGAGAGGCCGACTGCTGCCGTAGCTCAATCGGTAGAGCATCAGACGCATTATTCGAAGGTTGCAGGTTCGGTGCATAACAGCGTCAAGTTCTCTTTTTGTCCACTTTAATGTCTTCGCATTTATATCATAAATACCATATGACAGTTAAAAGACTACAAATAATGCCCGTATACTTTTGTTGTGCTGTTGGTTTCATTATCTTGTACATAAGAAAAAAAAAAAAAAACAAGCCCTTGATCAATTACCCCTCCTTGGTACTGTCTTTTACAATGTTTATGAAGCTACCTGCACTATTTGATGAGAATAGTCAAATGTGTGATTATTCTGACAAGCAGTTTATTAAGCATCGAGGCATGCTGCGACAACTTTCTGATGACGGTGATCAGAAACATAGTGGTAGATGTTTCGGAATGTCACGTTGAAGAAAAACCAGCATTTGAGGTTGACCTGTGCATTGAAGGCTCAGAATGACCGTGGTTTACATCCTAGCTCTTAAAGCCTCTGTGATTTCTCTTCAATAGCTTATACTTACTTTTATTTGTAAGAGAAAGGATGATTTCGCTCGCACATGGCAAGTATTTGTGCAGAAAGCCAAAAGTGCACGTAACATTTAAGGGATATTAAAAAGCCCAAAAGGGACAGAGTCGGTCATTTACAGCTTCCAGTACAACATTTAGGCTGCTGTCATAATGTCAGCATTAGGGATCGAAGTTTTCCAAGCGATTTCAGTGTGCGAGCAAGAAGTATTAAAATTTTCATACCTGTGAGCATAGGCATGTGGCATCGGAACTTGCGTTGTTGAGCAGATGACACCACCAAGACTACGGCAATGCTTTGCAGTCTCCGAGGGGCTACTGTATGTGAAGAAATTGCTTGTTTGTTGCTAATGTTACAATTGGGCTTTTAGTAAACAATGATTCATAAGATTCTTGAACACATTAATTGGTAGTGCAAAAAGCAAGGACTGTGGAAAGGGACGTACACAGGGCGGCCATTTTGTGTTTGTTCCTTTTCTCAGTCCTTGTTTTTTTACGCTGCCCATTCATGTGTTCAGGAATGCACCAACTAGCCCAAACTAGAGCATTACATCATAATGTGCTATGTAAAGTAACATCAACAATACCGGTATATAAACATCTTGCATTATATGTGAAAGTGACTGTTCATTATTCAAAATCTATTGAAAGATGTATCCAAGACTCAATTTGCTTCTGGCACTATTTAGTTCAATCCCTGAAATACTGTGTCCTCACGACCGAGCTCTTTGTGTCAACAGAGCTGTGGTGAAACTTGAATCAGTTTCTTTTTTTTTCTTCTTTGTTACAACAAACAGTTCTCAGCCCAGCACTTGTGGTATGGTGCCTCAGTAGCTTCAGCAAGTTTCTGAATACGAGTACATTAGTGTTAATCAGAACGTGTTGCTGGACGAGTTAGTGAGCCCTTGACGACATCGTCATTTTAGCGCTTGTATTTTTGTTTCTGTTCCTCTTTTTAGTGTTAAAATGAGGACGTTGGACAATAGTGTTAGTTACGTGTTTTTGTAGGCTTCTTTTTCAAGGAGTGGTGAAGATGTCATTATGTCATGGGCTGCGGTTGCAAACAAATCTAGTGTTATAGTTTCGCCAACTGCTTGCATATGTGACTTCGTAAAACTGTCGAATGAATGCATTGTCTGCAGGATCATTTCGAACCGGACCAGTTTGAGCAGCACAGAGCAGACGGGCGCAAGCTGCTCAAATGCAATGCCGTACCGACCATCCCCGGTTCAGGAACATTGGCAGGTCAGAAGAATCGGAAGAAAAGAAGACGTCGGAACAGGCAGGCACCAAGTGCAACCAACAAGGGGTGCTCCCTATCGGGCTCTGTGGATGGTCAGTGAAGCATTCCCGTGCATTTCGGTGCCTGATTGGATTAATGATTGCAGTAGTGCCCAGTGAACGGTCTTCTGACAGAATAGAGTAGGCTTCTGTAGTCAATGTTAGGTCAAGAATGCGGCTCGTAGAGATTGGTTTATTGGGCTTAACATGCCAAGGTGACTCAGGCTGAGAGACGACACAGTGTAGGGCTCATTAACACACACTGGGACCCTCTAACACGTACTGACATCACACAGTACAAGGGCATCTAGCATTCTGCCTCCATCGAAATGCGACCGCTGCACCCGATACTGAAACCTCGTCTTTTGAGCCAGCAGCCAAGTGCCGCAACGACTGCATCACCAAGGCGGCCAGGCTCGTAGAAGGGGAAGCTGCGTATTTTCTTGCATAATATGACATGTTTACTAGCGAAAAAGACGTGGACGACAATAAGGAATACAGGACAATGCTAGACTTCCACTAGAGGTCCTTGTACTGTAGTTGAAATCTAGCGTTGTTCTGTATTCCTTATTCTTGTCCACGTCTTTTTCGTTAGTAAACATGTCATATTATTCAAGATACCAACTAGCCCAACTTTCTGCCCTAAATGTATTTTCTCGCATATGACCTGCACCAAGAAATGGAAAAATTTGCTTAAAAAGTGGGGTGTGTGTTATAGGGTTATATGCAGCAGCAGTTATATGCGAGAAAATACGGTACATACCCATAGATTCATAGCATATCTTAAGATAAAATAATACTGTGAGCTGTATCACAGATACAGTACTATAATGGATGACTTCTGTCTCTTTTTTGACATAGATATGCGACAGCAACCCGCCATGGTAGCTTGGCGGCTAAGATGTGCTGCTAAGCTTGAGGACGGGTTCAATTCGTTGCCATGGTGGCCACATTTCTGTGGCGGGGGGGGAGATTGCAACAACAACGATGTACTTAGATTTAGGTACTTGAGAACCCCGGGTCGCTGGTTTCTAAGGCATGGTTTGCAGTGTGCTTGCGCATGCCAAGCACTGCTTGAGAGCAGCAGACAACACAGTGTAGGCCCGGATTCCTGCACAATCTTCTAGAATGGTGAGGGGGTTGTCATGCAGGTGCTTGCCTATCAACTATGCCTGGTTTTTTTTTGTTCTGCAATAGATGTTGCCAAAAGAGGCCATGCTTGCACTTTCTCTCGCTTGAAGGTGCTGTAAGCAGCCTCCGTAGAGCGCAGGCCATGCACTCGTGTGTTCCCTTTCATAAAGGACCACACTGTACAAAGCGAAATCCTATGAAACTCTGTACGTATGGTTTTAGGTGTACACAGTGGTGGAAATAGTTGCGCTGCCCAGAGCTTTTCGGGCTCTCTTTAACACCTTCCGCACAAGAAACCAACCTACTTGTTAAGCATGTTTTCCTGCTATCTTTGTTTGGAACGTTGGTGACGAGCACTTCGCTTCGTGCACTCGTTTGAGCCTGGCTGCTTTTCGTTCCATGTAGCACATTTGTTCCCCACATTGTCTTTTTCACACTTGCGCAGAGGACGATGATGAAGACGAGGAGGAAGCGGAACGCCTCTCTGAATCCGAGGCAGCAGAGGCTGTCGACGCAGCGAAACCAGCCGAGAGAAGCAGCTCCTCCTTTCAGGCCGATGCGCTGACATGCAAGGCCCTGCAGATTCGTTTTGCAGCTGGCCAGCGAGGCTACGCAGTCGTGCGCGAGATGTGCCTGGGATTTCCTACCGAACTGCAGCTGCGGCACTGCGTTGAGGCACTGCCTTTTGGACCCGGTATGGAAGAAAAAAATAAGGGTGGTTGTAAGGCCACAGTGATGTGTTGTAGTGGCCGCAGGATAATGTTATCAAACAGATAACATCCGCAGGATAATCTTATCAAACAGATAACATCCACAGGATAATGTTATCAAACAGATAACATCCGCAGGATAATGTTATCAAACAGATAACATTCACAGGATAATGTTATCAAACAGATAACATCCGCAGGATAATGTTATCAAACAGATAACATCCGCAGGATAATCTTATCAAACAGATAACATCCGCAGGATAATGTTATCAAACAGATAACATCCGCAGGATAATGTTATCAAACAGATAACATCCGCAGGATAATGTTATCAAACAGATAACATCCGCAGGATAATGTTATCAAACAGATAACATCCGCAGGATAATGTTATCAAACAGAAAAGAAAAATGAAACAGATGAACGAGGACAGTTGTGGCAGAACTTGTCTTGCTATTTCGGACTCTCAGATTAACTGGAAATGGATGTTTGCATGGGCCGCAATTGTTTCTTTTCAAGAACAACGATGCATACTTCGATTTCTACCACTTGAATGCTGTTGTGTGCCTGTCTGGTCACAGGGAGCAACACTGCTTACAACGCATGCAACACCGAATTTATAATCCCGAATCAACACTTGTGATGGGAAGGATGCTATAGTGATAGGTTCCAAATGAATTTTGACCACTAGGGAATATTTAAAGTTGCCACGCTCGGTGCATGAGTGTTTTTGTAATTGCTCGCGTTGTGACAATGGCACTGCAGCGGGGAATTGAACCTGCAACCTTTTGTTTAGCAGTGGAAGGCCATAGCCACTCCACTAAAGCATTGTGGTGCACAGAACACATGCACAGGCTCGTCCATGCTTAAAGTATGTGATTACACGTGAAGTGGCACCTAGCGGCAGGGCTTGGTGTTGTTTGCCGCAGTTTTAATGCTCCAGGCTTCCATTTCAGTGAATCAGACTTCCCTTGCACGACCATATGTTCTTGACTGCTAAGGCAGGCATCACACGTAGGTGGCCAGCAGATTCCCCACCCAAAGACAAAGCATATACATTGACACACGTGAACTGTTCGTCCTTTGTGTACTGGGATTTGGCAATTTTTGTAACTGCTGGAGATAATAGGGGCCCAACAGCTTTCACGTGATGGAGATGTTTAGTGGTTTCAAAACACCTTGTTGCGCTTCAGGAGGGAAAACCCCTCCTGACAGCTGAATTTTTATTTGTGACTTTATGTTTGAATTAGTAGGTCTGTGTGTGACAGTCATGATGTTGAATTGCAAATCTTCTAACATGTAATTAATGCTAGGACAAATAATTATGATAAATTAAGGGCATCACTTCGAGATGCACGCCGAAATCCTAATAAAGTAGCGCCCCACTGTGCTGTAGCACCATGTGATCACGTGTGCTCATATTCTGGTGACGCAGAAAGCGTGCTTTTTTCAGTTGCGGCCCCGCGTATGGGAAGGAATGAAGCAATGTGGGTTCTGTGGTATTGGCCAGGGTGCGGCACACCAGGCACGTTATCCTGCCAAAATTTTTGTCTACCACAGGACACCTACCATAAAACGACACGGGACACAGCCCCCATGTCACTGTAAAGAGCATGCCCCCTCTGAAAAATGTTCCCCATACAGGCATAGGTCAGCAAAAGAAATTGGAGCTTACTCAGACTCATTCAAGAAATATATTTTGCTCTGAGGGCTCACTCGAACTTAGACTCATCAAAATTTTCCTCAACCGGACTTACTCGGACTTGTTCACTAAACATTTTCTCAACTGGACTAACTCAGACTCAAACTCGCAACATATTACTCAGCCGTACTCACTCAGACTCAGACTCGCGGCTTCATCTGATTCTGAGTGAGTTGACTCATGAGTCCATTGGTGTAAGATTAGCTTTTTCGATCATGGTGTTGATCCTCTTTAACGCCAATATCACACATAATCGGTGCTCTACGATACACCGTTTGATCCTCTACCTTAAATACGAGTGTTATCATCATATATCATCATTATTATATATCAATCCAGTTAGGACATTTTTATGTCCTTACTGATTTTTATGTCTTTACTGACTCGCATGAGATATTTTTATCAAGAACTTCCCATGAAAGAGTTTGCGGAAGGAGGTTATGGCACCCCTTCCCCGAACTCGCGCCTCTGATCAATAAATAATGAAGTGGCGCGTGAATGCTAGTGTGCTCAGATATGTGTGAATAGGCTTGAGCATAAACGTAAGCCGATATGAGGCTGATATTAATGCTGAAGATGAGTAGATAGGACCCTAAGTCGGCAACTAAAGGTGGAACTCACTCGGACTCGCTAACGAAATATATTTTGTGGTTAGGGCTCACTCGGACTCACTCACTAAACTTTTCTTCTACTGGACTCACTCGGACTCAAACTTGCCAAAATATTACTCCGCATTCACTCAGACTCGGACTCATGGCCTGATCCAAGTCTGAGTGAGCCTGAGTGAGTCGATTCATCAGTGAGTTTGCCGACCGATGCATACAGGTGTAAGCAGCCAGAACCACTGGGAGAGCAACCTAACAACGAAGTGATGGAGGGGAGAGGTCAAGGCCCTCACCGTGTGCCAATTTCATTGGAAGGCACTGTCTTTTTCACGGGGAGTTCCCATGCCAGTTTCTCTAGGTGGTGTTGCATGCACCTCGCAATCTTGTCTGTGACGTCAACGATGTCCTCGTAAGAGGTGGAATGTCTTGGGGAGGCCAAACAGCCACTAAAGATGTCATATTGATGGCAAGGTCGCGAGCTGCTGCAAACTCAGAATGGTACTCTCGCTTCTGTTAAAGCCACATCAAAATACAATAATACCTCATTATCTCGAAGTAGTAAAAACCAAAAAAAATTTCGAGTTAGGCAGATTTTCGAGATAAGCAAAGTTGCGCAAATTCTATTGAGCAGTCCAGTTCTATCTAAAAACGTCATTACTACTGACCAGTTTCTTAACAGGAGGGCCTAACTGGCTCTTTGTAAAGAATTTAAAGAAAAATAATGACATACCAGAGCTGTCAACCAGCTGTGTTTTTCGGCACTGCCTTTGTATTTTCGGCACTGCCTTGCAGTAACACTTGCACCTAGCAAAGCTTTCTCGGGTTGCTTAACACATCGCATGTGGCGATCGTCCGCACCGCTGCACTCAACTTTATTTCGCATCAAGCGAAACATATTTCTTGTCTCGGCTGGTGTCGTCACTCCTTGAGTAGCTGCATCGACACTGCCGCGATCGCCGTGCATGACGCCAAGTTGTTTCACATAAATGGTCAAACCAGCCGATGCTGCAGGCGAGATCAGTGTAGCCCACCACAAAGTCCAGAGAATCTGCCTTCTCTGTCAATGTTGTGACTGGAAGGGGCTCCTCTCGCACGGTGCAACCACACAATCAGCGCCGTTTTGACGTCCGAAACTTCGAGCCTCGAATCCGCTTCTTTGATTAAGGCTAACTTTCTTTGCAGCATCAGTGACTTGCTTTGCTTTGGTGGCGTTATCCTCCCCACATCGCACGGCCGAAGAGAAAATCCCAGCGACGTGTCTTGCGTAAATAAAATGCTGAAATCGCATCTCTGACGGTAAACAAAACAGCGTGTGCGACCCATGCTACCTCTGTGCATGTCTGTGGCGTCACATGACGTGACACAGGGTTGCTTGACAAAGTTGTTATGCTGCTAGGTTTCGACTTCACTTCCGAGAACAGTGTCCACTTCGTCGAAAGCACGGCAGCCTCGCGCGAAGCTTGTGAAACGTAGACATTTTGCCGCTAGCATTTTGTGAAACGGTTCGGCGGCGAAATTTTTGTTTCACTCTCACTTGAGATTTCGAGATAACCGAAAGTGGGCACGGAAATACTTCGAGATAAAGGGTAATAAATACATTGCACCTATGGGAAATCGTTCGGTACCATGGAAAATTTCGACTTAGCCGATTTTTCGAGATATGCGAGTTCGAGTTAACGAGGTATTACTGTATGTTCACTGTTCATATGTTCATATGTTCAAAATAGGCTACTTTCGTCACTAATGCTCGTTCAGAGGCATAGGCGTGCGCAGGGCTCTCCATCAGAGGGGGCCAAGTCTCACCGCAGACCCCCCTCCCCTATTTTGTAGAGTCCGAAAAAAAGAGCAAGCTCCATTATGTATGCAAAAATAAAAACGAAGCAATGGCGTGCTTCTCAGAACGGCCTGCCATAGGTCCCGCCTTTCTGAGGGTAAAGGTCGGAGGCAAACTGTCCTTTCAATTCACCATCAAGGGTCCTCAGTCGTCATTGTTGTCAAAAAGCATGCGTAGCCACAATCCGGCGCATTAAAGAATGGCATAAAAGGTCCGACTGAGTAAAGGTACGGGGCAGAATTGGCGCCCCCCTTCAGATAATTAAGGGTTTGCCCCCCCCCTGCCCCTTCTCCCCCTCATGCGCACGCCTATGGTCAGAGGTAACTTATATAAGCAGGAGAATGGAAGAACGCAAACATCTTGAGATTGAAATTTTGATGTCAGGGGCCCTTCAACATACAGTATAACAGTCGAAGACTGCCTTCTCAACCGTAGCAATACTTCATTGATAGCGGAGTTGTATCGACGGTTAACGCAGGCTTAGAGTGTCTGAAAAATGTACCAGATGGCACAGACGACACAAATGGTCGCCTTCAGGTGTCACTGAAGCTGCACAGGTTAGGTTCATTGTGTGGCTGCAGTAGGTGCACTGGCATTGTGTGAAGCACTGCCACACGCTCTTGTGTTCAACATATGAATGAAATTAATCTGCACTTTGCTTGTATGTGTAGAACACGATGCACACAGTATTCTTTTCTGTGTCGTCGGGATGCCGATTGAGGCAGAAATTTATAGCAAAGTCATCTTTGCCTGCAGGGGTGTTAGACGGTCTGCTGCCTGCGCTAGAGCACAAAATATCCACCATGCGACCAGAGGACAGGCACGTCACCCTCTCACTGGACAGGGTGGCAGTTCCACCAGGTGCTGACCCGACCCTGGGTGGGACGGGCGGTCAGTCGTCTGAGAATGCACTCGTTTTCACCGTGGCAGGGCTGGCTTCATGCTGGAAGCAGACTTTGGGATATCACCTGCTTCCCGAGTCGGCCTCCTTCACCTCCACAGGTGAGCATTTGGAGAACCCGTTGCATGGCGGATATGGCGTCGTGCTGCTTAGATCACAGTATCTTGGTCTGTATCAGCTGTGGCAGTGGCAGTTCGGATGGTGGCAAAAGGAAAAAAAAAAAAGGAACAGTTGCATACATAGGTGACAGCTGAAAAATTCCAGCTCGTGAGAATTCATCCGGAGTTCATCAATATCGTGGTTTGGCTCTTGTAAGCATCCCTTCATTTTTTCTTTTCTTTCAGCGCTTTGCAGTGCGTTGAAAGACACCCTCTTCCAAGTGATCGAAAAGTGTGAAACCCTCGGCCTGACTGTCGATGCCCTCGTGACGGACCTGAGCGCCTGCAGCCTCTCCCTGTGGAAGCTGTGTGGTGTCTCCACCCGCCCCCTGAGACAACCCGCATTCTCGACGCGTCACCCGTGCGCCACGGAGCAGTCCGACGACCGGCGACTGATGGTCCTCGCCGACGTAACGTATGTCACGAAGAGCATCGTAGATGCTTTCATTGAGAATGAGACCTTGCTTCTTCCTAGGGATGTGGTTGAGAAGCACGGTCTTCCCACAGATAGAGTGTGTTTCGGCCACATTAGGTCACTCCTCACGAAAAACAATTCCGACAATTTAGGATTTGTGCGTGCCGTTGAATTAGATTGCCTAAGCCCCGAGTACACGCGAAAAGACTCGAGCGTATCTGATGCGGTCTTGAACCGGGGCACAGTGACGGGGTTGCGTTGCCTGCGTGCGGTCGAGCTTCTTCCGAAGGAAGCGGAGACGACTGCTTGGTTCGTCGAGCAGATCGGCCGCTGGCGCTCTGCGATGGCGTCTGTGGCACCGGACACGAAACGTGAACAGCGCAAGGATGTGACAGCGTTCCTCCGCGAATTCAAGGACACGTTCACACGCATATCGCTTGCTTCCCATATGCAGGAGGAGGGAGAATTGAGGATGGCTAAAGTCGGATTGGGCGTTTCGACAGCAGCGGCATTAAGCTTGCACGAGATTTTGTTGGTTGAGAGGAAGTTTAACTGCGTGCTCCTTGGCAGAGGAACATCTGCCCCACTGCTGAAACTACTCGAGACCATTTGTCCAACTGTTGGTGGGCTCAGCCACGTGGACTTTCGGTCGTCGCTGCACACGGTTTGTCTCGCGCAGCTCTTCCTACTCGTCCGAAATGGAGGAACTGCGTCGGATGAGATTGCCGACGTGGTGGAATTCTCAAGTGTGAAACTGGGCGAGAAGAGCAAGGAAAGCCATATTGTTATGGACAGTGGGGAGGACCCAGAAAGTGCTGATGAAAGCTGACGCGTTTTGGTGGTGCAACTTAACCGCCTTGTTGTACAGATAGACCTCGTTATCTGATGGTGACAAAGCTGACGGGATCGCCAAAGTTACTTCATTATGTCAATTATTTTGTTACACCCATTATTGCCTCTTACTGCAATATGTGCCAATAAGGTGTCGAACTTTAATTGCGCAAAGAAGACGACACTGTTGCGGTCGGCGTTAGTGGTATGGATCTACGTAGTGCAGCACTGATATTTTATGAATGCAACAACAAAAAAAGGGGAACTATGCCAGTAGCATCGCTTGACTTCGCGCATGGCATGAGAGCCTTTATGATAGCTGCGTTCTGTTCCAGTACAATGTTCTTTTTCTTCTTGTTTGGCTCGTCCACATTGCCGTGATACCGTTGAAATGCCAACGCTGTCGACCCCAGGCAAAAGTGAAGAAAATGTCTTGTGTCAACGGGCAACAAGCGGTGCACAACCCAGCGTGCCGCTGGTCTAGGCTGCTGCAGTCGAATATTGATACAACGAATCTCTACAGAGGCCGCCAAAAATTCTCATTGATTTAAAAAGTCTTTATAGTGCATAAATTGAAAATTTGCCCTGAAAATCATAAATGCAACAAATGGAGATGCCTACCTTTGCTGGGTACACCTCTGCAAATGTGTTATTCTCTGGCACGTGCAAAAAAAAGAAAAAACAAGGAAGTAGTATTCTGCAATGACTGCATATTTATTTAAAGAAGTCCGTGATCTTTGCCTGGTGGGTGCAGCCGAACTGCTGCAATATGAACTTTTTGAAGTTGTTCGCATTCTTGTGCACTGCTGTGGTGTCACTGCTACGCCTGCCAATGAAGTGCACATCTTTCTTATGCACTCCAAAATATCGGTGTTAGATACCTATTCCTTGCGTTGGTTTGCGCATGCTGTTTCAGCATCGACCTTGTTCTCAGTGTCCTTTATTTTATTTATTTATTTATTTATTTCACATAACCTCAAGCGCAAAGGTATTACAGAGTGGTGTGGAGTACGTAACACAATAACAAGGATTACTATAAAGTTATATACCGTATAAACCGGAATACTATAAGTCGAGATATTTTCTTTAAAGGGCCCCTAAACCACCTCAGATTTTTTCAAACATTTCAAGTAAACACATGCATCGTGTGCAGAATGCCGTCACGATCAACGATACCACACGTGGCAGCGCTACAAGCCGCGGGTGCGCCACAAATTCCAAGAAACAATTTATTCTCCTCTCCAGGCCCTTCCGGTGTGCCTAGTGACGTGTGTGACGTGAGGATGTTGAATCTGTGACGCATTATGCAGGCGATGCTGCGATTGGTTGAACAAGAACCTACGACTTCCGGTTAGTCTGCAAGCAGCTGCCCGCACGCATGAGATTTCTTGGCAGTCACATTCGCGGTGGGCACAACTTGAAGCTAGGTGATCGGCATCTACATTCTCAGCAATACCCACATGGGAAGGTATCCACTGGCAAATGAGGGACAGCCCCGCCAGAAATAACACACGATCTCATTATAAAGCACGCCAATGGGGCGATGCCGTGTACACACTCCTGGATTAATGTTGATCACCACTTCGTCCATCGTAAAACGATCCGCACAGCTGCATATGACGCTTGTCAGTGAAAAGCCCAAACATTTTGGCGTCATCTCTACGGGTGGCACGGTTTCAGCTCGGCAGCAAAAAACCAATTGGAACATGGGCGCCGCCATATTGCTTGAAAACAAACAAAAAATACCAGAAGCGTGCATAGATCACGTGACCACCTCCAGCCAATAGCGGCGCAGCATGGGCCCCAGCCATCCTAGGGGATATGTTTTGAATACACGCTGCTGGCGCTCCTTGCTGTTCTTCGTCGTGTCGTCCGCGTGTGCATGCTTGCGAATCGGCAACTGCGGCCCGTAACGCAACTGCCAAATCGCTAGCGCACCAGCACAGTCACGCCTTGCGGTCTGATAAGTTGCGCGGACTGAATCCGACAGAGTTTTGCGATAACTTTCATGCATCAGTGCTTGGCTGCAAAAGTGCCGACTGGAAAAACGAAAAGACTCGACACGTGTCACCGTACAGGTCCATCATGTTGGCGATCCTTTGAAGGTGTGCGAACAACACAGGGTCCATACCGACGCAATTTGTACGAGCACGGGCCGGCACGGCAACAACAGCGGTTAGCCGAGAAGCACGAAGTTCATAGAGTCGCGGCAACCGGGAGTGCCCGCTGTTTCGAAGAGCGCGTCAGCGATGACGGTATGTCACGTGAGATTGGGAGGGACACTAGGCGAGGAGGGCAAAGAGGCTTTGAGAGAGGAGACCAGCAGACGAGTGGAGAGTAGCGAAGGAAAGAGTGAAATGAGCGATCGCTGTGTTTCAATCATGAAACGCCTGTAACTCCACTATTACGGCACCGTTTCGAAAAATTCTCACGGCTGTGTGTTCATCGTAGACTCGTGCACAATTGTCACGCCACAATTAAATTTCGACCTCTGGGTGGTTTGGGGCCCTTTAAAACAACGAGCTAAAGTCACCCATAGTTTTATACAGGGGCGTTTAGCCGATAGTGAGTCGTCTGGCACCACGTGGCATGCATGTATGTCAAAAGCCACATACAGTCGTATCCATATCCAAATCTGATAGCAGGCATATCTTTTCTTTTTCCGTCTTGCTGTTTCCTTTGTGTGTTCATGCTGTGCTTCTGATCTGTTCCGAGTTTTGCACTCTGATTGACGTCGCATTTGACTTTTTTTTCGCATTTGACTTTTTTTTAGGATTCTTTTTTTTTTTCATTCATTGAAGGTGAGTAGCAGCACGAAGAGGCAGTTCTCAGCTACATTTATACTAAATGTTGAGTTCGCCAAACTGAACGGCAACACGGCCGCTCAGCAGCACTTCGGCGTTTTAGAAAAAAGCGTGCGTTATTGGAGAGCGCACAAAAGGCAAGCTGCAGAAGTGCAGCCTGCGAAAAATGTCGTTTCGTGGGCGTAGTGCGGTTCATCCGCAGCTTGAAAATACGCTCGCGGACTTTGTGCAGGAAGTTCATGCGCGCTTGCTGCCAGTGACTGTGACGATGGGTGAGCAGTGCCAATTTGAAAATAGGTGCATTTCGGCAATTTTGGGTATTTGTTTTTTTCTCTCACCTAAACTTAGGGGGTTGACCTATATTCCCACTCGACCTATAGTCCAGTTTATACAGTAATGCTAGCAACATGTGCATTTGTCACTGTTTCCTTGATCACAACAAATGGTGTTGACGATGTCATCAGTTGTCAGCTCAGCCAATGTGCATTGTCACTAATCCCGTTAATCGGGTGGGCATTCGCCGGGCAGATTCCAAGGGCTGACGTATCGGCCCCCCGAAATGCACCACGAAAGCGCGGACAATTTAGAGTTGGTCCTTTTAGTGCGCCAGCGAACGCCGGTTGTGGTCCAAAGACCGAGTCAGGGCCAAGAGTTGATAACACAAACAAAATATCTTCTCAGTTAAGGCAGTACAAGCATCACACAAACATGCACACTCGGCTGGTACTAGTTACAATTTCACAATATAACTCAGATGGTGCTAACACAACGGGAACTAAACAAACAGATCACGCGCTACAAATGCAATCTCATGCATTACAACCTATTCAAGAACAGTTAATAAGGGGAGACACTGGTCCAAAAATTTCTTCTTTAATTTTCAGTATTTCCAGCTGGAATTTTAATAAAATATGTATTTTTAACAGCTAAAAACAAATATGCAATTAGTTTTTGTTATCACTTTTAGATTTTTTAAATATTGACTGTTACATAAACTTGCATTCTGCCCAGCCTTTTGACATCTTCCTCATAAAATATTGTTACAAATTTGATATGACAGCATTCTCTAAAGGCCAGGGAGTGCAACAAAACCACAATTTTATTTTTAGCTTCATTGGTACCAGAGTTATGGCCTTAACAAGTGTACTCATCAGAAATCTGAAACTGTTGCTTAACTTTGTTGCTAATTAAACCACTGTTCAAAATAAAAATGTCACATTTTTTTGGTTTTCTTGCACTAATCAATGTATAAGCTTTCAAACGTTACAAGAATTATCACAATCTCACTGCTACATCAAAAGATACTGTGGGCAATGGCTTAGGGTGTGATGAAAAATGTTGTTTTGAGAAAACGAGAAAAGAAGTTTTGGAACATGCTGACCATTTATATTCAGCAAGAAAAGGTGGGAATCGGTGTATTAACCATGTTAGAAGCCACCAGGAATGTAGTCATCATCATTCTCCTTGGTGCGCTTTCTTTTCATGGCATGCTTGAAGTTTTCAGCATGCTCATGCTTCTTCTCTGATGCCACAAGTCGGCGACTGTCCTTTTCTGAGCATTTTTCGGCGGCCACAACACTCTGCTGCAGGTGCAGCTCCTTCAATATGGCGGCATCTGGTCTCCCTTTGCCAGCGTTGAACCTTGCGACGGCTTCAGCCACAACAGCTTCAACAATGAAAAGCGACGCGTGTTTGTTCTTGGACACGAGCGACCAGATGACGGAGTGCAGGCTCTCGTTTGGGTTCCGTGTTTTGCCTCGCTGACAATGCTCCAGCAATTTCTTGTCAGAGAGGCGCGTGTAAACAGGCCGCAAGGCATCAACCACATACTCCAGCTGGTTGTAGCGATGCTTCGGAGGAGTCTCCTGCTTGGCAACAGCCCTGTTGTACTTGCACCATGACTCTTCACCAGTTGGGCAATGAGAGTGCTGAGGGCTTGCGTCAGTAGATGCTACGTGATAAAAGGTTGCCCAGACAGCATTATGCATGGCCGCAAGTAAAAGCTCATTAATTCGAATTTCACGGGGACGCTCAACGAGTTCGAATTAAACCGAATTCGAACTAACGAAATTAATTGAAAGAAACAGCGTGAATTGAGGTCTGGTTGCTAGAAATCAACCGAAATATTTATTGGCGAAAATAATCCGTTATAACTTTCTGTTTCTTTTCTTTAAATGCGATGGCCATGGCTTTGTTCTCCAAAGCGTGAATGTGTCGGAAAGCATCCTCTTTGCCCTCCTCGAAGCTAAAAAAGAGGCGCGCGACACCCATTGCCTCCAATAGTTGTGAAGCTGAGGGCCGCGTCGGCGCCTCTTCCTGTTCATCGCTCTTATCTGCTTCGACGACGGGCTCTTCTCCGCCAGTCACCTGCGCGATAATGTCATCGTCGGTGATAGTGCCGCAGACCACTGCACTGTTATTCGTCGAAGCTGACATTGTCCAGCGCATCACGCAGTCCGGCAGGGATGACCTCGGCCTCGCATTCTGTGCCTGGGCTTTCGTCGGGTGCGCAGAAGCCACTGTGGCGGAAGCAGTTGGCGACTGTTGTTGCCGTCACCAGATTCCAGGCACGCACCAACATATGCATGGCCGTGAGCAGCGTCACATTGTAGTCTTTCATACTGGCGCACAACACCAAACGCTCGAGCATGTGACGCCTGTAGAAGCACTTCAGGTTCTTAATGACGCCCTGGTCCATTGGTTGCAGGGCCGCTGTTGTGTTCGGCGGCAGAAATGCGAGCTTGATCGCCTTTAGTTCCACATCAACCGCGTGCGCCGAGCAATTGTCCACAATCAGAAGCACCCGTCTGTTGGCCAATTCAAACCTGCGGTCGAGCTTGATTAGCCACTGTTTGAATATCTCCCGCGTCATCCACGCCTTGCTGTTGGCTGTGTATTCCGCCGGCAGTGTACGGATATTTTTGAAGCAACGAGGCTTCAGGGCCTTCCCTATGATGAGGAGGGGAAGTTTTTCCGTCCCGGTCATATTTGCTGCAACCAAGACGGTAACGCGCTCTTTGCTTCTCTTCCCGCCAGCACAGTTGTCACCTTTGTAAGTCAGGGTTTTGCTCGGCAGCAACTTATAAAATAGTACGGTTTCGTCCGCATTGAAAATATCACGCGGCGAATAGGCGTTAAGGTACCCTTTCCAAACATTGCTTCGCCAATTCGCGCATGTGTCACCATCCACCTCTTTGCCTTCGCCAGACACGGTGCGGAACACGATCTCGTGCCTCTCCCGGAAACGATGGAGCCAGCCCTCTGAAGCTTTGAAATCATCGATGTTCAGGCGAAGCGCGAAGTCCGCTGCCTTCGCCATAACGATCGGGCCGCTCAGCGGGATGTTCTCGCTTCTCATTTCTTTGATCCACATAAGCACCGCGCGCTCCAATTCCGGGTGCTTCGCCAAGCGAAGTCTCTTGCGACTGCTGGTGAAGGCATCAGTCGCGTAAGCCTCCTCAATCGTTCTCTTATTCTTGATGTAAGTTGAGAGAGTGCTTTTAGGGATCCCATGTTTTCTTGCGCGATCTCTAGTTTGCTTGTCCTGCCAGCATCTACTTCACGAAGGATTTCCACTTTCTCTTTAAATGTTTTGGCACTGTGTCCTCTGCCGCGAGAAGTCATGGCGAACTGCGGTGACGCTAGGCCGGCTAGGCCCAACAGCCGAAGACGACACCACCCACGCTGACCACCACTTCCAAAATCCACGACACGGCACAGAACGACTTCTCAGCTCTGACGAACCCAAGGCCTAGCGACCGAGTGTGCCGGCAGCGGAACGAAGTTGAACGAACAAACGTCTGCAGCACTAACTCGACAGGGAGGCTGCAGGGTACGTCCGACACGGAGCACCACACGATGCGAAGAAAGTGCGCGAATCACGCGGGGACGCCACGCCGGCCACACCACACATCCGGGCACTACGCTGAGCGCTCGCGCCATCTATTGTTACACCAAGAAAGCTTGCAGCGCCAGTACGAAATACCACCACACGGCGGCGCGCAGTTCGAATTATCGTTAGAGAAGCCGATGCGCGCATGAACTAATGAGTTGGTTTACCCATAGACGCCTATGTATCGCGACCGGACCATGACCGTCAGTTCGAATTAACCCGAAAGTTCGAACTAATGAGGTGCGAATTAACGAGCTTTCACTTATAAAGTGAGCTTCGGGACCAGCTTGCCTGTCAGTTTGCCCTTGACACCAAGGCTTGGCTTTCCTTCGGCTTTTTGTTTTTGCATGAGGTTTCGAAGAGCTGTGCCCATGCGCTTATGCACATGGTTGACACAGTCCTCTTTTTCTATTGGCACGAAGCCATATACCTGTGCCTCCTGCAGACTGTTGAAGGCCCGGCTGTCTCCATCACACAACATGGTTGTGTAGTGGAGCCCATGTCTCTCCAATGAGCGGCCAAATAAAATTCGTGCTGCTTCCACCTCCATTTGTCCTGGCTTACTGGAGGTATTCTTTTGGCAAATGTGGCCAGCTAGCCACTCGGCATACCTTGGGCTGTCCTCCTTCGGCCCTAGCTGGCAGCCCAAACAGAAGCTCGATAAAACGACGAAGTCGAGCACATGACCCGTGAATAGTTCCATCACGGTCCCTACACAAATATGGGATGAGTGGCTTCTGGACAGCCAAGTTCCATCAAAGGAAACGGCGATGTTTCCAGGATTTCCATAGTTCACTTCGGAATACACCGTTTTCACGGTGCTCGCGCAGTTTTCAATAACGCGCGCGGCAGCCTTCTGTGCAGCAGGGTTCATTTTCAATTTCACATAATCCTGGTGTGTCTTGGTGTGCAGGCTTCTCCATAAAATATTTAGGGCGGAAAAAATATCATTGAGCGCAGTTTGTCCGTTTCCTGTGCTCATTGCCGCACGAACCGCGAGCACGTTAATTTCGAAAGGGCCGTGCGCTGCGTCCCCCCCTGCTCTCGGCGAGCTCCGTACGGTCTTTAGTTTGCCGCACTCGTCACATGTGAAAACAAGTTTCATGGCGATGCCATATTCGCGGTCTTCCTTGGAGATTCTGCCAGGGCTGCCACACACACCGCACTTCATACACTAAAGAACTCTTAAGCTAACGACTGTGAACGGCGTACCAGACATTGCGGCTCCATCCGAGTCTCGAGAAAAGACTGCTTGCATTGTGTGGCAGGCTTCGATGAAAGGGCTTGCAGAACATCACTCGCACGACACTCGATGGCCACTTTTTCAGCGTCGGAAACCAGGGGAGTGTGGACGCGTACAGCTCTCGTGTGAGCTTGGGACGCGGCTATCGCGAGTGCCGCGGTGGTGATAGCGCTGACTCAGCCTGCTTCTTCCTAGTTCTCGGAGGCAGAAGGTCTTGCTGGTGGTAAGGTGCGGGCTCTCGGACGCCGCTTTCGCCTTTTTCCAAACGCGTGAGCACTCCGGAACTTCCGATGGCCGCCTGCCATTGCACCGAATGCACAGCCGTTGTTAGGCCTCTACGCAAAATGGCGGCTTGCACGCCGCTGTCTAGCAGACGAAACCCTTTGCGTCCAATAGGAAACCGGGAACTGCCCCACGTGTCAAAAACGCACCAATGATGTGCAAGTATTCAGTTTTTCTTTATGCGTGATAGCTGCGTTGTTGCTAGACAAAAAACGTTCTTCTGCTAGCAACAGATAACAGAAAAATGCGTCTTTAAAATGAGACCAAAATGGCCAGGCTACTTGGTGCGGTTCTCGCGCGCTGCATGTTGAATACGACTGTTTTTGAGGTGGTTTCGCAAGCGAAAATGGTAATCAAACTGACTTTGCGACCCAATCGACAAATACGCATTACAGGGTATAGTATTTTAGGAACAGCTTCCTTAGGCCTTAATGATTATGAAAAGAACTACTTAAAAAAATTGGTTTTTCGGAAAGTGCTGAATATTCAGCAGCATATCCAGTCCACAATGGACAGAAATTGAATGCTTCTCTTCCATGAAACACTCACGCAAACTCCAGCACTGATCGTCTTCGTTCCCTCCGTCGTCAGTCCCGAATGTTTCTCTTCCAGGAAACACTCACGTAACTTGTCACTGCTCACATGGCGTCATCATGTGATTCTTCCAGATCGACTACCGACTGACTGCACAACATCATAAACGTCTTCTTTGGCTGATGGAGCCACACTCAACATAACTTCACCATCTCCGCGCTGACCCACTGACTAACTGACTGGTCATCGGTGCACGCTTTTATTTCCTCTCTCTTGGATTCTAGAAGCGTCGGGAGTGTTCTTCGGCATGCAGCACAACCAAAGCTAGGCAAAGGGTGAGATTTTTCTCGTCGGTTCCGCTTGCGGAGGCGTCACTCGGCGTTGCATCATTTGTTCCTTCTAGATATTTCCAGACTTTGCTGGGCGTTTGATCTGGTTGTCTGCGGCTGTGAGGAGGAACGTCGACACGCCGGCATCTTTTGATACTTGTTTTTCGTTGCGCGCGCTTGTTGTGCAAGCGGCTGCTGCCGTGCTTTCCCGCTGCCGTCTGAAAGCGGCTGCGCGCGCACTTTATTGACGCGCTCAGTAAATTCAACCTTCTCCCCACTCCCTCTTGACTCCAGAGCAGAGCTCCCTCAGCTGCGTAGCCGCTGTCAGTTCCTGAAGGGAGTGGAAGGTTGTCCGTAGCTGCCTTGCCTCATCCTGGTTGTTTCTACTTCTTGAAGGTGGAGACTCCTTTTCTTAGGAACACAACTCGACTTTTATATACAGAATATATGCAGGTTTACAAGGCAGTTATGTACATAGGAACTTGCGCAACATAACTCGGCAGAGCCCACAAGTGCATAGCACCGCTCCTGCGACAAGAACCCCCCCGTGAGGAGCCGGGAGCAGGTTTTAACACCTTGATTGCTCCTCCCAGTTCCCCCCACGGCAAATCGAAACAACTCAGTCCGCTTATTGGGCCGACTGTACATTCGTCTCTTGGAGGCCTCCACCCTCTCTGTGCAGCCTTTGAGCCACCCGTCTGAGAGAGAGACGTGGAGAACGGCCGACAAACGACATTCCTACAAGTGCACAGAAAAAAAAAAAAAAAACGCACACGATGGTGGCGCCGTTTAGCTCCCCTGGTCATCTTAAATACACTGTGCGGCCGGTCAGCTAGCGGGCCACGCCATCCCTACTCGGCGGCATACCGTCGCGTGTGACAGGCAGTTCGCGGACTCTATCCGAGATATATTGGTGCCACCGCCTTGGCTCCCTTCACGCTGCTTCCCGGAATCCCGCGGGCCAGAGCCCACTGCGTTGGTCGTTAAACCGATGGTAAACAGACTGCGGCTTTCTCTTCGAACGGTTACGGGAAGCGAGAGGTAATAATAATAATAATAATAATAATAATAATAAT
This sequence comes from Rhipicephalus sanguineus, assembly GCF_013339695.2. Lineage (NCBI taxonomy): Eukaryota > Metazoa > Arthropoda > Arachnida > Ixodida > Ixodidae > Rhipicephalus > Rhipicephalus sanguineus. The sequence continues at coordinate 94,947,385 of NC_051179.1, forward strand.
AATAATAATAATATTATTAATATCTGGGGTTTAACGTCCCAAAACCATGATATCATTATGAGAGACGCCGTAGTGGAGGGCTCCAGAAATTTCGACCACCTGGGGTTCTTTAACGTGCACCTAAATCTAAGTACACCGGCCTCAAACATTTTCACCTCCACCGAAAATGCAGCCGCCGCGGCCGGGATTCGATCCCGCGACCTTCGGGTCAGCAGTCGAATGCCATAACCACTAGACCACCGTGGCGGGGCATAGGGAAGCGAGAGGTGTTTGTCTGCCACCGCGCCTTCTACATTCGAACCGAGCGTCGCTGCGCTTCAACCCTCGACTCCGGGAGTTGGCGCCTTGGAAGCCGTGCTTTTGGGGGAAAGACCCAACCATCCCCCCCTTCTCGCCACGCCAGACCTTACACGCTCTTTGTGACACTGCCCCCCACCTCAAGAATATTATCACATAATATTCAAACAACACAAATGAGCGCGCACATACACACAACCAAAATTGTCCAACGTACAAAGTCCTTAACTCAGTCCATCACACAAAGTGAGCGTCATGTTCGCAATATAATTCTGAATACAATTCACATTGCTATTCAATGTCACGACACGTAAAAGATAAACACATGTACATAAGTACAATACTCCATCGCACCTTTCATACAAAACAATGCAAACGCACAAACAAAGCTCTGCATTTACAGTGCTTATACAATTCTATGGATAACATCACGTACATAATATCACACAATCGACACTTGGGCTCACTAGCCATACACACTTGACACAGCGTGTAATAATACAACACATTCAAACTCAACACACTTTGAACATATTCAACTCCGATACCCTATCCTGTATACATCGTGTCACTCTTGCGCTCCTTCTTGCGGTGCTTGCTCGCTCTCCTTTTGTTTCGCCTCTTTTGCTTCTTGCGAGCCATTTTAAGCGATGGTGCAGGAGGTGTCGCTGCCGCCGTCAACGCATTCAACACTGGCAAGGCGTCGTCGCGTTCTTTAGAACGTTCTCGGTGCTTCGTCAACTTCTGCCCGTCGTGGTGTTTTGCGTGGGCGACCGACCTTGTTTTCAGCCGCAGATGATGGGGGCGGCTCAGTTGCAATGTCACCTGCTCAACGCTTTTTCACAGGTGGTACAGTGACCGTTGGTGCCTCCTGATTGACTTCACCTAACACCTCGGCTTCAGCTTGAGCATGGGCGACATCTTTCACGGGATTCTCTTCCGTGGTTCCTTCTCTTCACGGTTCCCTAGCTGACGAGGGCTCCATCTTCGGGTCTTCTCCCAAACGTTCTGGTTGGTCCTGCCCTTGCACTCAGGCGATGTTTCCAACGATGAGGTCGAACAGGGTATTATCCATGCACAAGGCAGTAACTCTCCCGCTGAAGTAAGGGGTCTCAACCTCAATCTTGGCTTCAGGAAGCATTCGAATCGAATTATCAATCAGGCGAACCAGGTTGGTATTGCTTGCGAACTCACTCTATCGGAACAATTTCTTTCGTACGATAACAGCGGTGCATCCACTATCTCTTAGTACCGTGACTTCCTTTCCACCAACTTTCCCCTTAAGTGTTGGCATTCCTATCGTTACGCCTGTTGGCCGTGTTTCCATCACAGCACTAATGAAATGGATCTTCTTCCCGCTCTTCAGCTCATTCAATTTCCCATTGATCTCTTCATCCTGCTCTTTTCGCGGGGCATACACACAGGCTGCTTGGTGGGCTTTACTCGCATCGTTTCGGCATGCGTCTGCCTTGTGCCCAGTTTGTCCACATTTAAAGTATTTCATCACACTGGTACGTGAAAAGTTGGTCCAACGACTGCTAGCGCGATGACCCACTCGGTTACACAAAAAGCATCACGGAACATTCTCCTGTGCATGCTTCTTTTCTTCAGGTGCCGATTTCTTCGAATCATCGGGACCCTCCCATTTCGCTTTGGCTAAATTTGTGCCACCTTGCGGTTGTCTAGGAATTGGATCAGCCAATTCAAGCATGTTTTCAAGCGATTTCGCTCTCCTCTCTTTCAGATATAGCGACAGGCTCGGGTGGCAACTGGTGAGAAATTGTTCTCTAATAAGAAGTTCTCTAAGCTCTCCGTACTGCTGGGCCGTCTCTGAAAGTTCGATCCACCTGTCGAAATAATGGCTGAGTCACACGGCATACTGCGTTGCCGTCTCGCCATCAGCTGGCTTTCCAGTATGGAACCGATCTCGGAGGCCTTCCATGGTGAATCTAAATCGCTTAAGCAAAGCAGCTTTCACTTTTATGTAATTAGCTGCATCGGTAGGCGTCAGCCTATTGTACACACTGAGCGCTTCGCCACCCAAACAAGTACTCAGAGCAGTTGCCCATTGCTGCTCCGGCCAATTCTGGCTTTTAGCAATCGTCTCAAACCTGTGCAGGTACGCATCAAGGTCATCCTTCCTCTCATCAAATGCCGCAAGCAGTTTGGTTGGGTTCAAACGGAAGCTAGTATCTTCCCTTTCACTGCTCTCAACTCTAGCCTGAACGGGAGTCTCTATGCGCTGCTGCAAACGGAGCCTTTCGAGTTCGATCTCGTGCTGCCTTTGCCTTCTCTCTCAGCCATCTCAGCTTGCATCTGTCTCTTGCGCCTCTCTTTCTCCTTTCTCCCTCTCAGCTGCCAGCCTCTCTCTCTCCAGCTATAGTTTCAAGTGTTGCTCTCTTTCTTCCTTCATCTGTCGCTCTTTAGCTTCCTCCTTAATTCATTATGTAACAGCGCGAAAAGGACAGGAAATCTTTTGAAGGCACACATACGACAGGACACAGCGCTGACTATCAACTGAAACTTTTTATTCCGGAAATGGCTTTATAAGGGGTAGGCCGAACCTGTGTGCCTGCGCTAACTTAATCGCGACACACACGATGCAAAAAAATTTATAAACTTAAAAGATTAATACTGGATCCCACGTGTAAGTCCCTTAGTTCATTGGAAGTCTGAAAGTGCTATTTCTTTGTGATGGAAGGTTATAGATGGCTGGCTGATGCACTCGTCTTCGTTCTTTTTTATGTAGAAAGCTTCCATTATTTCTCTCAATAGTGTGTCTTTGTGCTTGTACATAACAGCGGCTTGGTCAAAAAGGGGTTGACATGCGCTGTCTTCACAATTCCCACAGTGCGCCGCCAAATGGGAGCATGCGGCACTTCCTATCAGATTATACCTGTGCTCGCTTAATATTTTGTTGAGGCACTGCCCCGTCTGTCCTATATACACTTGTCCACGTGAGATAGGTATCTGATATACAACCACGCATGCGCAGTTGACAAACCTTCGTTCATGTTTTATCGTGCATTACTGACCGGTAGTTGCCGCTTTGTCTTTGGGCCCTCCTTTCTATACTTTCACAAACTGCACCCAACTTGTTTTACGCTGAAAAAACTATCGTTACCTGCTTCCTATTTGCTTTAGCCTGTGCGACAGGGCATGAACATATGGAATAGAAGCAGTATTCCTAGACGTTTCGTCCTATCCTTTTTCATGTCATCTTTCTCTCCTTTCTTCGACTATTTAAGTAGCTTCTGAGCTTCCATTCGCACCACTGAAGTGGGGTCACCAGCTTCCTCTAGTCTCTTGACCTGTTCGGAAACACTTTTTTCCATCGTGTGCACACAAGACTTTGTCAGAGACGCCTTGATACATGACTTAACTATGCCATTCTTCCCTATCTTGGAATGTGCCGACTGGTAGTTTAGAAGTGGCTTTTTTGTCCTGGTGTGGTACGTCCAGCACACTTGTCCCTATTGACATTAAAGGCTTAGATCCAGGAATTGTATTTGGTTGTCTTCGGGAGACTCAAAGGTGAAATTCAATCCCATGCCCTTTTCCTTGAAGATCCGGAGCACTTCTGCTATGGAGGTGCTTGGTCTGTTTCCACCTACGACAACCAGATAATCGTCCATGTATCTAAACACTTTCCTCATGGTGCCTTTCAAGGCACTGTCTATTTCTCTGTCCATTCTATCGAGAAAGATGGTTCTGAGGACAGGGGCAACAATCGACCCTATACATACTCCTGATTTTTGAATGTACATTTTTCCATCCCAGCTAATGAGTGTAGGCTTTAAATAACACCCCAAAAGCTCCAGGAATCCTTCCACAGAAATTCCACAGCGATCAATGAAGGCTCTTTCATTGTTGTCCTCACATATGCATTCCTTCACGCATCTCCTCAGGTCATCTTGTGGCATTCTGTAGTAAAAATATTCGACGCCAACGCTGAAAGCCTTGACATTTCTGCAGCCCCATCGCATATTGATTGCATCGGAGATCTTTAGTCGAAGATCAATCAGCAGTCGCTGAACGTGATGATTCTGGTAATGAGCCCTTACACTCTGTTACAAGCTGCCACTCTAGCGTAGCCAGTGTGAAATTAGCGACGGGAATGTGTCACTCGTCCCGTTAATGGGGATAGCATTCGCCGGGCGGATTCTAAGGGCTGGCGTCTCGGCCCTCCGAGGAGGAGGAGGAAATAACATTTATTTACACATCCGGCGTGTGGGAAGTCCCCGGCCTCACAGGGCGCGGATGTTCCCTATCGTAAGACTATGGCTATTAGAGTCCGATAGTCTCAGAGCCTAGACCTCGAGGATTTTGTGCTTCAACTAGGCGACAGGTACTCGGGTGCCTCCGCGCTCGTTAGACGGGTCGTCGGCTCCCTTTCTCCGTTGCTTCGCCAAAGCCTCCTCAAGCCGCTGGATGGCCCTTCGTTGCGTCTTCAGGTCTTCGGAGCGTATCCACGCTCTCACCTCTTCGGGATACGTGGCGTCCTGGCACTGCCCGTTCCCACTGTCCACAGCACTGTTACACCCTCCCCACATGATGTAACGAAGAGGCGGACGCCGCGGCCCGTGGTCTCGTCATGTGCCGGACCGCGACAGTCCGTACCTCTGAGACCAGCGGAGAAGACCGAAAAGAGGACTTCGAGCCCCTCACCGACTACGGTGGGATCCTGGCGGCTTACAGAGAAGTCCGGAGGGCCTTCCCGCCCCCGCACCGAGAACTCTCGCGTGCGGAGGCAGTAAAGTTCCGACAGTTGCAGACCGAGTGCGTGCTGACACTGGCTCTGGCCCGGCACGTGTGCCCCGACATGTTCGTGGACGCAAAGTGCAGTGTGTGCGAACGTGAACTAGCTACCCTCGGCCCTCCGAAAACGCACCACGAAAGCACGGACAATTTAGAGTTGGTCCTTTTGGTGCACCAGCGAACGCCGGTTGTGGTTCAAAGACCGAGTTAGAGCTGAGAGTCGATAACACAAACGAAAACGAAATATATTCTCAGTTAAGGCAATACAAATATCACAAACACATGCACACTCGGCTGGTACCAGTTACAACTTCACAATATAACTCAGATGGTGTTTACACAACGGGAACTAAACAAGCAGATCACACGCTACAAATGCAATCGCATGCATTACAACTATTCAAGGACAGTTAAAGTGCCGAATGTACAACCACGTATCCAGTCCACAATTCTTGGATGGTACTTGAATGCTTCTCTTCGAGGAAACACTCACGCCAGTTCTATCGTTGATCGTCGTAGTTCAACCGTCGTCGTAACTTGTCACGGCTCACATGGCGTCGTCCTCCAATTCTTCCAGATCGACGATCGACTGACCGCACACCATCATAAACATGTCTTCTTTGGCTGACGGAGCCACACTCAGCTTACTTCGCCATATCCGGGCCGACTGACTCACTCACTCCTTCACTGACTGACTGGTTGTCGTTGGACACCTCGGCCTCAATTTCAGCTCGGGCGGCATCCTTCATGGGATTCCCTTCCGCGGTTCCCGAACTGATGAGGGCTCCATCTTCGGGTCTTCTCACAAACGTTCAGGATCGTATGGCCCTCGAGCTCCGCCGATGTTTCCCACGATTAGGTCGAACAGGGGGTTATCCATGCACAGGGCCGTAACTCTCCCGCTGAAGTAAGGGGTGTCAACCTCAATCTTGGCTTCAGGAAGCATTCGAATGGAACTATGAAGCAGGCGAACCAGGTTGGTATTGCCTAGGAACTCACTGTCTCGGACCAATTCTTTTCGCACAATAACAGCGGTGCATCCACTGTCTCTTAGTACTGTGACTTCCTTTCCACCAACCTTCCCCTTAAGTGTCGGCATTCCTTTCGTTGTGTCTGTTGTCATCGCAGCACCAATGAAATGCATCTTCTTCCCGCTTTTCAGCTTGGTCAATTCATCATTGATCGCTTCTGCTTCCTCTTTTGATAGGGCATACGCACAAGCTTGGTGGGCTTTACTCGCATCATTTCGACATGCGTCTGCTTTGTGCCCAGTTTGGCCACATTTAAAGCATTTCATCACACTGGGGCATGAGAAGCTGGTCCGACAACTGTTAGCACGATGACCCACTCGGTTACACAGAAAGCATCGTGGAACACTCTCCGGTGCATGCTTCTTTTCTTCAGGTGCCGATTTCTTTGACTCCTCGTGAACCTCCTTATTTACTTTGGCCAGATTCGTGCCACCTTGCGCTTCCAAGAATTGATCGGCCAACTCAAGCATGTCGTCAAGCGATTTAGCTTTCCTCTCTTTCAGATACAGCGACAGGCTCGGGTGGCAACTGGTGAGAAATTGTTCTCTAATAAGAAGTTCTCTGAAAGTTCGATCCACCTGTCAAAATAATGGCTGAGCCGTGCCGCATACTGCGTTGCCGTCTCGCCATCAGCTGGCTTTCGCGTACAGAACCGATCTCGGAAGCTTTCCACGGTGAATCTAAATCGCTTCAGCAAAGCAGCTTTCACTTTCGTGTAATTAGCTGCATCGGTAGGTGTCAGCCTACCGTACACACTGAGCGCTTCGCCACTCAAACAAGTGCTCAAAGCCGTTGCTCATTGCTGCTCCGGCCAATTTTGGCTTCTAGCTATCGTCTCAAACCTGTGCAGGTATGCATCAAGGCCATCCTTCCTCTCATCAAACACCACAAGCAGTTTGCTTGGGTTCAGTCGGAAGCTATGATCCTCCCTTTCACTGCTCTCCACTCTAGCCTGGGCGGGAGTTTTTGTGGTCTGCTGCAAACGTTGCCGTTCGAGTTCCAATTCATGCTGCCGTTGCCTTTCTGTCTCAGCTATCTCAGCTTGCATCTGTCTCTCTTGCATCTCTCTTTCTTCCTTGAACTGTCGCTCCTTCTCCCTCTCAGCTGCTAGCCTCTCTGAAGCTCCAGTTTCAATTTTCGTTCTTTTTCTTCCTTCGCCCTCTTAGCTGCCAACCTCTCTCTCTCGACCGCCTCCTTTTCCTTTTAGCTCACCCACTTTCGTAGTTTGGCCCCAGACCAACCCATCTTTTCACCAAGGGCAACTAACTTCTCAAGATCCATGGTGCCCGTCAACAAAACCTAGCCGCGTGCACAAAATATCTGCCTAACTTCGAATACCAAAACACTCTCTGCACACAGGTTAGCGAGAACGTGATACAACACTCAAAAACCGTCACGAAACACTATCAACGTCTCAAGGCTCTTTCTCCCTACTTTGGACACACTTTGCACCAAAAAGGTCCTGTCGCGGACGCCAGAATAATTGTCACTCGTCCCGTTAATGGGGATGGCAATCGCCAGGTGGATTCTAAGGGCTGGCATCTCGGCCCTCCGAAAACGCACCACGAAAGCGCGGACAATTTAGAGTTGGGCCTTTTGGTGCGCCAGCGAACGCCAGTTGTGGTCCAAAGACCGAGTCGGAGCCGAGAGTGGATAACACAAACGAAAACAAAATATATTCTCATTTAAGGCAATACAAATATTACAAACACATGCACACTCGGCTGGTACCAGTTACAACTTCACAATATAACTCAGATGGTGTTTACGCAACGGTAACTAAACAAGCAGACCACACGCTACAAATGCAATCACATGCATTACAACTATTCTAGGACAGTTACAGTCCCGAATGTACAACGGTGTATCCAGTCCACAATTCTTGGACGGTACTTGCTTCTCTTCTAGGAAACACTCACGCCAGTTCCAGCGTTGATCGTCGTAGTTCACCCGTCGTCGTAACTTGTCACGGCTCACACGGCGTCGTCCTCCAATTCTTCCAGATTGACAATCGACTGACCGCACACCATCATAAACACGTCTTCTTTGTCTGACGGAGCCACACTCAGCTTACTTCACCATATCCGGGCCGACTGACTCACTCCTTCACTGACTGACTGGTCGTCGTTGCACGCTTTTACCTCCTCTCCCCAGGGTTCTAGAAGCGTCGGGCGCGCTCTCCGGCGTGTAGCACAGCCAAAGCTAGGAAAAAGGCGAGAGCTTTCTCGTAGGTTCGAATCGCGGCGGCGTCGCTCGGCGATGCGTCACCCCTTCCCTCTAGAAACATCCAGGCTTTGCCGGGCGCTTGATCTGAGACTGCTAGTGGGCAAGGAGGATGCGGCGTGTCGGCGCCTTTTGATGCTTGTTTTTTCGTCGTTCGCGCTTCTTGGGCGAGCGGCTCGCGCCGTTCTCTCCCACTGCCGTGTGAAAGCGGCCGCACGCGCGCTTTACAACGCTCTCGTTTGTGACAGATTGACAGCACGTTATACCCCGGTCACACTGGCAAATTTAGTGTCATTTTGAGCGAGTGCACTTACACCTCCAGAATGTCACTTTGGCGGCGCGCTGCTACACGAGAAAGGGAAGTGTACTTTGGAAATGATGGTAATGGCGATCAGTAATTCAGTAGCACAGCATATATTTGTCATTTAAGGCCACGTTTATTGGGTAATAATGTGTTACAGCTATAAGCAACCCTTAAAATGAACTTTATGTGCAAACGCGGCGGCTGCCGCCATTGCACGGCGTGTGCTGGGCATGCCCCTAGCGATCGTGTCTGTAAACTGCCTGAGAGCGAGAATAGCAGAGTAGTTTTTTTGTTGTATAGTATGTTCTAATGCATAAAAATATTTCTAATAACGAAAACGATACTTAAAAAATACTATAAACTCGGCTTTCGATAATAACATACTTACTCTCGAGCCACTGCAACTGAGGCTAGACACTCCGTCGCAGTGAAGTGAGTTTGGCGAACGCACTCGCTGGCAAGTGCGCTTTGCAGCGAGTGTCTCTAAACGTTCCCGTGTGACAGCGTGCAAATGACACTAGTGGCGAAGTGCACTCCCTCAAAGTGCCCTTAAGTTGCCCCGTGTGACAGGGGTATTAGATTGTTCCATATGCAAGTACACACAGTGAAAGGATCAGAGATGTGTTTGGAAAACAAAACAACAATCTTTAAAGTAGCAGTATTGCAGCACAAGGAATCCAAGAAGTACAACACTTACAGTAAACTAACAAACATACATATAAAATCGATCGGTCAGCTTACAAGTATCACAAAATTAACAATTGAAGAAATTAACACAGGCAGCACATATACGCTAACAGCGGACATGAATTGAGTTAACAGCTAAAGATGTGAAAGTTCGAAGGTACAATAGAATATCGATGATACGAATTTGTAGGGAGCATGCAAAATATTCGTATCATCCCGAATTTGTATGAGATGAAGGTCATGACGATGAACAAGAACTTTATTGGGGTCAACTACTTCTTGCTTAAAAAAGTCCATGATGTTCTTTTGAACTTTTCTGCCTTGCTGTCTCTCAAGAAAGCCGCCTGAAAAGAATAAAACCGTGCCTCGGTTTCCTCACTCACGCTGCCGGCGCTTATGGTGCAGCGCAGGACACAAGGGCGTGGCGGTTTTCCGACGTCGACGCCAGGAGGTCAGACACTTCACTTCACAATCACTGTCGGACTTGGTCTCCTTTGCCTCGTTGACCAAGTCTTCGATAGATCTCAGCCCACAGGTTGCGACGTTGTCGTCCGCGGTGACAAAGTCTTGAGCTGAAGCTTCAGTTCCAAGGTTCTTCCAGCCTTCAACCTGCAAATTGACGTCAGGCTTCCGGTTTTCTTCCTTCGAAGCTGCATCCTGTCCGGCGAAAAATCAACACTTGCGAAAACAGTTCGCGATCGTGTTCTGGGTCACATTGTCCCAAGGCACGGCCAGGAAATGCAACGCATCAAGCAGACTAATCCGCAAGTTTTCATCCTGCCACTCAATTTTCGGCAGGATACGCCGTAAAAGCAATCCTTTGATACTGCGCTTTACATTTTGAATTAGCCCCGCATCCAGCGGCTGTAGACGGCTCATAGTGTTTGTGGGCAGGAACCTTACGGCGACATTGTTGAAGTTGCAGTCTTTCGGATGGGCCGAACATTGGTCAACGGAAACCAAAATTTTTCTGTTTCTTGCTGCCATTTTTTTGTCTAAGTCGTGAGAAACTCGCGGAAAAAATCTGCGGTCATCCATGTTTTTGTTTCCTTTGTACAAACAAGGTGAATGTCCTGCCATATGGAAGCATCTTGGTTGTTTTGACTTGCCTATGACAGTAAGCTGAATTTTCTCGGAGCCGTCGGCATTTGCGCAAAAATGCACTGTGACAGGTTCGTTACTTTTTTTGGGCACCCTGGCAAGCCTGGCCTTTCACACACAAGCTCCTCTCTGGCTGCAAGTTGAAAAAGAGTCCCGCCTCGTCAGCGTTAAACACGTCGCATGGTGCTTAGTCTGAAATCATCGCCGGCAGCGTGCTCAGCCAGTCGTTGACCTGAGATTCGTCCACCTTCTTCGCTTCACAGCTGACAACTCTGTTCACTAGTCCGTGCCTTTCCATAAAACGGTGCAGCCATTCGCATGAAGCTTGGTAATCGTCGATACCAAGGGAAAGCGCTATGTTGTCTGTCTTATCGCGTAGCACCTTGCTGTCCACGTTGATGCCGGCTGCTGTCACTTCGTGAAACGACATCAGCAGGACTTCTTCCAGCTTTACGTGTGTAGCTGTCTTTGCCTGTGTGACATTAGCGCCGAAGTGCTGGGCATTCTTCAGGACGGCGTCTCACTGCCCAACAATGGTGCAGAGCTTGGACGGTGCTATGCCTAACTCTTTTGACAAGTCAGTGCATTTTTTCTTGGGGCTTTCATCGGCCTTCTTGAGAATTTCAATTTTCTCCTTAACTGTTTCGTTATGGGATAAAATTGACTAATTTACAGTGCTTCCAGAAAACATTTTTTTTTCTCTTGAATAACTAAACGCATTTAACATTACAATACATGAAATTGTAGCTTATTGGTGACTCTTTTTATATAAAAAATGGAAATGCTGTCATGTTTACAATTATTGAGATTTCATTTGTCAAATAAAAAAAATAAATGCATTGAAAGGTATAAACAGACAGAAATAAGCGAATGTACTCGGCTACAAAATTATTTTCGTAATTCTGAAATACAGAAAATGTTGATACTCCCCTTAGCTGTGCTTTCCATATATATACCAATTCTGTACACCACGTTGTGCATTTTTCGGGGCCTGTCAATCTAGAAGCGTTCACGGCTGTGCCATTCGGCAAAGCAGTCGCGTGAGTGTAGGAAGCAAAGAGATTAGATGCAAGTGGAGCAGAAGACGTTTGTTCTGTTCTGTGCCTTTGTTTTTTCATAGCAAATCTTGCAGTTTCTCCTTTTCCTCATTTTTTTGGTTGGTGCTGAACGGGGTCCAAGGGTGAGAAGGGAGAGGGGGGCGGGGCAGAAGGGAGTACGAGCTTGTGCGACTTCGTCATATTCGAAAATCTGCTGAATTAATTCTTCCCTAAATGCAAGCTGGTCGAAGTAAGTGCTTCGAGAAAGTTCGGGCACTGCTGAGTTCTCTTTTTGGTGCTCCTGGAATAGTATAAAACTGTTGATGCACGCAATGTCCACACAGTAAAAGAACAGTGTCTTCCACCAGCACATACATTTTCTAGGCATGTTGTACGTGGCAATTATTTGGTTGGATTTGTCAACACCTAACATTCCATCATTGTATTTATGGACAAGGAGTGGTTTTTTTGACTCTCAGAGCCAACTGGGCCCCACTTTTCTGTCTTCGTTTGGCGGGAACATGGTGATTTGCAGTGTGCATAGTGCTCGTGAGGTTTACAGCACGCCAGTCTTTCCGCTGCATGTACAGGATTGTTACCATCGCGGATCCATCAAACATCTCCATGCTGTGCCTTCTTTTCCCATGTCTTTTCCAATGTCTGGTGCTTTGAAAGTTATTATGCGTGTCTTATGCGCATCTCCGGCACGTAGAAGATGTATGCTTCTCGAGTTATAATTATCCTTTGAAAGACTGGCACAGAGACTTACTGTCATTGCATGACTTGGATACCGGTTGCAACGCTAGGCTAGAGGCACACGGTCCAAAAGAAGAACCAGGGAGACGACACACGCTGCGGTTCGACCGGTATCACAAACACACAGAACCGTAACCGTTACTCCACAAATAAAGCCAAGTGTAAGCAATGTTGGGTGTTGGTTGTAGCTAAGGCACGCGGTCATGCCTGTTGCGCGGACATCTCCCTGGTTATTTTGTTTGTGTAGCGCGACGGCATCCAAATTATATTCCACCATTTCCAACTGAGTTTCATACCTTAGTGCTGCAATAATGCATTCATTACATACTTTCCTTGTATTTCAGTGACATACAGCACATTGTCAAGATTACCCACCCAAATGATATGTCGTTGCTCGAAATAAGAAACTATAGTGCAGCAGAATTTAAGACGCGCACACCATTTCTCACAACAAGAAATAAGTGACATGCATCAGTTACTAAGATCATGACAAAGAAAACAAACAGCAGTACATCACCTGCGAAGCTTGGCTACTTCACGGTCAATGCACACATGTCGTTCGTATGTCATCCGTTGTGTGCGTTTGACATTCCGCGCGGCTATCACGACCGCACTCGTCATTGACGCCTCAAATGACATCGTGACACCTTCGCGAGTTTGTTCATCGATGTGTACGAATCTCTGGAACGTCAAAGACACATTGCCAAACATGATTCTTCCCTAAATGCAAGCTGGTCGAAGTAAGTGCTTCGAGAAAGTTCGGGCACTGCTTAGTTCTCTTTTTGGTGCTCCTGGAATGGTATAAAACTGTTCATGCACGCAATGTCCACACAGTGAAAGAACAGTGTCTTCCACCAGCGCACGCATTTTCTAAGCAGTCCGAAAAATGAAAGTGGCGCGTCCGTACATCACACATGGACACGGAGGAAGGGCGTGAGGGTGTGTGCACATGGACAAAAAATAAACAGAACCGCGCGCTTTCTGCGCCGTCTCGTGGTCTGGTGGCAGGCCGTTGACGACACCGTGAAGTTTCGGTTTCGAATTCGATTTTGACGCGCATTCGTTTTTGAAAGTGCGATAAGCATCGAACGTATACAGCAGGTGAATGGCTGTGTATGTTCTGAGACTGCACATTGCGAGCAATGAATTCTATGTTATATCAGTAGTTCATTGTAAATGGACTCGCCTTCAAAAACGTGCATTTAGCAGCCAAGCCGCTTTTTTTTCTGCGCATTTTTATTGAAAAGTGCTAACAACCTCTCTGGTGTCACGTGAAGCCTTTTCGCTTTGTGAAGCGACGCCCGCTGCATGCACAAGTGATTTAAACCATTTTTGCAGTGAACTGACACCGTTTTACTGAACCGCGGTACTGCCACGTGGAGCCGATCATCCCTGACTAGTTGCATGCAGCGCGTCGCCTACACGGCTCACGCCATCACTGCCGGGCTGCTTGCTGTATTACGTGCATTTGTGCGTTCTTCGTGTCCGCTTCCCTTCAGACCGTGCACGGTTGCGGCGAGTAGCCTGTTTGTTCAATGTGGCGAAGACAAGCATTTTGCAAGTAGCGCGCACTCTACGTTTCTGCGATGCTCTGACAGTCCTGCACGACGAGGCGCGGCGCGCTTGTGTTGTCGCCATAGTTTTCGCCTAATAAAACACGAAGTATACGATCGCTGTAAGTGAATCGACGTTTCTCAGTGCCCTTGCCTCGCGGTGCCCATGCCGCTCAACACCAGCGAGCTACTTTCGGTTCCACGAAGCGACGCGCACTTTATCTCACACGGTGCGGCGGCAGCAAACTTGCGAACGGCAGCATCACGCTTGTACTGCTCGTACCGCCGTCAATCCGAACAGTTTCGTTGTTCCCGACACCGTCCACACCGTCGTCGCTGCCTTCATGGTCTTGAGCGGTTGAAAGGATGTCTTCTGTCGTCAGCTCTGCTGATGTCCTAGCTGCTTCATCAGACGACACATAGTCATCAAATGAGACCGAATCCATGGCCAAAAGATCGGTCACCTCGGTCCACAGCTCCCCAGGATTGCCCTCCTCATCGTTTCATGGCTGCTCGCCCGTTTGCAGAAGCCCTGCTTTCCTCCAACAGTTCTGAATAGTTGTCGAAGTGACGCTCCACCATGCACCGGTGAGCATTTCCGCCGCCTCTCTTACGTTGATGGTGGTCGACTGCTTCAGTCAGAGGTTTATCAGCACACACTGAATAAGGCGCTTGCGGAAGTGCGCTTTCACACTTGTGATGATTCCTTGATTGAGGAGTTGAAGCACAGATGTGCAATTGGGCGACAGGTACTCAAGGCGCACATTTGTTAGCCGTACGTTGACAATGTGCGCCGAGCAGTTATCAACAATCATTAAAATGTTGCGGCCCTCCTTTCTCATTTTCTTGTCAACAGTCAGAAGCCACTCCGTAAATAGCTCCAGAGTCATCCAAGCTCGTTTGTTGGCCCTGTAGTCGCACGGAAGGGACACTGCATTCTTCATGCAGCGCGCCTGTGCAAACCTCCCAATGACTAGAGGCTTAAGCTTCTCTGTGCCGGTTGCGTTACAACAATTGAACGCGAACCTGTGATTTTTTGCCGTCTTTGCATTCTTCGCCCTTGAAGTGCATTGTTTTGTCCGGCAGAAGTTGGTAGAAGCTCGTCGGCGTTGAATATATCGTCCGCACGGTACGCATTTCCCTAAATATCTCTTCCCACCACTTGGATGCTGCTGCTTCATCTACTGCCTTCTCCTCACCGGACACAGTCTGCCAGGTGATAGCATTTCGCCGACGAAAACGGTGGAGCCAGCCAGAAGATGTTTCAAAGTCTGCAATATCCAGAATTGCAGCAAACTGTCACGCCTTCTCCTGGATCATGAGGCCTGACACGGGCACAATCTGCGCTCTTACGTCTTTGAGCCACGTCAGCACTGCCGAGTCTATCTTCTGCTGATAGTCACCAAGCCGCAGGCGCTTCCTCGAGGGGGCAAGTTGCAATTGCACCCAGCACTTCAATATATTCTCCTTGTCCTTCAGTATAGCGGCAATTGTCGAATGCGCCACTCCATGCTCTTTGGCCACAACAGCCTGTTTTTTGCCTTCTTCTAATTGCCAAAGAATATAGACTTTTTCGCTTAGCGAAAGCTGTTTCCGCTCTTTTGCTGCACGGAGAGGTGAACTCATTGTACTAGCACCGCAGCACGAACGCGGACGCGGTATTATAAACAACGCCGAAAAAAGATGGACAGGTCTGACAAGGCAGAGAGCGCTTGCAGAAGTGAGCTACGAAAGAAAAAAACCCAATGCATCGCCGGCACCGCGGCTGTCATAGCCTTTCCCACAGAAAAGGAAATTGCCTGTTGGTGCCTCACCGATGCAGCTAGAGGCCTGTGAGTGGGCTCACCTCCCTTGCCAGATCCCATCGTACACAATCAAGCAAAATCCATCCCGACAGTTTCATGTCTGTTAAAGCCCAGGGGAAGAAGAATAAGAGCCGGCATAAAGCAAGCATGTAAGTCTTACATTTTCTGGTGGTTGCAACAATAAATAAGCGATGTCCATGAAGAAAAGGAAAAGCTATCAAAAAGTTCCTCGCGTTTCGTTTTCTGCTCCCACACTATGTCGGGTTTTCCGCGCCTGTGTTTCTTGTGTCCTCCCGCTCTGCCTCGCTGACCTTGCCCTCGCCCCACGCCCTTGCCTCTGTGCGCGCAAAACCTGGTCAACAAAAACAAAATAAAAAGGAAGTCGTCCTTTCATCTCTTACATTTTTTAGCACACGTTCACTGGTAGCTGCTATTACAGCATCAGGGTAACCTACCTACCACAATTTCTCGGGCTGTTCGTGAACGATTTGGTTCATCAGGCGCGGGCAAGACTGAAATGGCAGACGATACATGAATTCGAAATGCTGTTTTTTACAAGTCTAGAGTGGCCAGACTGATATCTCAGCAAATCTTGCGATCTTGGTTTATACTGCCAGCGTATCTCGTCAGGGTAAAAAACTAAATGAAGGTCGAGATACGGCGACGTATTGTTCTCGGGGGTCTCGTATGTTAACGCGAGTGCCTTCCCTTGTTCCCTGAACACCTGTAATACAGGGTCCATTATAAAAGCAATGTGTATTTTCTGGAAAAAAAATGATTTATTGATCGGACCTGTACAAATGGTTAAAATTCTTCAAAATACTCTCCCCCTGCATCAATACACTTACGGAGACGTGTCTGCCACACCTGGAAGGCACCCTGAAAGTCCTCGATGGGAATGTCTCTCAGGAACGTTATAACATGCTTTTGAATGTTTTCTATGGCCTCCCATTGTTTTTCTTTCAGCTCCTCTCTTCAGTCGGGGAAACAAAAAAGTCACACGGAGCCAAGTCGGGACTGTAAGTAGGATGAAGGACCACCGGGGTGTTGCTACAGGCCAGGAAGTTGGGAACAATGAAGGACATATGGCTGGGTGCATTGTCATGGTGGAGCTTGACCGTATCTTTGATGCTTGATGCAAAACTTCATATCTTATCGCTGTTCAAGCGAGCGCTCCATCACGTCGTGTTACAAAGTCGAAAAAGAACGTTTCACACGGAGGGACATCTTTCCGCTCACACTGCTCGAAGTAAACTGGTGACCGGCTGCGTTGGAAGGGCTGACCCCCACCACATTGCCCGACCGGTTTTACTGTGCTGCCACGGATATTTGCGCCACAATAAAATCATGCACATTATTTTCTTAATGGACCCTGTACGTCAACCATTTTTCTGCTGAAATCTCGCCTGTCAATGAAGAACGAGTAGTCGTCAACATAATGAATGACCTTGTGCGCTAGACCAAGAAGGTTACTAGTGCGCTAGACCAAGAAGCCCGCAGGGCTTTATTTATTGTTGCAACCACCAGAAAATGTAAGAATTACATGCTTGCTTTATGCCGGCTCTTATTATTCTTCCCCTGGGCTTTAACAGACATGAAACTGTCGGGATGGATTTTGCTTGATTGTGTACGATGGGATCTGGCAAGGGAGGTGAGCCCACTCACAGGCCTCTAGCTGCATCGGTGAGGCACCAACAGGCAATTTGCCTCGTCACCAGTATTCCGGCAACGCAGTCTTTTCGATCAGTTGTTCTGCCAGGTCGACTTTCCAGTCCGTATAGCTCGCTCGCTTTCCTGTAATCTTCGCTGATAGAATGTAGCTGTTATAAACAGCGATGTCCATGAAGTAAAAAAAATATCTTCTTGTATCCCTTTGTGTACCTTCTCATTATAGGAAAGACAACGAGCTGTTGATCTTCCCGAGTCCCATCCCATGGTTGTAGTTCTGCACAACCTGGGGCTTCGAAACAGGCAACTCATTCTGTGTCACATTGACTGTGTTGGGACATGTAGAAAGCATATTGATAGGCTTTTTGTCTTGCCATGTGTGGGGTATAGAAAGAGCCGCTCTCGGAACAATCAGACGCAGTCACGCCGTCGAGCAATCGAACACGTGGACATTTATTAACTGCTTTTACAACGGCGAGCTCGGCAGCTGAATCTAATAAATAAGTGTAACATGACAAATAATCTAATACAATTCCAATACAACACACAGAGAACATTACACACAAAACAACATAACACATGCAATGTACCACGAATGTGGTGTCGCCGACATACGACTCACCACAAGGAGTCTGTGGAAACGAGCTGTGGTATCGCACCCATGGACCTCCACGAGAGAGCAGTCTGTCGCCGATCACGCCAAACCCCAAAAGAGACTCGCTGCTGTGTCCTGCACACCGGCCTAACCTCGCTCCTGCCAGGCGGTGCTGCTGGTGCCACTACGCTAACATTACACTGTGCGAGCACAGCGCCATCTCTCTCACGGCGGTGTTTAAGCTAAGTACGACTAATCCGACGCATGCGTGTGCGCCATGAGGCGAAAACGTTTTTATTTACAGGGGTGATAGCACCCTCAAACATGTTAGGCTTTCACCGTACAGTTCACCCTGCATACCTTCAGGCGCCCCGGAGGCAGAGCCGCCTGCGTCCCCTAAATGGGAAACAGCCTTTCGTAGGAAGAAAGATAACATTGTCGCACAACAGAGCCGGTGAGCAACTTAAGGACACCGCCACAAACCCTGATCTTGGGCAGACCCGCGACATTGGAATGAGCCAAAAGTTAGAAGAAAATAGCTACATCAACGTTTACGCGACAATATCATCATCAAGGCGCTCGAAGAATGAGAGTAAGAAGAGTAGAGTAGAGGATACGAGGCTCTACTCTACTCTATGGCGCGAGCGTGCGCTCAGATAGCAATGCTTTGCCCACGTTACGCCAAGCTTCGACGACAGCATACGATCACAGCCTACGACAGCCCAGCCCCCTAAAGTGCTGCGCACTTAAAATTATGATTTATGGCGTAGTGGATACCTTGCATGTGTACTTGTATTAGATGCCCCAAGAGAGGAGCATGCTCTAGAAAGGCCCCTCTTCGAGCTTTCGCTGTGATTGTGCTGCGTGTTGCGCATAGGCCTGGGGTTTTCTATTTATATTAGTATTTTTGCTCCAAAGCACCAAATATTACCTGTTGGCTTACAAATCGCAATGGTGATCTGTAACATTTCCTCATAATTTTAGCCTTTCTGCCCACCCTTCCCCATGAGACCCATTGCTCCTTCAGGGGCTTATGGTCCTTGTGCAATGGCAGTATCTTCACTGCAACTCCATTTGCTGGTGATGCCAATGCTGTTCTTTTTCGCTTTCACTCCCGAACAGCCTTGTCGGTGAGCACACAATCTTTCACATGCTTTAGGCATATGAACCTACAAAACATATGACACAACTTAACTGGAGCAAAGAATTCCGTGGAGGAAATCAGGCACAGCCTGATGATTAAGGCAGAATGAAGGTGAAAAACTCAGATTTGCTTGCAAGAAGTGCACCTCTTTTTCTGGAAAAGAATTTTCAACCAAGACTCTCAAAAGCCCTTGCAGGCTACGGCGACCGCTGTTTCCAGCTAAGTATGCTTTTAGCTCCTTGTTTTTTTTCGTTCTGTTCAGTTCATGCCGAAAGGCAGGTCTAACCTGTACGTCTTCACCCACATTTCTTTTACTGAGAGCCACTCAATGCTTACATAGGCTTGCAACTTCTCGTTTCCTTTCCATTGTGGCGACTGCTTCAAGGTTTCAATTGCTTTTGTCAAGTCATCCACATTCTTGCTGGCTGCTACTTGCCTCGGCATTTTCTTAACAGTGTCAACATCTTCTACTTCATTTTATTTTTTCGAAAGCCACCTGTGCCAAGTCTTCTACGTGAAAGTTGCACAGGACTGGCCGACTGTTCGGGAAGGCAGCAGAAGGTGCGCTGATCTCCACCTGGCTACAGTCCACCATCTAAAACTTATAATTCACAGCTGGGCAAAATATCTAGACAAACCTCCACCGGCACTCAATGGTACAAAAGTTGAAGGAAAACAATGCCAAAAAGGTGACTGAACAAAACATCACATCCTTGAGGAAGATGCGCCATGGCCTCAATTGTCGCAAGAAGGTGCACCTGAAATTTTCTGACAAAACCAAACGCTCCTTCTGATAGCACGCTTAAATTGCTGAACAGCTTGTTTGGTACGTGGTGTCTGTTTAGCATTGTGAAGTACCGATGTTGTTCTGCATTTTTTTAGCATCTGGGAACAGCTGCAGTTTTTTTTTGCTGTCCCAGCTAGGAACAATTTTATTAAGTAGCCTGTGACGTAGCAAGCAGCTGAGTCATCTCAGGTGTGGGAGTGCACGTCTTGAGCAAGTTAAAAAAATATTACTTAAAGATGAAAAGTCATCAAGCTCTCCACTTTCTACACTGTCAGGAAGAGGTGCATTTTTCAGGGAAGTAGCCACAATGCCTGAAGGGATTGGGACCTGTCATCTTCAAATTTTCCACAGTTTTTCGACAGTTTGTACAGTTGTTGAATACAGATATGCTTGCGTTCCAAAATAAACTGAGTGACAGTAGGTCTTGTGTTGCAACCATGCTTCTGCCTGACAACGCCAAATTTGTTCTCGAGGGGATCCTGCTGAAGCTGTCATGTTGGCAAGTACAAAAAGCCACAGCTGGTGGCGACACTTTCCCACGGCTCTAGAATGGCCCGAATGGTTATCTGCCACCCAACAATCGTTTGTGACAGTTGTCTATCGTCGAACTTCCACGATTGGATCCATGGGATCTGATCATTAAGAAACTGAACTGGTTCTGCATCACCTTTTTGAAGCGCATGCCAACACTTCTGCACAGCCGTTTTAGGGCTTGAGCTGTTGAGAGTGTCGACGAGCTTGTCCGTTCGATCACAGAAAGTTGTTCTTGCAATCTCATCATGAGGAAGCTCATTAGCATAGACAAGTGCCATAATTGCCAAGCGAAAGAAATGAGTTCTATGTGTATTCAACACAGTGCAATGAGGCATAGCCGTCAATACGACACATGTCACGACGAAAAGACTCTTGATGTTCAAATGGAAAACTTCATAAGAGCATACACAAAACTAAAAAGAGACTTTCTGTACCTTTCATTAAAATTCTGTGTCACCTCTGTGAGGTGTGCTACACAGCTTCGCTGGTCATGCACATTTAAGGAGTGGAATGACTCGTGATTTCTTTTTTTTTTTTTTGTGGGGCAATTTTTTTTTTCTCTTGCTTGTGTGTACTGCACTTCACTACATTCGCATCATTTTTGCATGGTGCGCCATGCATTTCAATGCACGCACCCAGCGTGTGCCAGAACATAAAAAAATGAATCCCACTCGCAACACGCTTGGCCTCGTTTTGGTGTTCTATTTCCGGAAGCCAAGATTTTCTTAGAATGGGGCATGTTACACTCTGGAAGTGAACAGAAGGGAAAGATGCGCAGCATGTTTATGACCACTAAACAATACAAAGGTTCACTGTAAAGTTTAGAAATTAAAGAACAGAACACGATGAAATGCATAGCCCTTTCTAGCCGGACAAAAATATAAACGACGTATCGGTAATTTTATCGAATATTATTACTAATTGCTGCATACTAACAACGTTTTGAAAATTAAGAAGACAACAATCGGCACATTTGACATAGAACGCATACGCGCGCATATGTGTGGTCAGGGCTTTTATTCATGTGAACCATGCAGCAAGGAGTGCACATAAAACTGCTTGACTTACAGCAGATAGTACGTTGTTAGCGCTGTGTGTGGAACACTTTAAAACAGTTGTTGTCACTTGAAAGGCACAAGTAGACATTGCATTTCTCACAACGTGTTCGAGTGCGAGAAGTGCAGCCTGGAAGCCTGCAGCAGCGTGCAGACGACAAGCTGTCCACTGATGGCCAGTGGTCGTATGAGTCCAAACGTTTGTCCACGGCAGGCGTCTTCATAGCTCCAGGGGATCTCTCAGTAGAATGATTTGGTTGCACGTTTTCCTTGTTGCTTTTGAGTCTCTTGCGTTTGGGTGACCCACAAAGTGCCTCAGCGACAGCAAGACTGAAGTTGAAGATGCTCATTGTGTTGTGTCTGAGCACCGCATCTTTTTGACAGGCGTCTCTGTATTCTAACCAGCAGTTGGCAATTGCAATATCCACCATGTGCAAACTGATCTTCAAGGTCTACTTTTAAGTTTTCACTGCCACTCTGTAATATTCAACTAGTTAATCACAGGTATCTGCCAGCTCGTCGTCATCGTCACTACTGAATTCTATGTCAGAGGAATCCAGGAGCTTCAAAATTTCTTCCATATCATTTTCGTCCTCTGGATTTTGAAAATTCCTGCAGGTGAAAACAGTGCAACATTTATGCATCACCACAACAAAAAGCTCATTGCCGAAGTTGACTGACAGCTATGGCGTTGAAATATTGCACCAAAAACCTGACCAAACGATTTTGATACTCACTGTGATTCATGAAAAGTAATAAACAAATAAAATTTGACAAGTATACACCTATGCGAGGCTAAATGTAGTTCCTCATGGTTTCAGATACAGCTGTTCTTTCATGCAATCACGGAATCAATCATTTGTCCACTAATGGTAGTCATATTTCACGAAACGCCACATCGTGTCGCTAACTTGACGCATAAGTAAACACCATAAAACACCTTACAGGGGAGCCACCAATACGACTCGCAAAAAATTTTTCGGAATCAAAAGATATACCGCGCTGTCACAACAGCGCACGAGTCCGCCAACTTGCACTGTACAGCGATGCATTTCACGACAACAAACGCCCAGCCCGCACAAACGTGCTTGTGGCTTTTTCGCGCGTGACCGCAAAACGCCCGCGATGAGAACGAGAAAATATTTTAGTGCTACATGTTTCCCGACATCTTAAAATTGCTATTCCATGGAAGTTTTTCGGAAAAAATACGAATAGTATCAGGAACAAATGCTGACTTACGTTTCGGAGGCAGCCGGCGTGGACGTACATGCTGAGACGCCATATTCCTTTGAGAAATTCCTCACCCTCTGGTGGTCAAATTCATGAACCATTGAAAATGAGATATTCTCCAGGACATTGACGTTGCTGACAGAGGTCTCTGAAACCGAAACTGGAAGTAGGTACCGTTCAGTGACTGCTTTTGCTTACCCACACGTTTGTGCGGGCTGGGCCGTAAAGGGATAGGCCATTTCATGTATACACATATGAGAACACAATTTTTATTTAGTGTACTAATATTGACCAAAGTGCAGGAGAGCTTCTGATGTATGCACTCAGATATTGCACAAAATTGGACTTGTATGACAGTCATGGAAACTAAAGAAAGCAAAAATTCAGTGCATGGCAAAAACAGTGAAGATGCGCAAAATACTAAAAATATAAGATACTAATGTAAAGCTAGTTTATTGACCGCTGTAATAATACGAAACAAAGGAGTTAGTTACACACCGCGCGGTCACAGCGTCGCTCCTCGTTCGGCGGCTTAAACCCACCTGCGGCTAATCCACGAGACGTGCATGCGCCATGAGATGCAAACGACTTTACAGGGGTTGATAGCACCCCCACAAGACTTGGCAGTGCCATCCATTTTCACCAGAGCTATCATGACTGTCAGTGACACTGACACTGATTTGCTCCGTGCCTCAGTGGCAAACTTTACCTTTGTACTGTTAAAAGGCCTCTTGTAAATATGGTAGTCTGTGAGTTTCCTTGCGAGTTTCATTTTCATTGAGTCAGAGCTCTTGTATAACGGTGGTTCCTGGCAATCGAGCCATGTAAGGCCGATTTTTCACTTTGCAAAAATTGTTCAACAGTGTGTTCGTTGCTGCACTCACTATTAAGTGCATCACAGTTTCTGATCAGTGTCCATTGGAGCATGTCTCAATTTCTAGGGCATCTCTGAGCAAAGACACTGCCGTTTATCGAACAACACTCCGTTGATTCGAGTAAGAAAGGAATTCTTTCGCAAAGCGTCTACTTGTAAGCTTTTCAACAGCAAGTTTTGAAATTAGTACCATGTGAACGGTAGAAGGCTGAGGAAATTTCAAGCCACCTCGCAAAATGTTTCTGGTCATTTGCAATCATTTGAGGCTTGCGATGAGCAGGAGTTATTGCTAAGTAAGTGGGGCAGTTGGGGAAAACTGTGGGCACAGCATCTTCCTTCTGGCGAACTCTATCACTTTTAACTTCGAGCCTTCTTCCTGTAGTCTCATTGCAGTGGGTCAACGTTGTGACAAAGTCACTTGTATGGAAGCGAAGCTCGCATGCCTATTTTGAACTAAAAATAATAAATGAAATGTCAATGTAAAAGTGACATCCGGAAAATTACAAGGAATTGACACTGCAGCTTTACAACAACAGTGAAATAAAAATATTAACCCAACAACTTCTCTGTAGATTGTGCGACGTTAATTGACATTTCTATGCAATCTTACATAACAGTTCTTCACCAACTTGTTCCCGTGTACTAAATCTAAAATACTATCTGTAGAAAATTGCGCGCGGCATGGACTGAAAGACGAAGAGGAGTAGTGGGACTGAGGCTGGAGGAGTTTCGGACTGTTCTTACGTACGCCACGTTGGGACGGTATCACGCAGCGCGCTAATAAAGGCTGCAAAGGAGGTTTCTCACACTATCATCTAAGCACGAAGCACATGTAATTAACTGCATCAGGCAAAGCCATGAACATATGCATTGGCTGTTTGTACTTGTTACTTCTTTTTGCGTACCTTACCTACCTTTGAATGTGTGCTTGGTGTGAAATCCTTCCTTGGAATTGCTCGCAGCCACTTATCCTTGTGGTCGCTGTCCCTCGGAAATGAAAGCATGATCCTTTGGTCCACAGTCATAATTTCCTTTACAACTGGGAACGCAACAACGACCCAAGTCATTGGAAGCACACAACTGCTTGTGGCTCAAGGAATGTTTCACACAAGGGAAGTTCCACAGCGGTTCACTTCACGATACACTATTACATCACTAGCACAAATGCACAATCATGTAGTATCATTCACCAACAATTCCACAACTTGAGGTTCAGAAGGAACTTGGGGTGTCCTGAGCATGAGTCAACAAGGTCTGGATTGCCGACAGGTAGGGCGCCGAAGCAGGCTCCCATGTCGGACAGTCGAGAGATAGTGAACACACCTGGGTGAAGGTACACCCTGTTCTCAAATTCATCAGTTGGGGCAATTGCGATGAGATTTTTGCCCTGTCTCATGGCTGTCTGCTCCAGGTCCTTCAGCACCTTCTTGCGTCCTCGACTCTTCTGCCCCAGCCTGAAAAGGTACATTGAAAGTGCTGGAAAGGTCTTCTTTGTGACACCTGCCCTCCAGAGCCAGTAGTAGCTGGAGAAGACATTGTCCATTTGCGCACATTGTGCAAAGTACCCTGCTGTGTCATTCTGAAGGTCGATGGCCTGGGCTCCACAGTCCTTGATGAACTCTACCTCAGCATTCATGGTCACTTTGTTCATGCCAGCATCATCACCAGAGTTGACCCACTCTGAGATCCTGGTGGTGACAGCATTGAGTTTTGCCCTGAATGCTTCCTCTGTCAGGTTCTGTTCTTGAATGGCCTTGCACATACCAGTAGTCAAGAGTGGCATACCCTTCTTGTTCGCTTTGCGGATGCTGCCCCAAGGGGTTGTGAAGTCAATGCCATGCACCATGTTGAGAAAGTCTCAAACCTAGACAATGTGCTCGTGGTTCACCCTGTTTTCACCGTACTGGTTTTTGAGCAGGGCATTCCTTTTGCTCAACATGTCAAGAAGCATTTCATGGACAGTTATGACTATAGAAGGGACGACTTCGTAGTTTTCAACGATTTGGCCATTGAGGATGTACATGTAGTCGCTTATCCCATAGCCGATAGCTGTTCTGAACTCAAGTGAACAATTCTGGTAGTCCTTGAGGAGGTCCACAAGTGAGGGTCCAGTCTTTAGCTGGTCGTAAGCTTTGTGCCAGGCCATTTCAGGTCCATGTTCCCTCATCCAAGTCATCCCCCTGATGAATGTGCCTACACAGCTTCACCGGTGCAATCAGCTTGCAGATTTTTATCACTGCTTCAAAATAGATTGCATCCCTCAGTGCCTGTTCTTTTGCAGCTGCCATTCGTTTCATGTGTGCGTTGTCTTGCTTTTCGCGCTGCTTACTTCCATGGATCCATACCAGCTGGCCTAGCTATCTACACTTCTGCATTCAAGACCTGTTGTAGGACATAGCGATGTTACCAGGATTGTCCATGTCGACCTTGCTGTACAATTTCCATACCGATTCTGCGCTCTCTTTTTCTTGTTCCTTCACTGCGTGAGCTGCGGTGGGCGTCAACTTCATTTTCTGGTAGGCCTGGCACATTTTTGTTTGTAATCTGCAGTGTGAATTATTGGTAATGGTGAAAATATCGTTCAGCGCCGTTTGTCTGTTGCCAGTGGCTTGCATCGTGCACACAGCCGAAATGTTTATTGTCGTATCGCGCGACGCGGCCTTGCGGGACGCCGACGCCGCACGAAGAACAAAGGGCCGGGCGCCCGGAGCGCCGGCCGGGAAGGAGGAAGGAGCAGCAGCCGAGACCCAAGCGGAACTGTTTATTCACACAATGCGCCGAAATATATAAATCTGTACAGCGCCCTCTAAGGGCGGCATTGCTGTATGCGAAAGCGAAACCGAACCCGACGCCACACCATCCCCCCCTTGTTTGAGGAAAGGCATGCGGGGTCGTACATTCTTATACAACTCTGAATAATATACCTTTACATCCTTGTACATTCTGAATGAGCAGACCATGACATCCTTATACAACTTTGAATGAACAGACCATACATCCTTATACACTCTGAAGGAGCAGACCATGACATCCTTATACAACGCTATGTGAAAAAATACCACCAATCATCCCCCCCGGATGATGAAGAGAATGTGAGATCATCCTTATACATTAGAACTTTATACAAACACAGCACGCATAGGTCACCCAAATGACCCTTAGAAAATATGAAAAAGAAATGCACACAGTACTTTGCACTCTTGACACTGTATATAAAACATTGAATAATGAGGAAGAGAAAAAAAAAATTCACGAGACAAAGTCTGTGAACCTAGAAGGTTTTTTCTTCGTCCGTTTAGAACGACGAGGCACACGTTGTGCCGAAGCACTCTCTTGCAAAGCAGAAGGTGTTGCATGTACTTGAGCCTTCCGGCTCGCTGAAGCGCTTCTCAGGAACATCTGAGAGCGGGGAAGAATAATGAGAGTACGAAGACTCGCTTAAGCGCCCTTCAGCGTTGGCTGGGGACGGAGAACTATGGCGCAACTCATGGGAGCCCGACGGCTCTGCAACATGTCCATTAGTGTTGAAAGTATTATCTGCATGGGGACTGGGCACGGCAGTCGAGTATTCATAAAGTGCCTGTAAAGAGTCCTGCGACTCTGAAACGTGCTCGGGGCACGGAGGAACATCATGGGGGCAGGACACCACAGCTGAATGTTGGAAAGGTGTCTGTAAGGAGCCCGATGGCTCTACTATGCATTCATTAGAAGTATTGTGGCTGGGCACCACAGCTGGACTTTGAACCGGTGCCGCTAAGGATCTCTGTGGCTCAACTGAAGGCATATTAGAAGAAAAAGAAGCATTGTGGCTGGGCACCACAGCCGGGCATTGAACCGGTGCCTGAAGGGCACCCTCTAAGGGCGGCATTTCTGTATGCGAAACCGAACCCGACACCACATTTATCACAAATGGATTCACTTTTTTGTCGCTGTTCATGCACGGTGAGCTGCACACCGTCGCTTTATCACTGCAGTTAGAGCAACTAAGCAACAGCTTCATGGCAAAGCCATATTCTCGGTCGTCTTGGCAGATTTTGGTGTCTCTGCCACATACCCTGCACTTAAGATATTCTAGAAGCATGTTCACCAATTCCAAACATGCCACGTTGAAACTGTCTTGTGAAGCGGGCAGGCACCGGACTTGCTCACAGCCAGCAAGTCTACCATTCGTTGCTTTGTGGCAGTCGACCCAAGCTGTTAAACTTTAAAATTGGCTCTCCTTTTATGGTCATTTATACTTGGAGGTGCCTGGATAACGGTACTTCGACAAACGCGGCCAACATAGGGGGGCACTTGTTGACAGGCACGTTAGGCCTAATCCTGTAGTGCATGCTCGGCTGGCATTGTGGCTCCATCGTCTGATGCCTGCGGTAGCTCATCTTCGATTTGTAGTTCATCCTCGATGACCCTCAATTTTTCTGCAACTCGTCAGATGTCAGATACGTGTGACTTCTTCACAGTACCCCTCCCCCCCTATTGAGAACACGAACGAAATGAAACGCCAGAGCGGCTACATGTCGAGACGATCTGGCGCACCTGTCCATCTTCCACTGTGTGTGTGATAACTGTCCGTCACTTGGGGAATTCTCATGTCCGTCGTTCTCGTTGGTGTGGGATGTGGCGCTGTCCTGCAGGTTTCAGGTGGAAGGGTGGAGGTGCCTGTCGTGGACTGGTTGGTACCATGTGTGCCGGCTTAACTCGAT
Source organism: Rhipicephalus sanguineus (assembly GCF_013339695.2). Taxonomy (NCBI): domain Eukaryota; kingdom Metazoa; phylum Arthropoda; class Arachnida; order Ixodida; family Ixodidae; genus Rhipicephalus; species Rhipicephalus sanguineus. Next base: position 94,975,527 of record NC_051179.1, read on the forward strand.
CCACTGACACAACTTCTTGGCGGCCGCACCTTTCGATGATAATTGTCTTCCTCCCGTGGCAGAGAACTTTGAAAGGTCTGTCGTACAGTGCTTGTAGTGGTCTTCATACTACATTGTTACGCAAAAAGACATGGCTACACGACTCGAGTTTGCTGCTCACATATATTCTTCTGTGGGCTGTCATGGAAGTGTAGGTCATAGTTTCATCATGATGACACGTAGGCAAGATGCATAGTCACCAGGAGGAATGTGGGCTTGTTATTGGTCAGGCGCAAAGAACTCGCCAGGCAGACGTAGGGTTGTGCCGTAGACAAGTTCTGCAGCACTGCAGCCGACATCCGCCTTGGACGCAGTGCGTATGCCACAGAGTACAATGGGCAGTGCTTCGACCCAGGAGTGTTCTTCGCTTGCCATGAGTGCGGCTTTCAACTGCCGGTGAAGTCGCTCAACCATTGTGTTTCTCATCGGATGGTAGGCCGTCATTCCAATGCGCGAAGTACCAATGAGCGTTGTCAGACTGGTGAATAATGCGCATCACATAAGTTGTAATGGATGATGACATGCCAAAGCGACAGAGCCAGCCGATTACCGCTCGGGCCTGTTCCAACACTGGAGCTACGCTGTGTGTCGACAGCCCCCACGGGCAACTCGTTCAAGGTCACGGTAATACTGTTATTTTCGTTTTGTACTTCCTCCTCTCGTGAGGCATCCTCCGTGATTGGCAAAGGCCCCGAAGGCTCAGGCAGTTCGTCCGGGTCAGCCGACCCCAGAATGCAGGATGGGCGAATGCGTGTAGCACGATGTGCCACCTTTGGTGTGGTGAGAAATGATGATACATCGTCACTCTGCCTTTCCTCTTCAGTCTGCACCCCCTCCGGTGCCACATTCCCACGTCCATTGTTTTGGCCGGCAGGTGAGGGCGTGGGATGGGGAGTGGGCTGACGAAAGCACGGGCAAGTTTCAGCCGTGATGTCTGGAATGGGAATAGCCTCTGCCCAACGCGTGAAACAATCAACACAATTTAACAAGTACATTTGGCCCTGACAGCAAGTCCGGGTCACCAATTGTTGGTACACGTGAGCGACGCAGAGATGAGGCATGTTGCTAGGAGTCTCGATACCAACTGGTTTTATTTGTGGTCAACTCGGCGGACTGGTTTCTCCTCTCTCCCTCTCTGCGCCTCCTTCGTGCCTTTGTTACGAGGCAGAGGGAGGAAAAGGAATGCCGTTCTCTGTCACGGTGACAGCGCCACAGCTGCACCGCAGTGCATTTGGAGTTCATCACGATCTCTTGTCACCTGGAAGGGTTACTGTTGGAGCTGTTGCCAGTTCAAGTCTGTGCTTAGCACACACAGAGAATCGTAAGATCACTTTCTTCAGCTGCTTCACCGACAGCACAGAATCCAGTAAATATTGCACAATTCTGACATTACGTCACAATGTTACATTGTTTAACATTGCTGAACATGATGACATAATTCCTAGTCCTTTAAGTTCACAAATATGGGCTTGCACAGGGCCATACAAGCTGCGTGGTCCATGTACAAATTCCAGTGAAGCTACACTGGAAAGAACTCTGAATTTGGCCGTATGATCTTGTTGTAGTCTTTCTGTGTTGCCAAATCTTCTCAGTAATGTCTCGATGGCATCTTTCTAGCATGCCTCCATTGCCTGCAGCCCTCTTATTGCTGTCATAGCTGGTCCCGTTAGCATTGATTGTAAGTAACAGAATTTCTCCATCTTGGAGAACCTTTTGTTTTCATGCACTGCCTTTTGGTAGCATTCCCGGAAGGCTTGCCATGCAGACAGCTCACCATTGAATGGCTACAGATGTAGCTTTGGTAGCTGAGGAGGTGGTATTGCAATGCTGCTCGAGGTGATGGCACTTGCCTGAACTGCTGCTATCTTTGCCTTGAGAAGGCCCATGGCTCGGTTGGTCCTGTCATCGTACTGGATGGCTTCCTCATATTCCTCTTCGAAGACGTCCCCTGGTAGGCAGATTCCTGTCTCTTCATTTACTTTTCTGTGGTTTGCATTGTTTACCTCCAGTTGCTGCGAAAGAGCGCTTGGCTGTTCAACACTTTGCACTTTCAAGCGCTGATGTTGCCTCGTTTATGGTGACTGTGTTCTGTCGTCGAGTGCATCGTGTCACATTGAGCTTCGCCATCATCTTTGTTCTTTATCTCTGCTTGCGATGTTTGTCAACCTCTCAAATTTAGCCCTTACTTCCCGGGTTTCAGTGCCATTGTGTGGTCTATTTACTAATTAGCCGATACGAAATTGAGATTGACATGAAAGCAATGACACATATAAGGGAAAAACTATTATTCACACTCTTACAAAACAACGTGTCTTCTTCGATCGAGTTTGTGATGCAGTCTGCCAGACCCAGCAAGCTTCTTTTCAGGGGTGAAGGGAACGCTTTCTCCTGTCTATCTTCGACTGCTGCAGGCACTCTGCAGTTCATCTGCGTCTTGTATTTCAACGTGGTCTCGTGTTCTCCTTTACAGGCTCTTGGAGAGCTGGCTTTTCGTCACAGGTACTTTTGTCTCATTTATGGTTTTTTTATGCCAGCTGGTATGCCTCCTCAAGCTCGGTTTGTTCTGCTTCATAAAGTCCTTTATCCCCTTTTTGGAAATTCTGAAGCCACTGTGGGCAATTTTCACTTCATTCGCGACACTGTGGGTCTCCACCTGAATGTCCTTGTGGGATATGCTGAAGCCTTTGTGTCACTGTTCTTTTACCCACTTTTCCACAACTTCTACAGTGGCAGGATTCTTGCCTTCCTTTGGGCGCCGGAAGGACATTCGTGATTCTTTATTTGCTGTTGCCAACTTCAAGTACATTTTTCCAGAAAGTTGTGGCGACACTTCGCTGCTAAGTTGTTGGTCGACTTGGCACGAGGAATAACTTTCCGCTTGAATACCTCACTGTCATTGCTTCTATTCATTGGTGCCATTTTCACATAGGGGAACTGCACAAGGATCACAGCCGGGACTCCCATGAGATGCGCTAGAGTCTCCTTTTATTCACGTGGCTGCTCGACCTCCCAGCCCATTTCGCCCGTGATTTGATTTGTGTAGCGCATTCTGCATGTGCTTGTAATCTCTGGTAATGCAAGCTGTCATTGTGCAGTTCACTGGTCATTTGCCAGCCTGCCTCGGGATATCCAGGCAGCTTATGCTGCCATTATTAAAGATTGCCACTGCATCTTAACAGGGAAACAGTACTGTAGGCAAGATTTCACACCCTTCCTTAAGAGCCTGCTGCCATACGAGACCATTGAAACACTCATTTGCATTTTGTGTTTTGCCATGCAGACACATTGATAGAAGTTCATTTGAACACGGATCGCTGTACACAGCTATCGCTCAGTTAAGTAAGTCCAGTGGAAGTCCTCCTTTGTGCACATACTTCCCTTGACCTTCTGCCTTTCTGTACCCCTACCAGCTGTTTGGTCCAAGCGGGCAAAAGCCATATCTTAGATGCTCGTCTGTACAGCTGCAGAGAAACAGAATGCCTAGGGTAGCTTGTTTCATTTCAGGAAGGTTTTCCACATTAGCTCTTACGGCGATGCCACAGTATTTGTGCGGGTGGTCATTAAGGGCATCAGTCAGCTTTCCTTTACCACCAAGTTCATACACTGTTTTCTTGACTTTTCTCAGGCGGCAGCCAACACGTTTGTGTATGTGCCCAATGCATTCAAGTTAACAGGCGCTGTTCTTTCTGTACTTGTACTTTACAGTGACATAGCTGTTGGAATAACATCACTATAGTATTCCAGGTACTTCAAGCTTTTTGTTGCTCCTGACCTCTCAAATATTCGACACAAGCCTCTCCATGTTACCTGCACTTCCTTCGTGGTTTGCTTGGACTAAAGTGGGAATTGCTTTCCAACCCTGGTACGAAGCGCTTGTGAGGCTCAACTTGCCTTTGGTTTTTCAGGACCTTCATGTTCAGAAAGGGGCCTCAACATCAATAGCTTTTCCTGTGTGAACAGAACTTGCCAGCACATACGCCTGTTCAAAAGTGAATGTCCATGATTTTGCCATGTTCTATCACGTGAAACATCACACTCGTTGCTCCTCCCTCACTCTAAAAAAAAACAAGAGTGTGTGTTACTCATTTTGGTGATTCCTGAGGTGCCACGTATCTGACTCTTCCTGAAGAGACACGTGAACTCCCTTTTGACAGAGAGTCAGTGCGCAGTAGGAGCCTATATTGTTTCACTTAGGAATAGTGCAAGGACTCTTGGCTAAAGGACCACACTGACCGCTGTTGAGAGAGCTAGTCGACTCTTGCGAGTACCTAACATTGCTGAACGAGTAAATGACACACACACCGGAGTGCCAAGTGACTCCATGAGATACCTGTTTTGAGTGACTCAACTGAATCATGCTGTAGTACTCTTTGAGATTGAGAAGTATTAATTTTAATTAAGTGCAGTGACGCTGTTGTTCCAAGTCACTGCAAAAAAAAAAAAAAGAGTTCAGTGCTCACATCATTTTAAAGACTGATCAAAATAACTCGCAGAGCTTTTGCTGCAGAGTGAAATTAGAAGGGCAAAAATATTGCCTGTGATTTTCAATTAAGCTGTTGAGGTAGGCCTCATTTACATGCGTGGTTAACAGCACAAAAAGGACATGGACAAAAGAGGAGACTAGACAGCACGTCTGCATCCTTTTGCACTGTTGACCATGAATCCAATCCAACTCGCCCAATTTCCTATCCTTATCGTTGACATGTTTGTGCGAGTATGACCAACTAAAATGTGCGACTGCGATGCGCATTGTGACATGTGCTGTAAAAGACGCAGCAGAAATTGGCATCATGCTCTCATATTAAAGCATCAAACTGGTGACTTGCTATGTTGTCTTTCCTGTTCACTGTGAGCAGCTACAAAAAGAAATTGTATCTGGAAAAGAGGACATAATATTGGGATCAGAAAAAAGGAATAATAATACGAGTTTCCAAAACACTCAGCAATAAGGGATCAACATAGACAGCTAAAAAGGCTAGTAAAGTTCAATTTCTTTTGGTAGTAAGAAACTACACTCCACACTCGGCGCCCGAGACGCACGACCCGAGGTGGTATAAACAAAGTGGGAGGGGAAATTAAGTTTGAAGGTAGAAAACAACCCTCCACACTCGGCGCCCGAGACGCACCACCCGAGGTGGTATAAACAAAGTGGGAGGGGAAATTAAGTTTGAAGGTAGAACACAACCCTCCACACTCGGCGCCCGAGACGCACCGCCCGATGTGGTATAAACGAAGTGGGAGGGGAAATTAAGTTTGAAGGTAGAAAACAACCCTCCACACTCGGCACCCGAGACGCATGACCCGAGGTGGTATGAAGGAAGTGGGAGGGGGAATTAACTTTGAAGGTAGAAAACAACCCTCCACACTCTGCGCCCAAGACGCACGACCCGAGGTGGTATAAACGAAGTGGGAGGGGAAATTAAGTTTGAAGGTAGAAAACAACCCTCCACACTCGGCGCCCGAGACGCACGACCCGAGGTGGTATAAACGAAGTGGGAGGGGAAATTAAGTTTGAAGGTAGAAAACAATCCTCCACACTCGGCGCCCGAGACGCACGACCCGAGGTGCTACAGTATCTACGCCATCCCTATCTTGCACCCAAAGTCTCACTGCCTGTGGAATACTGCAGTAAAATTGTTCGAGACATATGCACTCCACAATCTCATCTCTACTTTCGTAGACATCGGCGCCCTTCAGCCACTCCAAGAGGTTTGTTTTCAAACCGTACGCGAACTCAGAGTAGTCCTCATTAGTCTTTTTGCTAGCATCTCTGAAACGGTGCCTAAATGATTCTGAGGAAATTCGGTACCTCTTCAAAAGCGTTGCTTTTACTTTCCCGTAGTCCTCCGCATCACTCACACTCAATCTTGCGACTACATTCGCCGCCTCACAGGGTAACAACGTCACTAAGCGCTGCGACCAAGTGCTTGGAGAAAATTTACACCTCTCGCAAGTTCTCTCGAAATGGACCAAGAACAACACAATGTCCTCTCCCATCTTGTAGGGTTTAATCCACTGGTCCATCCGACATGGCTCGACCTCGCTTGGTCTCACAAGGTTGTCCCCTTCCATACCTGCCGCTGCACGCAACTTCAGGATTTCAACCTGTATCTCAGCCATTTCTTTTTCGTGTTTTTGCCATTGTCGCTCATGTTCTCTCAAGCGTTCTTCCCGCTCTGACTCGAGCTTTTTCTGTTCTAGCTCTCGCTTTTGCGCATGCTGCAACACTTCCCAAGTAATCCGAATACTCTCATCGTCATTTTCACTTTCCTTAATTGCCTTTTGGATAGCTGGTTTTTTCATATTCTTGTCCACATCCACTCCCAACTCATTGCACAACAACAGCAGGTCTGACCTCGTCAACCTTCTCAGATCCATTTCAGCTGCTCTGACCGGTGGTTCGAACTGTTTCCTTAAATTTGTGCAAACACTCAGTTGTGACAAATCACCCGATTCCCAGAACAAACAAAATTAACACACAAGTTTTGAAGTCTGGCGAATCAAAAGGAAAAAAACCACAACGCCCACCCACGGATGCAACACCATGCCATTTGGTTCATCCGTCCGCTGCTCCCAGTTGTTGCTCAGGACTTTCTGGGTTGAAGACTCCGCTCTGTCTTTCTTTGCAGTTGCTCAGGACTCTGCGGGTTGAAGGCTTCCTCACTCGCCGTACCCAAACGCTCAGTCCTTCCGGAGTCCGTTCCCTGTCGCTGAGAACTTCTTGGATCGAGGGTCCATCCCACCGCTGCCACCAGTTATTGCATCCCGCCGCTGAGGTGTGGGAGTTGGCCTTGATTGACGCGGAAGTGCGATGAAGAACTTAGATTTATTTACAATAGGAGCATTAATAAAATAGGGTGACAAGACTGCAGATAAACATAGTTTCGGCCGGCAGCATATCGTACGCTGCGGACTACGGCCAGGAGAACACGACCCGTCTTTCGATGGTTGTGCTTCTTATAAAGCTTTCCCACCTGTCACTTCCAGCCAATCAAGAAATGGGGCGAGATGATGTCAGGTTCGTCCAGTTGGCAGTCCCAAACAGGTGGCGTCACTTTCGGCCAATGGGAGACCCAGAGCCTTGTTGCCGGTGGACTGCACTCTTGCGTGTAAGAGTGCGCACCTAGAGATGCAATGCCTCCTTGCATCATGTTGCATCCCGGTGAGGCCATCGTCCCAGAATCGATGAACGTCGAATACGAACCACCTCGGCTCTGGCGTGAAGGCGTCGCTCTGGGGATGACTCACACTCCCATGCCTCTGTGGGAATGCCGCGCTTATCCGCTGAAAAGCTGGATGCTGCAATGGTGCGCAGTTCGTATCTAACAGTTTGAAGGTAGAAAACAACCCTCCACACTTGGCGCCCGAGACGCACAACCCGAGGTGGTATGAAGGAAGTGGGAGGGGGAATTAACTTTGAAGGTAGAAAACAACCCTGCACACTCGGCGCCCGAGACGCACGACCCGAGGTGATATAAACGAAGTGGGAGGGGAAATTAAGTTTCAAGGTAGAAAACAACCCTCCACACTCGGCACCCGAGACGCACGACCCGAGGTGGTATAAACGAAGTGGGAGGGGAAATTAAGTTTGAAGAGGTAGAAAACAACCCTCCACACTCGGCGTCCGAGACGCACCACCCGAGGTGGTATAAACGAAGTGGGAGGGGAAATTAAGTTTGAAGGTAGAAAACAACCCTCCACACTCGGCGCCCGAGACGCACCACCCGAGGTGGTATAAACGAAGTGGGAGGGGAAATTAAGTTTGAAGGTAGAAAACAACCCTCCACACTCGCCGCCCGAGACATACAACCCGAGGTGGTATAAACGAAGTGGGAGGGGAAATTAACTTTGAAGGTAGAAAACAACCCTCCACACTCGGCACCCAAGACGCACGACCCGAGGTGGTTTAAACGAAGTGGGAGGGGAAATTAAGTTTGAAGAGGTAGAAAACAACCCTCCACACTCGGCACCCGAGACGCACGACCCGAGGTGGTATAAACGAAGTGGGAGGGGAAATTAAGTTTGAAGGTAGAAAACAACCCTCCACACTCGGCACCCGAGACGCACCACCCGAGGTGGTATAAACGAAGTGGGAGGGGAAATTAAGTTTGAAGGTAGAAAACAACCCTCCACACTCGGCGCCCGAGACGCACCACCCGAGGTGGTATAAACGAAGTGGGAGGGGAAATTAAGTTTGAAGGTAGAAAACAACCCTCCACACTCGGCGCCCGAGACGCACCACCCGAGGTGGTATAAACGAAGTGGGAGGGGAAATTAAGTTTGAAGGTAGAAAATAACCCTCCACACTCGGCGCCCGAGACGCACCACCCGAGGTGGTATAAACGAGGTGGAGGGGAAATTAAGTTTGAAGGTAGAAAACAACCCTCCACACTCGGCGCCCGAGACGCACCACCCGCGGTGGTATAAACGAAGTGGGAGGGGAAATTAAGTTTGAATGTAGAAAACAACCCTCCACACTCGGCGCCCGAGACGCACAACCCGAGGTGGTATAAACAAAGTGGGAGGGGAAATTAAGTTTGAAGGTAGAAAACAACCCTCCACACTCGGCGACCGAGATGCACGACCCGAGGTGGTATGAACGAAGTGGGAGGAATTAAGTGAGAACTGCCACTATGCGAATAGCGGCGTTGTGTTCGCTGGTCGTAGCCGTAGCTAAACTGCACCCTCGAAGGGGGGCCCTAACTGATCTCTATGTGGCGGTCGCGCAGCTTCCGGCATGCAACAACGTGTGCATATGCACTCTCAAAACTTTAGTGCTATAATGTCCCAGTTATTTACGGTAAAAAAAAAAAGAAATAGAACAAAGACAAAACAGTCATCCAAACTAGACAATAACGCTAGTTGATTATGTTAAGACTACTCACTAAGCTGCCCTGCTCACTAAACACAGCACATGTACAGTCGACGACCGATAATTCGGACTCCACGGGGAACGTAAATAAGTCCGAATTATCGAATGTCCGAAAAAACGAATGCGCCAGAAAAAAATACTTTTATTGACATTTCAAGGTCCCGGTGGCCGAAAGAAGTTGTCAATGCGTTGCTGCCCGCACTTCCGCTTACGTGCAACCAAGTCCGCCTGTATCTCCGCCAGTGTGATGTGATCGCTGTACGATGACGAGCTGGTTTCGTTCGTGAAGGCAACGCGTCTGTGCGGCGCACTTAGCGGTCCCACAAAGAGGCAGCATGAATGGCGGCGCGTTTGGGTTCTCGCCTATTAAATGCATGCACTACGCATGCAACCGCACCAGGCCACATGCACTATCGAGCAGTTGACTGAAGATGCTTATCGTAAGGCTCGTCAGCGATTGAGCCGTACGGGCGCGCTTGCCACCTGCCGCCATCACGCCTCCGTGCATTTCCACTGCTTATCCGTAAAGACATCGCCGCACGGCGCCGTGATAGCGGCCCCTTTGACTTTCCGGTCCGCTTCACCCCATAACACTTCGGCATCGCGACAAAGCTGACTTTCGGACTCTGCTACAGTCGCAAACAGGTCGACTCGCGAAAGCGCTGGTTCGAACCTACGAGATGATAGATGCGGCAGAGTTGCGGGCTTCAATTATTGCCTTTCGAACCTGCAATTTTGGCGGAAAGTCCGAAAAATCGGACGCCGAAGAGCTTTAGCGTCCGAAATTTCTGACGTTCTTGACCACTGACGTCTATGGGGCTGGTGACGGTGCCGCGAAAGCGTCCGAATTTTCGAGCATGTCCGGAAAATCGGGCGTCCGAAAAATCGGCAGTTGAATGTATCTGCCGCCTTTCGTTGTCGTCGGCGCGGCCTTCGGCGCTGGCTGTGAGGGCACCGTTGGCACCATTAAACTCAGATCTTTTGAGACAGCAGAGCGTAAAATAAAGCAAGTCTCAAGATAAAAATGAACGCGCGCGCAGAACGCTTTACCGCAGACGCATTCGACAAAATGGCGGCGATAGCAGCGCAGCGCGGGGATACAGGAACCGGAATGTAGAATGTTCGCGATGTCGATGCGATTTCTCACAGTTGACCAGTGCCTCCAAGATCAGCATTTCCAATTCCAAATCTGAGGCATAAAGTAGCGATCGAAATAGAGCCTCGTAGATACCCAATTAGCTTTCGTTTTGATCTCTGAGGCCATACTTTGTATGGTACGGGTGCAGGAGGAGATAATGGCTGGCGATTCGGCGTGCGCGAGTCTCGGACAGGGTCCGGATTATCGAATGTAGATATCGCAGCTGTCCGAAATATCGGTCGTCTTTACACATTACTTCTATGGGATCATCGGCGGTGCCGCGCGACTGTCCGAATTACCGAGCATGTCCGAATTATCGGTGTCCGATTTATCGGTCGGCGACTGTATTCGACATGTTATCCAGGTATAACACGATACGTAGCAGATAAGGATAAACGTGTCACGGCATCTCAACAAGTCTTCTCGCCCTACGCTTAACGCGTTACACATGCGACACATGACACAAATGTGGACTCATTAAGTAAATAAAACAAATGCATGCTGCGGACAATTATTCGGAAGCAAAGCTAGCGCTTCCTGGAACAATATACACCAACCCCAGCCCTTGTCTTTTATAATCGACCGAATTTCCCAGCCAAAATGGAAAACACGCGCACACCAAATACATGGGCAGGTAAAAACAAAACATGCAGACCACGCAGTTTACAACAATACACTTGCGAAAGTCACACACCATGGCATAATGTTCAGTACCAAAATTAACCACTGCGAGTGTTCATTCACGGATGTCCGTTGAATAGTGATTTTAGTCACAGCACACACCGCACATAACGCACGCAGTGTAGCCACTCCGGCCTCACCACTTCCCCCTGGTCGCGGTCGAGCCATTACATGCAAACTGCACTCTAAAGCTTTAAATACAAATCTGGGTGAAATGTCACGATATAACTTTCTCACCATCACCTAAACTGCCGCTGTTCAAGTGGCCACCAAGGTTGAATACTCTCATTGGCCCCCAGGGTCGAATGTACGCACGAAAAGTTCAGTGGAAATAGCGTGACCGTGCGACACGCACTGGCATGCGCCTGGCACCCTCATTAAACAACCTCCCGACGTGCCGACAATTCTACCAACCAGTCTACCTAGAATAGGGCCGCAGGTGCCTGTGTGGAATGATGGCTCTGGTAGACCACAACACTCCTCAAGTGTTAGTATTACGGCGGCAACCCTGCTCCGCGAGCATCCCTTGTCTTTCGCGGACTGCCAATATTCCAGATTAAAAACCATTCGGTGCATCCGGAACTCCTGAATATTGCTCTGAGGGTTATCTTCCCGGCAGCGCGCCGGCGATTCGGGACGCGGGAACGGCACCATAACGCCTCGTGCGACACCTGTCGCCACTGCGAATGATTCCTTTCTACAACCGCACGGTCGCCGTTCCTCCCCGCGCATTTGCTTTTTGCCTAAGTTAGACCAGCCACACGCAGCGGATTCCGCCGCCGCGACATCTATGCTAACCGACTGCACGGATTCAACCACACCATCCTGCCGGGGCATGCGCGTAGTGTCATGACTTGCGACTCGCGACTGCGCCGCTAGGCTTACTAAAACTACCTCTGAGCTCGGTGATGACGTGGTCATCGCCCGCTCGCCGCCGCAAAGAATATTGCGTAGCGGAAGGATGCCTGGGCCCACGCCATGAAATTTGGTTCCTGTGTCTGCGTCCTGCGGTTGCATGTCAGCGTCAGTATCACACTGAGAACTCTTCTCCGACCGGAGATCGGTGTCCGAGCCATATTTAAACTCGACAACCCGTGTTGCCACCAACGCACCCTTCGCCTCTGCCACGAGTTTGAGCTCGGTGGTACCCTCACACTCCATCGGGAGCATGCTAATCGACTCAGCGCGTTCTTCTACCGGAAGCACATCAGTGGTATTAGAGGTATCCGCGTGCGGTTCAACGTCAGCCACCTCCTTGATAGTGCTCACTCGCGACGAGAGCTCATTGCTCACCAATTCGTGCACTAACCTTTTGGGTTCGGAGAGATATGCTGTTTCCGACACATGTGGCACAGAAACTGGCCCTAGTGACTCCCCCTCGGCACTCTGGCTTTCCCGCAAAGTTCTTGCCCTCTCTAACTTTGCCAACTCTAGCACCACTTGGAGTCGCCTGTGGCGCTCTCCTGCCAACTTGAGATTAAGCTCTATTCTCTCTCTCGACCAACCACGCATTAACGCTGTGTCGTAGACCGCAGGTGTTAAATACGCCCATGCGGCATACCGATCTATTTCTGCCATTCCAAGTGACATTTCCCTCGGCTCGAACACGAACACAGGAGCGAAAGAAAATGAGGCCAAAGCAACTTAATTTTGTTGCCGGCTCCCATCTCCGATGAATGTAATTCGACCATGTGTGATCATGGATGGGGCCGTGGGTCGCTGGTGGTGACTCGTCGAGAGCTGCCTTGAACCAGCCACTCCTCTTTGTCTTCCAAGAAGACAAGGCTATCTGCAGCGTCCAGCTGCTACAGCTACCTGCTGCAGGGTCCGTTGGTACAGTGCCTATTAGAAATTGGTATCTGCATCTGTAACTTTGTCCGTAGCTTGTCTCGCGCAACCTCCCCTTCACTCTCCTTTAACTCAGCGAGCCCAATCCTCTCGACTGCGCCAGTAAAATTCAGCTTCTTTTGAGGGGGTCCGCTCTACGCACGGCTGGTGCAGAAGCCTAGCTCCGGTCCCAGCCGCAAATAGTTGTACCGTGTCAACGTCCCCTTCCCGTAGCGCGCGTCATCGCAGCTACGACGGGTTCGGGCGAATAAGGCAACAGGCTAGATCAACAAACAACACTTTATTGCTACGCTAGCAATAACGCGTAAATGTCGCGTAGAGGGATAGTCCGCTCTCGTAGAAAACAAAGGGTAACGCTTACACCTTCGGTCGATGATCGGCTGGCGGGTCTCGGGGCGGTGAGATGTTCCTTCGCAGGTCAGCAGGGCACGAGAGACCGTCTGCTCGTATGCCCGGTTGTTTTATTCACCTCCCGTCTCCCTCCCCACCACGAGGGTTGTTTCCCTCGCTGGGCGAGTTCCCTTTCCCGCGAGCCGGGAAGCGAGGATTGGCGCGCGGAGTGACGGGGAAGAAGGGGTTGTCCGGAAAGGGCGACGGTGCTCCTCTCCTAGTGGTCCCTTGGCTACCACCGTCAGTCCGCGATCGCGCCAGCCTTAAGGAAAGGAAATGGGCGCGTGTGCTCTCCCACACTTTTGAAAGTAAGAAACCACACTCCACACTTGGCACCCGAGACGTACCACCCGAGGTCATATAAACGAAGTGGGAGGAATTAAGTTCGATGGTAGAAAACGACACTCCTCACTCGGCACCCGAGACGCACCACCCGAGGTGATATAAACGAAGTGGGAGGAATTAAGTGAGAACTGCCGCTATGCGAATAGCGGTGATGGATTCGCTGGTCGCTTGGAGAGACGCTAGAATAGACGCTAGAGAGGTTTAGAGTAAAATCAAGGCAACTTATATTTACAGATTTACAGAAGAGTTACAGGCATAAATGTTACAAAAAGAAAGAATGAAAACAAACACTTTGGAAATGAACCGTCTGTAGGGCGACCCTACAGGATTCGGTGGAGGTGATGGTGCCTAACACCTTAAGCCCGGTTCAGATTGCAGACGGAACACCGGGGCTGCTTCTTATTACCCTGATGCTCCGCCTTCACATAACTGCTGGCGAATAGTTGCCTGTTTGCCCTGTAATTGGACAGTGCATACAGCTAATCGACGAACTCACTGCAAGGTATACAGGCTCATGCTCCTCGCCCCAAACAACACACAAACAAGAGGCAAATAAAAACAAAGTAAACTGAAGTTGTTGTGGCAAGGGCAGCTGACATGGCACGTGTACACGTGCAGCGATAAGAAAAGAAAAACGCCCTTAAGAAAAACAACTCTGGTAGCAGGTCACACACATTGCTGAAAGGACAGCAGACCACCTGTCTTGTGGGCGCTCCGATCACCCTCGGGGCACTTCTCTGCTCCCCCATCTGCGCAAAAGGTTACACGTGGCACCACCTACAAGCTCGTTACACTAACCTCCGCTCCAGCGATTCTGCCGAACCAGACTGGAAAGAAAAGCGCAGAAATGGTTACCACGCCAAACGAATGCCAGCGCGCAAGCAATCCTCAAAAGTGCCCACCGGGCGCCCGTTGCCCCGCAACGTGGGCCTGCTCCTTGCCGTCCACGCATTCGAGTGTCAAGAGCCCACCCGCCGTGTGAGCCATTTGATGCACGCCACGCATGATGAATGTCTTTGGCTACCGCGACGGCACCAAAAAGCAGGCCGCTTTGTCTTATTCCTCCTTGGGTGGCGACCGCGAAGCGCGCGAATGGCAAACGGCGATGCCGAACCGATGCGAAATCTCGCCACCACCGTGCCATGGCCTCGAAGTGGCCCATTCATGTGCAAGCCGGAAGGCACAGCTTGGCAATCAGGGCGTCAAAACGACGGCGTTTCCACCCCTTCCTGCCGCCGCCCGCGTGGGGACGGGTTCTTTTGTCCTAGGTGCGACAAGAAACCAGATGCGCTCCGCCATCTCCGGAGCCCAAGTACTTCGCGAGGCAATGCGCAGGCACTTCGGAGCCTGCGGTCAGGGCCCATCCGGTTGCATCTGCTTTGACCAAAAGCTGCCTAAGTCTCAACGCGTGCTGGAATGAACGCAGCACCATGACCGGCGTGGCCTCCCAAGTTTATCGCACAAAGTAAACAAAAGAAAACAACTGTGCGTCCGTTCTGACGGCAGTCCTACAGATGGCGAATGCTGGGAATGTTTAAGAGGACCCCACAAGTTTGGCACAATGCTGCTGGATAGTCCTTTTCCTCGAGATGTGTTTGTTTCCCCCACATACCTGGAAAGGAAGGGAGACAGAATAAATTAACATGATTATTCACATGCATTCAGTGTCAGAGGCGTCCGCACAGTTAACAGACGTCTATCTGTTTTTTGTTTAACCCTTTATTCATGTGACAATAAAATAGTAAAAAAGGAACATTTCTTATCTATTTGTACTTATTATACCATTACGAAGCACACTTTTCAAACAGAAAAAATTGCCACATTTGCTTGCCGCGATCTAGCTTTGTTGGCAGTGGGCAACACTAGGCATGAGTCCTAAAGCAGGCTTCATTGCATGACTCCCGGGTCAGTGTGAAACTTATACAGGCACTCTTTTCCTGGCGTGAAAGAGAGGTGCGCATTGCACTTCCTGCACATAAACCGTGTGACACCTGTGCATTTTGGATATTTGCAGCGACCTTTCTTTTGGGAGAATGTTGGGAGGTGATCGACCGTGTCCAGCCTTATCTCTCTGCACGGAACAAGAGCTGTTTGTCCACGCCGTTTATTTGCCTGTTGTTCATTCTCAACTCTTGATGGTACAAAAGTTCGCCTTTCTGAAGGGTGTTGTAACCTTTCCTTGTTGCCTCAGCAAGCGCACAATATCTACTTTGAAGGAGAGGAGGGTAATTTGCTCTTTGCTTGGCACGTCAGCGGCAGTGGCATCTCGGAGGTGCAGGAGCCAGCAGTTCACAACTACTACATCCAACAGATGAAAGAATAGCCACCTTTAACTTTTTTTCGATCTTAGTTGGATGCGGTACAGTGTCACGAGCGTGGCCATCAGATCTACTGAGCCCATAGATTCATTGTAGACAGCTACAATGGAAGGACGAGGCACGTTTACCATTGTACATGCCTTTTTGTCAAAGTGCCACTCCACAGACCTCAAGCACACTCCTTCAAACGTCATCTCCATCTTAACGTAAGAGCCACGTCCTTAGCACTTTAGTTCTTTGTCAGATGGAAGTTTGCATCCTTTCAAGCGAGCCTCTCGCACTGTGCTCACGGGACTGATGCCAACTTTATTTAGTACCGCCTGCAAGTCCACACTACAAAACCAGTTATCAATTACAGAATGTCGTCGAGGTCACGTGGCATGACAGTTTTATGATATTTCCAACCAGCTCCAAAGAGCTGAAGAAATTATCCGCAGCTACCACGAAGCCCTCATCAGAAGGCAGCTTACTACACATATTCAGGACAGTATCGCTACCCAGCCCAAATGTATAGTTACTGTCATCCTTCCCATGGTACACCTCAAACTGGTAAAGAATACCTGTGGCCCCAGCACAGCCCCACAGCTTGAAGCCCCATGGTACCGGTTTGTTGGGCATATATTGCATTAGTGTACTTCGTCCCGTAAAGGGCACCATCATTTCATCAGCTGCATTGTATTGCTCTTGCTCAGTTCGCTCAAGGTTCCATTGCAGTGCCACAATCCAAGGCCAGTGCTTCCACACTTCGTCTTTTTTTTTCTTGCTCAGGCAGTTGCATGTTATCAACAACACGTCGCCATGCCATCAACTTCAGGAAGTGATTCCTTGGCATGGTATCTGTTATTGGCGAATGCCTGATGCCTTAATCCCCCAGTAGCAGCTCACGTTTAGCATTTGGACGAGGTCCATTTTCGAATACATGCCAATGTACTGCCAGTGCCTCCTTTTATACTTTCAGTGCCCGGCAAAAGCGCAAGAGAGCGATAGACTTCTCCGTCGGCGCATGTGCCTGACAAAACAGAACGAACATTCAGCATGTCGTTACAACCGGAGGACATTCGCAATGCACCAAACAGTGACTTGACTGGGTCGCTTTTAAACTTGCGAGTGAGAACAAACAGGAACTTCTCCTTTTTGAGCAGGTACTTGACGCAGGCAACTGTGGAATGCGTGGTCAGAAATAATACTTAAATTCCTTTTAGTTTCCACAGCTGTTTTTCAGCTCGTTCAAGTACATGGGCAGTGTCGCTTGTAGCCACTCCAGTCTGGCATCTTCGGCATCGTCGAATTGCCAAGTGTCAGGCCATTTTTTGTGAATGTGCTGGGTCGTATTACTCGTGTCATGCAGCACAAACCAACGATACATGTTCTGCTTCTGCATGAAAATGATGGTCTGGCCTACAGACACGAAGAAGACACTTGATGTGCGCCCATCTTGGTCCCCGAGATGCTCCAGGGCCACAGTAACACCAGGCGACAGGACCTGCCTTGCGACATTCATTTTTTTCTACATCGTTCGGGTACACATGTGTGATGGTTAAGGACGTTCGTCACTGTGTTTGGTGATCACGGGCGAGAGAGGATTCACACGAACCATGTAGGCGAAAAAGGAAGCTTTATGTTGCACACTAGAGAAGAGAGAAAAGTGATAGCAGCAAAAAAAACATATATACAACTTGAAATGCCTAGCATCATGCAACATGGGCGAGAGTCAGTCCTGAATTAATATGCGGAGAGTCCGGCTACGCTACCACACTGTCGAGCGCGTATGGTTCCCGATTCGTAAGAAAAAAAACGCCGTCTTACAGTTGGGGTCCCCGTTGTCTCGGCATGATGTGCTCGTTGTGATGAGTAAAGGAGGGGCACGAGGCGCGTGCCGAACGTGGAAGCGCGGCGACGGTGCGCGAGAAGCAAAAAGTCACCTGATAGCACGTGCACCAGCCACGTCGACGCAGAGGATTGGCCAGATAGGGGCTTGTGGCATGCGACCCGAGCCGTGATGATGAACGACGAAGGATGATCGTGGGACTGTGCTGTGGGGCGCCGGACGGAGAAGATCGAGGAAGGAGCAAGCGTCGCACCCGCGGCGAAAGCGGCTGGTACTCGGTACTGGAGGTGGCGGAACGCAAGGCCCGGGGAGTGGCCGTCGACCTTGGAAGGCTCCAAGCGAGGCTGCCTGGACCCGTCGCCCCTCATTACGGCAGTTCCGGGATCGCCAGCAGCCCTTCTCTTCTCGGCAGGACGGCTGCAGACCACAGTGCAGTCAAGGAGGCGCCCGTCACCTGTGGAGTCCCGAAGCAAGGGACTAAGGCCCAGTTAGGCTTACCCTCGACGGACCGAGGATGGAGAAGACTACTGGGGACACACGCGACGAGAGCAAGCAGCAGGCTGGACGAAGGCAACCGACGATGAACTCGGAGGCCTACTGAGGACGTCGGCGACGATCTCGACGAGAGATTGACGCAACGGGAACATCGAGTCGTCGCGACGAGCTGTAAGAACATTCTGTTATCGCAAGGCCCATAGTGGCCAGACTGAGTTGAGGAGACGTAGCTAAGCCTAGCTAGAACGCTTTGTTTAGCTAATTTCGGTTCTGAATATGAACTGAGATTTTGCAAATGTAAATAGGTTTTTGTTGAATTATTCAGTGTCTTTAACGTTTTTTTATGTTATCTTTTTGCTCATTATAAACTTTGTTTTTGCCGTCCTACCACGGTCTCCTGTGCCCGTCTCACTCTCTCCCGATCCATTATTGCCAGCACCCCCGAGATAATCGTGACACTCGTTGATGTGCGCAAGGGCAAAGGTTGGCTGGAACGGTTGATGGCACACGGATGCGCTACCGTGTGCAGTGCCGTTGAGTCAGACATTGCGGCGAACCCAGCAGTATGGGTCGCAGCTCCCGAGGACCAGGGTCAGGCCACGACCCACGAGGACCGCACCAGGTAGGCCTCGTCCACGAACGTGCCCCCGCCACTGCACCCATGTAGAGGCTGTTCAGCAGGCCTCGTCCTTGGATCTTGGACAGGCCACCGGAACTCGACCTGGCACGCACGTACTGGTCCAATGCCAGCCTCAGGAACCCCACAAGGTGCTCGTCATCTTGAGCGGCGCACCGCTTCGTCTGCCTTCATGGCCTCAACGCACACGCTTTTTTTTCCGCACGTTCTTTTTTCTTCTCTTTCCCTGTTGTCGCCTTCGTGCCACCTGCCCTCCACTCGTCTTCTTCAGTTTCGGTTTCCCCTTTCTCGGCGCTTTTTAGTCCTTTCAGTGACAAATCGTGCCTAACACACACCACTTTTGTGTCTTTTCCTCTCAACATGCTTTTGGCTGAGGTAGGGGGCAGGCTTTACAACCAGGTCGTTGTGTAGTTCGTAGAGCTTCTTGATGTAGCAGGACGAAATATCTCTTTTTTGGCCGCAGTCACGAGCCAAAAACTGCAAGGCACATTTTTTAAAACATGGCACATATCAAACTTGTTGTACCTTGTACGTAAGAAGACCATCTCCCAGAAGTTTCATAGCGCTGACATTCACTTCCTGGTTGTCACTCACTGGACGAACTAGTTTGAAATCACAGGCCTCTATTTTCTCAAGCACAAAAATCAAGAACTTGTGATGCAGTGGGCCTCTTAACCCCTTGGTAAAATAGTAGGCCACTGGAATGCAATCTGTTGTCGAGAGTCTAGTGATTAGGAAGCAGTGAAGAGAGTTCGCTAATGTGAGGTCACAACCCTGTTGTTCCAAAGAGACATGTGCGTGCCCCACAAAGCAGTCCTGCTGTTTATTGTACTGCAGCTTTTCCTTGATCTTCATTTCATCGACAGTGAGTGAGCATACTCTTGACTGCGGTGCAGTCAAGCTCTCAGCTTCTACTCTAAGGCGAGCTTCGGCGAGTTTGCTGAAGCCTGTTTCTCCACTTGTGCTGCCTGAGTAGTTGCTCAGTCTTCCTGCAAGGAAGCTGCAAAAGCATTTCCCCACGAATATGTTCATATACGTGGGGAAATGCTCATATTCGTGGGGAATACGACAGATGCCTCAAAACTACACTTCAGGTTGTGTCCTCGGACCAGCTTGGCCTCTTCTTGCCGAAGCTCTGGATTTGATCAGTCAAGGATAAAGCAGCAGGTTCCTTTTCTTGATGTAAGAAACATCCGCCACTAGGGCATCCTCGTGTAGCTTTTTCATTTCCATCTGGTACTTGTTGACGATCTGCTGCAGTCGAAGCAACTGGCTCCTCAAACTTTTCTTTTCTTGTCCACTTCGCTTTCTCAGTAACAAGCACACTTGAAGTGGACCTGCTATTTACCTGGACGCTTTGATCATCCATGGAGCAGCAATAGGACATATCCTCAACTGATGAAGTAGACACTGCTGCTGGCAGCAATTGTTGCATCGCTGTGCCGCTGGCGGAGTCATTTTGCGCCATTGTAGCACTCGCTCTTTTGTCGATGCTTTCTGTGTTTCACGCTGACGTTGATTTCGGCTGGAGATGGGACGGGTACTCTTCAAAAACTGACGGCACAGACCCTTTCTTTAGGCGTCGCCGCTTGCCTTCTATGAAGTCCTCTTCTTTGAAATGTCGACTGCACACAGCAAGAGGTGGTATTCGGCCACCACTTGTCTCGTCATATTGCGGCAAGCCATCGTGCTCGTGCGTCCGTGTCAGCAGGTATTTTATGAAAGGAAAGCACTGCTGGTTTCTTTTTTCTCGTCGGATTTGCATAATGGCACACAACAGTAGGCCATCGTAAGGCGTGCTGTTTTGCGTTGTTGTAGCACCGGGATGTTGGAGGTAGACCGACAACCACAACAGCTGCATCACCCATGAGAGATGCCCTCAGGCAGTGGAAATAATAAAGTGTGAAAAGTTGGTCTGTTTTATTCACTACTTGTTCAAATAACTCCCAGAAGAGCTGCCACTTGCACCATCGCCCGCTGAACTTGACCAGCTCAAGGCTTGGCAATTTCTTGTTTACTTTCTGTGACATTGTCATTTCAGCTAGATCACCGTTAGTTTGTTGAGTTGGTTGAGTTTGGGCTGCTAGAGCTGGAGAGTCCTGTTTCGAGCTGCCGTTCATTCGATGCTCTAGCGATTCGAAGCATTGCACAATACGGTCATTGCGCTCAATCACTTGCGTATACTCTTCCTCCAAGGTGTATACAGTCGAAACCCGCGATAACGAAATCCCGAGGGAACAAAATTCTCACCGCAACGAAATATTTTCGGAGCACCGGCGAACGCCCATAGGAGTCAATGCATTTCGTAACTCGCGACTGCGAAAGATATTCATACCGCAGTCCCTCATTAACGAAATTTTTGAAACACGATTGCGCAAATAATATACTCTCGCAACATTATCTACATTTGAAAACTGCTGAAATGCATTCATGCTACACTTAAATTGTGCAAAACTATCACTACAGCGCACTTGAGAAGCAGCCGCCATCATTGTTTACAAAAAAACATAAAGCTGGCGACAATGATGATGATGATGGCTTGCCGAAACACGTGCTCGTTATCGCAGACTACGTAGCCAAATCTACATTCCTCATGGAGTTTCGTTCGTTGGCTTGGCTCTGTGCTTGGCTTTGTCAGCTTTGCGCGCACATGGTCGCGTGTGTGGAGCCATTTGTGGAGTGTTTGCTTGGTCATTTGGTGCAACGTGAACTGTGTGTTGCGATTGCTTCGTCCGATTTTGCTGCCTGCGATGATGCTGCCTTCAACGAAAAAGCGGAAGTTCATCACGCTGGAATATAAGGCTGCAATCATCAGTGAGGTGCAAAAGCGCAGGGAAAAAAGGGACGTCGCCCAAGAATTCGGTGTTGCGTGCAACTCGCTGTCCACGATTCTGCGCTGATCCAGCGGAGCCGGAAGAAGGTTCGTCTGTAGGCGCACTTGATGACGGTACTGGTGACAGCGCAGTGCCGCCATCACTCACCAGTGCATGGGGCGAACTTGGTGCCGTGGCAAACGAGATTCCCGATCGAGAGGCATGAAATTGCTGTATGGTAATGCCCGCCAAAGCAAACTTACTGACTTTTGGAAATATAATGTGTTTTTTGTAAATTCCATGTCTTTTCTGCCGCATTCTCGCGCCAATGAAATTCCCGCAAGAGCGAAATTTTGGGCTTTCCCCGCCGATTTTGTTATTGCAGGTTTCAACTGTACTCATCCTCCAGCAGCTAGTAGGGGCTGATCCAAGCGATCAGCCATCAGCCAAAGTGTGGAGTGTCCCGTGATGGGCAGCTCAGTGATGAGGGCAATTCCACCGCAGGTGCTGAGATGGTTTAACCACTCTTGAGCAGCACAATGCCGCGTGCCGGCTGCCTGGAGGCATACGGCACGCAGCGGGTGGTTCGTTGGCTGGTATTCACCGGTAGTAGACCGCCAGTAGTAGGCGGCCAGTAGAAAAGAGTCCCTACCTCTGCTGGATTGGTTGGGATGGCAGCAGCATTTAGGGCCCTCGCTTTCCGTCGAGCTGCTTTCGAGACAACAACTTCCTGTTCTTATTCTTCGGTCCTTCGCTTCTTCCGCCCCCTCCTGGCTGCTCCAGGAACAATCTTTACGGGTGCCCTCGAGTAAGCTGCTGTCAGTGGAGGGACATTCCCAGATAGCCAAAGGGGACGAAATTTGGACATGATGATTGCATTGTCTGGATTTTAACGGGAGTTGCAAACACAATAAAAAATTTATTTTGCTCTCAACATACATACACACATACAAAGAACTTTATTGAAAGACCAGAGGGACTAGCGTAAGGAAGTCCTAAGACCCCCTCAACCAGTCGTCGGCTCCACCCAGGTCGGCACTTGAAGGTGAAGACCCTCCGTGATGGTCCGGGTCCTCCGGACAGCCAGTAGTTGCAGACCCAGGTCTGGGCTGTGTAAACTGCGCCGCCATGAGTCCTCGTCACAGAAATCCGCCCCCACATTCGTGGGGCACTGCCAGAGCACGTGAGTTAGCGAGCAACTCTCGAGGCCACAGTGAAGACACTCTTCTTGAAAGTCCAGCTCTACCCTACGATACGTTCGCGGGCAGAGATATGTACCCGTCTGTAGAAGTCTAGAAGTGATTCCCTGGGCTCTGTTGAGCCTAGCATTGGAAGGGGAAAACGCCTCCTATTCAGCTTGTAGCTAGACGTAATCTCATGGAACGTTGTCAAAGGATCCTTTCTGAGGTCAATGTCCCCACCAGACGCCTCACTATCCCCCACATGGCTCGTGCATTCACGTGCAAGGGTGTGAGTGCTGGCATTAGGATTAACCCCATCAATTACCTCAACAAAAACAGTTTTATTATCTTTCACATGCAATTTAATCTTAAGAACTATGAACACTGCTTGTATAACTTATAGCTGTGTTAAAGGGAAACATGTTTCAAAAGCACTGGCATTTCGCATAGAAGATGATTCTGTTGTCATCTGCTTCTGTGTCGTAGTTGCTCTCCCATTCACTTCGGCCTGCTTGTTTTTAGGTCACCATGCCGACCTTCAATAGCTCTTCCTCGGTCGCTTTAAGCCCTTTCTTGAGGCCTTCATCATGTCTCGTTCTGTCACCAAAGAATTCTGTAGCTCTGCGATTCTCACCATGAGCTCACTCTGGGCAGCTGTCATTTTCTTTTTTCGCCTCAACATCGCATTGTCTGCAAATGACGTCAGCCTCTTCTGCCCTCTTGTCCACACAAACCTCTATTTTCAAACCCACCCCGCACACTAAACACTTAACGGTCTCTTTGACCATGGCTAGACCTTTGTAAACGCTTTGATCTCCTCTCACACTTATGTTTTGACATTGCAGCCTGCCCACCCTGGGGATGGGCTGCACTGATTTCAAACACCAGTGTCCGTGCGTTACTTAAATGCCATGCCAGATAACCACAAGACACGGCGGACTGCATAGGCTGCCCTAAAGGAGAAGTATCACAAAACTCTATCAATACCCAAGACTTCGAGATACCACACTGCCACTATAGTCTCTCAAGTTGATTTGAGTCGTGAATATGGACATATTTGTCTGGAGAAAAGAAGAAAGCCAGAGAACAGCAGAGGGAAGAAGGGAGAGGGTGGTGTGAGGGCTCCTAACACATTTCAGTTACTCCATCATCAGTTGCTCACTTACATCCTTACTGCTTTCCCTCTCCCTCTTAGCCCACATTCTTAAGTTCGGGATCATTCCCTATGATTAGGCATTCTGGAAGTGAGTCAGCTTGCCAATGTAACTTGTTCTTGGACAGCACAGTCACCTCCTTGACCTTGTAGATAGCCCTCTGCAGGTTGAACAGGTTTGTCTGTCTCGCTCGTGTCTTTTAGCTCATCATGTATTTGGCTTTTCCATAGCCTTCACAGACGTGTTCTGGCTCAGCAACATAAAAATAATTAAACGTGGATGCCATCCTTGAAATCTTTGACAAGTTGAGGAACATGGGGTGCATGTGTGTGCAATCGTCTTGGAACTTTTCCTTTGCAAAGAGTCCAAGGAGCTTGGCCATCTTCTGCTGTCCAGAGTATTGCTCTGCCTGGTTTGAATAGGAATTGGCTTAATGCGGAAAAACTAGTTACCCTGACAGCAGCATGTCAGGTCCAGAAATGGGAACTGAAAACTGTGTCTCTTTGTGAGCCTTGATGCACATAATTGGCATCTACACTCATCAACTGCTCAGCACCATCAGTTGATTCTCTGATGGCAGCAACGGTGGCATCAGTCTTGTCATGATCAATGATATTGTTGCTTTCCTTTTAGCGCTCAAGGTGAGCAATCTGGTCGCCAAGTTTCATGACTACATCTAGGCCTTTTTTCTGCTTGACATATTGCTACATGCCATGATGTATGAGCCATCTGCTGTGGCAAGTACATGCGCAGGAGTGGAAAGGAGAACGTTTGGGCTGGTCTGGTTCTCGGGAAGACGTCAACTCCTGGCTGTCTGTCTCATTTCGTCCGTGACAATATGAACACAGATCTCAAAAAAGCCACTGCACAACTTGGTTTCGGCTTTTGAAATGCCTCCCCGGCACATGATTCTCCATGCTCAATTTCAATGTTGGAGGTGGTTGTGGCAGCATGTAAACACTGTGTGCCGGTTGCTGTGCCTGTGGAACCACTTCTACAATAAGGACGTCGATGATTCTAAAACACATGAAACATAAACACTGCGTGCCGGTTGCTGTGCCTGTGGAACCACTTCCACAATAAGGACGTCGACGATTCTAAAACACATGAAACATAAACCCTGCGTGCCGGTTGCTGTGCCTGTGGAACCACTTCCACAATAAGGACGTCGACGATTCTAAAACACATGAAACATAAACAAGAGTTGAAAGTTTGCATAAGTACACCAAAGCCTTGCCGTCGGATGCTTTTAGGAATGCTCACTTTGGTCTATGAAGCAGCGCTGTTGTCATGCAACCAGCATTTGCTTTGCTTCTTCACTCCATTACGCCTTCTCTAGTGCTGATTCCTTTGTACATGATTCCCTGCTCTACTACTCTGCAGCAGAAAATTAATGCTTAGCCGTTGTTTGGTCCATAACAGTATGCAATTCCTGTTGCAAGCAGGGAGTGTCCAGGCCTGTTTAGGTTGTTCAACTCTCCCCATGGTTTTTAACCAGAAGGCCATACCTGCCTTCAGCGAAGTTGTGAACCCACTCGATGTGGTGCAGCTGCACCTTTTCAGTGCCATCCACTCCTAATGTCACATTGCACTTGTTGATAATGTCCTTTAGAATCTCTCTGACAGATGCAATGATTGTTCCAGGGACAGGATAAGTGGTAGCTATGGGCCTTGTCTGCATATCTCTCTTTGGCCCAATACAAAATTGCGCATCTATTTTCTTGCCGATTGCTGATACTCTTTCACAAGTGTGATTGGGGCTCACCATTCTGGAGTTACTTGTATTTGAGCATCCATAGGCGCTGCTTTACGTGGACTTTAAACCATTTCAAGAATCTGTTGGGCTTCACACTGCAGCAGGATCCTTACACATTCACAGATCAGGATTCGTGCATGCACGTGAAATGCTTGCAGATAGGCTCAACCACACTGGATTGTATATATACACACACCTTGTGTGTGTTTATGTATATTGTCATGCGTGCTTATTCTTTGTTTCATGTGATCGGGTTTCACACACAAAAACTGTTACCACTGCTTGTTGCAGGCCACGCCACAGTGTTTAGAAACCTCACAATTGTTTCAGACTGTTCTGTTAAGATTATGCCCAGGACAAGAGTAACCGATTTTATTACAGAGCGAACGCAAACACTAGTGATAACGCTGAAGGGTTCGAGAAGGCATAAGTGCATTTGACAGACGAGCAGAGTACCGACGGCAGCAACTGTGGTCGCCGGTATCGGTGTTTAGTGTGTATTGGTTGTACTTTTGACTTTTCATTTCTTGGGCACAAGTTCTTCCAATAAAGAGTTTAGTTTTAACAACCCAACTGCCGTTTTCTTCACCGTCACGAGCATGTGACAATATTGTGGGCTCAAGGCCATAGCTTCGGAACCAGCAGTTAGCCGGAGCTCTCGGAGATCAGAGAGAGACGAGAAACCGGAAAAATCTTAGCCTTTTACTCACGAAGCCCCAGAGCCAGATTGACGCTTCGCTACAGCGACGAGTGCTTGCAGGATTAAGCAGCATGCCACGGGCCGCTCATCTTTTCCTGATGGCAGGCCTTTCCCTCCCGCACATACCCCCTTATGACCTAATGCCACAGCCAGTGCAGAATGCCTTAGGCCCTGGTCAGTCGTAGTGTTGATCATTGCAAAGTTAATGCGAACCAACCGTTCATTGACTGACGACAAGCTGACTCATTAGACCAAACATGGTTGGCTTCTGCAAGCCTCTCTGCTTGTCGCTGTCAATAGCGGTGCATTTCATTATTTTTAACAGCAAAGCTGCTTAGCAAGTAGTTCCTTGTCCTACAAACCAAAAAGCTATCATCATCATAAACGAGTATGTGCCACAGAAATTGGGTAAATCCCACTACTCAACACAGGTCCACTGAGAAAATGGCTCAAAGCTTCCACTAAGCCGTGCAAAGCTAGATACACAGCGAAGCTTATTGGTCTCGTGTGCCGTAATAGCAAAGTTCGACCCCGCTACAGCCAAGGTCAAGCAAAAGTGGAACAACGTCACAGCCAAGTTCAAGCCAAGTTTAAGGAAAAGTTTAACAGCATTACAGCCAAGTTTAAGCAAAAGTTCAACATTACAGCCAAGTTTCAGCAAAAGTTCAACAACGTTACAGCCAAGTTCAACATCGCCACAGCCAAGTTCAAGCGAAGTTCAACCTTGCTCAAGTTCTGCCTAGATACAGCAATAAATAAGCATGAGACCGATCAGCTTCACTGTGTATCGAGCTTTGCGTGGCTTAGTGCAAGCTTTGAGCCTTTTTTTTTTCATGCGATGAAAATTATGTAGCGAATAACTGGAATAGGCACAGGAGAAATCGAAGCGAGCATCCTAGAGGAAACACTAACTTTAGTCTTCTAAAAGTGGCGAGAGAATGGAACTGTTGCATCAATGAATGGCTGGCCGGCGTGGAGTATAGAGGAGCTTCACAGGAAGGGCTCCAGCCAACGTGGAGTTAACTCCAAATATATATTTTGGCAAGTGCCATTGGCACTCTCTTGTTGGCTGATGCTAGTCGGCACGTCAACACCTGATTGGTTTACAGACAAGAATACAACACACATACAACATGAATCTCTATGCCATCGTGTGGCAGCTAATGCTACCAAATTACACTGCTGTAAACTGTACGTGATGTGGCAACTCTGCACCACATGATCCCCTTTACTGAAAAAGACACATCATTCTACGAAATCACTATCTGCGTTGGAGTCGTGCTTACAAAATACTGTAGATAATGCTCAGTGCACTCAGGACTGGTGCTACTTTAGCGTCAGTCCTGTGTTCTCGTGTCATCATTGTTCCTTTTGCGCTACTGTTTTTTTTTTCTTCTAAAGCATTCCTGGCTTTACATGAAAGAATCCATTGTGTCGATGTGAAAGTGGTGGTCAAGTCACTCACTCATGATTTCCTCATCCATCCATCCCATTGTGTTTGCCTAAACCACCACAGTAGGGGGATTTTGGCGATGTGTTTCGTTTAAAAATCAGCACGGGGGGCACCTTTGTGCCATCTGCGCTACAGGCAAAATCAGCGTTAAAATGGGACTTCTTATGAAATGTCATCCTCATTGTAACATGTCGGTTTTCCCGAGCGGAAAGTTCGAAGATATCGAATATTTGTGTGGTCGCAATTTTTCGCTATATTATTTCTTCAAAATGCAAGGCAGAACACGTTTGTTGTATCTCACAGTTCTGGAAACAGTAATTTCAGCTACAACCATTTGCCATACATTTTTTTTAGTAAGGTCGCTCGTATCTTTATTCACACAGATATCATGTATTAAGAAGCACACAATTGCAATAATGTGCTTCAACTTTATGTGTATAAAGTTGTCTGCAGTGAATGTAGTTAGTATTGACAAACCATGTTGGTTTGCTGATACTGCTGCCTTCTTTCACGTGCTGAAGGTCGATCTTTATTGAGGGACTTTGTAAAAAAAATGAAACCTAGTCAAAGAACGAACATTTTATTGTTTGTCAGTTCCTCCTGGCACGCCTGACAGCCGACGTGGGGCACAGTTTGCATGATGTGAAGAACTTCCATCATACTGTCTCACTGAAGCTTAATTCTTCCAACTGAACCACATCGTAAATGAATATTCTAAAGCTTCAATAAATGCAAATAGCTGTACTGAAGGATACAGAAGGCCTGCTTGATCACAAAAAGCTGTTCATTAAGGAAGACCTTTATCGGCGTCTTCAGCAGCTGTTAAAGGGACACTAAAGGCAAATATTAAGTCGACGTTGATTGTTGAAATAGTGGTCCAGAAACCTCGTAGTGCTGCTTTTTGTGCCAAGGAAGTGCTTATTTTGAAATAAAATCACGTTTTTAGTGGTCCGCATCGCGTTAGCGCGCTTCAAATCTCCCGCCTGAAAATACGACTCTCATACGTCACTGCTGCCGTGCCCAACGTTGCCCGCTTTTACTGCGCGGCCGCCGACACTAGCAGCAGCAGAGCGGAAATAGCGGGACCCACAGTAGCAACAACGGCCATCGAAGCTTGCCGCAATCGCCGCAATGGATGTGGACGGAGAACTTGACAACGAGACATTGGCTCGCGACGCTGGGCTCCAATTCAGCGACTTGAGCCCCAATGAACGCGGTATGCTGCTGAGGGCTCGTAGTGCCGGCGTCGTTGCGTACTACGATAGCAGCCTCGGCAGCGACTCTCCCGAGCCCGAGCCCGAAAGCAGCGAGGAAACCAGCAGTGCGGTGTCGGGCGACGAAGCTCATGCGGCATTTTGTCGAACTTTCTGTCAGAGCGACTTTCACGAGCGCGCAAAACACACGCGGGCAGTACGCGATCCCGAAACTACCACTGAGACGGGCGAGGCGCAGTTCGGTGAAAACGAAACCTTTGAACCACGCGCGCCGTTCCCCATGGCAACGCCACGGATGTTTTTTTTTTTTTCATGAATCAAGCGGGAACAAACAGCATTTTATTACGTCTTTTGATGCTCGGAAGGTTCTTTTTTTACTGCTGCTAGTTTGATTACTAGTGATTTATTGTAGGCCGACTTCCATACGTCATCGGGATCACTTCGAAAATGTCCCACTCGTGGCGCTCATCATGTGATACATTTAGCTTAATTTCTCGGTAAGTAGGGCACTGCTGTTGATAATATTGCCGTTTTAGAAGTTGTCATACATTGGACTTTCACTCTGACATAAATTGTTATTTGCCTTTAGTGTCCCTTTAAGAGCTGATCGAAACATTTCCAATACTTTACATCTATCACCCCTTTTTTGAGCCACATATCCAGCCATGTTAAACTGGTGCCGCTGGTCTTCTGTGGACATGGTCATTAAGTTTGGACTCGTCGAGGACATTTGAAGCTTCATCGAGCTTTTCTTTGTCAATTAGGGTGGACGGTTCATGTCTTCATCCACTCCGAGTAGGGACGTGAGAGCACCCCCTGCTCAGTTTGCTGTGTCTAGTGCATTTACCAGCTTATAAAAACAGGTTATAGAAACTATAAAAGCAGTTAACAGCTGTTAGCAAGTAAGTCAACGTAGGATGGTCATTGCAGCTGGAGGATTGCTTAATTATACCGAATATCTTTTCAATATTGTCTTTTCTCAGACATGAGGCTAATAAATACTTGTACCCGACACATTCAGTAAGATATTCAAGCTGCAGTGTCCCTTTTATTGTGACCTTAAGCCCTGCAGCAGCGCTGTGTGGCACAAACTCTGCCTTTGTACTCCCTGTGTTGGCTTCCCACCTGTTAAAGGGACACGAAAGGCAAATAACATGTGGGACGTTACCGCAGGCGAGGATTGATTCACCCGAAAGCCATGAATCCCGTATGATAACTGGCTTTTATTTCCTCTTCTCTCAGAGAGAGAGGGATGCCGGAGCGCCGATGGGCCAGAGGAGAAGGATGCCTGCGCGCGGGCAGTCTCCGGTTACCACGGTGCCTGACGGGACACGGCCACAGAATCTAAACACACATCAGAGCGGCAGTGAGTGGTGCGCTGATAGCGTGCACCACATCACTCCCTCTCCAGTGAGTTTTAAAGGTCAAGGCGAACGGCCACCGTGATGGGCCTCCCACTACGCGTTCATGATGAAGTAGCAGTTGCTGATGTTGCTCTGGTGGGAGGTGCCATGACACCCGGAAACGCCTGTTCCGAGTTTTCAGTATGGGCCGGTTTCACACGGTCTGTAGAGATCACCTCACGTCAACCGCGGATGTCCACCATAAATTGCTTGCTGGAGTGGGTGAGCACTTTGAACGGCCCATCGTACGGTGGCTGAAGAGGATACATCACTGCGCCGCACCACACAAACACATGGGAGCATGATCACAGTTCTGGTTGCATATAGGTCGGTCGCAGCGCCGGTTGACGAGGCGGCGTGGCCACAGAATCTAAACACACATTTAGAGCGGCAGTGAGTGGCGCGCTGATAGCGTGCACCAGAAACATTTTATGCCAGAATGAAAGGTGAATGCTTTTTTAGAACGTCTAAAACATCAATATTATGCACGGCAGTGTGTTAGCAATCGAGAAATTAAGGTAAATGTATGATGCGATTTTTGCTGCCAATGGGACATTCTGGAACTGAAGCCCGTTGATGTAGTAGGGCCTCAGTGCAATCACATGTACTCAAACTACCCGTGACGAAAAAGAATGTTTTATTTGTGGAGGAAAGCACGTTGGGCGGCCTGTTATGCTGGGGTGGAGCGGGCTTCAGTCTTTTTGAGCAGCTCAGAAGGCAGGAATAATGCTGTTTAGCTTTGGAGTTGTAAAAGGGGAGTTTCGGAGCAGCTTTGGAGCATCAAAAGGTGTGTTTTGGGGTAGTGCAAGTTAGTTTTGAGCAGATTTTTAGGGTGAAACATCATTGTTAACTGAAATTTTTTATTTCGGGTAAACATGAAAAATTCCAGTAGATTTGACTAAGCATTCAATACTGATAAACCAACCACACTTACCACAAGCGTCTCCTTCGGATCCGGCAAATAGTAAGGTAAAGTGCAGGCGCACATACAAAAGCAAGACGTTACGTTTATTCTCAACGTTTCGATCGGGGACCAGTCTTTTTCAAGAGTGGATTTGACACAAACCTGTTTCAAAGTGATTCGTCCTGGAATGTGCCGAATTCACAGGTTTGAGCGAGTTTTCTGAGCTCGGCTACATATTGTGCGATACCTTTACGTTGCAGCTGACAGCTTGTGTGAAATTTTGCTCACAATTTCTTTTCAAGGCTATTTCATTGAAGAAAAGACAGCATGCTTTGTCTTGCAGAGGCCAATCTTTAATGATTGATTCTATTGCATCCATGGCACCTGGAATGATACCAGGTGTCATTGGGATGTCTGCCAGCCAGCGCCTGAGCATCTGCACATGGTGCAAGTGAAGCATTTCTTTGAGGAAGCGGTAGGCCTTTAGAGAATTAAAGAACAAATTGAGAGCGAATTGTTTGATCCGTGTGGACCAATGTTTTTTTATTTTTATTTTGGATGTGTACCAAGCCTGATTTGTGCTTTAAGCAGTTCAAAAAGGTCCTTTGGCAAATCCGGTTCAAGCTTGTTTAAAGCCTCCTGCTGCGTTACTCGCCTCACCTCGTTCCTTTTTCTCATCCGACCGAGTGCCTTGCGTTACCTTTCACTTCATGAGTGAAGTTTTAGCAGCTTCTTTTTGGTGCGAGGGGTGTGCACAGAGCTGCCTTTTCTTCTCCCACTTTTTGGTGTTTTCTAAGGAGGGCGCTGCTGCCCTCCTTAGAAAATTGGAGGCCGCTCAGACCAGGCTCAGCTGTAAAAAAAACGACATGGATGAATGCAAAGGTATAGGCTTTCATCAGTCTTGTAGAGAGAGAAAAAAATCATGAGTAAGCTATCAGGGCACAATCACAAGGCTACTAATTGACGGACCACTATGTGCTGCCATGTCATTTTTCATTGGAAGCGATGTGTATTCTGCGACTGAGACAGGAATCATTTTAACCTCAAAGAATCATCCATGACCAAAGAAATATCACAGAAAGCATTGCAAAAATGAACATTTCATGAAATGCTGAACCGAGGCAATGACATTTACAAAGTGGAGGATTTGGAATGATTCATCTCATAAATAGCTATCCAAGCCACATTTACATGAATGCACACCTTGTGCATCATATTCTGCTGGCCTGTCTCGCAGAGCTACGTTCATCACAACAAATCGGACAGCACAATTTTCAGTGCGGACCTTGTAGGTCCAACTGCACCCGCCTTATATTTCAGGTATATAAGTAATTGTGTGAACTAAAACGCTGGTTGCAGGCCCTGAACTCTATGCATGGTTTTGTCAACATTATAGGTTGTGACAACATTACACAGGCTTAGATGTCCATATCTATCAGGGAAACATCAAGGCTACTGGTCCATACTTCTTTATGCAGATGCGGGATGTGTACTTTGCAATAATTCTCTCTCTCACTTTTTGCACTTACCATCACTTGGTGAAACCTGTGACGGTGGTGTGGGCCTTTTTGTGGGTGTGCTTGGCGAAGCGGCTGTTGAAAAATAAATAAGTATGCTATAAAAGGCTTGCAAACAGGTATTATAATAAACTCACTTTGCATTGCACGTGTGAATACTGAGCAACAGACTTGTGGAGCAATTTTCACATGTTCCCGAGAAAAACTACTCAGTGTTTTCATCACTATGGAATGAGCTCAACAAAGAAAGCACTGAGTCTATGCATTGATGTACAAAAAGAAAAGATATCTAGACCACGCAACAAAGCTTTCTTGCATGGAGGTTGGGTTGTTGTGAACTCATAACGAGCTGCACAAACACTAGAGGAGTAAGGACGGAAACAGGACAGAGTACATTCATACTGCGACATGCCAAAAGCCATTTTCGCTGCTCTATCTCCCTGATTCTTTCATGCATACCATGTAAACAGTGCACTCAGACATTCTTACTGGGAAGCATGCAAAATACTACTGTATGAGCGCAAGGTAACAAAATTTTTTCCCCTAGAGTACATTTCCTGCATTTAAGGTTTACGCACAGCAATTGTTCTCATGGCACTGGTAATTGGAAACCACCTGTCGCATTTGTACGTGCTGTTCCAATTTCAGAGAACAATGTGCTCTAGTGTGCAGGTGTAGCGTACAAACTAGTATTGCTGTTTGTTTTTATTTTTTGCAAGCTATTCTTGCAGTATTACAGTGGTACCATCAAGAAAATATTCTTTCCCCTTTCATTCCAAGCAGAAAAGTGAAACAGATCCTTGTTCGGTACACCTACCTTCCACACTAGGGGAGGCAGTCTCAGCAGCAGGGGACGGCAACTCGCTTGCAGCATACTGGTTGTCTGCAATTAAAGTACTCGAATGTAGTCACCCTACGGTGAAAAAACAGCTAGTAGAGTAAATAGATTTGCAAGCTTGTAAAGGCATGGCATGAGCATAATAAATGTGCTGTTTTTTAATCTCCACTACATCAACAATTACAGAGATAAACCCTTTGTAGAAAAGCACAGAATGGGAAAAGGGTGATGCAAAGCACATTCTTGTGCACTTACCTCCATCCCGGAGTGCAGGTTCTTCACAAAGAATGTTCCCTAGCTCTCCACTTTGAGGTGGCACGAAGCAGTAGTGTAAAACAGAAGTGCCACTTAGTTATCCTGAAGAAAAGTGAAGTGCTTGCTGCAGCAAATAAGCAGAAACACTTTTCCGTGTAAGCACAAAGTGTCGCTTACCATGCCCGTGCCCAAGCAACGTTGTTGCAGTGCTCATGGTGGGCTGTGGTGCTGTGGTGGAACCAGAGCCTGCGTGAAATAAGTAGAAACAACAGGTGAAGCTCTCCGTAGCAGCACCATCAGCTGTATACACTATATATAAAGTGCTAGTTCAGAAATATTTTGTCTGAAAATTTTCTATCCAAATTTGGGTATCAAAGAGTTTCTGTGTGTTTTTCAGAAATAAGTCTGTTACGAAGAGACATTTGCCAGATGAACATACTGCAAATGCTGTTTTGAATCTCTTCAGTCTGTCCCTCATTTATTTCGATAATGAGCAAGTGTTAGTGACTGAAACACGAAATCATAGGCATAGGAAGGCAAACTGCCAAATTTTTAAAAATGCCATGGGGATGGGGTGCCCAGGAAATTACTTTTTCAATGAAGCCAACATTTTGGTTATTGAACTGAACTTCACTGCTGTCTGATATCAATCAAACCATGGCCATTTGACAGTAAAGTATCCCAGTTTTTTGTTCTGCAGGTTATGCTACAAGACCATTCTGGTGAATGGAATTGTGTCATTCTATCCTATATTTGCTTGGTTCAATTTTTCTGAAGTTATTCTTACCTTGTGCCAGCCTGTTCATCGTAAAAATCTGAAATAAAAAGCCAGAAGAGTTATTGCATGATTAAGCTTAAATAGTGCCTACTGGGTAAAGAATTTTTCTAACCTGGGT
The DNA here is from genome assembly GCF_013339695.2 of Rhipicephalus sanguineus. Taxonomy (NCBI): domain Eukaryota; kingdom Metazoa; phylum Arthropoda; class Arachnida; order Ixodida; family Ixodidae; genus Rhipicephalus; species Rhipicephalus sanguineus. Next base: position 95,010,202 of record NC_051179.1, read on the forward strand.
GCACCAGAGCCTTCAGGTGAGGCTCTTTCACTTTCACTGAAGGAACAGCTTCACGTGTCAGCCTTGTGCAGGTGTCGTTGGTGAAGCTGTCCCTTGTGAAATGCTTAGAACACAGCCTGTAGCTGTTGTGTACTTTTTCCCTCGTAAGCTGAAGCAGCTCCGGCCGGTTGGCATATGTCAGCCAGGCTGAAAATCTGAAATAACAGGCATATACATATTAAGAGCACATAGATATTGTTTCTTCTTATAAAATGAGCATCAAATGGTCACATATTTTTCACAAGGCTTCACGTGTCAGCCTTGTGCAGGCACCACTAGTGAAGCAACCTCTTGAGAAATGCTTGGAACAGATCCTGTAGCTCTTACGGACCTTCTCCCTGGTAAGCTGAAGGAGCTGCAGCCTGTTAGTGTACGTCAGCCAGGCTGAAAATCTGAAAATAACAGGCATATACGTATCAAGAGCTCATAGATATTGTTGTTTCTTCTTATCTAATGAGCATCGAATGGTCACATATTCTATGATGAAGGAAGGCGAAAAGACAATAACATATACTTGAAAGCAACTTTATCAGGACACAGAAAAAATAATAAAAAGTATGCCACGGTGTGCAAAGTCCTTTGTAACTCCGTTAGACAGTCAAAACCATCAATAATGGTATTCTATGTGTTCTATGTATTTTACATCTATCTATTCCATTTTCCACTTATCTGTAGACATATTTGCATGGATATTCTTATTAACCAAAGGTATTTTCCCAGCAAGAGATTTCAAAAAGGTAATTTAACAATGCGATACGGAAAATCGTTTTTCACTTCAAGTGTCCTCTAAGAACAAAGGTTCCGCCTGAATTGGATATCTGTATTTTTCATAAAGATTCAGAATTGTGAAGACAGAAATTGCGCCTTCTACCTCCATAAAGACACACAAACGGTTAAAATCATTTGTATGAACAAGAGCGAGTGGGTCTTTGCTTTTCTTACAAACTAAAATGTGCGAGGCAAAAATGTTTCGAGACGGGATTAGTTCCTGCCATTCCAGGATAACATCAGAGCCAGCTGTATCAAGTATCCAATTGATTGAAAGAAATTTTGCCTGATCTGCTAACAAAGCCAGCATTAAAAGTCCTTTGAGGCCTTTTGTAACCCAGAGTGAATCATTTGCCTGGGAATGAGTGCTGTGTAATAGTTCAAGTACTTCTGGTTGACTAGTCGAGTCTTAGCATGAGATTCTGGTACTCGGCATCTGTGCAGCGTACTGATGATTCCCAGCAACATCATTCCACTACTAGTGCTTGGTTTTTGCAAATTGAAGTAGCTCTGAGACTGAGGTTAAATGTGCAAGCTGCAGGGGAGAGTCTTCAGTTTTCTTAACAGTACGTAACGCTCCAATGTTTGGAGGTAAAATCCGCAGGCCCTGGCAGCAAGCTTGGCGATAGTGCCATTCCAATTTTCAAGTAAAAATGAGGAATGGGACCAAAGTGGACCAAGTTTAGCAACATTTTTCGACAAATGGAGGAGCCCACGAACATTGAACGTCATTGCAAAAGTTCCATACAGCAGTTGTGTGTCTGCCGCAAACTCTGAGAGAGCATCGAATGAAGTTATCATGTCATTGTTGCTGATTTCTTATTTTAGAAGAATGTAAATACCTTTCATAAGTAGACTAAGGGGTTTGAAATACCTCACGGGCAAAATGCCGCACACAGTGGGAGGGAATAATGCAATAGCAACCACTTCCATTCGCCTCCTTTCCATATAGTGTAATCTGATAATTTTCGGGATAACGGGGTGAACTAGTTCGGTGGCTTCGTGGCTAAAAGTCTTGAATTTAAAAGTGTATTGTTTTTCTTGAGCCAATGTAGTATTTAGAGTCCGTGGATTGCAGCCACGTAGCACAAAACTGTTTTGTTACGCCTTTAAGGACAACATGCATGTAGCGTAGAAAGGTTGCTCAAGCATCATAAGTATCAAGCTTTTGAAAACGTTGCAGAAACCTTTAATCCATTGGCTGGAGCACCAGAGCTTCTTGCTTCGTTCGCACCTTGTTTCATTCTCGTGATGGTTCATCACAGCCTCCTGTGCATCACTGCCAGGGTGGCACATACTGGTGAGCACCTGTTAAAGAAAAATAAAATAAAATAAAAGCCAACGGAAAAGAGAGCAGTACACAGACAGGCACTTGCATGTATACGTGTTGTGTCTGTGTCACGACATACACGCAAGCCTGTATGAGCAGTTTACTCCTCCTCTCACGTTTAATTATTTTCGTTTCAGAATAAATAATGCGGAACAAAAGAATTAAAATACCCTTGCACGGAGCACATTAGCAGCAATTGACACTTTGTACCGTGAACAATCATGCAAGGTGTCAACGTTTCAAAAGTTTGTCACGCTGTCTTTGGATACTACATACTACGTATTATTGACAGAACTGCATCCTAAACATCAAAATTTCTCCGCACCTTGAGACAAGCAACTGCAAACCCATTTTTCAAGCATGACCATTAAAGAGTATTTATGGCGACTGTACAGCAAGCTTGATTGTGGAAATAAACTATGGTAGATTACTGCTGAGAAGTCCTCCAGAGCTTCTTCTGACGGGCTCTTGTGGTTGTTTTGGACTCTTGGCAGATGCCCAAACCGGTTAACAATGTGCGTCATGACTCGCGATCTGACGCTTGACATCACCGAGGTGTGCACGCCAAACACAGGCTCTAGATCGCACCACGTGTTTGGGTGTGCGCAGTTTCATGCGCATTATTTGGCTCCCAGTCAGTTTTGCGCCTTCGACGCTTCTGACAACTTGTGGCACATCCACTGAGCAGCACAAGCTGTCGAAGTCTTCCTTGTGAAAGCAGAACAGCCCGAACACTTAAGCGTTCGCTGCAAAGCTGCGGGAGAGAAGTGCGCATGCGTAGTACATAATGTCTCTATTCCACGGATGCGTGCGTATACGCCCTGAAGAATGCCCACGAATCCATCTTAAAAACAAAGCGCTTATTTAGACATGGACAGACGAAACATCAAACGAGGACGGGCGCTGACTGCCAACAAAGCTTTTATTGTGCGTGCACAAATATATAGCTTATGAAAGAAAGGAAGGGGAAGGGGGAGGGAGATGGTTGCTGATGCATGAGGTACTAAAAACAAGCGTGTAGATAGTTAAGATTGCTGTAGGAAACTGTATTCCTTGTCAGACAGGGTGAGTGACGGGGCGCTAACACACACTGAGCCTTTGCGCATCATCGTGAAAGTCTCGAAAATTTCTCGAGCGTGATTGTCATTGTACTTGCGTAGTACCTTGGTGTCTTGAAGCAGAGGTGCGCATCCGCATTTGGCACAGTGGATCGCAAGATTACTGCCGAATGCTTCTTGTTGTGCAGCAAGCAGATAACGATCTTCAGCACGCCTTCGTCTCTCTTCTTCTCAGCTCGCAATCTCCTTTCTTTTCTATCTTCTGCACGTGCTTTACGGTTCTCTTCCCTTTTGCTTACATGAAAACCAATGCGCCTTATTTTGCACCGTGCACGTAAAAGAACCGACCAAACTTACCTTTTGATTTCTCCGGTCGGTTACCGAGTAGCGCTACTGGAGCAGGTTGAGGCGCCTGTGCACACAGAGTGCTGTGAATGGATTTTTAAGGACGTTTTTGAGGAGCCAGGCGATGTCCTCCGGTTGTTCAGGAAGCCAGAACGTGTTGCTCGTCCGCACCTCCACAAGCAGGGTAACATCATCTCTCGAGGTAAAATATACGCGATTTCCGCCGGATTTGTTGTTGCTGTCTGCAGAAATGTTGCTATTCGAGATCAGGCGTTACATTACGTGCGCCATGTTTTTTTTTTTGCGGCTTTAATATCCTTTTGAGTCCCAAGAATGCAGTTTTGGTGCAGTTTGCTTCAAACTTCTTTGTTTATTTGATATTCTAGACTGGAATATGCAAAGGAAAAACATTTAATCTCATACAAAGAAAAACAGTGGTGAAACTTGGCCGCCCCCGATCGGGGACTCTTGTACTCAACGGATATGGAAGTTAAAAAAAAAAGCAGTTACGATATTGCACGCAGAGGAATATTCTGCACTCCATGCATTTTACTCCTGATTTAGCATTGCAGCCTGAGTTTCGGCATCTGTTGTGTGATCGCAGCTTTTGGTGCACCGGAAAGTGGTCCATCATGTCATACCTTACGTCATCTGGAGGCAGAGAAGTGGTTTTGCACCTCTTTGTTGCACTTGGTATCCTCCGCTTCATCATCACTTTCGGCTTTATGATGTCCGCGTTTCAGCTTTAATTATGAAACAGCAGTGACCGTCCTGTACTCCAGGAGGTCGAGCCTTTTCTGCTTTCGCATCAAACTGCTCACAAAACGTTTTGTACTCAATCCACCCGTTGCAGCAGGCCATATCAAGGAACTGCGCAAACACGTGGAGCATCGACTTTTTTATTCGCATAGAGATGCGATAGGGGGAGAGCAAATAGTCAATCAAGTTCACTCCACCCACGAACTCATTGTATTTCTCCACTGCAACTGGTTCTTTCACTCTGACCTTTTTTTTTTCTCAACCTGAAACCATCCCGGGCAACTTCCATCTGGCTCAATGCCGAATGCTGTGAACAAAACTAGGACAGATTTATTGTCCTTCCACTTGACAATGCACATTTTGCCCCTTGGTGCGAACCTTGAAGTCTGAACCTCCCTGCAGCATATCCCGGTCCTTGTAACCGCGATCCTAGGTCACAGCTTATTATTCTTCAGACCATGAATTTTTACCTGATGGTCATGGCCAGGCGATCATGCGCCGAAATTGCAGGCCTGTAGTTCGTGTCCTGCTTTGCGATGACGGGGCGCAGCAGCTCGAGCAGAGTATCGAACGTACCCGGCTGCTGGCTCAGCTTGTCAAATGGTCGCCGCCGGTCTCCAGAGTTCTCGCTGATAACTAGACCCGGGCGTGACTCTTCGCTCGCAAACAACTTCTTCTGCGGCGCGATTTTGTGAACATCAGTCCCCTTGATTCGCTTCTTCGTCCCCAGTTGGAAATGGTCATGCGACCAGTGCTAGTCGCCGTTGTGAATGAGCCTCTAGTGTGCTGGACCACAGGCTTTATTGTGGAGGATCTGAAAAAAAAAAAACTGATATGTAGCCATTAAATAACAGCTTGTTCACAAGAGTAGATTTAACTTGCAACAGATTATGCAATGTTTTATTGCACACGTCCTTACACAATTTTTCATAACAGGTGTGTGCTGGAAACTAAATTGTAGTGCTGTCGTGCGGTGGCCTCACTAGCAAGGCCATTAAAAAGTGAGCTTTGACACAGCGCCCACGAAGATTTTTTGATGTGACTGTGGGGATGTCGATGTTTGTACGTTAAGCTTGAAAAAAAAAGTCTCTGTCCTTCATTTTATTTATTCAATGCCTATATTTCAGTGAACACTTAATCTGCACGAATAGGTACCAGTATATAAGCAGCATACTTGGGTAGCTTTCCAGCATGGTCAGGTGCGGAAGCAAGAGCTTTTCAATGTCAGTCCCAGAAGTAGTCTTTGTGAGAACAAGAGGAAGCACTGAAGCCGCACCCGATGGCCTCACGACACTCCGGACGTTGCTGGATTAGGAAGAGTGAATGATTCCAGTCCCCGACTCTTTTTGCAGTCCTGAGAGAGCTGTATAGGCATCTGTTTAGCCATTCGAACTATTGAGCTGCCTTATATAGAGAATAGCGATTCAGTGTCATCGCTTGAAAATCTTGCAGTAAGCACGAATTTGAAGCCCGTGCTTACGAGGTACCAACAAGGTGCAGAGGATGGTCGATAGTGGTGTCACTCGCAACGCTTCGTGTGTCTCATTGGGAAAATTTCACTTTATAGCTTGAGCTTTTCTGCCATGAGTCTGAGTACCCCGGGCACCCTTTCACAAGCCAAACAATTCTGAAAAACGAGATAAAATTTACAAGGCAAAAAAAAAGAAAGACTGTCCGTTTGAAAGGCTAATGAAATGCTTGGCCTTGCCACAGATAAGTACATTCTCTTATGGCTTGTTCAAATAATAATCCTATGTTTTTGGCAGAGTAACTTCTCAAACCATCCTCGTAACATCTCTGCTGGCCCAGTACAATGTCGCGCGTTTGATGTTGTTCAATACAAACCATTTATACACCATTTCCATGAATTGAACAGTTGGCAGGCAGTCCTGAGAGCCACGAGTGCCAAGAGGATCTCCGTGCTGCTGAAGACATCTCAGCACTGATGCCATCTATGGGGGGAACGTTGCAGCAAAAAAGGGTGCAAATAATTTGTAACAATTAATTCTCTAAAATGGCTCATGGACACCGAAATATAACAGTGCAGTTCTATTTATGAACACAGTGGCACTCATCAGCTCAATGGGCTACATTAGCAGGGATGCAACAGCTGCGCCAATTGCGCCATTTTGATACAATTTCGTTTTTCTGCGCCGAGCTGCGCCAAAACCGCGATAGTTGTCGAAATTGCGCCACGCTGCGCCAAAATGCCCCAGGTAGCCGCAAATTTTTTTTCGGTTGCGCTAGTTTTAGCCTGGTTTTAGCGCGGAACGAAGCCCGCATTGGCGACCTAATGTTGGAAGAGGCACCTATCCAATCCGATCCAGTGGCGCTTGACTCAAACATGACGTTTATCTGTTCTGACGGGTTTGCTGGTGGGCCGATGGGCTTAAATGTAGTTTTTACTCCTGGTTCAAACGCTGCTCTACAAGGTCATTCAACATCAGCAAAGGTCAGCGGCCATTTAACGTGGAAGCACCGCGTAAGGTTAACTGGCAAGCGGGCCGTTTGACACGTGCTGCAAATCTTAGTGGGGATGTCGTTATTGTTAGGTGGAGTCTGGTTCAAGGCTGCCTTTGTTCAACTAGCAGTGCTCACGTGCACGAATGCGCGGGTTGTATATGCAGCAGTCTTTTTAAATGTACTGACGAGTAAAGTGTTGTTTTTATTGTACTGGCTAGTAAAGTGTTGTTTAGAAAAGTGCTACACACGAAAACATTGACCGCCTTAGCCGAACGAGTTCGTCAAGGTCCCCCCAACTCGCAGTGAGGCCGACACCACAATCAGGGATTTTTGCGCCAAGCTGAGCCAAAACCATGAAATTGGTTAAAATTGCGCCACGCTGCACTAAAATGCCTGACCAGCTTAAAATTCTCTCAGTTGCGCAAATTTGAGCAAGAAATGGAGACCGCGTTGGTCATCTGCAGTGTGGGCATCGTCATCCAATACAGACGCGCAGACGCTAACCCCTCGCGAAAGAAAAAAAAAACTCAGTTTCACCGCAAGCACGAAGCAATGAATGCGATAGCAACAAATTGTAATGTTATACGAAGTGAGGCTGGCAGCAAACTCTTTTGTATCCGATCTCGCGTAACTCTACAAAACGTTGGTGTAAGAGAATACGGCCGCTCCAAGGAAAGATGCTGTTTCTGCACAGTGTCTTCGCATTGAGAGCGCAGCACGTAGCAGGATATACGAGCCGCCCGCTGATGGCTGCCGAGATAGCGCGCGCGCCAGCGATCGCGACCGTGGCCTTAGAATCAAAGTTCAAAGTTGCTACTCAAGCGACAGCCCCCCGCCCCCCTCTCGCGTCTTTTCATGCTCGTTCAAGACGGGCGGGGCGTTTCCTCTATGCTTTGATGGCAGGCTTCCGGAGCGGAGTGGTGTTATCGCATACGCCCTCCGAGCGACGGAGATGGGCTGGCTCGTTTAATATCTGCTTCAGCCGCGTTCGTCGCCCAGATTCGCGCGCTTTTACCCGCGGTAGAACATACTATGCACAGGGATATATTATCAGTTTGGACTTTATACGGGAGATGACGGGAAAAACTCGTCGAGAGTGTCCATATAGTTATCGCAATAGAAAAGGACAGTAGTTCTCAAATTTCCTGATGCTTGTTTTATTGCGTGCAGAACGCTTTTTAAGCCACTTTTGCCGCAGTACACTGGTGTCCTGCGGAAACGCATACTGAGATATAGAAGGGGCTATTAGTACCAGCTGTCAGGGACGCAGCACATTTTGTTCCTTAATTACTCATTCGTGCACGCGCCGTGTAATTACGAATACTAGTATGATCGCTCACGTTTACAAAATTATTGGCAATGATTTGGAGCTGCTGTGTATGGCGTTTATGCGGCCTTGAGAAACAGTAGACAAAAGCGTATGCCAGATTTCTTTTTTCGCTACCCCCACTTGCTCCTGTTTTACGAATCTCACAAATTTCCATGTTGCCAGGTTCGCAGGTCCACATTAGCATTTCCAGTGCATGTCGAATTATTCGACAGGTCCTGCAAATGCTAATGTGGACTTAGTCATTGTCTGCACTGTGGGGTGGCTCAACACACTGCTTATATTGAAATAGCAGTGTTCACGTGCACTGTGCTCAAATTAGCTGATGTTGAATGGTTGTTACATATTTTTGTTTTCTTTTCTAAAAATAAGCCTTCTTTGTTATACTGCTCCAAATTTGGGATTTCGAGCTAAAAAATTCAGTTTTTTTTTGTAACCTGCTCCAAAATTGAATTTTAGTGCTCCAAAAGCAACATTTTGCTGCTCCAAAAATTGCTCCAAATCCTATTTTGGCTGTTGCATCCCTGCATTAGTTTGACAGCAATAGCAATTCAGGTACAATTCTGCATAGTCACAAATACACTATTCATTGCAAGTAAACTGCACTGAAAATTGCTTGTTCATAGGATGGGTCATTCGGAATACATAATTTTCCGGCAGTGACAAGATCGCGACTACTCTCCAACACTAATTTTTTTTCACGATTGCTTGACCAGAGGTGCCTCTTTGTCAGGCAGCTCACAAGCTTCAAGGCACCTTGCTTTTCTTGCAGGTCATACAGATTCCTGTCAAAGAACACCATATTAGTCAAATGAAAGAAACTAGGAATACACCTAAGAAAATGTTTTCCTTACCTCAAGTAGTATGGAGGGGATGAGAGTGCCACTGTTTCTGAAAATTCTCTTCATATCTAAGAACCGATTCTGGATGTTTGTGAGGATGTGACAGTAGTCTAAGGAAATGAACAGCTTGCGGTTGAATGAAGAGGGTGGCTGTAAAAAGTTGAGTTCTTTTACTCTTAATTGGAGAGCATGAAGCCATCAAACTGGCACAGAGTGTCATTGAAGCACATTAGGGACTGGTACTTCGCCATATCCATCCTCTTGTGCCTCGAAAAGTAAAGGGTTTGATTTCTTTTTAGCTGGCAAATTGCACAGGCAGTCCCGTCAATGAAGGCCCAGCAATTTGGCAGGGGAGCACTCTTGTCTTTAACCTCTTCTAGCCTGAATTTAGCGTACGGCATAAAAAAATATTTTTGCTGTGACTTTTTATAGTCTGCTTATGAGAAAGTTACGCAGCAATATTTATGCATGTTGGGGTTTTAGGAACAAAATTACGGCTGTGTCGCGAAAACGCGACAACAGGTCGTAATTGATCAGAAAATGTTTATTTTCAAACACACTTCAGAACCCATTTCTTTGAGCTCAGCACACTTGTATCTCAGTTCTTGTGAAAAGAAATGAAACAATTTGAACTTTTGTTTTAACACAGATGAATTTGCACATTGTGCAAAATGAAACAGGTTGGCCTTTGCAGCCAGGCATTTTGCACCGCTGTCGTTGTTGCGACACTTCAGGCCAGTGGCCAACACTGTCTTGACGGACTTGATCATTAGGAGTTGGAGCTGTGGGTCCTCTTCTTTTCTTCTTCTCAAGCTCTGCTTCCACAGAAAGAGGCGGCCAGCCCGTCTTCATCATGTCCTTGTTCTGCGCACAGAGGCAGCTGGCTAGAAAAGCCTTGAACGCTAAAAGATCCAGTTGTTCTTCGGGATCGCTAGAGCATCGCAGTCCCTGCGGTAGAGCAGCCAGCTGCTCACAACAGCCATATTGCCACGTGCGTTTCTTAATATCACTTTTGCTGTATTCCGTTTTCGCCCACAAAGACTGTCAGCAACGCTCAGCGCAAACCGCACCTCATTGTTCGAGAAGCTTCGCTATTGTTGTAGATCGTTTTGTTAAGATTACGCTCACGCCGCGAAGAGCCTAGATTATTCCAGACCTTGCACGACCACCAGTGATAAGACTGGAATATTCAACGTCGCATGTATAAATGCCGACGCACTTCACCACTTGTCAGTGATCGACGGCTAATGCTCTGTTCGCCGCTGTCAGTGCATACCGTGTTTATTGCTGTAAATTAACTTTCCGTTTCTCAGCCACAAGTTCGGCCAAATAAAGAGTTTTCTTTGGACACGTCGCCTGCGGTGTTCGTCGACGTCACGACCACGTGACAGTATCAACAAAATGAAAAAAAAAACTCAAGTAGAATTTCTTCGACTTCAGAAAAATTCTGTAGTATGCCATGAGCCCATCTAGTAGGTCGACTCCACCCATAAAAGTGTTGTATGTTCTTACAATGGCAGGTTGCTCAACTTCGTATCTTTCTTCTTGCGGTCGTACCGCAGGCAGCTTCCTAGGGGCTCGGCACTCCCAAATGTGCTGGCTATATTTACTCCCCGGCTGTCGTACCACTTCACTACTCGAACTTCGACCCCTTCAATTGCAGCCTGCCTCTCCACATGGCTTCCTCTTCCATTCTTCATTTCAGCATCGCTGGGCAGTCGGCAGCCAGAAATCCTGTTTGCGCGCGCAGTTCCCATGGCTGGAATACCGCGCTGATGTAAGTTCACGAGCAGTTTGATGGAAGTGAACCAGTTGTCAAAAAAGAATAAGTAGCTCTTGTTCTCTGGGATAGAGCACGAAAACTCGAGCACAACATTAGAGGTTGCTCAAAGGTCAGGTCATCCAGGAACAGGGCGGATGTCCCCCGTGTAAATAGAAAAGTCATAGACGAGTCCATGGACGTCGCAGAGTACAAGAATCTTGTAGCCCCACCTGTGAGGCTTGCTAGGGACGTATTGTTTCAGTGATGAGCGGCCTTTGAACGGCACAGTTTGCTCGTCGGCCGCCAGCATCTGTGACTTTGGAAGCACTTGAACTTTTGGCAGCAGATTGTCAATGAGTGGCCGAATTTTGAACAGCCTGTCTTTGCCAGCATTCACTTCCAGCAGATCGTTGTTGTTGAAATGAAGGCTGTTCTTTATCGTTTGCCACCTGTCACGTGACATAACGGATGCCACTTTTTCTACTCGCATCTCGCGGCTCCAATACATGCGCGATTGCGGAAGACTGTATATAGACATGTACATTATGTGCTAAGAAACTGCTCCAGTTCACCGCATGTTAGGTGCAATGCTTTGTTGGCATTCTTCTGTATTGCGTAGAGGTTGGACTGCTCTGTAATCTCAGCACGAAGCTTGTCGTCAAAAAAATCCCGGAAATACTCAATGGGAGCTTTCGGCTCATCTGGGGGGTCTGGAAGACAGTCTTCCCATTGAGGGTGGCATGCCCGCGGATGGTTCACTTGCTTCAAGAGGAAACCTCTTGCACTTGACGTTGACGGCTCCTCTATTTCATCGTCGTCATCTACAAAAAGAAAAAGAAACTATTGCGAGTGCGACATACCACATTTCAGAAGCCATACATGCTTCGCTTCATAGAGAAAAAGAAAAGGCGCGCTGCTGCAATACAACACAGAGGAACGCTGACGGCGTTTCACATTGCACGGCATGCAGTTCATCAAAGAAAAAAGAAAGCGCACCAGTCGGCGCACATTCCAAAGGAGCGTGTAAATGTGCCTGACAAAAAGAAAAGTCAAAACTGCACACCTGTGTCACTCCCAGACTGTCCGGATTGATCTGCTGGGGCAGCGTGCTCTCTATTAGGGCTGTATTCCTAATCGCTGTCGCTGAGGCAACTATCTTCACTGTCCTCAATTGGTGGAACCCTGATCCCGTAGAACCTTCTGGAGTCCATCACAGACTAAAAGCATTGAATACCTGCAAAAAATGACATTTACTAAGTATTTCACCACAACCCAAGGGAGATGAAGTTGTGCACAAACAAGGACGCTACATCTTGATGATGTGAAAACGCGACAAAGCGACACGCGTTCGAAGAACAACTAATCGTCAGAAACAAATCACGGGCGAAAAGCAATATAACGGCAGAACACACAACAATTACTAGGTATTTGACCACAACCCAAGACGATGAAGTTGTGCACAAATGGGGACGCATACAGCCTGATGATGCGAAACCGCGACAAAGCGACGCTTGATTGAAAAAACAACTAATATTCAAAAACAAATTATTTTCGCTATCTCCGTGCGTTATTCAACCAAGTACAAGTTATGCAACATTTTCTTTATATTCAAAATACTTACATACCTTGATTGGAGACGGGTGTCAATCGATGGATACAGATCAATGCGCTTCGTCGGCATCAGCTGGAGAAATGGCAGCAGTCAGCTGTTTACTGAATGGAGGGTAGATGGCACTGCCTTTTCCACATGTTCCCAGGCATCTGTGGATTCCCTCTGAGCACAGCAGTAGCGGCTACAGATGTTTTCTACTGGTGCCGCGGCTTACAGCCGGTGGGATGCGAAATGGCGACAACAGGTCATAAGAAGTCATAAATTTAGCACATCCCCCCCCCCCCTCCGAAAACCTGTCCTGCTCTCATGCACCGCAAACGAAAACAACCAGCTGAAATCCTTCGGATATTTTGTTAGGCTGCAGCAACGTTTGGCAGGGCATGTATGCTCAAATCTTTTGTCTCGTAAATACCACTACATTAAATGTGTTATTAAATGGTGATCTGTGTGCACTTGAAAGCAGCACTGGCTAATGTTTTGAGATGAAGTCTTCCATGTCATGCAAAGCAGTATGTGTGGGGGAAAGAGGTACATAAAATACCACGGTGCCGACAACACAGCACAAATTAGCTGTGTATGCTGTTCTGTGTCAGACTAAGGTGATAAAAGATGGGAATCTCTATTACAGTAAATGTGTTACATCGAAGTGCACCTCAAATAGTATTGCCCAATGCTTTTTATCGTGTAATGACATTGTAGCCCCTGCACTAGAACTAGAACGTCAGGTAGAGCAAAAACAATTGGAATTAGTCTCTTGAAATCAACATATCATTTGACGTTCAAGAGTTGGGGTCGCGTTGAATGGTTGAAGGGGGAGAACATGGCTCCCTCAGAATTTTCAGTTATCCTTCCCTTACCTGCTTAACAGCGGAGAGGTTGAGCAACACCAGTGTAACTCTTCCCCCCTCCCCAAAGAACACAGCGTCATGTAACGCCTCCCTTCGGAAGAAAAAAAAAAATAGTGGCAGTCCTAAACACATCAACAGTGAATCAGATGGTTTGTATGTTAATGGTGACTTAATGGAGTACTGACACGATTTTCAGACATCGCAAAAGGGATATTTTCCGTTTCCTTGGTATGCAGTGTCAACGCTGTCCGCACACCGGTGTCGGAGAACACGTATAAAATATTTTAATTTGACTTTGAAGTTTTCGTCGCTGAGCATCTGCAAGCCAGCCCCACTGCAATGGACATTATCGCGACGAGTCAAGACAGTTCCCCCGAGTTTGCGAGTTCTGCGTCCTGCATGCAGCCTAAATCGCAGAAATCACTGTCAAGGTCACTGGACGACACTTCACTCATCGTTATTTATGTGCACCACGAGCACATGACGGATTTGCCGCTAGTACGTCGCGAGTTTCTGTACCCCCGTGACGTCACACTGCTATGAAACGTCACTGAGAAGCCGCCCCCTCGATATCGAAACCGAAAGTGTCTTTTTAAGGTAGCGGTAATTAAAATATATACGATACATTCCCAGGCACCACAATACTCGTTTTAGCTTTCTTGACACCAGTATTTTTATTTAGAGCAACAATCCGAAAATTTTTTTAATTCGCGTCAGTACTCCTTTAAGGTATGTCACCACCTTTTTGTAAATTTTTTAAAATTTTGACCTTTGCAACTTTATTTTAAAATGGGCTTATAGAGGATCGTTTTAAATGATGTTCATATGCAGAAAAAAGCGAAAAAAAATCATAATGGGATTTGTTATTGACAAAACAATGCCCAAACTTAGCCTTTACGCGAACATTCATAACTTGACAATGGAGCGCCGGAATTATGAACTTTTTGGCACAAAGGTACCCAACTTATCATACTGTGCAATGAACTAGGATCTTTGCTATTTGATGATTGGGAATCAAGTTACAGTAAAAATACCAACGTAAACAAAAGAAATTATTGATTTTTTTCTGCAAAGCTTCAAATAAACCATTTTTACATAAAAACTTACCAATCGTTTTTATTGATCCTAGTTCATTGCACAGCTTAGTAATAAAGGAACGAGCACACAAAGTTTCATTGAAAAATATTTATTCGTCATGAAGTTACAACTGTTGGCGTAACAAAAAAGTGCAAAAAATCAAGTTTTGAGAAAAACGAGTTTAAAGTTTTACAATGCTTGTACAACAGGATGATGACGCCCTAGACAGTTAAAATCCACCAGGCACATAGGTAGGGCCCTCCTTAGATGCCATGAGCTGTTTTTTGGCTTTTGTTGCTGCCCGTCTTTTCTTCCGGTCTTGTTTTGCTTCGCCAGTCGACTGACGCTGGGCCTTCCTTAAACGGTGTTGGTCCCTAGTGTAGCATGCTACGATAGTGTGGTGGCCAGGTTCGATGCCTGCTTCTCTCAAAATAGCCGCTACAGTTCTGTTACCATCATTGAAGTGGTACAGCATCGTATAAACCAAAAAGTAGGATGGGCAGGCTCACGTGGACGTCTTTGGGAACCCGTTGCCAAATCATGCCGTTGAAGCTCTCGTTGGCGTTTTGGGTTTTCCCGTGCAGGCACTTCTTCAAGAGCTCATCCGTACAAAGGTCAGCGTACACAAGCTTTACTTTGTTAAGTACCTCGTTGGAAAGTCCTCCCTTGTGCTTGTAGCATCCACTTCCCAGTGCGTTCCGTCGGTTAAAACCACACCAACTCTCAGAGCCAAGAGGACACAGACCTTGCCTTGGAGTTTCATCTGTGGAACTGCAATGGAACAGGTTGTTAATGTGGCTTGCTTCATTGCCTGCAAGTCTCCCACATTTGCTCTGATGGCAATACCATAGTAGTTCTGCAGCCTGTCGATTAGAACATCTGTTAACTTTCCTTTGCCTCCAAGTCCGCGAACAGTCTTTTTCAGCTTTCGTAAGCGGCATCCTACACGCTTCTGCACGTGCCCGATACACTCAAGCTTGCGCACGCTATTTGGGCCATATATGTCCTTTATGGCCGCATGGCTCTTGGAGTCGCCATCTCCATAGAAGTCTACATATTTCAAACAACTTCTTTCGGCACGCTCGAACATACGGTAGAGCCCTACTGCCTCCATACCACCAGCACTACCGGTATAGTCGGCTTGGCACTGAGTATGGTTTGCCTTCCTCTCCAGAAATTCAGCACTTGTGGGGCTCAACTTGCTTTTCGATTGGCATGCCCTGCATTTGATTGACATGCCTTCTACATCAATAATTTTCCCAGTATCAATCGATATCAAGGACACGCAACCATTCAATGAGGAATGTCCTCGCCTTTGCCACGTACCATCACCTGACACACCACATTCAGTACCTCGCACAACACAACGCACTTCAGTAGCGGCATTCATCATCGATTTAGATGCAACACTCTCTGCAGCTTTAGAGAGCTTTGCAGATATCTTTTGGTAGGCAGAATGCCAAGGCGGCGGCGGCATGTTCATGACTTTCGCCAGTGTCACAGCTCCAGAATACCCCTTGCCTAGCTGACGCATTGCGTATACCAGACGCAGGTTATTCTCGATAGAGCTTCCTGCCTTCTTTGATGACTTAAATGAGTGTGCATATGCGCATGCACCACACACAACAGCATATGAGAAGGATATTCCATGCTGGGAGCACTCCTCCAGGCTGAGCGAGGTGTTCTTGCATTCCGGGCAGGCGAGCATTGCAAAAACAGATGAAAGGATCTCGATGTCAATAATCCTATTACCCTGCAGTAAAGGGTCTGGCATTGGCACTTCACAGTTGTCGTCCAAGTTCGCAAGCTTTGCAGCACTCGCCGATACATCCCCGTCCAAATGGCCGACGGTCGGAGCATTCCCAGTGTGTCGATTGCCAACGAACTTTCGTTTCAGCCGTCTTTTTACCCTGACCTTCGCCATACCTGTTTATAAAAACGTTCAGCCTATATTTGTACTACTGCTACTAAAGATATTACGTATAAAAATGACAAACTACGCAGCATTAACAGCAGTAGCATGAAGCGCGCGCAAAGTAAACAACAGAGACGTTCGTAGCTTCACGCGTCCCCCTTACGGATATTTAAAGCAACGTTTGAAAAAAGAAAGACTTAAGAATTGTCTTCAAACAACTTTATACTTATCAAACCAAAACAAAACAGAAAAATTACAACATTTGCCGCTGATGTTCGCTGACATATCAGTTTCTGTTAGCACACAACACTACTTTCGGTTTCGCTACCGTTCACCACGTCTGAAAATTGGCTATAACTTCGGAACTAAATAAGATAGAAGCATAATTCTTTCGGCAAAATATTTGTGAATGTTTGGGGATTCTTGGAATCTAAAAATTAAAAAAAAATGCGTTTTTTTTGAAAAAAAAAAGCGTTTTCAAAGGTGGTGACATACCTTAAGCCGGCGAATTTCCTGACGCGAAGCAGACGACATCCCTTTGTGGTTGTTGACGCCCAGCAGGTTCTCGAATCTCGAAGGTCATCAGAATATGGCTTACGAGACTTGATGTAGACATAACAGATGAGTGATGTCAAAAATTCCTTCTAATAGCGCTTTCCATTGGACAAACAGGAACACTTCTAACTGCGCTCAAAATGCTCTCGCGAGTTCCAGCGCCCTCTAGTGGTCCGGCAGGAGGGGGGGTGTCGTCATTCATTGGTCGAGGAGGAGCACTTTGCTTCATCTGCATTGAAAACGGTGACTCACCTGATACTCTAGTTCAGGACATACGTCTGAGACCTGAGGCTAATAATGACCAGAACCCTACTGCAGCCGCAGTCCGCACTTGAACATCTAGAGAAGACAGCCTCTTACGGGTACTTGTAGAAGTTAACTGAGAAAGTCCAAGATGGGGCTAAAAAGGAGGGAGCCACAAAATTTGTCATAATGGAAGCACAGTGATCAAACAAGAAATGTAGGCTTGAGCCAACGATCGAGCAGAATCTGTTTTTGGCCTTGTACAGGAACATTTTTGTTGTGTATGAAATAAAGTCCTAAAAAACGTGCTCATCATAAGGGCACATTATTGCTTGAACCTCAGGATCTCATGGATAGGCTGAAGTTTGTCTTCGTGCATCTTGCGTCGCTCCTGGGGTTCTTGAGTGCGCTCAACTCGCCGTTTGGCATGCCTCTTCTCTTTTTCTTTTTCCAGCTCTGCCCTGCGAGCCGCTCGCTCTGCACTAATAGCCCGCATTCGGTAAAAAGAAATATTGCATCTGCTGCGTACTAGTACTAGCACGCTTCCCTTTTCTTGACCTCTGCTGGCCCTTTCGTGATTTTCTCGCTGTCTTAACCGCTCGCCAGAGTACTGGAGCTTTCAGGTGAAGTTGAGGGCGCATCAGCTGGGCTGTCAGAGCTTGATGAAGTTGCCTTGGAAGTCACTCCAAAAGAGTCCCTTTGGGCTTCGAGCTCCAGGCTGTCATCAGTGCTTTCAATTTTCTCATTTCATCGTCAAATGGGACAGGACAAGTTGGAGCACCGTGTTTGTTGTAATTATGACACGCTTTTTTTTTTTCTGCCTCCTTACCGTTTTTATGCGATTTTCACATTGCTGTGGCATTTTGTTGCATCGAAGCACATCAGCCACATTCTGCGAAACCCGTTCAAGAAGCATTTTCTTGTTCTTAAACTTCTTGAAAGGACCAACCTGAGGAAAGTACTTGTAATAATAATCTAACAGCAGTTTAGTTTCTCCCGGTGTACACTCGGGAGCTCAAGATAGAAATAAGGCTATACTTTACTCAAAATGTAACATAAGTCGGGCACTGCAGCTGGTAGAAGCTCACCTCTTTTCACTTGTGGCGCTGGGTCTGTTACCCTCTCACCGGCGTTTGACGCTGCGGTGGTCCCTGCACATGAAAAATAAATTGCGACTTTAAAAACTCTACCGAGGTGCCTCTTCTGTGCGACGTGGCATTATCATGTTTCTTAACAGCAGAGCTGTTCAAGCTTTTCGTTGCGCTGGAACATCATTCTTGATGCTTAGCGACAAACCAGGCTAACCACTCCAGGCATTTCATTAAAGAATCTTATCTCTCTCAGAACGTGGGACTCTCTGGGATATTGGTCGCCTGAAGATCAATGCCATATAATGAACAGGCACAGTGGCCAGCTCATTACTGAATAATGTAACATTTTTAGTGAAAATTTTCCCAGCTAAGTAACCTGTCTGACTACTCTGTCACAACAGTTCATTCTCTGAACACTGCCAATGAAATGCATGCCGTCGATACCGATTATGAACACTTGACAGATTTCACAGTACAAGCAGAGGTTGTTGGTTGCTGTTAGCGTCCACTCCAGATTACCTGCCATTTTTCTGTCCGTCGTCTGTGGCCTGGACTGCGGGTACAGATGCCATGGCTGAATCCCTAATTTGCAGAGCCTTGGCTCTGCGCGCCTTGGCCCATGTCAACAATTCAGCGGGCTGTCGCGGCCCCATGCCGTTTTTTTTCGGTGGCCCCATGCCGTTTACCTTCCGCGGCGCGGTCCGTGGGGCATAATCGGCCTCCCTCATGAGGTCCGATATGTCTTGGAGCAACTGCTCCCGCTCTCCGTATTGTTCTTCGGTGCCGGACCTACGGAGCAATCAAGCACGTTACGCTGCGGCTATCTGTTTCGTCTACAGCACTTGAACAGCGTTTAGTAGTAGAGTAGGCAAGCACTCACTTTCTCAGGTTCGCTGTATTCTGCTGTCTGAAATAGCCGATGAGGAGGTCCACTCGTTCTTTAATGCTGCGAATTGTGAGCTCGCGATTTACTGCTAGCATGACATTTCGCAGCACGTCCTCCCACGCGGTGGGATTGCTGAAGGGGTCCGCACACGCCACTTCTTTCAACAGGCATAAATCTTCGTCGATTCTAAATCGTTTTCGCGCCTTGCGCTGGGCAGGTGATGGCGAAGCCCCAGCGCTCGCGGAAAGCGTGCAGTCCCCGGAGGCAGCCATCTTGAATAGAGCGAAGTCGCTGCACGCACGAGTGAGGGCGCGCGCGTTGTCCCCCTTTCGCTTGCGAAAACGGCAGCGACGCACTGTGCTCCGCTTAGGCTGCTCGTAAGCGGACCGTATTCCCTGCCCCGGTAACCCGCTTATGGCCTTGGCGGAGGGCGCATGCGCACTCGAGTTCCCGCTCCGCTTAGCTGCTAAGCGGAGCGTAAAAACGTCAAACTAAAAACCTCTAATAAGCCTATCAAGATCTGCGGAGGCAGTGGCACTGCTGATGGGATGGTTAGCCGGGCCTAGCACAGGTGCGACAGCGGAGTTCTACGAATGAAGTCAACAAAAGGCACTCTGCTGTACCCTTGCCATACCACTGAAGGGCGCGCACGGCGCTTCGCCGCTGCCGTCCAGTGACCGCAGACCAGAGACGCCACCCGATCCCGACGTCTGCGTGGCGGGCCCCGCAAAAACCGTCGACGAAAGCCTACAAGCACTCCGCTGCGAAATGCAGTCTTCTTCGTCTCGTGAAGGAGTGGGGGTCATCTTTTTGTCGAGGCATCATTCAAGAAAATGAATGTGAAAACTAAACACTTTCAGCGCCCGTGGTCCGGCCAGCGTCTGGCGGGACGTCATAACTTCATGATGACGTCATACTGTGACGTTATCATGAGATGATTTTTTTGCATCACTGCTTTGCCCAACGCCGTGGGACGGGAACGCTCAATTTTCGCGGTTGATGAGGCATCTAAGGCTTTCACCTTACTAAAGCACAAAAATGATCTCATTTCTGCCTGGGTTTAAAGGCTGAGGGCGCTACAGACAGCGTCGAAGGCATCCTTGTCGCACAGTCCATACAGTCATTGTGAAGGAGTCTATGTTGGGAGCGGTACCTAACTAATTCGGACTTCCTGTTTCGCCTTATTTCGTTTTCTAGCCCATCCAACGTAAACTCATGCCTTAGCAGCAGCCGCTCTGAATGGGACAACGTCAGGTCGTCTGTTTCCGCCCAAGTCAGGACTTACAAGCGAGCATCTGACGAAATGCCTATCGGAGGCATGCTAAGCACACACGGCGCGGTACGCAGGACAAAACACCACACACTGAGCACAGACAATATGGTAAAACGCACCGCAGACCGTTTTTATGGCTTGATTTGTTCTTGTTTAAAAGCAAATGCTAGTACAAGAATTTGACCATCTAAAAGGTTTTAATGAGGTTGTGGTGCACACACATCTGTAACAGCTAAATTAGGTGGTGCATCCAACATGGAACATACTTGCGAAATATGAAACTGCAAACATTTTTGAATTCCATAGCCTCCTTTTCTTCTCAAGGAAATATTTTTAGCAGTATAGATACACGCAACACAGCCCCATGTGTGACGGAGAATAGAGTGGCAGAGCTGAGAGTTTACATTTAACACTTGAAATGCAGCTGAATGAAATGCTCAAATTCAGCTGACTCTAGATGTTTGCAGTTATTGACTCCTTTATTATTGGAGGCTGCATAATAGCCACTACACAACACATGGAAAACATCGCACATGGCAGGAATCAGCTCAGTGGGCACACGTGTATTTAAAACATAGTAAATCTTGATCTGTTTAATCATACGCTCTAGATGAGTGCACACTCTTGCAATGTTATGGATCTGCTGTACTTCAGCCTCCGTGAACTGACCTTGGTCTCTGAGAAAAAAAGAGGCATTAGTACTACAGCCCTTGCCTTCCCGAGATCCGTAGTAATGCTAGGAAATCCCTTATTGGTCATGATCGTGTCACCTGGTTTTACTTCTTTGAGTAAGTCAGAATGTACTGTGACAAAAGCATCAAAGCACCTACCTCCATATGTTTAGAATGAAAACTGACAGCTCCACTAGGTGTAATTGCTACAAGAAATTTCATCTTGTAGCCACCCTTGTAGTTTAAATAGAGCGCCCTGTGCTGTGCGATAGAAGCTGGCTACTCTGTCGGAACCTCTGTGCAATGGATAACCATGGTGCAGTTTGGGTAGTGCGCTTTGAAACTTTCTGGCATTAGAGACCCGTGTATGATGTGTCTCGGTGGAACGTACATCCATTTCTTAGTTGCAGCCAATGTGCGAAGCACACTTTAAAATGCCTTGCAGTAGTCATTCTGCTTAGAGAAAACAAAATGGTCAGTGATGAGTAAGTGATGCTCAACTTTAGCTTCATTTGAAAAAAAGAAGCAGGTGTCTTTCGTGCATTGAAACATCACATGAGCGGTCAGCACACGCGGGCATTTACGTAAATAAAACTGCATACATTTCCAGCGTAACGCCACAGAAGTCTCTCATGGCAGAAGAACATGATTTCACGTTTTCGTAGCCGCTAAAACAAGAAGTTCTCTGGTTTGGCCCACTCCTGCGTGAAGTGGAGGGCAGTGCTGAAGTGCTGCATCACAGAGTTCTGTGAAACATCTGCGTGCTTGTGTCATGCCCATCCAATGAGCACAAAGGCCTAACCAAACCTTCACAGGTTTCAGCATCGTCAGTCTGACAGACCTCGAAAAAGAACATAAAAACAAATAAAGCAATGAGTGAAATTTATCCATACAGAGGAAAGTATACAGCAGGATTCTGCGATGTATATCTGGCAGCAGTGTATGTACTTTACAAATAGGGCTTTATACCCCTGTCACATGGGCACCCGCGAACTTCGTTAAACTTCATGTATGTAAAACTCTGTTAGGAAGTTCGACGGAGACGAAGTTTTGGAAGTGTCACGCGGCAATGGCAAGGTTGTAATAGTTGCCGCGAGGGGCTCAATCGGCGCTGTTTGATTTTCGCAGAAATATCCTAATTTCATCTCTAGATGCTCTTTTGTGAATGTTTGTTGCGCGGTTTTTTTACAACAAGACGTTATTAAGAAGGTCTGAAGCGAAAGAAGCATTGAAAGTTCTTTCAAATGAAAAAGCATTCGCTAAATGTAGCGATGCTCACAGCCACGCTGGCCACCTTGTGCCTAACGCTGTGCACGCTGTGTTTGTTTACAAGATGCACCGTAGTCGACGACTGGTAATTCTGAAATATACTGTGCTGTGTCTTCAGCCATGAGTGACGAAGTGGAAGACGTGAAGAAGTGGTGCGTTATTGCATTGGTAATGCATTAGTACGAGGTCATCATCATCATCATTGGTAATGGCGTCGATCGGCTCTATGAATATTGAGATTGAGCCCGCTAGAGCCAACGTGCGCGCTATCAGGACCGTCTCATCGCGAACAGCGTGACGCTCAACGCGATAGCGTTGTCATCGAGGCTTGCGTCGAAGGGAGTTTGGGCATACCCACTATTCTCTCGCTAGTTTGACGACACGCTCCCAAACCTAGGAGGGCAGAACTTCCGGCAGTCATTCGGAGTTTCGCGTACAACGTTCAAATATCTCGTAGACGTTTGTACGCCAATAATGCAGCGAGAAAGTACGAACATGCGGGAGGCGGTGTCTGTGCAAAAAAGGGTCGCTGCTGCTCTCTACAAGTTGTGTTCCTCTGCTGAAGATAGGACAGTCGCCAATTTGTTTGACCTGGGTAGGTGGACGGTCAATAGAATATATAGAGAATTTTGTGACATCGTCGTGGAAGCCCTGGAAGATAAGTGGGTCAAGATGCTTGCAGCTGATGAAATGACCGACCACATACGGGAATTTTATGCCGTTACTGGCTTCCCTCAGGCAGCTTGAGCACTAGATGGCTGCCATTTCCCTGTCTCGCCTCCCAAAGAAAATGCCATCGACTACTACAATTACAAAGGCTGGTAAGTGTGCACAAGTTACATCAAAGTTGAAAGCTGTACTGGTTTATTTATCTTCATTTATCCCAACATTTTCCCTTCATTTATCCCAAATTAGCTTCATTTATCCCAACAGTGGATAAATGAAGCAGAGCTCCAGTACACACTGTACGAGCAACCACACCACACTACAGGCATGCAAGTTGGATGTGGCAGAGATGTCAGAGATGCACTCGTGCAATGCATTCAGCAGCACGGATGCCATTAGATTTAACGCGAATCGGGAATGCAACCGAAAATAATTTATTGCTCTAAAAGACGCCAAGAAGCTTCAGCTGGAGGCTCACTAGGTGTACCAGACTGCTTTAAGGGCACCATTGAGCCTGCTATATTGCTGTAAGTGTTTTTAAAACATCCGGTGAGTTTCTTAGGGTGTGCCTTGGTTGCTCTGATGCAGCAAGTATTGCTATCCTTTTCATTGTATGCACAAGCAGTTCTCTTTTTCAAAGTAGTCATGTTCATTCTTTGTTGTGCCTCCCCCTTCACCCCCACCATGTACCACACCTATGTATGTTCTCCTTTTATTTTGCAGTCTATACAAATTTTGCAAGTCTGCATCTTTCATGCACCGTTCCCTTATACTTGTGTAGTTTCGTCCCCATTATTCTGTTCCTTTTTGGGTCTTGTAAAGTATGTCCACCATTTCTGAAAAGGAAACAAACCTTCGCTGTCAACTTTTGAAACTGCGAAGGATTGTGGAGAACGTATTTTGAAAATTTATCGGACTTGTCGTGAATTCAATGTCATGCTTGCATGGAACTTTATGTTGGCAATGTCTGTAATCATAAGGGCTTGTTGTATCCTTATTTGTCAGCAGTTCGATCAGCGAAGCACAGCAGTATGTATACTTATTGAACAGTAGAGGCTCCAAATAAACGCACATTTAGTGGGGTAATTAGTGGCATTTATTTATTAAAATATTTTGAAAACAAGTCCACAAGTTTCTCTTGGGCTGCCACTTGTCGTTCACGCAAGCCCTGTTCGACCTGCGTGGCATTTTTGAGAGCTGAAAGCAGCTTTCCTTGCTGCTGAAGCAGTGCATTCTGAAACTTTTCATTTGTCGACATCCGCTCTCGCTTCTGCACTCGGCGCTGCTCTCGTGGCTTGCTTGTGCTTGTGCTGGTGCCAGGCTGTGGCTCTTGTTGCAGCTCCGAGGCACTGCTGCAGCCCTCTGTCACGGAGCTACTTTCAGTAGCCTTGTCTTCATATGAAGAGTGACTTGAGCCCGTCTCCATGCTCAGAATAATCCGAAAGACAAAAAATCTGTTAGTGTTTCCCATAACATTGAGCTAGTTTCAGCCTAATGCGATGTTTGTGATGTCACACATTGTTGAAACGCTGCAACAATGAAGCATGCAAGAAAAATGAACTAAGCATATCAAGTAGCTTCCAAAAGATGCACTCCAAACATTAGTTGTGACAAAAAGTTTGTTCTTTTGGGGCATATTAGTGCAATGATTTCGTCCCATGCTGCGTCTTCCTTACCATTGCTTGTAGATATCAAATGCCTCTAAACAGACTTCATAATCACGATGTACAATACAATATAGGCTTTAAATTGTCACATTTCAAGGTTGCATTCTGCAATCAGCAATATTTTGCATTCCAAAAGTGAAAATGCTGAGGTCATATTTACAGACTTTCAAGCCAGAATTACAGATTTCAAAAAGGTTAGCGTTAAGCATAGCAAATTGCCCACATTAATGGTATCAGAGAGAAAAGAAGTTTGGTTGTGGCACGGGCAAATTAGTTATTATCGTGACGACGTTATCTTGCGCAACTGAGTTGCATACCTCCTCGACGTTTCTCTTCAGTGAAGGGCGACTGTCTTGCTCGAGAGAGCGGTCATTGATGGGGAGTGTCCCCGGGAATTTGTGTAGTTCCGTGAAAAATGGCCAAGCACTGGGTGCGGATCCGGTAGTTCTGTCCTGGGATTCCTTCCTGATAACACAATTTAAGATGAGGGAAACATTGATTTTTTGTATTAAGAACATTCTCTCTGGACTCGTGTACAAAGCTTTCGGTTCCTATCCTAGCAAGTGAGTGTACTGCGTTATACATTCGTGTCATGCTATGCGTCACGGTTAGCAACCTTTTTTTCCCCTTTGCAAAAGGAGCAGCCTGTACACCTAGAGGTACCACACCCAGAGGTACTCAGCCTGTACTGTTGCATCATGCGAAAAATGAAAACTGTGAACAATTTTCTTCTGTGCAAGAGCTGCGACAATGGCGTCATACATTCTGGAATTGTGTTTATCTCCTCTCAGTTCGCTGAGGTGGTCCTCCCACAGTCTTATCAGCAACCACGTCTGCTCGACAAGCTCATCCAGAATTTGCCTGCAAATCATGTCATCCTCGTGCATGTTAGGCTGCATCATTACCAGTTTCAGGGAATGTCCCTAGAGGCCTTGAGATCATTTGGGTTTGATTGTTGGGCCGCTATGGAGGAAATTGGCATAATGACTGTGCAATTGGGGTCTATGTGAGCAGTAATGAAGTTGGTGTATCAACTAAATTCAGTCTAATTTGACAACAAAAAAGTGGAAAAGGGACTGCAAAAGTTTGGTAAAAGCCCAACGGGAAACAGGTCTAAGAGATCTTCACGATAAACGGCAGCGCACACCGGGTGAAGTTGAAGTTCAGCGCTTGTGTCGTCCTTTTTTTCGTGTTTTGTGTATCTGTCCTAACCCGGTGTGCGCTGCCATTTATCGTGAATACGACCAACCAACTAGCCCACAAGTACGTTTTAAGCTAAGAGATCTTGTTCTGGCTGCCACTGGGGCTTGCTGGTTGGTTTGCCCCACTTTTGGGGCTGACTCGTGCAGGAAGTGTCTTCAAGCTTGTCTTTTGAACAGGCACACAGGAGCGGCCTTGAATACGGACTTTACAGCTGTATTTTTTGCTTTGTTTATAGGCAGCTTGCGTCGTAGTTGTATAGTTGACCGAAACGCATCACGGTACTTTAAAAGTGTTGCGAGCGTTTCACTTGCAACGTACCGTATACTGCGTACGCAGGGTTCGCACAGACCCTTGAAATCCTTGAATGTCCTTGAATTTCATAACATTAATTCAAGGGCCCTTGAAACTCCTTAGATATAAGTGAGCTCCTTGTAATCCTTGAAAATTTAGTGGACTTTGCTTCAATATAGCAAATGAACGACGTATTTCCGTAAGTCGCACTGATTTAAAAAAAATTACAGCATATCCACGGTGTGAATGATGATGAGTGGGGCGAAGCTCCGGAGGGCATCATCGGTAAACCGTGAATACGAGTAATTCGCCCCACTAAAGTAAACACGTGAGAAATGTTAAACATCAAGCTTTCTCGCATCGGCTGCTCAACAGTCACCTGTGAAGCGCCGGCGGTGGCCATTTCTCCTGATGTAGGGCTTGGCTGGAGAAGTTCCAGAGGGATGGCCTCGGGACTAAGGCCTCGCAGTCGGCAACTGTAGCGGTGGACAGGAGTATCCACTGCAGGAACGCGTTGCGGGATCGGACTGGCAGAACCGCTTCGTGAAGGGGTGGTGAGCATCAGGCGTTGAAGTCCGAAGAAACGAAGACCCGAGCGTCGTATTCCTCAGATAAATCGTGGTTGCTGCTCGAGCTTCCCACTTCGTCGTCCTCAGTTATCTAGCCGGCCTTGAACACGTCCGAAGACCCGAGCGCCGTCTTCCTCAGAGAAATCGTGGTTGCTGCTCGAGCTTCCCACTTCGTCGTCCTCAGTTATCTAGCCGGCCTTGAGCAGTGTTTTCACCATATACAAGTACCGCCATCTAGCGGACACTACACGAACTAAACGGGAGGTGGCTACTACATACATCGGGGACGCACGACCCACGGCTTAAGGAGCTTCGCCCCTAAAACGCGTTTACTGAGGAATGTTCGCGAAAACATGTAGTCTTGACAGGAGAGCAATAGCAGCAAGTTTCGGTTTCGAAACCGGCAGCGCCTGCGTCGTCTGGCAACAAATGCGAGCCAGAAATCCTATCCAACGCAAGTTATAGTAACGGTCGGTCGGTCGGTACTCGGTATACTCGGTCCGTGCGTCGGCCTCGCGCGTCATTTCTCGGAGAAAGTTCGCTTTTGTGCTGTGTGCAATGCCTGTAACTTTACTTTGACAGGATGCCAGGCGGAAAGTGCAAGTTTCAGTCTGCGTGGCTGGAGCACAGCGAATATCGTCACTGGGTGAGGCCGGAGACAAGCGACCCTTATCGAGCGAAGTGCGCAGTATGTCAGAAGTCGGTCGACATTGCAACAATGGGGGAGTCGGCGTTGAAGAGCCATCAGAAAAGTGCCAAGCACCGATCCAAAGTTCCGGCAGGCGAGGGCATAGGTCGGCAAAAAATGTGGAGCTCACTCAGACTCACTCACGAAACATATCTTACCTTCAGGGCTCACTCGGACTCAGACTCACCAAACTTTTCCTCATCCGGACTCACTCGGACTCAGACTCACTATAATTTTTCTCAACCGGACTCACTCGGACTCAGACTCACCAAAATTTTATTCACTCGAACTCACTCAGACTCAGACTCACGGCTCGATCTGAGTCTGAGTGAGTCGACTCATGAGTCTGTTAGCATTTAATTATCCTTTTTCTACCATAATATCAATGCTCTTTAACGCCAATATCTCGCATAATCGGTGCGCTACTTAGCACCTTTTGATCTCGTCCCTTCAATACGAGTTATCTGAGTTTGCAGTTCAATAAGGACCTTTTTATTGAAAGTGATGACTCACGCGAGATATTTTTATCAGTAACTTCCCGTGAAAAAGTTTGCGGGGGGAGGTCAAGGCACCTCCCCCCCTCTCCCTCCTCAACTCACGCCTCTGATCAATAAATATTGAGCTGATGTATGAACGGTAGCGAGTTTTAAGTATGCGGGAGTATACGGGAGTATAAACGTGAGCTGACATAGGGCTGATAGTAATGCTAAAGTTGAGTAGATAGGACCATAGGTCGGCAACAAAAGTTGGAGCTCACTCAGACTCACTCATGCAATATATTTTGCCCTTAGGGCTCACTCGGACTCAGACTCACCAAAATTTTCCTCAAGCGGAATCACTCGGACTCAGACTCACCAAAACTTTTCCCAACCGAACTCACTCGGACTCAGACTCACAAAAACTTTACTCACCCGGACTCACTCAGACTCAGACTCACGTCTCGATATGAGTCTGAGTGAGTCTGAGTGAGTCGACTCATGAGTGAGTTTGCCGACCTATGGGCGAGGGCTGCTCTTCTGTCACGAGTTTTTTGCAAGCGGCAAACGTCACAGAAACGACTTCTCAGCAGGAAAACACGGAAACATCCTCTCGAGCTGCGACCCTTGACGAAGACTGCAGAAGGCATGACTCCGTGATTGAAGCCGAAATTTTGTGAAAGATGAAAGTTGTGTCTTCACACTACTCATACAGCTCCAGCGGATCAGTTTCCGAGCTGTTCCGAAAGATGTTTCCGGATAGCGATATCGCGAGAAGCTTCACTTGTTCGAAAAAAAAAAAAAAAATGCGCGTAAGTCGCGTGCCATGGTCTGCGCCCATTTTTCGCTTCTCAAGTCTGGAACATGATGGAGAAATCTGAACATTTTGTTGTCCTTTTTGATGAAACGTTAAACGAATACCTGCAGAAGAAACAGCTTGATGTTCACGTGAGACTGTGGAACAATTCTGAGGTGACAACAAGGTATGTGACATCGGCATTCATGGGCCACAGCACAGCAGACGACCTCATGAAGAATTTGACGGAAGCGCTGGCGTCCTTTCCGATGAGCAAAATTGTTCAGCTTTCCATGGATGGCCCCAATGTCAACTGGAGCCTTTTCCACAAGTTCCAGCAGCACATGAAAAATTACTTTCAAGTTCAGTGTTTGGATATTGGATCGTGTGGCCTTCACACAGTGCATAATGCCTACAAAGCTGGAATGCATGCAACGGGCTGGCCAGTTGACACATATTTGTCCAGCTTATTCCCACTCTTTCATGATGCACCGGCCAGGCGAGAAGATTTCATTCGAGACAGGGAGCAGTGTGTTTCCACTTCCCTTTGTATCTCACCGTTGGATCGAGAACGTGCCCGTACTGAAAAGAGCCCTGGCCACATGGGAGCACTTGAAGCAATACACTGAAGCAGTGAATGGCGGCAGGCTGCCCGTGCCAAAATGCAGAGCATATGAAAACGTCAGTGCTTTTCTAAATGACCAGCTTGCACTTGCAAAGCTGAACTTTTCCCTAAACGTTCCCATGGTTGTGCAGTCTTTCCTGACTGTTTTTCAGAGTGATTCTCCCAAGACGTTTTTGCTGGCAAAATAACTTGTAAGTGTTCTGAGGAGCCTTCTGTCAAGGTTCGTAAAGTGCTCTGTAATGACAGAAGCCACCAGCATCACGAAGCTGCTGCGAATTGATGTTGAAGATGCTGCCGTTTACACAGAACTTGAAAAGGTGGATGTTGGACGTGCAGCTGAGAAGATTTTGAAATGCTGCAAAGCGAGCGCCAACTGTATTCTTGAGTTTAGGTACGAGTGCCGGAAGTTCTTTGTGAACATGATCCTGAAAGTCATGGAGAGAAGTCCCCTGAGGTACCCTGTCGTTCGTGGGTTGTCATGTTTCGACCCCACAGAGATGTACAGACACGTGCCTTGGGAAGCTAAAAATTGTGCTTAACTGCCTAATCGACAAGATTCTCTCTGAGGACAAACGCGACATTGTGTGCGCACACTACATTCAGTTTTGTCTAGAAAAACGGCATGAACTACAAAACTATGAAAAAGATCATGAACGTCTTGACAGTTT
Source organism: Rhipicephalus sanguineus (assembly GCF_013339695.2). Classification (NCBI taxonomy): domain Eukaryota; kingdom Metazoa; phylum Arthropoda; class Arachnida; order Ixodida; family Ixodidae; genus Rhipicephalus; species Rhipicephalus sanguineus. Next base: position 95,039,984 of record NC_051179.1, read on the forward strand.
TTTCGTGCGGCTGCTGAAGCACGATACTTCATTCTCGCAGTTATGGGCTGTGGTGAAACTACTTCTCCTGAGCCATGGGCAGGCCTCAGTGGAAAGAGGCTTCAGCATCAACAAGCAGGTTGCGGTCGAGAATTTGGCAGAGCTGTCGTATATTTCTCAACGAGTTATCTGCGAGGCTGTGAAAAGCCATGGTGGCCTGCTGAACGTTCAGATTTCAAAAGAGTTGAAGGCGTCAGTGCGCCAAGCCCGGCATAGGTACGCTGCATACCTAGACGAACAAAAGAAACAAGCACTGTCACGGCAGGCAGCTTCAAAGAGAAAAGAGCTTGATAAGATGCACGGAAGGAAGTCAAAGCTTCAAAAAACTCTCAAGTGCCTGCTGGAATCTGTGGACCGTTTTTCGGAAGAAGCTGAAGCGAAAAACGACCTTACCTATTTAGTCAAGGCAAACAGCTTTCGTCGAACTGCTAAAGAAAAGGAGCTGGAGATAGCTTCTGTGGAAAAAGAAATCCATGCGAAAACTACGCTGCTTCCATAAGTCTTGTAAGCAAATAAAATTTTGCTAACACTCCTTGAATTTTGCCATTTTTCATCCTTGAAGTCCTTGAAAACTCCTTGAATTTTCAGTCAAATATTCTGTACGAACCCTGCTACGCCGTACTAAAAGTGTCTTATTATCTGGCGACCCGCCAAGCTAGGAAAGCTTATGGGAAGTACGGGTGTGTGAGGGGAAGGCGTGTTCCAATGCTTCGTTCCTGAAGGGCGTGCTCTTCCCGAAACTGTGTGACATTAGGCCGGAACTTGCCTTTGCCTCCTGGACCGTGTGAGCACCTCCTACATTATAAGGCCTGTGCATCGCTTTGTGACGACACAGCACCGAGATCAACCTATAAGTCGGCTCCATCTGACATGATCGCGATTTCTTATTGCAGAATACTATTTTACTTCGTTTCCTTTAAACTTTTTTCTTGCTTTTTTGACAATGCACTGAATTGTGTTGGTATTACCCAATCTTCTCGGCATGTTTAAATCAAGGCAGGCTTGAAAAATTTTCACTTTATCGAGGTGCATATGCGAAATTTTCAACAGCATGCAGAGCTATTTCGCGCAGTTGAAAAGAAGCACGAATTTCAACTCTGCGACATAGATATTCACGACTCATATTCTTATGGTGCGGGCTGATGCTTTATTCTTTTAATATCTCACAATAAGGAATGCATCTGCCTAATAAACAGCCTTACCAAGGACTGCAGAAATTGAGGTTTCACTGAATATTTGGAGCCCGAATCCACAATATAACTTGCTTACATCATAAGTGCGTACATGCAATCAAGTCAGACGTGGGAGTTGCCATAAGCAAATTCCAACACATAACATGAGCACTACGAGCTATGAAACTTTTGATATTTTAGTAGCTCCGAAAATGCACCGTGGCAGTTCAAGCTTTCACGTGATATGTGCTGTATCATGTGCAATGTGCTTTTACCTGTAATTAAATATTTTCTTTTCTTCTGTTAGATTTGTGCCCCCGTAAGGTTTCAATAAGTTTCGTCCGATGGGGAATGCGTCGTCCGCTACAAACACAGGTGGAACATGCACATCCGGTGAACTGGCCACCTTGACAAGTTCTGGCAGGCCTACCCTTTTGTTTTCTATGTCTTCCTGCAGGAGTGTCGCTTGCCAGACATCCGCATCTCCATCCGATCCTGGTGCACCAATATCAGTATACAAAAACTTGTAATTGGCATCAACGACGGCGAAGAGAATAACACTGCAACGTTTTTTATAGTTCCGGTAAATTGTTCCCGATTTCGGCGGCTTCTTTATGAGCACGTGTTTTCCATCGATTGCTCCAATGCAGTTTGGGAAATTCCATTTCTGACTGAAGCCGTCCATTACATTTTTCCACTCTTCTTTGGTGGAGGGTGTCCTTATGAAGTCTCCTCCTAGCTCTTCGTAAATGGCACAGCACGTTTCATAAATAATATCATTGACGCTAGAATGACCCAGTCTAAACTGACAGCTGAGGGAATGCTGGCTCTCTCCTGCAACGAAAAAAAATAATGTTCTCAGTCAATTATTTGCGTCAGGCGACAAAATTTGCGAAGTGTACAAATACATATGATACCCAGTTGTTTTATAGCGGCAGATTAATAGAGTATTAGCTAGAAACATGTACGCTGTATGTTACAGCTACATGTAAACAGAAGAATATGATTTCGAGCGTGTTCATTCAGAAATTCGGTGCCGCAGCGCGGTCCCACGAAACTGGTATACACTGGTCTTGCTCTTTTCCCATGCACGGAGCTTTCCGCAAAAACATAGAATCGTGCGACACTTACCTGAAGCGAGGTATCGCAGCGTGACTTGCAGCCGTGTCTCTGCCGATATAGATCGGCGCATCGTGGTGTCCTCCTTTCGGATGCGAGGTTCCACGCGTGACAGCAGTTGCAGAAAATGCTCTCTGCTGACACGAAGGAGCCTCCGGTATTCTTTGTGGTCAATTTTCAAGAGCTCTTTGTACAAAAGATTTTGCACGCCTAATTCTTTCCTTCCCATCCAGTCCTTCTGCCAGCAACTCCGTTTTCTCCTGAAGGAATAACTCCTCGTCAATTTCGAACAACGCGACAGCCATCGCAGCTATAGTTCACTATATCGCAGCCAAGCTACAGCCAAGCTATAGTGCCTAGAATATACTGGCTAGTGTGCTGAGCGCGCGCTTTGGCGTGGCCACCGCGCTGATGCCTTCCCACGGTCACCGCATGGCGGCGCTGCGACTCGCTAAGGTCTACTAAGGTCCATCGCGCGTCGGCGGCTCGTGCGCTTGCGGCTGCGTAGCACGGCGCTTTCTGCTGCGAATACATTGTTCTTCGTCCCTTTTAACACACTCGACAGAACACTCGATCGGAAGAAGGAAATCTTAGCGGCAAATTGCTGCCCGCAGAGAATCCTCAACTGGTTGGGCAGTAAAAAATGACGAAGGTTTCACACGTCCCTCACGGTCGTCTGCTAGCTTTCGCGACACTGCTTCACCACCAAAGCGAAGTAGAAAAGTCACAATTAATATACTATGATACACCCAACTTGCCAGTCGAAAACACTCAGCTAAGGTTGACACGTTAGGTGCAAGCAATCGTGTCGTAAGGATGGCTCACGGCAATTACGATCGCGATCAAGTACGACTCGGATTCTTCGCTGCTACACGTGAACATTCGCTGGCGATAGCAGGGTGCTTTGAAGGGCCAGTTGGTGCATCTTATACTGTTGAAAACAGCGCGAAGACGGGACGAAGGCTAAGGAACAGCGCTTGTGTTGCAGTGATTTTACTCGAAGTCGATCCAGTCAACTGCAATTCGCACCGCTCAGTCGTGGTCATATTTTATATTAGTGGCGCGTCACACTCGGTATGATGCACCATCATGGACTTGCAGAGTTTATTATGCGCCGAAGTAGTCGGATCGGTGGCTACGATAATTCTCGCGAGCAGATATTTGACTCGGAGCAGGTCGACAGTAATCGCATATTCCAGTGTAACGCTGGTATTACACAAATACGTACACTAATATTTCTTGCAAACATTATGACACTAGTTTTTGCACATTGTTCGCTTTCACAAACAGGATGAATATTGCACACCCAGTGCTGCAGATATCAGCATAGGCCCCATACTCTCGGATCGGTTGTTTCGATGTTTCTGCAGTTCAGCTGTGGCTACTGCATTGTTGTATCTACATGAGCAAGTCTGTAGTTAACAGAGCATCGTTTATACGCAAATGTAGGGTGGGGTGGGGTCACTTTCACTGTTCTGCGTTTTCCAGCATGACATCCGTATTTTCTAGACCACATGCCATGAACACAAGCCAGTCTAAATAGGATGCACTACTCATGCATGTTATCTGAAAGGTACTACTCACTTCACAAAAAAAAAAAGAAACATTAAGAATGTGTCTGGAGCTTGAATTTCATTTTAACAGAAAGTAACACAAGTGCAAAGAAACCGAACAGGGGTCATTAGTCAAGATCGACATCTCAATTAGATAATTTCGTTAGTCTAGCATTGTGATTAGCTGAAATATTGCCTGAAAAAATCAAGTGCGAGGCACCTTTGTGAATATGGGCTTTTGTTTTTAACCGCAATGAACTAACAGTTTAAGGCAGGATGAGACTTCCTTTGGTAAAAAAAAATTCAATTTTGGGATTTCAAAATTACCTGATACAACATTTCTTTATATCTTTCAGAAAATATATCACATTTGGGTACTCGCAGTTTCAAAAAGAATTTTAGGTCCTTTTTCTTTGACACATTGACAGGTAATGCTCGCGTACCCCTACGTTATTTCTGCGTTTTTCTCAAAAGAACATTTTTGTAGTTTCTGTACCTTTTTCTTGAGAACTAGTGGGCTTAGAAAACAAAAATTTCCACGTGGTAACTAATGGCATTTACATAACTGGCACTAGAAGCAGTAGCCTATGCGCATTTGTATTTTTAGTACAAATAATCAGTCATAAGTGGCAATTTTCATAAATCAACAAACGTAAGAAAACATAACAAATCTAGTTTTTGTTGTACGCTCACAATTTTAGTTCCACTTCTGTAAAGCGTTAGTTGCTACCTTTATGCAAAATTGCAATGGTCTGCAGTTGGCAGATCTTATTTAAAGAGTACATTAGTAGAAAAACAAACACAAATAAAAAATACTAAACAATTTCAAACCATTTTTGAGCTTTAATGCAACCTGCGTCCATCTTACCTCGCAAATTTTAGTCATAGCTTTCATTACGACTGCTGTAGAGCCAAGCTTTGAAACTCACTTTCGAAGTTTCACCCCACCTTAATAACTGAGAATATAATCTGGCTTTCACTATGAAAAATCCCACTGTTCCACAACTTAACCATCAACTTATCAAACATAAATAATGTTCAAAACACACAACGCACACATAAATGTAAACAAACGCTCAACAGAAGAGACACAATACAAATAGTCATAATACCAGTTCTGAAATCAGCAAAATACAGTGAAAAATGTTAAACGGGCAGGGAAATACTCAAACAACTGCTTAATACAAACATTAGTGAAAACGCCGATCTGTATTTCAACAGAAAATGTGATAGCCACTCCGACACAGCGGAACGAAGCATGTTTTCTGCCTGCCCCGATGCTTCTCCCGTTGCATCATTACTCTTTGCAGTTCTCATTTACTCGTGCGTACACAAAGGACAGCGCAAACACGATAAAAGCAGCGCAGACTTCACTAAGACAAATTCGGACACGAGGCACTAGAGCTGCGGAGGCCAAACCGGCGCGCGGCCTACACCTTTGCGACAAGCGTCGCCGCCTGCCGGCGAAAGTTGGAAGGCATCACCGGCCCTGCCACCTCCTCAACCTCCTCCGCACACTAGCCAGTATAGACCAGATTTTTCTTAGCCTCGTAGCGCGAGTGTCAGCCGCGCCGCTACTCTCGACACCAGGCGCCGCCTGGTGGTGCAGACGACGGCGGGGGCTGCTGATGGCGGGAGGTGATAGCCGCGCTTGCGTTGCGTGTTCGCTTGTGTCAGTGCTTTCAGAGCTGTTAGAAAGTTGCGGTCTCAGTTGCTTGCTTGCCGCATACTAGGAATGGCAGTGCAATGTATAAAAATTCATCCGGGTGGCACTGCGCCGTCGTTGGGTGCCCGAACAACGAGAGAAAAAGGAAGCGGCTGATGCAACAGACCTGCGACGTTCACGGGAACACGAGCGGCTTGTGCTTGTGCAGCGTGTATTCCAGACGTTTTCAAGGCCCTTGATTTCTATAAGTAATAAGTGAGCTGGTGCTTTTGCTCAGGAGGCCATATTTTCTACCTATTCAAACGGCTGCACTGCAAGTGTATGGGTTAAAACAGGACCATTTGCTGGATGAAAAAAATAATAATAAACTGAATTACTAGAACGACAACGACGAATCTTGAGAGAAAGACAGTATTCATGCACCTCACCAGATATTTTCTCAAACTGCGAAGCCAATTAACAAATGTTTCTTAATTTTGCCTGAAGACTTACAGGCGCCACCGCAGCTGCCGAGTGGAAGCAAGCTTCAGTTATTAACATGCACAGAAATTTGAACACGCGGTTGTTTAATCTTGCTTCTGAAATCCAAAATGCGGCCGCCTTGGTTGTAAATTTGTTCAAAAAGGCGCAGGTAAACCTCGATGTAACGAACTGTTTCACTTTTTACAACTTCACGCCTATAGAACATATGTATTTTGAACTTCACAGCCGCGAGGCATGTCGACCTGTGGTTTCATAACAACGAAGTTTTACTGTGACAGCAAAGGAAGGTCGAGGCGATAAATCCTGAACCGGCTCAACTGTGATCGAAAGTGCCCGTGTGACAGGGATCTTGTCATTGCAGGGGCAATCCTTCCATTGCAGTTCAGTATATCCTGAACGAGGCACGTCGCGACAGAAAGTGCATGCGTGTGCGCCGCTTGGTCAGGATCGAACTCAATCAGTATCGGACTCAAACGTAATCTTCGTCTTTTTTTTATAGTGATTCAAAGCACCTGTGCTACGGGGTGTTCTTGCATACTGCTCTTTAAGAATACAGACGTTGGGGGCCGGCATGCGCGCTGCGTCTAGCTTTGCTACAAGAGCCTTCGGACACTACGCCAGGCCATCCTTTCGCAGTAATTAAAGAAGCCGCAAGTAATCGCCGCTACAGCGTTCTGCGTTGAAAACTTAAATAATCTCCTAATTAAATTCATCCCGTTGCATTTAAAACAGCCATCGTGCAGCACAAAGTCGGACGGTAGCGCGGCACGAAAATATCTGTCGCTGGTGCCTTTCAGAAAAAAAAAAAGATACAGCTTACTAGGCTTCATCTGGCCGTTATCATACGCAAATTCGTAAGTTTAAAACGTTTCTTGATATGATACAGTTATAAAAAAAAAGAGAGTAGACAACTGCACGGCGTTGCAACTATTCAAACTTTCGTGACGATGTTGCTGAACGTTCTCGCGATGTTTGGCAAGCTCCCTAGCACAATTCCACTGTTTGAAAATGTAGTCGCATGAAAGAAGATGCACGTTCCGACATTCAGAGAAGACTGAGCGGCTGCAGCGCTCGCGAATCTGCCATCGCCCGCTACTGAGAGCCACAAACGTGGTGCACCGCGCTGTACGCCAGCGCGTTTCAGCAGCCCCCAAGCAAATGCTCGCACCGCGGCGCCTCGGTCGGCCAAACATGGCGGCCCCCTACGAGCGCTGGAAATTCTGGTCTATATTCTAGGCACTATAGCCAAGCGTCGCTTCCTGTCGGCATCCATGTTGTCGAATACTCTCAAACCGGTCTGCTGCCAGCGGGCGCAGGTGAGCGCCGAGTCTGCGGTCGAGAGTAATCCGGCTGTTTTCTCCTAGGACACCGTCCGTCGTGTGGATGCGCCTGCAGGCGGATCATCGGCGGATTAGCCGTCCGCGTCCACGACAAATCCGGATTCGGTCCGTCGTCTGAATGCACCATAACAGTTCGTGTACAGGACTTGCTGAACACCCCATCTTGTACGACGAGCACAGAAGCTTTCAGTCGGTCTGTAGGGTGCTCACAGAAGTCGCTGATGTACTGTTGTCGGTCCATCGCTCCTTTGCAAACAATTGCAATGGCTGTCTGGTGAAGAAATTCTCGAGCTTCTACCATTGATTTTATCTCGACTTCCTTTGCTTCCTTGCCTTGGAAATAAGAGCGAGCGAAGACCCTTTTGCTGTCGTCTGCAGTAAACACTAGCAGCTTCTCGTGCACGACAACAAATGGATTTTTGGTTACGGTAGTTGTAGCGCACAAAACTCCATCAAAGTCTGGCACGTGAAGTTTTGTCCACATGCTTGGAAGACTGAGTTTGCCAGCGATGCTGTCTAGTGAAACAGGCTCGCTGGGCTCGTTCGAACTCGGGCTCACGTTCTCGTCTTGCACATTTGTGTCCTGTAAACCGAACTCGTGAACGTCGCGACGCGACAAACGCTCTTTCTTGGCCGGTGCCACAGTACAGGGAGCTGGACGCTTTCTCTCCGCTCGTTTGTGTGCGACATCCTTGGAAAGGTAGGCCGGTAAGTCGGGCAGCAAAGTTGGTACCGCATCGGCGGTCAGCAGAGGTTTTCCGCGAGGGATCCTCACCTTTTTACCATCGACCATGTGCACATAATCCCGCATGATGAACCGCGCTTCGAAATGTCTTTCACACACTGCCGAAGTTTCCGATTGTGGCTTGTCTTTCCGGTGCAAGTTTCCATCCCAGTGCTTTCGTTGGGCTTCATCCTTCGGGGCTTTGAACAACGACAACGTCCGTCCGTCGAGCTCGCGAAATCCGGGGTAGCCTGTGTTACAACCCGGAGCGTAGCAGTGCATCTCCGCTCTTTTCCTTTTCTTCTCCATGACTGCCTGACGTACGCTTGAACTACTCACTGCTTGAGCGCACGGTGCAGCAAAAACGCGGCACAAAGAAGTAAAAACTGCTCACACGGCGCGCACAACCTGATTGAAACAGTCTCGCTACAGTGGCCGTGATGGCCGCGACTGGCTGTGATCTGCTCGGTTTCTTGATGCCAGCGCCACGCGCGGCGGTTAGCAGAAAGGGGAGAAGCTCTCCCATAGGCTGTGCCGTGTGCTCTTTCCACTACCCGAGAACTTCTAGTACACTGTAGCTGTATTTTGGATGCGACAGGCGCCATTTTCTTTTTACACTGTGCATCTGACTAGCGTTGGCTTATGTTGCTACGGTCGGTTGCAACGTTGTAAAACACAGCAACAAACTAAAGCTAGCGACAGCGTAATATGCTTATTTTTACATCTCATTATTCTTGCAGGCAGATGAAGCTTGTAAACGCACGTTTATTTTTTTTAATATTACCCTACAATTGCTCACTATAGCAGATGCTGTCATCGACATCATCAAGTAAAATGTCATTAAATTTGGACGTATATGGCAGCACCGCCGAAAAAAGATGACATCCAGGAACTTAATGCTTTAACTACCGAATGTCATTTTTTGTGCCCATGTGACACGGGTATTACAGCTGCCTTTCAAGCGCGCAGAACTCCGATATTTTGTTCTCGTCAATTTGTGGCAGCACAATGAGGTCCGCTGGCTGTTCGGCGCTGGATGAAAGAAACGGCGGCATTTTCTTGGTGTGAAAGCTCCGCCAACGACTGCGGCTCAGCTCTCCGCGGCCTCTCCCTATGGACACGCTAGCAGACGATTCCGCGACTGCGTCCAACAAGAACAACAACAACAAAAAAAGAGTGGCGGACGGGGCCAGTGTTGCCGGTGCACCAAGCTATATGAATGTACCCTGTTCAGCAGGGATCGAACTGTGATTGCACAAAAAAGTGCTTCAGCTTAATTTAAAATACTTTCAGGGTCATTCATCATTTAAGCCTAGATGTACGAGCACTGTGCTGCTTTCAAATTAAGTTATAACATGCATTGTGCAATGGTTTAGTGTGGTTTCTTCCACTGACATGTCATTGGAACCTCATATAGAATATATTGTCAAAACTAGCTAAAAGCACTATAGTATTAGCTGGTTTATAGCATACGTTGCTAAAAGTGTGAAAATTTCGTTTACAGTGGCTTTTTTGTATTCCCAACTAAAATACTGCTCCTAGTACGGGGAACTACATTACATAGAAGTCTTCAGTGTATTTTAATGCTAAGAAATTCATGTTATGTTCATGTGCTTCTTAAAGAGCACAAACTTCTGATTACTTCAGTGAAAGCAGAAATAGTGGTTCACTTTATTATTCATAACAAAATGAAATACAACACACAGGGTTCAAACAGGCTTCAGAGGCACGAATTCAAAGTATTCAAGGACTTTCGAGGGTGCGGATCAGCGTTCCATGCAGCACTCTTTCACTATGTAGCGATTTCTCTAAAACACTGCACTAGAGATACAACAACTGTCTTCAAAATGTCCAACCTTCCTGGGACTATATTGTAGCAGGTGATGTTCACGCGAATTCTTCCACTTGACCTTTTTCTTTATTCTTTATTCAAGAATTACCCCGCATTGCCCATGGGCGTTACAGCGGGGGGGTTTACAACAGATAAAAATAAGTCTTCATTTGCACGTTTTTCAGAAAGCTTGGTCCAGTCTGCTACACACTCCGGAAAAAAAGAATTAGCGAACATGCACGTCCTGGGTTGGTATTCACGGATTTTGAGTTTCTGATCGTTACGTTTAGAAACATAAAAAGGTGTCTTTAAGTAAGTATCCTTGTTTATGCCTGCCTTGTTATATATTTGAAAAAACAGTTTCAGCCTTCACTTATTTCACACGTATTTCACACGCAAGCATTGACGCAAGTCGAATCGACTTCACTTTCGTGCACCGCTTCCTTGACAAAACGAGAGAAGAAAGAAAAAAAATGCATGAGATTTGGGCGTAAACTCCTCATAAGCCAAGAGATCAAAGTAAGTGAAATGCACAACAGAAAACTAGTGAAAATAGAGGAAATAGCACCAAGCACTGGTGTTGCTCACTGTCTCCCACTGGGCTTTCTCCAGTTGCGCACATGCACTTTATACTGCCAAGCCCGCATAAACTGAATACAGTTATATCGAATTACTGTCCTTGTAGAACAGTCTTAATGTCCGTAGAAAATCATTGTACTATTCAACAATACACCTTGTTATGACAAGTTTGTGCAGTATTGGCTTGTTCTACTGGGGCACAGTCTCAGAAGAGAAAAACATGAAGGCAGTTTCCACAAACGAGAAGCTCTTTAAGAAGGAATAACAATGGAAAAAAGAGAATCTGGTGCACCCTGATTACAAACTAATTAAATAAACGAAGCACTGCGATTGAACGATGTTCGGTTATAACGTTCAGACAAAATCACTGTTCAGTCGCAGTTTTGTCAATGTAGATAAGGTGACGAGTCTCCCCACACCGTCACAGTCAGCAGCTTTTAGTCGTAGCAGGTAGACGGCCTCTGAGTGAGATCAAGATCTGCTCACGCAGCTACCGCGGTGGCTTTTATTTGGCAACCTTAGTGGTCCAGTGGTTCGCAGCCAACAATGAAAGCTTCTCGCCAATATCGATGGCAATATCCAACCTCTACAGAGAGATTTGGGAATTCCAAGGACCAGTGTCTGGAACAGCAGGAACGCTTGAAACCTATGTGCCTCAGGTTCTCCCAAGAACGTCTGGGTAAAGCCCCTATACTTAGGGACTTTACGTCTGGGATCTGCGACGCTTCCAGCATTCTCGTGTTTCAGTCTAGAACTTGACAACCTTGTCATTGGTTGCATCTATTCTCTCCCTCTTCTTTTGTCACACGCACGTGTCTGCTGCGCAGTGCTTCTGCCATGTAGATTTCACGACTTCTTGCACCACTCACGACACCACAATAGTGCACGTTCAACATCACACTGTTGCACTTGTCAGCGATGACCAAAAATGACTAAAGGCAGGGGTTTGAATTTTAAAGAAGCAAACTGTATTAAAACTGAAATTAAAAGACGAGGTGCACATGGGGTCGTCCAAAGTTCGTCTGTTCATGGAGGTTCGTGTGTCCTACGCCGTTCGTTGCTTGGGGCTCTCTCCTGCTTGGCCGGTTCCGGTTGGTTTCCGTTCCCCCACCCCGCCAGGTGACCCTCGCTCCCGGGAATCCATTGTCTCCCCGAAAGCGCCCGAAGAAAAATGTTGGGGGGCGGTTTCCTAGTGCTCATGATTTCTTCTGCCGACAGCTGTTTCTTGCCTTTAGTATATGCTGGAACATGCAAGCGCACGCAGTAGAAGCCAGCACTCTCCGAGCTATTGAAGCCTCTGTCGGCAAGCACATCACCACCAGGACGTAAGTTATCAAGCATGCCACAATGTTCTGTTATGTGCTTGTCACTGCAGCGTCCTCCTAAACCCTCTGAAATAAAAGTAACGGCACCTTGAGGAGCAATGCCAATGAAACACTTAGCATTATTGCTGTGCTTGTACTGCGACCATGTCTCACTTCTTGCCTCGTATGACGACCGCTCTGTTTTCATTTGAAAACAATCAATCACTGTGGCCACATTTGCTCCAAAGGAGTCGAAGAAAGCCTGCGCTATTGTCTTCTACAGTGAAACTCTGTCTGGCCATGAAATGTATGGCTTCTGTCGACAATATGTAACATACAACCACTTATCAAAAATGCGCGACGCTGTCGCTTCTGAAACTCCAAATCTGAAGCCAAGGTCAGTGCTGTACAAATTCAGTTTCAACTTCATTAGGAAGAGAATAAACTCTTGAAACTTTGATAGGCTGTTGTTTGCACCGTGAGGGACATATCACTCCACAACACTAAATATGCCATACAGAATATCGAAGCTTGCCATCCCTGTGTAGTAGATGACCTTGGCATTACTCTCTCTTAATGCTGTCTCCGTCCACTCCAACTTGTCAGTGTGAGCACGCAGGGCGTACAGGTTGTCATTTAGTATAGTGCACTGTAGCTCCAATGCTGCAACGTCTGCCATGGACATTTCTGCCTGTACAGCAACTCCTGAAATTAACAACGCAAACCTAGGCATCAAAGCTGAACAGTTCACCGGCATGCAGGCATTTCATGACAGCGATGTAAACAAACGAAACAAAAATGCTTAGTGAATGATATCTACCTTTCAGGCTCAAACATAGTAATGGAGAGACTGACCTGACTCATTTTCGGCAGCCTGGACTTCACGTTCAGCTTGCGGCAGTGGCGGGCTGTCTTCTGAGCAGGGTGTCGGAACGGAACGAAAACCAAAAAACGGAAAACAGACAAAAAACGATATTTTTGACCGGAACGAAAACGTAACCGAAACTTTATTATTTCGTTCCGGAGTAAAAACGAAATTTTTTAAATCGTTTTTCGGTGCCCGAGAAAACTTGGCAATCCGGAACAACTGAGGTCATAAACGTGAGCAATTATGCACATCTCAGAGTACAGTATTAGCGCGTACCTCAGGCAGGAATTCCAAAGCAATGTTGAAATTGTGCGAAAAACGGAAACGGAGGCAACCAGAGATGTTTATATTAACGCAAGTGGACTTTTGCGCGCCTGTCACGCAGGCCAGCGTGGAGAGGGCATGGTCGGCACCGAAGTTTGTTCCAGCGAAAGCTGTTATGAGATCACAACAGCCGATTTTGGCGCCATAGTTGTCCGCCGCCGCCGGTGTCCGTAACCGCTATCGCGTGAAATAAGAAAAAATGAAATGAGAAACAAATTTCTAGCATGGGATGGGATTTTAACCCGCGCCCTGTGCGTGGCAGTCGAGTATTCCACCACAGTGCCACGCTGGTGCTTGTAACTTCTCCGCAAAAGTACTCTATGCAGGCGTCATGTCGGCCAAGGAATCCTGTTAACATGTGTTATATAGCGTGGCAGAAGAGTAAAATAGCAACCTGGCGTCACACAATGCGCATTGCTCAAGGAGTCAGTCGTTGAATGCTTTCAACCCTTTACAATGGGCCCAGCCATAATTCTTCATCGTCATTAGCCACAGCACAAAGTGCACATAATGCCTCACAGATGTGTAGCAGGTACCATGGTTCTTCGAAGAAGGAGGAAAATTGGCATATTGGGTGCTTCGCTACTACAGAAAAATTATGATTTATGGCGTAGTGGGTACCTTGCATGTGTACTTGTATTGGTTTCCCCAAGAGAGTATAGAACGGGCTCTAGAAAGGCCGCCGTTCCAGCTTACCTACGCTGTGACTGTGCTGCATGTTCCGCGCAGGCCTTGTGAATTTTTTTATCAGATCAGCGGTCTCGCACAGAGGGTGCACTCAATGACGTGCTGCTTTTGAGATCGTGCTCACTCCCTTGACACAAAGGATTGAGCTCGCTAAAAAAAGTCATAAGTGACTTTTGAGAAAATAAATACTATGACTTTGAAGGGTATAGTACTGGTCTGTGCTAGTTTGTAGGAATTCGTGGTGCAGTTTCTTCCACTCCTCTGAAGAACGTGGAAAGAATGTATTTTACCCCTGTCCCACTTAATTAAGAAGAGGGCAAGTAACTATATCACAAATACAATGTGTTTTATGATTACCTTAACTTCAAATTTTTGCTTGAAGAAACCGTTACGAACCGTTACGGAACATTTTTTTTTCGTTTCGGAACAGAAACGGAACTTTTTGTGGTGGAACGAAACTGGAATTGAGACGAAAACATTTCATTTCGACACCCTGCTTCTGAGTGTGCGCCGTTGTCGTCACTGTCGTGACAGCACTTTTCAGGCGACGTTGCTGCGCATCCAGACTTCCTTTACGCTGCAGCGGTCCCCGCGTCGACCTTGCGAGTAGGTCGCTTGGGCCGTCGTCCTGCAGTGCACTCGTAGCGGGCAATGCCTTCACTTTTTCTTGTGTATCCGAGCAAAAGTGTTGTCGCCCAGTCCGGGTTCGTTTCTTGGTAGAGCTTGGCCGGTCTCCCTGTAAGTGCAAACAAATGTGCTTCTAGCACATTATGCGCGCCTCATGTAGTATAGCGCAGGCTTAACTGTTAAGAAGTGGGTGCCACATGCTCGGATGTTTGGGGAATCGCCCTTGAGATCGGCATACTTGATACGCGCAAGCCACAGGCTGCGCTGCTTCGAGTTGAGTGCTTTGTACGTGCGCCCTGCCATTTCACAACCTTCGGAAGGCTTGTGTTTGCAGAATCCTTCCTTGAGCTGCTTCCTTGGACTAGAGGGAAACGCAAAGCGCGTCGTGCCGCCCCGGTAGCCCGGCCGCGATTTTTCTCGGGGCGAGTGCGTGAGCGGGGAACGCGGTGTTACAGCCAGGTGAGGCAGGCGCGCGTCGCAGAGATATTTTTGGTTTGGATTAGCGTGATGCTATGAGCGAGACCGACGCTTTTACGACGCTTCAGAGCCATATTCTCTGCGACGCTTGGGCTAAGGTCGCCACGTGGCGGTGTGTTAAGGCATTGACAAAATTGAGCTTCTATTCGAAACGCGCCGAATGGGACGGACGTGTACCGCGTTGCAGGTGCTAATCGCGGAGGCCACAGTAATGACGAATTACTTTACCTTACCGCTCCCAGAGGGCACCACCACTCCGCCGACCGGGAGAGTGGTAGATATAAAAGGGCGCGTTTGTAGCCTCTAGAGTCTGTGACAGTGGCGCAGTGGATAGCGTGCCCAGCATCTGTCATTGGGGACCGAGCCGTTGTGGGTTCGATGCCCGTTGACGGAACCCTTTTTCTTTGCCATCTAATCGTGCAAATTTTTTCGACGTCATTTCCGTGACGGAAATACCTCACTGAGGTCTTGGTGGACCCCGGCATAAAACACGTTCGTGTTAATAAAAATGTTGAAAGATTATATGACTTTCTTGCGCATAAATTTGGTTAATCTACCACGCGTGGCCTCTTCCTTCACGCGGCACACAACAGGTTCACCTCGCCTAGCCTTCGGGTATCTCATGTTCCATCGAAAAGCACCTTCCTTCGTGCAAGCTTGCTGCCGTTCACTATTTTCATTGTAATGAAGCGCAGCAAGCCGAGTCCCGAAGAGCAGTGCCTCACAGTTATTTTTAGCAGATGATCAAAGCAGACATACAATCAAAATAAAGGGGTTAAAGTACAGACAGAACACATTCTAACTTGAAATTAAGGTTGATCGATCAAGTACCAACAGTGTGCACACACAAACAGAATTATGCTTTATGCGCAAAAGCCTGCATCAACGATCGAGCATTGCAATATGAGCTGTGTGTCAAGAATTATGCCTTATCGCATTTACAAGTGCACTGTGAGGCCCGTGTCTATGAGACTTCACTCTCTAGCATCCGAACTCTGGTTAACAGTGGAGATGTGCTCGTGTATAAGCAATTAGAAGCTTTTCATATTGGAAAGAATGAGAAGGTCAGTATAACTGCATGGCAAAGGAGAAATGCATTTAGAAAGACTGCCATGATTAGTTTTCGTTCCACTGTATGCTTTCTATCATGACGATGGAATGTGTGGCCATTCACGCATGGTGCATTCTGCGCACCTGGCTTGATTGTGTATATGTGTGCTTTTGGCTTCTGATAAGCTTCAGCCGCAAGTTATTACATGTGCTGTCATCTTGCCGCCCAGTCCACAGTGCACACTTTTGTTGGTACATGCAAAAAGGTAAAACATTTTATGCTGCATGAATCAAAAACACTAGTGCATCTTTGTTTCAAATATAGTCCAGACCTTGCTGAAATGAAAAACTGTAATGTAAGGGCCAGCTCTAGGCTTCTTAATAGTACTCTCAGAATAAAAAGCAGTAGTGAAACATTTACCTGGCTTTCATTCCTTTATAAGAATACTGGCAGAACTTTGGCGCGAAGTGTAGAAGAAGGCTGTGGAAAACTTCGACGCCATATGTTTGAAGTGACGTTGAAAGCTGGGGCATGTCAGCGAGCACTGGCTTGGCTTTAGCTATGTCGCTGAGTATTCTGAAGGACTTGGAGTCTGTAAACAAACAAGTAATTAATTCTTAACAGGGGTGTAGGCAGAAATATTGTTCAGTGGGAGCACCTCCTTGAGCTGGAGTGGGGGCCGGGCAGGCAGATGTGGCCGAGTGTCATTTTGGGCTCTGTATACCATGGCAAAAAAAAAAAAAAATTCGGGAGGGGGGCACGGGCCGGATGTGCCACACCCCTGATTCTTTATAAATTAGGTTATCTGAACTGACATTTGCAAATATACTGCATAACAAATTCACTATTAAGTGCAGGAAAAAAAGTAGTACGAAAGAGCGCAGTCTACCAACCGTTGTCTTTGTCCTCGCAACAATATAACAGCCGATAGTCTACTTTCTTTCCTATTGTGTCCTTTGTTTCTGCATGCTATGGTAATTGTGGTCACTAGCATGCAAAGAAAGTACTTATGTGATGACACTGACATGTAAGAAATTATGCATTTTGGTATGTCATGAGTCTCCAGTTAGGTGCAAAGTGAAAAGCAAGCTCATCAGTCTTAACCTTGCAACTAAGGCTTCGTTGTCGGCGAAACATGCTTCCTGAGTTTGGAAACTATCAGAGCAAGTCATGTAGGTTTTTGCAGCTTCATGCTGAAAATGAGTGCATGAAAAGTCGTCCCTTTCATGAACGTTGCTGGCTTCTGCAGAAGTGATCTGCAATAGTTTTACTGTTCTGTTTATTCAAATAGAAAAAATAACATAAAACGCTCATATGCTTCCTGGATGTATACATGACGGTTGGCACGGCACACTTACAAGATGTTACAGTATTCAAAACAGAAGATACACCCCATTAAGACTATAAGACTTACCTCCATCCAGCCATTCTTTTGGTTCAACGTCTCCATGAAGGCAAGCGGCAAAGAGGTTATTTTCGTGAACAGGAATGTTCCGTATGTGATTGAGCATGGAAAGCCACTTCGGCACAGTGAGATTCTTGTGGCCTGCACTTGAAGCAGCCGACCAGTACAGGTGGTTTTCAATCGATTTGACCCATGGGCCGAGATCCCCACAACCAGACTGCTTCGCAGCAGCAAGGAGTTTTTTCGAGACACCTGAAATATGTTTCAGAAAATGCTGGTCACATATTTTCCATATTTTATTTGCATCGAAGATATGTTCAAAGCTCAGTTAAAGGTACCCTTTACCAAGTGACAAGCATAATATTCATGCGTGATACCACGCCTCTCTTTTTTGAAGAAACACTTGATTTTTGTGTGCCTGTCGGTCACGACGGTGGCAATGCTGATGTCCCGGCTTTCAAGAAAAGCTATGGCCCGTTTCAAACCCTCCAGCTCCATACGGCAGCTGCCTCCAACTTCATTTGACTGGAAACCAAATTGTGCGTGCCAAAGAACTTCCAAAGAACTTGAATGTAACGGCTGTATGTACCAGTTATGACAAGATTTGTTTCTGACACTCAAAAACAACTTGCTTCCACAAGAGTGTTATCACCTTGGTGTACCTCTGAATGTCTCCAACAAATACCATCTTGTTTAGCACATTACATGCGATGTAGCTGTTGCCACAGGCAACAGCTACATAGCATGTACAGTTAGTTTACTGGGCTCAGTGTTTGACATATAAAGCTGAATATTTGTACTTAATATATGCACTTAGCTTCTTTATGCAATGGAATCAATGACATGTTTTGCATAATTACTTCTAATATGTTGACTAATGCTCTCACCGCTTTTACCTTAGTTGCTTATCATTTGCTTTACATTTCTCTACATGTGCATAAGATTTCTGTCTGTTATTTTCCAAGACACCAAAATAGCAGCATTTCAACGAACTTGCACAAGTTCAAAATGAGTTATCTTTTTTGTCTCCACGTTCAGCAGTGTGTATGTGCTGAACTTGGCACTGTACCCTGGGGACTCTGCTCGTCCATCCCCTGCCAGAGTAAGCGACCTTCCACGGGCTTCCTGGAGCAAACGTTGCTGCTGAGCTCTCCAAACCTATAAGCACTGAACATTGTGTATTTATCTTTTAAGAAAATAGCTCGACAGTTGTTGTGCAGTCTACTTAAATAGCTTCTCTGAAGGGCGAAAAAAGTTCTCTCACTGACCACTTGGACACCGATGGAGGCCAGCATTCTCAGACAGGAAGTCGGTTTGTTGCCTGAAAACAACACTGTGGCACACAGCTCTAAGTTCAACACGGGTTGTTGCCGATATATATGCTGGTTCTGCCAAATGAAATGGTGCCCAGCAAAGCATTCTGTGTGAACGTGCACAACTGTTCCATTGCATTCGACGTCCACTTGCTTGCAAGGGGCCAGGCATGTGTGGGAGACTGTCAGAAGCTTTGTTAAGTGTTCCTCTTGTACGAAAAATACTCGATTGCCTTGGTGCTGGTCAGTGCCAGCTGCTTCTACACAGGCACCTGTGTTCTTGCAGAAACCACAGAACAACGCAAAAAGCTTGGAGAAAAAGCCAACTAAGCTAAATATTTTTGTGCGACTTTTGACATTCCAGGATAGTCTAAATGTTAATGTCTAAATGTTAACTACGAGTAATACACATAATCATTCCAGAATAGTAGTGTGAAAATATTAACGTACTCATCAATGCTGGTCATCAAGAGGGCTGTAGTCATCATCGCTGTCTTGTATAGGTGCAGGTTCGCCAACCATTTCATTGTCAACACAAGTACACTGAACTGGCGATGCCATTTTCACTTGTGTGGCCACATCTTTTGTAATGCGATCAACTTGTACACCTGAAAGAAGTTTTGCATACATGTAGAGAGAGGGACTCTTTATTAGAAAAACAGATTTTTGCCGGCGTCTGTATACCCTGGCATGCTACTCTGTGTAGGGAGGGGGAATGGGATTGACAGACTAAAGAAGAGAGGGAAGGAAATAATAGTAAAATAAAGGAATATAGCAAAATGAAATGTAATAACTTGGTAAGATAAACTCAAGTGATGAAATCCAAAAAAGGCAGAAGTTCAGGGGAAGTGGAAGCTTGAAGCGATGAAAAATTCGTGAAGACGGTGTTGCTGCTTCGGGGTGTCACTGTTTCGATACAGGGTGTCGCTGTTTCGACAAGCAGCCTTGAAGACAAGTCCACATGTTGAAACGTCAGTTTCAGTACACCCCGTGTTCACTAATTTTTCATCTCTTAAGGTGATGAAATGGAAGTTCAGGTAATCAGACATGCAAAATATTGGCATGATTTCAAACATGCAAATTACAACAGAGCAATGGAACGTGTTCTGTGTGCCCATATAACGTGCATGTAAGCGTTGCACACTTACACATACATTTGCCCACTATAAAACGTTGAGAGCTATGCAACAAGTAAAATTGCATGCAGGACATACCAGCAGAAGTGCAACATGGCCGAGCTTGTACGGAGCGTGCTGTGACACTTGTTGTTTTCAAGCTAGCTTGCACGGATTTGTTGCTTGTCTGCACCAGTACTTCAGTAGCCTTGTCGGCGAACTTTATACCAGTGGATTGCATGGTGCTTTCCGGAGGGTCGAGTCCAGCAGGGGACAGCGCATGTTCAACGACGTCTGGTTCAGTGGAGGAGGACACATCCTCAGCAGTGTTGCTTGTGGTATCACTTCCATGCTGTGTGCTCTTCTGGCCGGCTCCGAGCGCTTCATTTAAGACCTGGAATAACCACATACAAAATGTCAACTCAGTGCTGTGCACATCGCTTGGTTATAGCTTCAGTAAACAAAGCGTTTTAATTTAACCACGAACACAACAGGCATAAGCTTTATAATTCTGCTGTTCATTCACCTCCCAAGTTGCCTAACAAACGGTGCATTAAACTACTTCAACGCAATAACAAGAAAGCTAAATTTACGTGTAAAAATTACGATCATTATAAGAGAACCTATTGCGAGAAGCTCAGAATCATTTTGACCATTTCGGTTGCTCTACCTTGCAGCAAATAAATGCACGGCACTCTGGTGTTCGCTTTCCGCCACGTTAGAATTCGGCCGCTATGATTGGGGTGAAGCCCGCGACCTCGTCATAGTCGCTGGTATACCACGGCGGGCATTAATTGCATACTCAACAACGCAGCACCTGCCAAAGAAAGACACGACTGGTCGTGCGCCGCACCTTCGCTGGCATTGTAATATATGCAGAGGCGACGGCATTTCCCCTTCTCTATAGTGTTATAAGGTGACGGCGACCGAAAGCCCTTGCTAGTGTGAGATGCACGTGCGCGAAGCACGATAGCCAAACGCATAAGCGCGAATGAGCTGCACATGTATTCGACGCACACGAGCAGACGTCGCCAATCAGAAGTCTGCGCTTTCTATAACTTACCTCAATTCTTTTGGCGAAAGCCTCTCTCGGCGGCGGCGACGCAGATCTGTGAGAAAACACCGAAGGAACCGCACCAAGCATCAGCCTGGCACGCTTCACGGGAATTCCGAGTGACCTCATTGTCGAGGGACTCCGGCAATAGTCCGCGCTCAGTGTCTTTGCTGCTGGGACTACGCAGAAATCAATCGGGATTTGGCGTGCGTGACAATGGAGCCCTACTTCCGCACACTCTGTCTCGACGCAGTTGTCCTTAGAATTGCGTTTATCGATGTGCATAACAACGGCGAGGACGACGGCATAGAGTACGGCTCACTGCTAAGGACATTCCCATTTGAACGCACATGTGGTTTAAAATATTTAGTTCAGGAAGTGGAGGTACACGTCGTACTAGCAATTTACGAGGTGGATATGTTATTACTGCGGGCGCTTTTAATATATGATTGTTAAAAAAGTTGCTTATTGCAGGAAGTGGAGGTACACGTCGTACCGGCAATTTACGAGGTGGACATGGTGCTACCTGTGGCGCCATAATCGGAATGTACTACCATCGTGCGTCGTCCGGCAGACTCGTGAACGATTTCCCTCGCCATCATACAGAGGTTTCAGGCCACCTAATCTGCTGTGAACCTTCTAGAATGCAATAAAAGGCAAATTTTGTCATCTCATGCAGACGTGTGGGAAACCTGTTTATTAAAAAAAGGATAAAAAACTTCCATGGTGCGCCAGCGCTGTTCTACCACTTGTCACCACTGCCTATCCACAAACAATGCAAATGATTTTAAATGAAACATCGTGTCATTTTTTCATGTATTTATTTAACGTGCAAGATGGCTATGTTCCATGAAAAGGGATGCCAAGTTTATAAGCATATCGAGGAACATTAGAAAATCAATTTCAAATGACAGAGACGCTTGTTTTAGTTGATTTACTCAGAAACTTGTCTATTAAAGTTTGCATGAGAGAAAGGAATTATGCATCAATAATACATTTAGCTGGGCTAGTTGGTACTGACTGAATTCTTCCATATTACTAGTGAAGATGCACAAGGACACCAGAGAAAGACAGGACTCTCGCTCGACTGAGAGAAATGAAATTTATTTTTGACCAGGCTCTCTGTACTTAAACCCTAAGGTGGGTGGCCTCCTCAGTTCAGGTAGCCATGGCTCGCTGCCTAAACCCTGTTCACCAATCGTAGCTGGTTGTCAGGGTCTTGCATCACTAGCAGTGGTCTTCGAATTCTTTTTCTGGAGTCACTCTTGTCTGTTTTTGCTTGGGGGTGATGACGGTGATACGTCCGGACTGTTCTTGCACCCCTGCAACATGTGGCGCTGCGTGGTACACGTGTCCCACGGCAGAAGCGTAGCCAGAAATTTTTTCTGGGGGTGGGGGGTTCGACCATAATTTATGTTCGTGCGTGCGTTTGTATATGTACGTGTCTATACACACATGTGCTGTCTTCGGGCGTCGTTGAAGACAGGAGGCCTCTTAATAATAAAAGATAATTTATTTAAAATAAGAATACACGAGCCACACAGGTGAACAGCACGAGCGTATCTACTCTTCTACTTCGTCGTCTTCTCTCGACTGGCGATACCAGAACGTGCGCTTCTCAAAAAGGCGCTAGCAATACTCCAACATTTGGCCATTCTGATAGCCCTTAACGTGCTCGTTAAGGCGCGATATTGACAAAGTTGCCTCGACTGACTCTACATACAAGTGCTCGGCCATCCTCTTATATCAACCTCTAACTAAATGACACAATAGAAACAAGATAAACAAGAAAAAAACACAAGCAAAAGGCCAAACACTGATGCCCTAAATTCATCACAACACACAGAAATTAGTGAGTTCACAATGTTAGACTATGAACAAGTCGCATCTCCCGGCCATCTTGACTGGCTTGACGTTGCGGAAAGCCACAACACGAAGTGGAGAAAAAAAAAAGTTTCACATCACACTGAAATCCTCTTCACACGTAGGAAGGAGTGCTGAAAGATCACAAAGCAACCACGGAAGGAGCTCAGCGGTGACGGTGTATTTCGGGAGCTAAGTTGCTGTAGAAGCTCTCTAATCCAAGCAATCTTTTCACATCATAGATGTTTTGTGGCTTTGGAAACATAGAAGTGGCAGTTGTCTTCTGTTCCGGGCCGGTATTGCCCGTGAACTCACTGGGCTCGGACCAACTCTTTTCGCACGATAACAGTGGTGCTTCTAGTATCTTTCAGCCCTGTTGGCTCTCTTTGTTCTCTCGTCAATCGAAAACCCGAAGGGTCAACACTTTCTTTAACAGAGACACACTTTCTGAAACGCTGATGAAGCTTTGGGTCTCTGAACGTGAGTAACACTTGAGACTTGAGTCTGTATTCGTCGAGCTGTCCTGCTTCCTGTAACGTAATGAACGTTATCCTGCACCTGGCTTCCTCTGCTGAGATTTTCAACTTGTCTTCAATACTTGACGACATATTTCTCTGTAAAAGCTTGCGTATTTAGTCTCAGACGGTCTGCAACTCGTTTGTCATGGTTCGTCTTGTCTGCATGTACTCGGCTGCCATGCTCTGAAGTTGTCACAGTCGCTGTCTCATTGTCATCCGTGGAGCTCAATGGCTCTGCTATTTCTGCCTATCGCATGTCAAGAAGCCCATCACCTCCACAGTGTCCGTGAAAGCCAGTCACAGTGCGATCGGTGGATTTAGTGATGTAGTTCACCGTAGAGGTGTGCACGGGCTCCGGGTAGCCCGAAAGCCCGACCCGGCCCGCAGGCCGGGCTCGGGCTACTTGGAGCTTTATCGGGCCGGGCTCGGGCCCGGCGCAAAGCCCGACTCAAGCCCGAAATATAGAGAATGAGCGGGAATTATTTTCCAGCACGCATACAGCGCCTTTTCCGCGACCGCCCTTTACCGCTTTTCCTTTCCATTCGCTACTTTAAACAAAAGGGGAGCAGGTAAAGCACTGCCTCTGTTGCACTCCGACAAACAGAGAAGTAACACCACCTGTGCTAGTGACGGCGCCACGCGACTGTTCCGCGTTAGATTTAAGGCCAAATCCCATATGAGTGAAAATGCACGCGACAGCGACGAGCGACCCGACGTAGATCGCCTTCGTGCAAGCTGACGCTTGCATTGGCATACCTCATACACGTGACGGCTTTGGCGAGCGAACTCCATTGTTGCTGGCATGAGGCCGTCTACTTGTATAGCAAAAGTGCCGCGAACAGTCTCTATTAGAGACTGTTCATCGTGTGTCGTTTGATCATATTCGATATGCTCAATAAAATGCCAAATTACCGGAAAACGATGTTTTGTTTTCGCAGCGAACCTTCAAAAAGCCGGGCCGTGCCGGGCCGGGCCCGGGATTGTGTTTTCGTACGTCGGGCCGGGCCGGGTGGGCTGGCAGCCCTTTGCCGTCGGGCTCGGGCGGGCCTTCGACAATGTCAGCGGGCCCGGGCCGGGCTCGGGCTCGGAAATACGGCCCGTGCACAGCTCTAGTTCACCGTATCTTTTTGAAGCCCATGTCCTTCGCTGGCTGTCGATTTCAGGTTCGAATGCTGTCCCAATGGCGCTATACCGTGCTGGTTGACGGGCGTCGATGCCTGGCGTCGATCAGCTACTGGTGAGAAATTGATCCGTAATAAGAAGCTCTCTAAGCGCACCGTACTCCTCTACTGTGTCTCAAAGCTCAATCCACCGATCAAAATAGTGGCCGAGTCATGCGGCATACGTAGCCGTCTCGCCATCAGCTGGCTTTCTCGTCCGAAACCTATCTCGGAAGCCTTCCACCGTAAATCTGAATTGTTTCCACAACGCAGCTTTTCCTTTTGCGTAACTAGCTGCATCGGTCGGCGTCAGCCGACCATATACACTGAGGGCTTCGCCACTCAAATAAGTGCTCAATGCAGTTGACCCCTGATGCTCCGGCCAATTCTGGCTTTTAGTAATCATCTCAAACCTGTGCAGGTAAGCATCAAGCTCATCTTTCCTTTCATCAAATGCAACAAGCAGTTTGCTTGGGTTCGAACGGAAGCTATGATCTTCCCTTTCACTGCTCTCGACTCTAGCCTGGACGAGAGCTTCTCTGCTCTGTTGCAAATGGAGCCATTCGAGTTCAATCTCGTGCTGCCGTTACCTCTCTCTCTCAGCTGCCAGCCTCTCTCTTTCAAGCTCTGCAGCTCTTCCTTGGCCCTTTCAGCTGCCAGCTTCTCTTTTTCCAGCTCTAGTTTCAATTTCTCTCTGTCTTCCTTCAACTTCCGTTCCTTAGCCTCTCTTTCATCTTTCTCCCTCTCAAAAGCCAACCCCTCTCTTTTTCAATTGCCTCTCTTTCTTTTTGGCTCACCCATTGCTGCAGTTCAGCTCCAGAAAGACCCATCTTCTCACCAAGAGCAACTAACTTTTCAAGATCCATAATGATCGTCAAACCAAACCTAGTCGTGTGCACAAATATCTGCTTAACTTTTGAATATCAAAACATTCCCTGCGGACAGGTTAGCAAAAACACGGTGTAAAAACACAAATACAAAACCCATTGCACTATCAACGACTAAAGGCTCTTTCTCCCTACTTTGGACACACTTTCCACCAAAAAGGTCCTGTCGTGGACGCCAGATTACTTGTCACTGACCCCGTTGACGGGCGGCAATCGCCGGGCGGATTTGAAGGGCGGACGTATCGACCCCCCGAAACACGCCACGAAATCACGGACAAATATTGAGGGGTGGTCGTTTTAGTGCGCCAGCGAACGCCGGTTGTGGACCAACGAACGAGTCGGAGCCGAGAGTTCATCGCACAAAAAAAATATGTTCTTAGTTAAGGCAGTACAGACAATACACAAGCATTCACGCTCGGCTGGTAACAATCACAATGCAACTCACAACTCTGATGGTGTTACAATAACTTAAACAACCAACAAATCAGACATCTAATGCAATCCAATCTCATGCGTCACAACCTATTCAAGAACTCTATAATAGACCGGAATATCCACAAATGAGTCCAGTCCGCAACTCTTATAATGTAACTCGAATGTTTTTTTTTTCCAGGGAACACTCACACGAACTCCAGCGTTGATCGTCTCTCTCTCCGTCGTCGGCTCTGAAGCACTCTTTAAAACTGTCTCAGCTTCCATGACGTCACTCGGTTCTTCCATATCGACTGAGCACAAATCATCAAACACGTCTTCTTAGGCCGACTGACCGACTTGCACTTCAACATGGCTTACACCATCTCGGACTGACTGACTGCTCGCCGCCGCTGGACCCTTTTATTCCCTCGTGCTCGGTTTCCTGAAGGTTCTGTTGTCTTTTTTGGCATGCAGCACAGTGGAAGCTAGGGAATCTTCTAGACTTAACTGACACAATATGACGGCGGTGGTGCTGCGTCATGTTTTCCATCGCGAATATTTGATACCTTTCTGGGTGTCGGATATCGTCGGCCACTTCAAAGGAGGAGGAGGTGTCCCGCCGCCGGGCTGGCGCCTTGCGGCGCGTCGCGGCGTCTTTTGATGGTTGTTTTTTCGTTGCGCATTTTACAAGGAGAATCGCTGGTGTCGTGGTTTTATACAGCTCTCTGAAAGTGGCGGCGCGGGCCGAATTAAGCGCTTGTTTGTGACGAGGGAACATTGGGGCGAAACCCAGTTTTGTTTCACAACTTTCCCCGCAGGGGCGTCTGCGCAAGCAGGCGTTTGGTGTGTAGCGACACCACGGACCCGAGCTAACGGGGGGGTTTCGACCCCCTCCCACGCCTAGCCGTGCGTGGCTTTGCCGTGTCCGGGGAAAAGGGGATCCTGGGGGTTGAGCCGACGCCGGGTGATTGGACCTTTAAGGCCCCCCGGCAGAGGCAACACACCCCTTTGGCCCCGGCTTCACGTAGACGGCACCCCTGGGTTGACCCACCCAGGGGAAATCGGCAGTCGCCTTTTCCTGTCTCTCTCTCCCCTCACATCTTCGTCTTTTCTCCCACTTTTCATCTTTCCTGTCTTCTCCTCACTTCTATTTACTTCCGTTTTCCTGGCGGCGAGGGTTAACCTTGTGTGTGTGCCCTCTCTTGGGCACATTATATTTGGTTATAGTGGCTGTGTACAGCTGACGTTGGCATGCCTTATATATATATATATCTAAGTGCTGTCGCGTCCCCATGTTGGGCTCCATGGTGGGCGGCTGGCATGGCTGCCGAAACTATACATAATCTATGGCCTCAACCTCATTTCCTCCACTGAATGATCGTCGTCTCACAAAGAGAGGGCGCACCGAAGAGACTTTTAATGCCTTGTTCAAACCCACAGAAATTTTTCCACGCTTCCACGTAATCCACTGCGAAACACTCGAAAAGAACGCAAGAAAGATCTCTCCTTTTCTTGTATCGAAATGCCTCACCGACACACTCGGCCAAGGCTATAAGGCTACAAGAATGGCTAGTGGGGACCTTCTTCTGGAAGTGCATAGTAAGATCCAGTACGAAAAACTTTCAAAACTCACCTCTTTTGGAAGCACCCCTGTCTCACTTACACCACACCGATCCCTCAACAGCTCCCGAGGTGTAGTATCTGACCAAGACCTGCTTGACTTGACTGAGAGTGAGCTCCTTGAGGGCTGGAGTGAACACCATGTGACGCACGTACAGCGAATTAAAATCAGACGTGACGACAAAGAAATCCCGACAAAACACCTGATTATCACATTTTCGACAAGCACCCTACCAGAATATCTCGAAACAGGCTACCTGAAGCTTAAGGTCAGACCTTATGTACCCAACCCGCGGCGTTGCTTTAAGTGCCAGCGTTTCGGTCACGGCTCTCAGAGCTGCCGCGGCCGTCAAACCTGTGCCAAATGTAGTTCGCACGATCACCCTGCAGACGGCTGTGTAGAAGTTCCCCGTTGTGCAAACTGCGAGGGTGGGCACGCAGCCTACTCTCGTAGTTGTCCCGCATGGAAAAAAGAAAAAGAAATAATAACACTCAAGGTAACGGAAAACATCTCCTTTAAGGAGGCGCGAAAACGCCTTTCTTTTCCACAGGGGACTTCATTCGCGGACGTGGCACGCAAGGGGTCAGTGTCACAAAGGTTCGCGGCGGCCGCACGTACCACGCACAGTGGACGGGCGGTAGCGCCATCTGCCCCCTCAGCGGAAGCAGCCCGTACTGCTCCGCAACCAAAGGGCATGCAGGCCTCCGGATCTGCAGGCCCGGAGCCTTCTGTTCAGGCAGAAAGCCCCAAAACACTGACACCCGTCCGCGTAAGCCGCGACGGGGGCATCCAGCGCTTCTGCCGATGTGATGGACACAACGGCAAGCCCAACGGCGCCTCAGGCGCCGAAGGAGCGGCGCAGCTCGTTGGAGCGCGCCAAAAAAGAAAAAGCCCGCATCACAGGGCCTGGCAAGGGCTCTGTGACTTAAGGAAATAGTTCTTTCAGTAGACACAGCACTAATTTACACTCAAAATGGATACACAAATTATACAATGGAACGTCAGAGGTCTACTAAGAAACCTCGACGATACCAAGAACTGCTACATGAACACTCACCAAAAGTGCTGTGTGTACAAGAAACACATTTAAAGTCCAAAAACACGAATTTTCTACGCCAATATGTCATATTCCGAAAGGACCGGGATGATGCTGTGGCTTCATCTGGTGGCGTAGCCGTTATAGTTAACCAAGGAATTGCATGTACCCACTTACCACTCCAAACATCCCTTGAGGCAGTGGCTGTTCGAGCCGTCCTATTCAACAAACTGATCACAATCTGCTCACTTTACATACCCCCGCAGTGCCAGCTCCAAAAATATGAATTCGAGTCCTTAATAGACCAACTTCCAGAACCATTTCTGGTCCTTGGAGACTTGAATGCCCACAACAGTCTATGGGGTGACTCTCGCTGCGATGCGCGAGGTCGTCTGATTGAACAGTTCCTTTTCTCTTCTGGCGCATGTCTCTTGAATAAAAAACAACCAACATATTATTGCCTTGCAAACAGAACATACTCGTCCATAGATCTCAGCATAGCATCTCCATCACTTCTGCCCCTAATTAAATGGAAAGTTATCAATAATCCTTACGGAAGTGACCACTTTCCAATACTTCTTAACACACCAATTACAAATGAATGTCCCCATCAGGTTCCAAAATGGCAGATTAAGAAGGCCGATTGGGAACAGTTTCGGAAAGTTACACTGTTAAGTTGGACGGACATGTCTTCCTTAAGCATAGACGCAGCTGTAGAATACTTTACATCATTTCTGATTGATGCCGCAACCAAATGTATTCCACAATCAAGTGGACACACTGGAAAACGACGAGTTCCATGGTGGAACAATGATTGCAGAAATGCGCGTAAGAAACAAAACAAAGCATGGAATTTGCTTCGCGACTCCCCGACAGCGGAGAACCTTACAAATTTTAAAAATATCAAGTCTCAAGGCAGGAGAACGCGCCGACAGGCTAGAAGAGAGAGTTGGCAAAAATTTCTATCAGGCATCAATTCATACACACAAGAAGGCAAACTCTGGAACATGATTAGTAGGGTAGAAGGACGACAAACACATTCACTGCCTCTAGTAAACACACAAGGCGACAGCTTAGAAGACCAAGCGAACTTTCTAGGCGCACATTTCGAACAAGTGTCCAGCTCGTCGCACTATTCCCAGGCTTTCCAACGCTACAAGACAACAATAGAAAAACAGAAATTAGAGCGCAAATCCACAAAACACGATGCGTACAACAGAGCTTTCTCCTTAGCTGAGCTGCAGGCATCGCTAACCTGCTGCAGTAGTTCCGCCCCAGGCTCCGACCGTGTAGTATATGACATGCTGAAAAACCTACCTGCCGAAACGCAAAAAACCTTACTTTCCTTGTACAATGCCATCTGGTTTTCCGGCGAGATCCCCTCGTCTTGGAAAGAAGCGATCGTCGTTCCCATTCTTAAACAGGGCAAGGATCCATCCTCCGTTGCGAGTTACAGGCCCATCGCACTTACAAGCTGCCTGTGTAAACTTTTCGAAAAGATGATAAACCGCCGACTTATGCATTTCCTGGAAACAAGCAATCTACTTGACCCGTACCAGTGCGGATTTCGCGAGGGTAGATCCACCACCGACCACCTGTTACGTATCGAGGCACAAATCCGTGACGCATTCGCCCACAAGCAGTTCTTTCTTTCTGTGTTCCTCGATATGGAAAAGGCTTACGACACAACATGGCGCTTCGGAATACTAAGAGACCTGTCCCACCTTGGTGTACGTGGTAGAATGCTAGATATAATAGAGAGCTACTTGTCGGATCGTACGTTCCGTGTCCGAGTAGGAAATGTTCTATCAAGACCATTCCTACAAGAAACCGGAGTGCCACAGGGTGGGGTGCTTAGCTGTACACTCTTTATAATCAAAATGAATTCCTTGCGTCTTTGCATCCCACGGAATATGTTTTATTGCACATATGTCGATGATGTACAGCTCGGCTTTAAATCGTGCAACCTCTCGATGTGTGAGCGGTAGGTCCAGCTAGGTTTAAACAGGATCTCTAAATGGGCAGACGAAAATGGCTTTACACTGAATGCACAAAAAAGTACTTGCGTCTTATTCTCCCGAAAAAGAGGCCTCCATCCCGATCCAGACATTGACCTACATGGTCAGCGTCTGTCGGTAAAAACGGAGCACAAGTTCCTAGGGCTTATCCTAGACACGAAACTTTCCTTTATAACACACATCAAGTACATCAAACACAAGTGCATAAAAACAATCAATGTTCTAAAAATATTGTCACGCACTGCGTGGGGTAGTGACAAGAAGTGTCTGATGAATTTGTATAAAAGCCTCATACGCACTCGCCTAGACTACGGGGCAATAATCTACCAGTCTGCGACACCAAGCGCCCTAAAAATGCTTGACCCTGTCCACCATCTAGGCATTCGGCTATCTACGGGTGCCTTTCGTACTAGCCCCGTAGAAAGCCTCTACTTTGAATCGAATGAGTGGTCGCTACATCTCCAGAGATCTTACCTATCCTTCGTATATTTCCTCAAAGTAAACGCAAACAACGAACACCCCTCACACACTACAATCAATGAGCTGTCTGCTTCTGAACTTTTTCACAACCGTCCTTCGATGAGACAGCCGTACTCACTTCGTGTAAGGGGCCTAGCTGAAGAAATGGGTGTGCCACTTCTCGAACACTGTCTAATGGCTCCCGCTGCCTATCCCCCACCGTGGCAGTGGCAGCTTATAGATTGCGATGTTTCTTTCGTCGAAGTTACCAAGCATGCGCCACTAGCACACATCCGTACACACTTCCTCGAATTACAATACAAGTACCCACACCCTGAATTCTTTACAGATGCCTCAAAGTCTAACATTTCCGTGTCGTATGCAGCCGTTGGTCCATCATTTTCCGACTCCGGTATTCTGCACCCTGATTCCAGTATCTTCACGGCAGAAGCGTACGCCATACTTGCGGCAGTTAAACACATAAAACAATTAAAACTACAAAAGGCAGTGATATACACGGATTCATTAAGTGTAGTGAAAGCTTTAAAAACTATGACAAAACACACAAATCCGGTCCTTGTCTCGCTCTACTCTATTTTATGCACGATCTACTCACTTAAACAACATGTCGTAGTGTGCTGGGTGCCAGGGCACCGCGAGATACAAGGCAATGTGTTGGCGGATCAGCTAGCAGCATCCGCCCACGAAAACAGTCCCAATACATCTGTAGCTATCCCTCCAATAGACTTAAAACCATTCCTCAAAAGAAAGCTCAGGGCCTTTTGGCAGAGCACATGGGATAGGAAGACACAAAACAAACTGCATGTTATCAAGCCGCAACTAGGTAACTGGACGCCAGTATCAAAGTCACGCCACACAGAAGTTACACTCTGCAGACTTAGGATTGGCCACACACACAGTACACATTCATACCTTCTGTCCGGAGGCGATCCACCTTTGTGCGACTACTGTGGCGATCCCTTAACTGTACTTCACACCCTACTACAATGCACGGAACTAGACGCTCTCAGAAAAAAGCATTTTTCATCTGTATACCTGCAGTACCCTCTTCATCCTGCTATGTTCATTGGCAGAGAACCCCTTTTTAAATATCAGTCCCTCTTTGAATTTTTAAAAAGTGTACATAATTTCAACGTTATTTTTCCAGGCGCTCCGTAGCGCGGCCTCATGATTGAGGCTGCTGCTACGGTTTCCATCAAAGGAAGCACCTGCCTCCCGGCCTTTGGGATCAAAGGCCTTGAGGAGGCACTCGTGCTCTTATCCCGTTTTTCACTTGTAAATACCATGATCACTCGTCATTTATCCCATAACCATAGATCACACCACTTGTCACTGCCATAATTTTAGACTGTATACACATTTTTTACGCTTCTTTATAGCGCGCGATTTTAGGCCTCTATACAGCCACAATACACCCTATCATCGTATCACTGGTCATCGCTAACACCACATAAAAGACATGGCGCTCTTTGGCCACCCATGGCCCTTGCGCCAAAAAACACCACTAATCATCATTTCACAACTTTTCATCAAAGCACTCACAAAGCGTTTGCCGTGCATCCTCAGTGATGTGCCAGTGTGCCAACCCCTGACTATGCCACTGACGTGCAGCACGCATTGTGAAAGTAGTGGTTGCCTCAGGTTGGTGCATGCACGTAAGTCGAATGCTTCACCTCCAATGTCCATTGTAAATGTCAATGGTACCCCGTCACATCAGTTCTCTCATTTTGCTCCGAAACGCAGCAGGCGCCGCGACACGAGCGCCTCCTTGGACATTCTTGCATGTGATGCAGTCATCGGTGGCGGCCTTGGTGAGAAGTCGCAGCTCCTCATTTCAGTGTAGCTTTGTCTGCTACATTCATCCAGTGCTGCCTCAGGAGGTCTTGGCCATAGTCTGAAATTACCAAAAGCATTTGTAGCATGCCGCTGTCATGCATGAAAGCAAGCATGGGTTTTGCATTGCACCTCATTCTCAACACTAAAGGAGCAGAATGTAGAATATATGAGCGAACAAGGTGGGAGGAAGGAAAGAACTTGACAGGACAGACGCTCATGCGCATACGCGTATCGGTGCTCTACTGCGAAGGAAATTTCCAATAAAACAGCAGTTGTAAATGAGCATCTGTCCTGTCAAGTTCTTTCCTTCCTCCCACCTTGTCCACTCATATATTCTACATTATGTTACACCAACTGGCCCAGCATTCCACGATTTTAAAGGAGCAGGGGCAGAGATTACCTCAGTGAGCAGATAAAATCAGTCAACCTATGTATATGCTTTGTCATCTTTATTTTTAAAGGAACACTAAAGAGACAAAAAGAGTTTGGTTGCAGCATATGTGCATTGCCCTTTTACAATATCAACAGCACAGCTCTTGTGGCAGGAAGACACTTCGTTATTGAGATATAATGCCCAAAATGGAAATACAAGTAACGATCCCACCATGAGTGTCTCCGCACAAATCAACGTGACATCACAGGTTTTGATTGCCTTTGCTAGGGCCTGCCCAATGTTTGCTCACTGAAGATGTTTTACGTCATGTTCTGTGAGACTCGAATACTCTACACAGCTAGCTTCAGAAAGTTATATTGAGCCAACGTGGCCCAAATGCGGAAAAACACTTTACCATCTGTGACGTCAACCAGCCAATCAGCTGTAGAAGTTTCCACACAAAATTTCAAAATAAAGCTTAACTTTGACCTTAACTTTCTCCTCTCACAAGGAACTTATGATGGCGTAATTAATGACAATACAGTTCTCACAGGATAGTTAATCATAGGTAAAATGAATGCTATGCCACGTTGGTGCGTATCAACAAAAAAAAAATGCAGTGCAGCAAACAGACAGGAAAGACGTGGCACTTGGTCTCCACGTCTTCTTTTTTTGTGTCTGCTTTTCCCCCTGTTTCTTTGCTTATATTTCGTCTATAATGATTTAGGGTTTCTCTTCAGCGTCACCTTAAAAGGCCAGTAAACAGGCTGCGACTTTTTTTACACCCAAGTAAGCTTGCCAAGTCGTACAGTACATCGCAATGATCGCAATAAAGGGCTACACCTACCCTTCCTGCTGCGAGAAAAGAGTGGGAAGGACAAGCAAGAAATTGAACCAGCCAAAGCGGGTCATTCTAAACTCTGTAATTTCGTTATTACAGCACTTACTTGCAAAGTTCTTGCAACAGCATGTTCATATTGTACAAGTGCGCAAATATTTCTCCATTAGAAATTTTGGACCGGGAGATACTGACCCTTTAAGATGAATCAATGCCAGACTGTTATGTACAGTGCATAAAGCAGGCTGCTACCTTTGTGGACTTTTTCAAATTAATGCTGAAATTATAGTGTGTCGGTGACATTTTCCAGTACAGTGCATCAAAGGTGCTGAAAAACTGTGTTGAGATTGAAGCCAAAAGGCCAATTGTCATTTTATCTTGAGTGGAAAATAAGACATGGTGACTGGATGATTGGACAAATTAAATTATTAGCCGCTCGTCACTGCACAAAAAAAAGAAGCCAGTCCCTTCAAATGACTGAGTAGTTACCATAGGTAGCCTTCACTTTTACAGGGCAAACCACCTCACGACCCTTTTTTGTTTTGAGTAGCTTCCGCCGGAAAAGAGGGTTCCCCTCGCCATCTGCTTGCTGATCCCGATTTGCATTTTCGGTAAGATGCAATATTGCAAGTTGTGTTCTGCAAGAGGACAATATGGTGAGTAAAGAATGTAACATACTTTGCAAACCACCCGCAGGGGCGTCTGCGAGAGCAGGCGTTTGGTGTGTAGCGACACCACGGACCCGAGCTAATGGGGGGGTTTCGACCCCCTCCCACGCCTAGCCGTGCGTGGCATTGCCGTGTCCGGGGAAAAGGGGATCCTGGGGGTTGAGTCGATGCCGGGTGATTGGACCTTTAAGGCCCCCCGGCAGAGGCAACACACCTCTTTGGCCCCGGCTTCACGTAGACGGCACCCCTGGGCTGACCCACCCAGGGGAAATCGGCAGTCGCCTTTTCCTGTGTCTCTCTCCCTACA
The DNA here is from genome assembly GCF_013339695.2 of Rhipicephalus sanguineus. NCBI lineage: Eukaryota > Metazoa > Arthropoda > Arachnida > Ixodida > Ixodidae > Rhipicephalus > Rhipicephalus sanguineus. The sequence goes on from NC_051179.1 coordinate 95,074,734, forward strand.
TCTTCGTCTTTCTCTCTTACTTTTAATCTTTCCTGTCTACTCCTCTCTTCCAGTTTCTTCCAATCTTCCTGGCGGCAAGGGTTAACCTTGTGTATGTGCTCTACCTTGAGCATAATATATTTGGTTATAGTGGTAATGTACGGCTGGTGCCTGCAGCACTATAAGATCTGCAGCATCCCCTAGTTGGGCTCCGTGGTGGGTGGCCGCCATTACTGCCGAAGTACATTATGCAAGTATGCAAACTCCTGCATTTCCCCGACTCCTTGATCGTCACCCTCAGAAGAGGGTGCGCACCGATGAAATACTGAACATCTTTTCCAAACCCAAAGAGACCTTTCCCCGATTTCATGTAGTTCACAGCGAAACAGCTGACAAACCAGCCAGAACTCTCTCTCCCTTTGTTGTAGCAAAAGGCTTAACTGACACCCTTGGCCCGGGCTATAGGGTAACAAAAATGGCGAGCGGAGACCTCCTCCTAGAGATCCGTGATAGCGAACAGCACACCAGACTGAACAAGCTTGTTGCATTCGGAGAAACTCCTGTAACAGTCTCAGCACATCGTTCTATGAACACAGCACGCGGAGTCGTGTCTGACTCAGATCTTATGTACTTGTCTGAAGCCGAGCTCCTCGAAGGCTGGAAGGGCCAAAATGTTACGAACGTACAGCGCATAGTCATCCGACGGGAAAATAAAGAAATCCCCACAAAACACCTGATACTAACCTTCAATTCCAGCGACTTGCCACAAACCATAGAAACTGGGTACACAAAAACACCAGTCAGACCCTACATACCAAACCCTCGCCGATGCTTTCAGTGTCAAAGGTTCGGCCATGGCTCTCGAAGCTGCCGTGGTCGACCCACCTGCGCTAAATGCGGAGCTCAAGGCCACGACTCTGACAACTGCGACGCTGCACCTCACTGTGTGAACTGTGACGGTGCACACGCCGCATACTCCCGATCATGTCCAAACTGGAAAAAAGAAAAAGAAATTATCAGTCTAAAAGTCCGCGAGAACATCTCCTTCAGAGAAGCTCGCAAAAGGTGTTCGCCATTCCACACTAACACCTATGCTGATGCGGCGCGCAAGGGGGCAGCACCGCACCAGCCTCTGCCTCACCAACGACCCGCTAGCAGCGAGCCGTTGGCTATGGCACCCGCCCCCGTGGTGGCAGTAGCTAAGGCAGCTCCACCCACTCAGCCACAGAGCCTCGCGACTCCAGGGTCGTCGAGTCTCAAGACTTCGCCTCGTCAGGCGAGGTCTCCAACACGAACAAAAGGCCCGCGCCCGCGGGCATCCAGTGCCTCCCAGGAAGTAATGGAGACAACTCCGGCACTTCCTGGGCCGAAGGACCGGCGCGGCTCTCAGGACCGCGCCAGGAAAGCCAAAAAACCCGTAACGGGGCCGGATGACGGTCCTGCTACATAAGTACCAAGCTTTTTTAATCCGTACACACAGCACTATTTTATATTCAATATGAAGACAGAAATCTTACAGTGGAACGTGAGAGGTCTTCTGAGAAACCTCGATGACGTTCAGGAACTCATCCATAAGCATGCTCCAAAAGTGCTGTGTGTACAGGAAACCCACCTCAAATCAAAACACACAAACTTCCTTCGCCAATACACTGCCTTCCGTAAAGACCGCGATGATGCTCTGGCATCGTCTGGTGGAGTAGCGATTATAGTGGTAAAAAATATAGCGTGTCAACAGCTACATCTACAAACCTCCCTCGAAGCAGTGGCTGTTAGAGCGGTACTTTTGAATAGGCTTCTTTCCATTTGCTCTATTTACATTCCCCCACACCATAAGCTTCAAAAACAGGAATTTCAATCTCTAATAGATCAGCTACCAGAACCATACATTATTCTTGGAGACTTCAACGCACACAGCACACTATGGGGTGACTCCCGATGCGATGCACGAGGTCGTTTGGTGGAGCAGTTTCTGTTCACCTCCGGCGCTTGTCTATTGAATAAAAAAGAACCTACATACTATAATCTGGCAAATAAAACATATTCTTCCATAGATTTAAGCATTGTCTCTCCAACTCTTCTACCTGATCTGAAATGGCATGTAATTAAAAACCCGTACGGGAGCGACCACTTCCCGATAGCTCTGCAAACATCGGAATCCAATGAACATACCCCTCAGTCCCCTCGATGGAAGGTCGACTCAGCGAACTGGGAGCAGTTCCTAAATGAAACTCTGTTAAAATGGGCTGAAATACGTGGTTTAAGTATAGACGGTGCTGTTGAGTACTTCACCGCATTTCTTATCGCTGCCGCATCTAGGTGCATCCCTAAAACAAATGGATCATCCTGTAAACGCCGTGTACCATGGTGGAACAACGAGTGCCGGAGCGCCCGTAAGAATCAAAACAAAGCATGGGGTTTGCTCCGCGATTCTCCTACTGCAGAAAATTTAGTCAACTTTAAACAAATAAAGTCTCAAGGAAGGAGAACGCGCCGACAGGCTAGAAGAGAGAGCTGGCAAGCATTTATATCAAGCATCAATTCCTATACAGACGAGGCAAAGGTGTGGAATAGAGTGAACAGAATAAGAGGCCGCCAACCACACTCACTACCACTGGTAAACACTGAAGGAGACACCTTAGAAGACCAGGCAAATTTTCTGGGCGTACATTTTGAACATATATCTAGTTCATCGAACTATTCAGAGACATTTCAAACATATAAAAGACGAATAGAACAACTGCCAATAGAAAGAAAAGGTACAAACAGCGAAGCATATAACCGACCATTCGTCCTTGCTGAGCTTCAGGCATCCCTAAACTGTTGTAAAACATCTGCCCCCGGTTCTGACCACATAGTATATGAAATGTTACAACATTTGCACCCAGAAACCCAGAAAACACTCCTTTGTCTTTACAACACGATATGGTCTTCAGGCCTTATTCCGTCTGCTTGGAAAGAAGCTATTGTTGTCCCCATCCTCAAAGAAGGAAAGAACCCTTCTTTGACAAATAGTTACAGGCCCATAGCATTGACGAGCTGTCTCTGCAAACTCTTTGAAAAAATGGTAAACCGGCGCCTTCTTCATTACCTTGAAAGCAACAATCTTTTAGACCCCCTCCAATGTGGTTTCAGGGAAGGTAGATCCACAACAGATCACCTTGTCCGCATAGAGGCGATCATACGGGATGCCTTTATACACAAGCAGTTTTTCTTGTCAGTGTTCTTAGACATGGAGAAGGCATACGACACCACGTGGCGTTTCGGCATTATTCGTGATCTCTCCGGCATGGGTGTCCGCGGCAACTTGCTAAACACTATTGAGAGTTATCTGTCCGACAGGACATTTCGCGTAAGAGTAGGTGATGCACTGTCACGACCATTCACGCAGGAGACAGGTGTACCTCAGGGTGGTGTGCTGAGCTGCACTCTTTTTATCATAAAAATGAACTCCTTGGGCACTGTGATACCCCGCACAGTCTTTTACTCCGTCTACGTGGACGATGTGCAACTTGGTTTTAAGTCGTGCAATATCGCTATCTGCGAGAGGCAAGTGCAGCTTGCTCTGAACAAAGTATCCAAGTGGGCAGATGCGAGCGGATTTAAGTTAAATCCCCAAAAAAGTACCTGTATTCTGTTCTCAAGGAAGAGGGGAGTATTACCAGACCCTAGCATTGAGATCAGTGGCGAACGACTATCAGTGAGCTCTGAGCATAAATTCCTTGGCATCATATTAGACTCAAAACTAACATTTATCGCGCACCTCAAACACATAAAAGCAAAATGTCTGAAAGCAATGAACGTTCTCAAACTTTTGGCGCGTACAGCGTGGGGCAGTGACAGACGATGCCTTCTGAGCTTGTATAAGAGTCTCGTAGGCTCACGCCTTGACTATGGAGCTGTAGTATACCAGTCTGCCTCACCCAGCTCCCTAAAAATGTTAGACCCCGTTCACAACCTTGGTATCCGCCTTGCAACCGGTGCCTTCAGAACTAGCCCAGTAGAGAGTCTTTACGTTGAATCGGATGAGTGGCCTCTCTATCTCCAGAGAACCTACTCCAGCCTCAAATACTTCCTGAAGGTAAATGCATACCCCCAACACCCATGTTATAAAGTCGTTAATGATACCACATGTACCACCCTCTATCAGAATCGCCGAACGGCGCGGGAGCCCTTCTCACTCCGTGTGAGGAGCCTCTGCCATCTCATGGATGTTGGCCTTCTACAACATCGTCTCATGGCTCCTGCAAACGCGTTAGCACCGTGGCTCTGGCAAGTTCTTGATTGTGACACATCTTTTATTGAGGTGACGAAACATGCACCACAGGCACACATCACAATGCATTTTCTTGAACTTCAGAGTAAGTATTCCTGCTCGGAGTTCTACACAGATGCGTCAAGGTCACAAACTGGTGTATCTTATGCAGCTCTTGGCACTAACTTCTCTGAATCGAACGTGATGGATGCGGAAACAACTATCTTCACTGCTGAAGCTTATGCAGTACTATCAGCTGTAAAGCACATCACTAAAACAAAAATAGAGAAGGCCGTAATCTTCACCGACTCCCTTAGTGTGGTCAAAGCTTTAAAGTGTCTCCGGAAAAGTAAAAATCCTGTAATAAATAATCTTTATGCCGCCCTGTGTACAGCATACATGTCAAACCAGCATGTCGTAGTATGCTGGGTACCTGGACACAGAGGTATAAAAGGGAATGTCCTTGCCGATGAAACTGCGGGAATGGCGGTAGCAAGAGCGAGCAACCACTCCTTTAGTCTCCCGGCAATAGACTTGAAATCATTTATAAGGAAAAGGCTAAGGAATTACTGGCAGCAACAATGGGACAAAGAAATACACAACAAACTACACACAATTAAGCCCCACATAGGTAACTGGCTACCAATGTCAAAAACACGGAGAACAGAAGTTATGTTTTGCCGCCTAAGGATCGGTCACACGTATAGCACACACAGTTACCTGCTGACCGACACTAAACCACCTACCTGCGAAAAATGCGGCAAGTCTCTCACTGTTCTTCATGTCCTCTTGGAATGCCATGAGCTGGAGACACACAGGAAAAAGTATTTTCCATTGCCATTTCGCCAGCATCTGCCGTTACATCCTGCAATGTTCATCGGAAATGAGCCGCGTTTCAAAACAGAGTCACTTTTAGCATTTCTCAATGAACTTAAATTTTTTCGAGTCATCTACGCAGGAGACAGCAGCGCGACCTCCTGAGAGAGGTTGTTGCTGCAGCAGTTTTAAAGGGAAGCACCTACCTCCTAGCCCTTGCGCGCAAGGACCTAGCTGAGGTATCGGTGCCACGTGCATAATTTTATGAACCCCAATATGACTATCTGCCATACAGCCCATAATCATCGACCACCTCAAGCGCCATTGTCATATTTTTAATCTCTATATCTTCTAAGCTTGGATAAAGCTATGTTTTAGGCCACTTTACAGCCCCCTTACATAACCCATCGTACTCCATTTGTCATAGCGCTGGCGCTCTTTGGCCACACTTGGCCCTTGCGCCAATAAACACCATCATCAATCAAATCACTTTGCAAACCACTACACCAAACAGGTTAACATGCTTCACCTGGCAGACATGACACGTGGCGTGTACGCCACTGACTTCGGTGCAGATCGTATCAGGAGTGCATGCAATGACTCCAGAGACGATGTTTGCGTTTCCGAAGACAACTGTTTGATGTCTTTGAGAAGACGAGCACTTAGCATAACTGATCTCAACTTCTGATAGACAAGTGATCCTGCAAACATAATGAAGCACAACAATGCGGCAGTGCTAAAAGCATACAGAGATGTGCTAGCTATAGTTTATAACGTTGTGTAGTGAAAGAAGGTACATACCGGGATCAAGTCACTCCGTGTGAGGCAATTCATCATGAAGGCGTCGATGATATGGCCCTTCATGCCCAGTGTGCACATTCACAATGTGTCTTATGAGGCCTGGAAATAAAATAACAATAATAGATATATACATTACAAGTATAGTGTACAGACAAATACAGGCTAATTCAGAGTTATTGTAGCCAGTGTTTACCCAGCAGTATTTAACTGTGGCTAAGTAATCTACACGTGGAGCATATCGTTACATGAATAGGTAATATTTTCATCACTTCACTCAAATGTCCACTTCAAAAATTGGGGGACGCTTAAGCTTCGCCTTTAAGAGTTGAACGCGAGAGCGATATTCTGTTCCTAGTGCGCAGTTCGAACACTACGAGTGTTTAACAGAATGCGCGCACTAAGGTGTGTGCCTTATGTAACAGGTAGCATGCTTTAAACCAGGAGCAATTATGCGCGAGAAACTTTTTCGAAGTTGCGGTGCACCCACTACGTGGTCTTAAGGAAATACGGACAGTAATGTGCGTGCCTTCTGTAATGGGTGGCTGTCTTTAAACCACCAAGTCGTTATGATATTAACATGGTGTGACGCCCAATGGCAATGTACGCTTGTACCACGCAATATTACTGCGATATTACATCTCGTACTGTGACACCTGTATACAGGACGCGTATTTTTGGGAAGCATGAAAGTTACTTTCAGTGCATCTCCAAGCAGAGGCGTGGCTGTGTGGTAGAACACCTGCTGGCCACGCAGACGGCCTGGGTTCGATTCTCACTCGGACCCAATATTTTTATTATTTATTTTATTTGCAGCTTTTTCGATTTTTCGGTCACGGACAAGATGATGATTTTTCGCTCACAACCAACGGCCCCGACGCCGACGGCGGAATTTCTGCGATACGAGCTCTTTAACGCTGCCGCGTTAAAATTTCCTAGCAGGAACCCTGTGCTACACATAGGTAAGATCACTCAGAAGTTAAGCAATAATTAGGTGAAGTCATAAACTTACTCTTCCAGATGCTCGTTCGAAGTGCTACATCATCTTCTGACATCGTTACGGAGAAGTAAAGAAGGTTGCAAATCGACTGAATCCATCCAGCCAGTGATGCACATCCACGACTTTTCGAAATAGCCTCGTCTTTTTCTCAAACCTGCATGTTGAAATATTGTACAATTTTTTTATGTTGAAGCATCCATACATACTAAGCACGAAGGCAATCCAGTCAAGTATTCTACTACAGAGCCATGCCAGTGCTTCAAACTGCCTCGGAAAACTACCCCGTACCAACATCATGTTGAGACAACGTGCAATTTCGTTGCGGTGTTGGCTACCTGCTTTTATGTAATAAACATTGCATATGTGCACCCATGCGTTCGCCAGCTGCAGTCAAGTGTAGCTCAAATCGGCCGACCACTGCTACTTACGTTACATCTTTGCACCGCAGCATGCACTTTGCTGCATTAAAACTGAACGTTACATTGGACCATGAGCAAGATACCTTTATACACCAGTGCGGTCAACATGCCTGGCTAGCAAACGTTAGGCGCACAACTACTCATTTTACAAAAAGACATTGATCCACCCTGTAACACTTGCTGCAAAGCTAAAATTTCGGTATTAACTGCTACACTGTCTGCTTCACATGAAATTAATTCCCACAATGCATGGAAACTGTCTGATTTTTTTCTCCCGTTTCTTCAGTCTCTTTATTTTGGAGGTTATTTGACGTCTCAGTTTATTTAGAGGAATGATACGCTAAGCATGCAGCCATCGAGAGTGCAGGAAGTTTTCCGCATGTTGCTCGTGTTAGTTACTCACTGGTGGTGTTGAAACAAAGCGCGGTTGGACACATTGATGATGCATGCGATATGCGCGACAGCTACACTGTGTATCCTAAACTGCATCACTGTAGGGCCAATGCAGACGAAGGCACACTTTCGCAGTGCTGAAACAGGCGACAGGTAGTTACACATTACCACTATTGTTTGTTAGACTTGATTAACCAATCAAAGAGCTCAGTGCTACGCAATGTTCCTCATTTGAAGCACGGCGTCATTTAGCGGGCAAGTATTTGTCAGGCAAAGAAGAGGGACGCAGAAACTATTTTTGAAATGAAGTGTCTGCACAACATATGCAGCCGTGACATTCACAGCATGTGATCACTACTGTCTTCCTTAGAGATGAAGAATGAGTGGTGCAAATAAATGTCAGGGCCTGTTTACTGGCCCTTTCAATCCTAGAGTAATTGAAAATCACGAAAGCAGTCACTACAATACCTGCCTTCAGAGAGAGAGCATTTAGTTTTAGATCTTTGCTACATTGTAAATTTATAATGATTATTTCTCACACACACACCTTTAACGACATGCCAGCTGTTTAGCTCGTGCAGAAGATCCTGCTCGTGCTCACGCAGGTATTTCCTGATGCTGGGGTGCCTGTCTGTAGTCAGAGTTGCTACCTTGAGGTCGTTGAGTCGCAGATGAGCAAGTGCCTTATTAGGCCAGCTTGCTCCATTTGAGGACTTGTCTTCAAATCTGTCGACTATGAAAGACAGGCAAACTATATTTTAGCATTTTTAGAACAGCAGACCATAATGAATGGCGCGTCGTAAAACTCTTTATACAAGCATCTCTTACCTCTCCAACCTGCACCTTCACAAAGTGAAGGACTGGTGGATTTGGGTGGTTTCAGCATCCATCAGGCTATATGTTAAATACTTGGCAGAGTGCCCCGGCGAGTCGCACCTGCCATCGCCAAGGAGACGAAGGTCACTGCCTTTGGCTCCTTCCATGAGGGCAGCCTGTTCCGTTGCCCAGACCTGCAAATGTGATAGTGAATATTATTTCCCTTGTCCCTAGGAACATAGTTCCTGACCTTCTTTATGGCTGGCAGGAGACAGCCCCTCTGGTAGACATCATAGGCAGTCTTCGAAAAACTTGGATGCCCGATGACTCCAAGAGGCGCAGCACCTTAATGAATGTTTATTCCTGCAAAATACAGGAAATAGGCCTAGAGCGAAAAGCTACCTTGGTAGGGCTTGCACCACTGAATAAGATGGCCCCAGCTAGCAGGATATTGCCAGCGGCAATGCCATCGGCAGAAGGCTGGCTGCCCCAAGTTAACTTATGGTCAAGCTTGCGCACAGTGGTTACGGTCACCAGTGTTCCACGAGTATGCATCGAACTCTTGCAGCTCTCACCACAAACTGCAAGTTCTGAATGGCTCAAGCAAGCAACTTTCGGAAATAATGTATTTTTCTCAGCCTGCCGTGAGGGTGGTGAGTCTCTGAAAGAAATGTTATTCACCATAAAGAACACTGCAAACATTCAACCATAACTAATATTGCTATGAGATCGTTAATACGCTTACATTTCCATGCTGCTGTCAGATGCTGACTGGTAGCTTCAGTCATTGATGTCCACAACAGGCATGATTTCAATAGACTCTTCCAAGTCACATGCGCCCATTCTCTTCCGTTGCCTTGGTGTGGACGTACTGGTGGGTTCAAAGGTGAAGTCACGCTTTCCGGTGTCACCTCTTTTGCCGCTGCACTCGGCACACTTGCTCTGACACATGCCAAGGTCTGTTCGGGTGCCAAAGTCCCTTTTTTTTTCAGGCAGCAATAACAAATTGACCTGGGTGCCTGAAATCAAGCAAATATAGGAGCAACATGTTTTTTTTTTCTGTAGCCCCATTACATAAGAATGTGTGCAATAAGAAAACAGAATAAAGATGAGGAATTTCCAGAAGTCAGAAAAGGCAAACAATGTGACTCACTTGCAGGGGCACATCTTTGAGCAGACAACCGAGATGCATAACTGTGCTCTTCATGTGGCTCTCTCTCTACAAAAAAAAGCAAGCAGAAATATGGGTGTGCACACACGGCAGTTAGTAAAGCATGTTGCATAACCCCAAGAGCCCTAGGCACCAAAAATACAGGCTGACAAACAGCAATTCATTTCTGATTTGTTCCTTCACTCACCAACACAGAAGGCCCAGCAGTAGCATGGACTAGGTCATTCTCTGTTCTTGACGTGGAAAGTTGCAGCTCTAATGTACCAAGATGTGAGTCCTGCAAGTTACGGTACATGCCTATTACAATGCCATGATTGAAAAACCCTGAGATTAGCATTACAGTGTGAATTCAAAATTTACCTAAACACTGTAATCTCTTGGGCTAAGAGACGTTCTTGACGCATGGCTTGCGTACAGCATTCGATGAAAGTGCATTTAACATTTCTTGAATGACCGGTTTCATTCAAGCATAGGTTGGCAAACTCACCCATGAGTCGACTCACTCAGATTTACTAAGGCTCAGATGGAGTCGCGAGTCTGAGTCTCAGTGAGTCCGGGTGAGTAATATGTTGGTATGAATGAGTCTGAGGGAGTCTGGCTGAGGAAAAGTTTAGTGAGGCTGAGTCCGAGTGAGTCCGGTTGACGAAATTATTGGTGAGTCTGAGTCCGAGTGAGCCCTAAGCGCAAAATATATTTTTGAGTGAGTCTGTGTGGGCTCCACCTTTAATTGCCGACCTCAGGTCTTATCTACTCAGCTATCTGCATTATTATCAGCCTTATATCAGCTTACGTTTATACTCAGATCTATTCATACATACCTCAACGCACTAGTGTTCATGTGCCACCTCAATGTTTGTTGATCAGAGGCGTGAGTGGGGGGGGGGGGGTGTTGCCATGACCTTCCCCCCGCGAACTCTTTCACGGGACCTTCTTGATACAAATATCTCGTGTGAGTAGCATATTTTATAAAAACGTCCTTACTGGATTGCAACCACTGATAACTGGTATTTGAAGGTACAGGATCAAAATGTGTACAGTAGAGCACCGATTATGTGTGATATTGACATTAAAGAGCATTTACACCACGATCGCAAAAGCTAATTTTGTGCCAGCAGACTCATGAGTCGACTCACTCAGGCTCACTTACTCAGGTCAAGCCGTAAACTCTGACTCTGAGTGAGTCCGGCTGAGCAAAATGTTGGTGAGTTTGAGTATGAGTGAGTCCGGTTGAGAAAAAGTTTAGACAACATCCTGTCTACTATATGTGGTTAACGTGCTGAAATCTATACACCAAGGAAACAAGTGATGGCTCTCTTCCACACTGTGTAAGACGAAGGAGTGATATAACTGCGTGTGATAATTTTACACACACACACACACACACACACACACACACACACACACACACACCACACACACACACACACACACATATATATATATATATATATATATATATATATATATATATATATAATATATATATATATATATATATAGCACGGCCGGATGTTCCACGTTTCATGACTCAGCTGCACCATAATGCTGACTCTGGTTATACTCATGCAACTCACCAGCTCAGAAGCTTCATCAGCACTCCCAGTTGCACTGAACTCCACATTCGCCCCTACTACAGCACAGGTGGAAATGCTGTCTGGGCACATATCATGGTGAACCTGCAGCATGCACCATTGTCACATACAACAGTTATCACTGACGTGGACACTACTAATAGTGACTAAATCAGAGACTGACAAGCGGCTAAATCACAAAAATTTCATGATGAAGTGCAGTTTCTCCTTGCTGTGCTTGAAAACATATCGTTAGTGTAACTTTGGTATGTGTATTTGAGGGCTCGTGCGCCAAGGCTACACAGGATATTGCACTTATGGCTAGATTTGCAATCAAATTTATAAACCTGCTGTTATCATTACTTATGAATTCTGAGAACTTGCGAAGTGTGATACCTTATCAGAACAAAATGTACAGCTGAACCACGAAGCATCGGCTGTCCAAATGAACATCGTAGTGATGAATATGGGCTGCCATCACAGCCGATGTTCATCACTACGACAGCAGCACTAATAACCAGCCGTCGAGCACCGATCATTGCGAAAATTAAACGAGTCTTCGCCACACTAGCAAATGTGCACGAGCGTTGTTCTGGCTGCGTTTGTGCAATCACTGCAAGATACAGCTACTTTTAACATTAGCTACATCTACCGAGCACAAATTATGCTGGCCATTTCCAGACTAACCACATGATACAATCATTCAAACGCAAGCACGTCGGTCGGTGTGAGGAAGCTCAAGACGGCTAAATGGGAACCAACTTTCTTCCGTGTCTTCGCTGGCGCACACGATGACATGAGGCTGAACTTTCTTTTGCGGGGTCTTCGCTTTCGCGTCTTGGGCATCTGGTACGTTTCGAAGATGGTCGGCACAGCTGTGCGTTTGAGTCGTCTTCTCTGCTAATTATCCGACGACGGCTGGTAGACCGAGGGACGAAAATGCGCTGAACAATGCGAGCATGGGACGGCAACGGGTAACCGACGGCCTCTTCCCATTGCTTCTTTCTGTTCGCGTTGACGGGTAACAAGTGGTAGGATACACCAGCAGTGCTGTTCATGAAGTGGTAGCAGTCCTCCACAGAACAGTAAGTCGATGGCATTTTGCGAGCAGCAGCGCAAACTCGCGTGCTACTCTTCAAAAGTCCGATACGACGAGAGCAGACGAGATGATGCCATCGCGTCATCCGGTGGTGTAGCTGTTATAGTAAATCAAGGAGTAGCGTGCACACATTTACCGCTCCGAACGTCCCTGGAGGCAGTGGCTGTTCGAGCGGTTTTCTAAACAAACTCGTAACCATTTGCTCTCTCTACATACCACCACACTACCACCTTCACAAACATGAGTTCAGTCCTTAATAGGATGAACTACCAGAACCTTATCTGGTCCTTGGGGACTTCAATGCACATAGCAGCCTATGGGGCGATTCTCGGTGCGATGCGCGAGGTCGTCTAATTGAACAATTCCTTTTTTCTTCGGGCGCCTGCTTGTTGAATCAGAAAGATCAAACCTTTTATAGCCTCGCTAACAATACATACTCGTCTATAGATCTCAGCATTACATCTCCATCGCTTCTACCCTTACTTAAATGGAAAGTCATTAATAACCCTTACGGAAGTGACCACGTTCTATTTTTCTGAGCACACAAATAGTAAATGAATGTCCCCCACAGGTTCCCAAATGGCACATTGACAAAGCCGACTGGGAACAGTTCGTAAGACTGCTCTCTTAAGCTGGACAGACATGTGTGATTTAAGCATAGGTGCAGCTGTAGACTACTTCACAGCTTTTTTGATTAATGCTGCCACCAAATGTATCCCCACAAACAAGTGGACTGGTCTGGCAAACGACGGGTCCCCATGGTGGAACAATGAATGCCAGAAGGCGCGTAAAAAACAAACAAAGCATGGAGGTTGCTTCGGGACTCTCCGACAGCCGAGAACCTTGACAGTTTCAAAAACATAAAATCTCAAGGCAGGAGAACGCGCCGACAGGCAAGAAGAGAAAGTTGGGAGAAGTTTTTAACGGGGATCAATTCGTATACACAGGAGGCTAAAGTCTGGAATATGGTTAGTAGGGTAGCAGGGCGGCAAGTACATTCACCTTCCTCTAGTAAACACACAAGGCGACACCTTGGAAGATCAGGCAAATTTCCTCGGCGCACACTTCGAACAAGTGTCTAGTTCCGCGCATTACTCTGAAGTCTTCCAACGTACAAAACAAGAATAGAAAAACAAAAACTAGAGCGGAAATGTACAAACACGAGGCATACAACCAACCCTTCAGCTTAGCTGAGCTCCAGATTTCGCTTACAGCCTGCAGTAATTCCGCCCCAGGTTTTGACCGTGTGGTATACGACATGTTGAAAAACCTACCTGCCGAAACGCAAAAAACATTACTGTCCTTGTACAATGCTATCTGGTTTTCTGGCGAAATCCCCTCGTCTTGGAAAGAGGCCATTGTCATTCCTATTCTAAAACAGGGCAAGGATCCATCCTCCGTACGAGTTACAGGCCAATCGCACTAACAAGCTGCCTGTGCAAACTTTTGAAAAGATGAATAAACCGCCGTCTTATACATTTTTCTAGAAAACAAACAATCTACTTGACCCGTACCAGTGCGGATTTCGCGAGGGTAGATCCACGACCGACCACCTGTTGCGTATCGAGGCACAAATCCGTGACCGCATTCGTGCACAAACAGTTCTTCCTTTCTGTGTTCCTCGATATGGAAAAGGCTTACGACACCACATGGCGCTTTGGAATATTAAGAGACCTGTCCCACCTTGGTGTACGTGGTAGAATGCTAGATATAATAGAAAGCTACTTGTCGGATCGTACGTTCCGTGTCCGAGTAGGAAATGTTCTGTCAATACCAATTCCTTCAAGAAACTGGAGTGCCACAGGGTGGTGTACTTAGCTGTACACTTTTATTATCAAAATGAATTCCCTGCGTCTTGCATTCCACGAATATGTTTTACTGCACATATGTCGACGATGTCCAGGTCGGTTTTAAATCGTGCAACCTTTCCATGTGTGAGCGGCAGGTCCAGCTAGGGCTGAACAAGATCTCCAAGTGGGCAGACGAGAATGGTTTCACTCTTAATCCTCAAAAAAGACCTGTGTCCTGTTCTCTCGAAAGAGAGGCCTTCATCCTGATCCAGATATTGACCTGCATGGTCAACATCTCTCCGTGAAGACGGAGCACAAATTCCTAGGCCTTATCCTGGATAGTAAGCTGACGTTCGTACCACACATTAAGCATTTAAAAAACAAATGCATAAAACAATTAATGTTTTAAAAGTGTTGTCACGCACTACGTGGGGTAGTGACACAAGTGTCTGTTGAATGTGTACAAAAGCCTCATACGCACTCGCCTTGACTACGGGGCAATAATCTATCAGTCGGCGACAACAAGCGCCTTAAAGATGCTTGACCCTGTCCACCATCTAGGCATTCGACTGTCTACGGGCGCTTTTCGAACTAGCCCCGTAGAAAGCCTCTACGCCGTATCGAATGAGTGGTCGCTCCACCTACAGAGATCCTACTTATCATTTGTATATTTTCTGAAGGTGAACGCAACAAGGAACACCCTCACACTCCACAATGAATTGATTTGTCCAGTTCTGCCCTTTTCGACAACCGACCTTCGATGACACAGCCCTACTCGCTTCGCGTGAGGGGCCTAGCTGTAGAAATGGGTGTGCCACTTCTCGAACACTCTCTAATGGCTCCCGCTCCACATCTCCCGCCGTGGCCAGTGGCAGCTTATAGATTGTGATGTTTCTTCGTGGAAGTAACCAAGGCACGCGCCACTTGCACATATCCGTACACACTTCCTCGAACTCCAGCACAAATATACTTTTCCAGAATTCTTTACAGACGCCTCAAAGTCCAATACTTCTGTGTCGTACGCAGCGGTTGGTCCATCCTTTTCCGATTCCGGTATTCTGCACCCAAACTCAAGTATCTTCACAGCGGAAGCTTACGCAATACTTGCGGCCGTTAAGCACATAAAACAAACAAAACTACAAAAGTCAGTTATATACACGGATTCCCTAAGCGTGATAAAAGCTCTAAAAACTTTGAAAAAACACAAAAACCCTGTCCTTGACTCGCTATACTCTCTCTTATGCACGATCTATACACTGGAACAACATGTCGTAGTGTGCTGGGTGCCAGGGCACCGCGAGATTCAAGGCAACGTGTTGGCAGACCAGCTGGCAGCATCCGCCCACGAAAACAGTCCCAATACATCCATAGCCATTCCCCCACTAGACCTAAAACCCTTCCTCAAAAGAAAACTCAGGACCTTTTGGCAGAGCACGTGGGACATGCAGACACGAAATAAACTACACGTTATCAAACCGCATCTGGGAAATTGGCCGCCGGTATCGAAGTCACGGCACACAGAAGTTACACTCTGCAGACTTAGGATCGGTCACACATACAGTACACACACACACCTTCTGTCCGGTGGCGATGCACCATTGTGCGACAGATGCGGTGAACCACTCACCGTGCTTCACATTTTAATTCAATGTAAAGAATTAGACACCCTTAGAAAAAAACACTTTCCAATGCCCTACCGACAACAAATACCATTACACCCATCAATGTTCATCGGTAGGGAACCGGTTTTTAAACACCAATCACTATTCGCGTTTTTAGAAGAAGTTCGTAACTTTCACGTAATCTACCCAGGCATTCCGTAGCACGGCCTCCTCACAGAGGCTGCTGCTGCGGTAGCTGCACTTAAAGAAGCACCTGCCTCGCAGCCCTTGGTCTCAAGGGCGTTGCTGAGGCATTCGTGCTCATGCCATATACACGTAGTTTCAGTAAGCTATTCATTCTCTCGCCATTCATTCTCACTACCCATACATTTCACGTCACGCTCATGATTTTAATTATACGTTTTACCCGCCTTTAGCGCGAGGAATTTTAAGGCCCCTTTACAGCCACCTACCATAATCATTGTTCATATCAGTTACGATGACCTGGCGCTCTTTGGCCATCAAATGGCCCTTGCGCCAATAAACATCAGATATCATCATGAGAGCAGACGAGAGTCGAGTTACGCGGGAAACGTCGCCGGACGCCGCGCGCATGCGCCGCAGCCTCCGTTTCACTGGAAGCCACGAAAGCAGCGCCGCATCTCATGCTTTAATTCTTTTACCTTAAAAACAAACGGGAATTGACAATAACATACTTATTGAAATGTTCAGCCCTCGTTCTGGTGCGTGTAAAAGCATTAGACTACGTACAACAAAGTGCTTAAAGGGGTACTGACACGAAATTTTTCAGTTGTCGTTTTTTTTTTGCGTCAAATGGTACGCCAAGGCCCCAAGAGCCTAGAAAATGTACCGGTAAGCGTGAGTGCGCCCTGAAAAATTAATTACAAGGCGTCTTTAAAAGCTAGTTTCGGTTCATACTGTACCCTGACGTCACGACATAGTGTGAGCAGCGTTGCTAAGTGCACGCGCAAGTTATCGTGACGTATCTCCGAGTGTCCGTGGCTCCGTCGTCTGCTGCGCGCCGCACGTGTGGCATCTTGTGCGCCGTCAACGATGGAAGTTTCGTCCAGCGACTCCGGCGACAGCAACGACTTCGGTAGAGAAGAAGATGCCGACCTTGCCGACCCTACCAACCATTTCGCGTTTGACCCGCTAGCAAGCTCGTCAGAAGAAGACAGCTCGTCGCCAGACAGCGATAATGCCATGCAGGAGGCCTTGGGCATCGGGAACGTCCAATGGTAAGAATTTCGTATCTACTGCTCGATACCGCGCGGGCATCCTCCGGGTGTCCTGAAAGTCGATAGCGTTTGCCGTGTGGATTTGGTAATGATATGACTTGCTTCAAATTATTGGTGCTCGGTGCAGATTTGAGACCGCATGTATCTCTTTGTCCTGTCGCTCTTGTATATACAGCCGCACTGCGCGCGCATGATGCCAGCCTTGTGCTGGTCGTAACGCCTAAACATTGTACAATAATATTAACTGCGCAGGTGCCTCTGTGGGAGCTGCCGCGCCATGGAGACCGAGACGGAGTCGGTGTGTTGTCGAGAGATCGACAAAGTGAACTCTCTTGTGCCGGATGAGGCTGCCTGCGTCACAGAACACCCGACGTTTCGGCGTGGATGCTTAGACATCCACGCCCTGGAGATAGCGTACTACGCCTTGATGGAAGACCGCCCAGGCGCCATTGAGGCACCAGAAATCCACAGGTATTACTGCTGCGATTGATCGAAGTTCTCTGCTTCTGCTGAAGTAGACCTCATTGCAGAGTGCATGCAAAGTGCATACCTTCAGTGTACTTTCTGTGAAGTCGAGGTTGCTCGCATGTACGACGCGTCATCCACGCACGCAGAACGTACATAGGCGCATTTTACATGCTAATGTTGCTATGCCCATATATCGCGCGTGTCCGACAAAATACAGGAAATTTTTAAATATATATAAGTGCCGTCGGACAACACCGGTCATCGGGCAGCGCAAGTTATGCACGAACGCGAGATCGCATTGCATATGTGAATAAAAAACGAAAGCTTAGTGTCGTTGCTGCTTGCATTGTTAGATGGTTGTTCACAAATCATAAAACTCGATCTCGCCTTTCACGTTCTTTGCGATTGATGATGATGATGATGATTTCCTTGATGCATGGCTCACACCCACTCTGGGGGATTGGCCAAGAAACGATAATTTTAGGTAGAAGTGACCACACATGATTTCTATGACTAATGAATTATAGAGTAGTTAGAAAAAATGCATAATGCTAATTTAAAATTCCGAATTAAAACCGCCCTGATTCAATTAAGAATTTTTGTACAGCGGAACAGACATCCCGGTGACAGTGACCTAATGAGGAGGCTCCCAAGGATAGAATATTAGAAGTAATGAAATCCAATCTAATTCGATTAAACGCTGCTTTGAGAATGTTTTTCCTTAGTAAATTGAAACCGGTTACATGATAAGAAATAATGTTCAACTGTTTCGTCCTGGTTACAAAACGAGCAAAGAGGAGAGGGAGCCAGACCAGATCTATGCATATAAAAATTCAGTTTTGGAACGCGACATCGTAATTTAGTAAAAATAACTTCATCTTTTTTTGTTGAACAGAAATTCCTAGGCCAAGGGAACAAGAGGTGTCGATATTCGTTTAGATGAGTGATTAATGTTTTGCCGGAGTCTTGAATTATGGCACGCCTTCTAAATCTGTCACGAATTATGAGTGCTGTTATGGGAATAATTGAGAATATGGGACCACTGAGAGCGGCTTTCGCCAGAGAGTCCGCCATTTCATTCATTTTATCCCTTTGTGTCCCGGTACCCAAATTAATCTAATTAAAGTTACGTGGGTGGGAACAAGAAAATGAAAAGTACGTGATAATTGAGATTCGGTATTTGCAGCGAGGTGAACACAAAGATAATGAATCTGTAATTATTGCAACTCTTGAGGTTGATGGGGTCAGCTTTCGTAAAGCCATAATTACCGCTAGAAATTCCGCCGAAAATACTGATAAGAAATCAGGAAGTCTTAATGAAAATGACCAGTTGAAGGTCTCAGAGAAAATACCAATGCCAGATTTTTCTTCGGATTGTGAGGCATCTGTAGCTATGATATTTGTCGTATGTATCCCTCTAAATGCCTTTGGAGTAGGCCGTTTAATATCTGGTAAGGCAAATTTTTGGCATGATTTGGATATATTGTCAAAAATGATTTTAAGGTTGTGCTTTCCTTGTCAATGGAAGGAACTTCACTCAGTTTAACATCTAAGGGTCCAATAAGTGCTTGTACGTAACTCACCTGTGGTGTATGAAACCGAGGCGAGTAAGATTGAAAAAATAACGCTGGGTGAGACATGAAAATAATTTTTAGTTTTATAGGATATTCATACATCTTTAGAAAGTTTGTACCGTTAGTATCCTAAATCTGCACAAAGAGAGGGCAATCTTGCCTCTAAGTACAGGACATTATTGGCTACGAATTTCGGGAGTCCGAGGCAGAGCCTTAGGGCCTCCCTTTCCAGCAGTACAAGTGACGCAATTTATAAGCTGGTGCACCCGAATATAAAACACATCCGAATTCTAATACTGGGCGTACATACATTTTGTATATCATAATAAATGTGTCTCTTCACATCCCCGATCGACTGTTGCAAATCTTCGTAAAACTCCTAGCGCTCGTACTCCTTCTTTGTTATGTATTCAATATGTGTGTGCCAGAGGAGACGATTATCATAAATTATTCCCAGATATTTACCGAGTCCACTTGTGGTATGTTCTGCAGGTTGCAAGTTAGTGTATTTAACTGGGTTATCCAAAGGGAAAACTATCACTGAGCTCTTTGAAACATTGAGACATAAATGGATATCCTCTAACCAATTTTCAATGGCGCACATATACGTTTGTAAGCGAGTATAGGAATGTATATCAGAGTCGGACGCAAAAATGCTATGTCGTCTGCATATACGTATGTGTATACACCATCATGGCTGGGAATATTGCTCAGCAATACATTAAAGAGGAGAGGCGAGGTGACTGCTCCCTGAGGAACCCCTCTGGATTGACAATGTATACCTGAAGAATGATTTTAGTGAACAATAAAATTTCCTTCCAGTTAAAAAACTCACTAAACCACCTCACTATATAATTAGGGATCATTAAAGTTTAATTGATCCAATAATATTTATATTCTACACTATCGTAAGCTTTTGAGATATCCATGTTACCAGGGCTGCTATTTGTCTGTGACGGCGCGCTAACTTAATTCTGCTCTCCAAATCCACATGTGCATGCCAAATAGAACATCTAGGTCTAAAGCCAATTTGGAAGGGGCTGAAAATCTCTTTCTCCTCGACCAATTTCATAAGACGAGCATAAAGAATTCTTTCTATTAATTTAACCAGATTAGAAGTTAGCGCAATTGGTTTAATATTGTCAAGGGGTATCCTGCAGAGTTGTTTTTAAGAACTGGAATTATTTTAGCAATTTTCCAATTAGAAGGAATCCATGAGCATTTGACAGAATGATTAACTGTAGCTAGTACAATATCAGGGCCTCCCTAAAAAGGATTTTTAACATATTTGTAGTTATTCCATCAGAACCTGGAGCGGAATTGGGAAGTCCTTGCATTACCGTGGCCAGTTCAGTCATTGATATCTCGTTGTAGTCATCACTCGGCATTGCAACTTTAGTGTATGGTGATAGTAGAGATGAAAATCTGCTTTCTAGACCAACTGATATCTTTTAGCATTTGCTTAATTTCTTCGTCAGAGTGCACCAAAGAATCTATGTTTGGACGATGAAGAATTTTCCTACTACGGAGGAATTTGAAAAGCGCACTTTTTTTTGGCTTTGAATAGGAAATCGTAATGCTTAGTGTCGTAGTCACCCTTTGCTTTAGATACTGTGTGTTTGAATATGGTTCGGTAGAATTTATAGTCGCTCCAATTTTTCGGACATTGGTTATGTAATAAGCTTTTCCAGGCAGCTTTCCTTTTTTAAAATCGCGTGAACAATCCGAATTCCACCAAGACCAAGGTTGAGCAAATTATTTTTCTTTGATTGAATCACAATTCTGACTTTTTCTAGAAGTTTCCAGAGCACTACAATTATCCTTGATTTTTGTTCATCAGAAACATCGGATACTGGAGAAATTGCAGATATCAAGCATTTCTTAATTATGCTGTAGTTTATAAATGTATTGGTTTGTTCAGCAGCGAATGTCACTGGGCAGAAAATTTCACAAATTACTGGTAGATGATCACTATTAGTGGCACTGTCAATAGTCGACCATGAAGATATTGAGAGACTATTGCTAGTAAATGTTAGATCGATTGTAGAGCAGTTCAGGCCTCTCACGAATGTACAAGATCCAGAGTTTTGCAAGAAAAGTTTTTATCTAATGACCAGTTCCACAGCCGGTTACCGCAGGAATCTGTTTTAAACCCCAAGAAATATGATGCGAATTAAAGTCCTCAGATATATCACGCCCACAAAATTTAATGCCCTGTCAGGAAAGCTAGTACTCTGAACACCTCAAGGAAAATAAGTGGTTATAATATATATCGGAAAACAGCCGGGAAGGACCATCTCTACGGTTAACATTTCACAGTCAGGATCCATAATTTGAAAAATAATTTTTGCCTTATGACATTTTTACCTGAAATGAATGTGATTAGACCTCCACCTCTAGTAGGTCGGTCTAATCGAAAACACCGATAAGACTTTAAATGAAAATTTTTCTCATTAGTTAACCAAGTTTCCTGTAATAAAATTATATCCGGATTATGTTGATTAACAAGACAAAATAGGTCTACAGAAGCTGATAAAATGGAGCGGCAGTTCCACTGAAGCACTTTCAACGACCCTATGGTGAAGAAAGTGCCGCAGTAGAAATTGCCTTCTCCAATATACTTTCTTTCAAAATTGATTTAGGCTGACTTTCTTCGATTTCGACTGAGGCAGAGATGACGAGTCCTCACTAGCTGACGAGATTGCTCTCTTTTGAGCCCTAGCAATATGGTCTGCATCTGTCATTTCCATATCGTTGATTGGCTGGTTTTCAGAGACAGGAGTAAAAGATGAGCCCGTTGACGCGATACCACATTCAGAGTTGGGTATCTGATTACTTTCCTCATTGGTAGGCTGTGTAGGTTTAGTATTCAAAGATGTTACAGAGCACTGACCAGCAGTTTGCATGGCGGTATTCATTTTTTCTGAAATAGTCTGTGCAATGCTGTCTCCCAGGTTTTATGTACTTCGTTTTTTTTCTGCCATATAAACGACAGCCCTCTGTAATGCTTTGGCTCAGTGGGTTCAATAAGTAAAGGATAGATAAAGATAAGCGTTTCTACATATCTTTACGTGCTAAAGGCATCTGCATGCTACAAAACAGTGACCTCTTATTTCATTTTTGTGTGCTCAAAGAGGGCCCCTTGTTAGTAGGTGGTTTTAGAATGTGACTCTGCCAACATCTCATTCAGCTGCAGGGTATTTCTACCTTCAATTTTGCCACCGCATTTTTATATCATATTGCATTCCTATTTCAGGCGATACCGATACACCGCGTATCGGCAATTCGTGCGGTGGGTCTGGCATCGCCTTGGAAGACGAAAGCGAGTCGTCCTTCCGAGCTGCGTTGTGTGCGCAGTGCGTGCACAATTTCCTTCAGAAGACTACTCTGGTTTTAAGTATCCGGAGTGCTAGTATATCAATTCAATAAAGGCAACAACTTGTTCGACTTGATTTATTTCTGTGGGCATGGCAGCCTGTGTCCTGGTCATATGCAAAACACGCTATATCACCAGCACAATAGTCGGAAAACAACACTTATTCTAACAATGAGTGCGAAAAAAAAGAGGCAAAGGGCGTGGTCGCTAACGTAAAATAACAAAACAGAAAGAGTTGCCAAGCCTGCACACGTAGCAATGAATACATTCTCCAAATTTCTGAAAGGATGCAGTCGTCTTGACCTCACGGACTATGTAAGAAGCGAACAGGAACCTGAAAGACGGCATTAAACTGACATCCTTAGCTGCTCAATGTCCTCCCTGACGAGCTAGTACATCATTAGAACTGCACGTTCAACAACACCCAGTCTCAAGAAGTGGGGTACACGGCATAGCTATGCACGAAAAGAACACTTATTCTGACAATGAGTGCGAAAAAAAAAGAGGCAAAGGCCATGGTCGCTAACGCAAAAAAAAACAGAAAGAGTTGCCAAGCCTGCACACATAGCACTGAATACATTCTCCAAATTTCTGAAAGGATGCAGTCGTCTTGACCTCATTGACTATGTAAGAAGCGAACAGGAACGTGAAAGACGGCATTAAACTGACATCCTTAGCTGCCTGATGAGCCATTACATTATCAGTAGAGGTATCAGTCACGTCACCACAGATTAAAAAACACCCTGTGTCAACAAGTGACCTACTGTGTCAGCTGAATCCATTCTGTGTTCTAACGCAAGAAGTTCCAAGGAATATGGTAGCTGACTCCTGGCAACAATGAGCTGTGCAAGCTGCACGAAATATTTGTGTTGCACATTCCTGCCAGAGAACTGAAAGCGTTATATGGAAAAGAAGCTGATTACAATGATCAAGTGTTAAGGGATCGCTGAAATTACCTGCCTAATAGTCGACTTTGATAGAGAACAAAGCACTTCTGCCCAAGAGACTGAACATGTCGCTGATAAAAATTATACAATGACAGCACAATCAAAACTCTTTCTCCACAGTTCTCACAGAAAATTCCAGCGATGGATGGTGGCAGAAATGAAATAAACCAAGGAGCAGTTGCATATTGAAATATTGCAACGGTATTATCCGAGCAGGACAACAGTAAGAACACGTGAGCTGGTGCAGCCCAACGACGCCATATTTGCCTGACCATCTTGTCCTGCAAATAAACGAAGTTCAACAGTCACCGTAACAGCTTTGTGCTGGTTGTGTTCAGTAAAAACCAACACGATGCAGCTGCTTCCGTTGCGAGTTTGATCCTGGTCGCGGCAGTCGCATTTCGATGGATGCGAAACGCTAGAGCCGGTGTACTGTACAATGTCAGTGCACGTTAAAGAACACCAAATGGTCGAAATTCCCAGAGTTCTCCACTACGGTGTCCCTCATAATCCTATCATGGTTTTGGGATGTAAAACCCAGTATTCCTATTATTCTGGTGTACTACAGAATCCGCAATTGGACATATTTAGGGCTATGCATGATGATGCGACCGCTTGCCATCTAGGGTTCATCAGAATGTTGAAGCAGAAACGGGAGCGCTTTACAGGCCCAGAATGGGGGAGATAGTCTATCACTATGTCGCTAGTTGCAAACAGTGTCAGCAATATCAGCTCGGCAGGAGAAGACGAAGATGTCAGCTGGCTTTCAGTTGCCGCGAAACGTGACTTGTGGGCTTCGACAATGGCCACCTTGTCGACTGGCCCAAAGGCAGCTGACAAGTGTGGTGGCTGTGGCGTGGCATCCGTTCCACCTTTACTGCCACAAGCAAGCAGCTCCTCGACAGCAGACAGAAGATGGTTCACGTAGGCTGCATATAGATGACAAATAATGGTTACATTAGTGTGAACACTGGTTGTTTCATGCGTAGTTGTCTTCAAGCTCACGTAAGAGTTTTTATGTAACAGCCTGGATAGAAGGCAACATATAGCATAGATGAAGAAGCTCACTTTTTTACGGCTTGCCACCAGCTGGAAACCCTAACATCTTTTTAATTCATGGTGGCAAGCTAAACTTCAAGTAGCCCTCTTAATTAAGAAGTAAGATTTTATAGAAAAATCATGAAGTTTGATGTACACACCATAAGTGGGCAGTTCTCTGATGGGACAAGCAACAGGCTCGCCTCCCCTCGCCTTTGGATGCTTTATCTGCCATCGCAGACCCTTTCTTCGTTGCTGCCTGCATTCTTCCCGAATTTTCATTGTAATGAAGGGCGGAAAGCAGACACCTGCACATCATAATGCATTCATTAGTGGTGCTTTAGTGGACTTAAGAATTCAAGGAAAGAAAACATTCAGGTTAGTTTGTTGGCTGTTCTACATGTATGTACAATGCTAAGTCAACATGTGCACAAATTAGAAGCAGCATGGACACACTGTGATTACACATTATTTGTCCATGTTTTGCTTTGCATTGTATGTACACTTAGAATCAGCAACATCACATCATCATGTGTGAAAGGCACATATGACAGAGCTGATTGCTAAAGTAATTAAAAACACTAATATACAGGCACATTCTGATATTATTAAATGCACAGCAGTTCATAGCAAACCAAAGGCATTTTGACCATTTCTATTCATTCATCCGTCCATCTGTGTTGGCGCTGTCATGGTCGTCTCCTTAGCTTGGTGTATACCAACATAGGCATGGGACGATGTGAATGTATGAAATGACAGGTCATGACACGAATAATGTGACGTCCCTGTTGCCTACAGCATGAAATCCTATCCAGCAGTCACTTACGGTACATACCCGCATACGGCAGCCCGTGGTATGCGTGTATGCACCACAGGTGATTCACAGTTTATATCAACCCAGACTTTCTAAATCTTAACATGATGGTGTGAAGTAGCCCATTTCACACCACACAAAAATGCGGTGCCGGTATCGGCGGCATTGGTGATATGTGAAATATTAGTGGAAGCAAAGAATAAAAATCATGCCTCGACCCGGAATCAAATGCAGACATTATCATGATAGCCAAGTATTGTACCACTGAGCCATGTCAGTGCTTCAAACTGTTTCGAAAAAAGACCCTATACAAGCGTCACGTGAGAACAATGGCAATTGCTGTGGCAGTGTTGGCTCTCCGCTTTTATGTTTATGTGATAAACGTTACATATATATGACTCCGCAAGCTACAGCCAAGCATTCCACGCCTACTACCACTACTTATGATGTGCACATCATTGTACCGCAGCGTGCACTTCATGGTGATGAAAGTGCAGGCAAGTACTAAATTTACATGACGACGTCAATCCACCTCGTAACGCTTGGCTCAAAGGAAAAAAATCTAGCACAGGCTGCTACTTTCCGACTGTTTTGCATGAAATTGATTCCCACAATAGATGGGATCTGGCAGACTTCTGGTATTACAAACACTGACTCTGCAAATTTTCAATGCAGTATTTGTAAAAGTTCAGCGTCACATCAGGTCTGCAGTGACAAGATGTTTGTGACAACATTTTGTGTGTAATTTATATGTAGCCTGCAGCTGTATGGGTGCGAATAATAATAGTATTACAGCAATATAGGTAAATGAGTTAGTGTACACTGCATAGGTATAGAGAAAAATACAAAACAATAAGCACTTCTTAGATTTGCACATATTTTACAGCTTGAATTATATGTTCCTCATATGTACTTCTTGCAAAGAACGTACCTGGCAGCTGCCCTTGATGCGAAAATGCATAGCATTTTGGAGCGAACCTTTATTATGGAGTGGAATGACTCCACGCCAAATGTCTGAAAATTGGGCGACACCTGCCTGATGTCATCCAGAAGCCGTTTGCTTGTGACAATGGCATGTAGCCTGTCATAAGCATCCGTGCCTGAAAACAATTAGAAACACAAGACTGGTTGTTACATTAAGAATTGTGAAAAAAATGCAATTCAAAGAAAAGCGAATGCTGTTTGTGGAATTTATGTGCTGTCCTTATTGCAGGTTCTTTTTCTTAGTGCCATCCACTGGCTCAAGTACCCATTTTGCACCTGTTATTTCTAAAACTTTATGAAAGGAATATTCGGATAGATGATACCTGGCAAGATCCACTTCCTTCGCTCCAGCTCCCCATGCTTGCACTCCGGGTACAGCAGGCCGTGTCCAGTGTGCTTGTCCTGGATGTGATTCAGGAGGGAGAGCCACACAGCTATGGCAAGATCCCCATTGCCCTTTCCAACTCCGACGGCGAAGTAGAGATGTGCTATGATAGACCGCCTCCAGAGGCCAATCAATTCGCAGCCTCGGTGCTTGCCAGCAGCGATAAGCTGCTTTTTGACGCCTGCATGAAAGAAGATAATGAGTTTGCTACAAAGAGGTGGTTTAAAACAGTTATAAACCTTGAAGCCTGACCTTTGCTGACATGCCATGCATCAAAAAGATGGAGCAGAGGAGGCTGGTGTGTCCTTAAGTACTTCCGCACTTGTGGATGGCGGTCCGTCACGATCTCAAGCACTGCGATTCCACTGTCATGGAGGTTTTTTATTGTCCTTTTCAGCCTTCCAACTCCATATGGCCACTGGAGGCTACTTCATTTGACTGCAGAAAAAAAACTTAAATACAGTTTAGCTGTTTTAAAGGCCAAATGGCAAGCTCTCATTACCTGAACAAGCTCAACATCAATTATTTTATTGATGGACGTCTCCAACAATGAGTAGTGCCGTACTTGGCGCAGTATCCGGGGGAGTCGGCTCGGCTGTCCCCTGCAAGCCTCGCTCCTGTTGGCTTTAGCTGCTGATGCAATGCCATCTTCTCTTTCTCCCAAACCTGTGGCAAGAATGGATTGTAAAATTCATGCAAGTTGTTTGTAACTCCGTCATCTAAGGTGCCTACATGTTCGAAACAGTTACAAAAAATATATTTGATTGCTCCAGTTTTGTACACATTTTCTGCAGGAGCTAGAGCATGCAGGCAGTGCACATGCAAACTGTTCCTGAGCATTCAGAATGAGAAGTTTAGTTTTCGAAGATATCTTAATTAATCATTGATTACTCCAATAGTTACCTTTAAAAGCACAAGGTGTTATGTTTTTAAGACATCGGTTGTTTATTCTGCATCACCCTAAGACAATTTACTTGTTTACTGCAGTAAATAGGACATGGAATTTTGTTCCTTGGTTTAGTTAAAGCAATACATACTTTTGTTGGTCAAATGTATAAATACTTCAGGAAAGCACCAGCCTATGTAGGCCAATCTCTGTCCCTCATCATTTGTTCCGGTTGTATTGTATTAAAATTTCAATGCATACTTAAAAAACCAGGCAGTCGAAGTTATTCTAATGTCATGTATTACGGAATAATTCATTGCTTACTAAGCACCTTTGGTCAATGGGCATCAGCAAGCAGTGTTCATAAAGAGAAATCCTTAGTAAATAAGAAGAGAGTATGTCAAGAAAGAGTATATAAGAAAAAAAAAGAAATGTGAAAACCTTGTTGACGGCTGGCAGCAAGAGGTCATGCTGAATGCGGTAATAAGTTCTGCTGGAGAAGCAGCTTATCCCGGCATTCCGCAAGAAGCGCAGTGTCTGCATCGGGCTGCATCCAGTAAAAAGGATGCTGGCAGCAAGTGCAACATTGCCAAGAGCATTGTTTCCACTCTTTGGCTGGCTGTGCCAAGTCACTGTGTGGCCGTCTTCACATGTTGTTGTAATAGTGACCAAAGAGCCAAGCACCTGTAAACGAATTCAACGTATGGTTGCAGTATTTCATGCACCCTCAAGTGTATTGTGTCTGGTATGAAACTTGCTGCACTGAATTTGGAGCAGGATGTTGAAACGCCTAAGGGTGCTCAACATTAATCTTGGCTGACAAATGAAGTTTGGAAGCTACTAAGTATTGTAAGAAATTTTTGTGATAATAACTATTTCACTGTCATTCCATGAGTACATGCCATTGCTCCTGATGGTTATGCATACAGTCTGTCAATTTTGTACACAGCGACATCAAGTTGATATCATTGTACAATATCACATGTGCTGTGCAGCCGTTTTGAAGCATACAAATAGACACTAGGCGAGTGTGCATAATAAGTTGTCCCAGTGAAGACAATGACTTTGATAACTGACCACTCTATGCTATCAACACAACAGCAGCAATCTGCAGCGATTCCAGAAAGTTGTTTTTAAGACAAAATGCAGACACACGATTCAACTCTTAAACAGTGCAACATAAATTACACAACGAAATTGCATAAATCCGAAAGGCAGAATATGTTACCTGCCTTTAGCGAGACAAAATTGACATAGTAGTCAAGCGAAAAAATGCTTGATAAATGCATTTGAACTTACACTTGGCATTCATTACACAACATCCTCCTTCTTTACATTCCTTTTTTAGCACATAATGCAGTTCACCATATCAACCTTATCTTGCATAGCTGAAACACGACACTATCCCACCAAGGCGAGACAGTTATTTAGAGGTATCGATACTATCTGTTACAAACCTCTAGGGACGATGTTGCTGGGCGAAGACAAGTCTTGCACAGCTTCATGAGCTCAAGAAGCTGGTCCTCGTACACGACAAACTTTCGCAGCATGGACCCTTCAAGCGGTGCTGCTGCTTCTGGAGCTGGCCTATAAATAATATGTTATGCTGTCATCTTTGGATAAGTAAACAGAACTTTAACCAGTATGAATAGACGTGTGTTTTGCGTCCAGTCATTCGCTATAAATCAAACACTGATACTGTGTAATGCAGAAAGCAGTAAGCTCTTGTCTCTGTCACATGCAACAGTTAATTTTTCTTGAACTGTTTCTATATGCATACAACACCATAACAATATGTTTCCTAAGAGGTGTTACATAGGTTGAGCAACAATCTATGCCATCAACAGCAGAAAAATAACGAGTTTTCCTTACAAGGAACTGTCATGCAGTGTAGGCTCATAAGTACAGTCCTGTGAATTATCTACAAATCCATAGGATTCATCACAGGAGTCATCGATGGGCAGTGGTGTAGAACACCTCGGATGCAGCATGTCCTCCAGCAGGGCAAGATCTGCAGTGTTAGCTCTGTCTGGCATTCTGCAAATAAAGACCCACAAAATTGTACTGTTCTCAGTAGCAGCGCAACTGCATTCACAACTTTACGAGACCTCCAATTGATCGACTTTGTTCATGTTCTGTAAGGGCAGACTGGTGGTCAAGACAAGAAGTGTACGAACCCAATGCCCAAGCAACACTTTAAAGGGGTACTGACACAAAATTTCGCGGCCGAGATAGCCTGCTGGATCGATTCCCGTGTACGTGTGTGTACCATCTGCGAAATATCGACAGCGAATAAAGCTTGGAAGGTATTTTATATGAATTTTGAAGTTCGCGAGCGCGATCCAGCATTATAGGCCGCACTTAGTGCATTGACACCCTCGGAGGTGACCCGAGGTGACCCCCATACTTCCCCTACGTAAAGTTTCAGCCGGTACAAGTTATGATGACGTCGTAGCCGCCATTTCTGTTTTGACGCGCTTCCCGACGAATCGCTCCTCGCCAGCGGGTCAAACCTGAAGATTCGCCACGTCGAAAATTCCTTCCATCCCCGCCGCAAGAAAATCGTCGCCATCAGACGACAATGAGCCCGACGATGACAGACCGCGCGGAAATGCGTCACTGTTCTGTGTGCTCACGTGACCGAGCGTTTCACTCGCTAGGTGGTGATAGTTGCACCTGGCGGCTTGTCGTTTTTGGAGCTCTGTCAAACCGAAACTGGGGCTGTGTCGGTAATGAGGAGCTTGTAATTAATTACTGTCACGTGCTGCAGCAAACCATGTGCCGTGTTATGACTAACAGGCCCCCAGCAACACATTGCAGCAAAAAAACGCGGGCGAAAAGTTTTGTGTCAGGACTCCTTTAAGATCTCAATCGGCATCAAGCAATCTTGGGCAGGAATAACTTTTTGCTACTTGCATCACAGAATGCAAGTAGCGATACAATTTTCCGGGCAGGGGGAGGGGGCAGAATGGAACTGTGGTTATATACTTCCATGTGTTTATGCCTCGATGTATGCGTGTGTTCTCTAGCTGCCCAATGGCATACACCAATGTCCAATGGCAAACAAAATAGCCATTACAAAAATTGAAAAATAAAGCTACATACCAACAGTTCTCATATTTCTTGCGCCACATCAATCTCTTCAGCACCAACAGAACTGGGCAGCAATAATTGGTCATCTAGAGGAATAAAAAAAAATAAAACATAGTGTTGTATTACATAACAAAGACACATTTATCCAAGCACAAGTTTGCATTTGTCATTATGCAACAAGGCTGCATGTAACCCGAACACTACAAAGAAAACACTGACATGTACAGACCCTGCAATATAGCTGTAATATAAGGTTGCTACACACAGACGTATGTACTACTACATGAAGTGTGCATTAGACCTGCTATCAATTGACAAGGTTAGATCTCACCATTTAAAATGTCACACAGAAACAGAAATTGTCAAACAAGGAAAGCCATTGAAGGCAATGTTTTGCCAAGAGAACTTGCCTTTGTCAATGCAGCAAATGCTTTGTTTTAGCAAAGTTTTTATGTATGCTTTGTTAACTTCCCCCATCCTCCATGAAAGATGAGAACAGTAAGTTTATGTTAAAAAAACATAGCTGGTTGGTCTTTGAAGTAGATAGCAGTGAGGTTGTGCGTGAGACCAATAGGCCAGTGGATTTTCTCTGGGAATTATCACTAGGTGCCAAATTAGGCAATAGCCGATTGGGATACCTTTGCTCGGCGACGCAAACGTAGGGACGAAGCTCGAATGGTCAGAAGCATGGGTTTGTTCCGAGTAGGGGCGGCAGGAGTCCTGCGAGCGATATTAGACAAAGTGATACAGTTGAACACAAGTACGCGCGCCGCGTACAACGCGGCCAGTAATCTATACGAACCTCGGGATCTCTTCGCAAACGCTTCTTGATCGAGGCCTCCGTGTCGTGCCGTTCCGCATTGCGACACGTTGTGGCAGAGACCTCCGCTGGAGCACGCACCTCGGTATCGCCAACACGCTTCAAGTTGTTGCCCCTGCAGTCCCTTTTACCACGGCCTTGGAAAGCATCGTGACGCGCAGTTACAGCAGGGTGACACAACGTTGGCACGGCATCACATTTAAGGCGCACATTCTTCGTCGATAATCCGAAATCGGCCATCCACTGTATGCTGCACGTATACGCGTCTGGAGTGAAGTGGCGTGAGCATAGCAAACTCCGCTTGGTGGGCGTCCAGTCTCCGCCTCGACCGCGGCGCACGAAGGCGACCCACGTTTGTCTCAGCGCCGGATCGGACGGGAATCGGTGGAATTTGCACCCATTGTCCCCCGTTTCACTACTACACGACTTCACAGGGCACAATATTGGTGCCATGGCGACAGATCGAGATGACAGTAATCTCTTGCCCTCTGGTCAGTGTTTAGAGTGTTGTGCACGCACAACACTCACAACACTCTAAACTTCGCTCGCTCGCCTCACAGGTACGCTGGATGATAGTGACCGCACGACCGTACGCCGCGAGCAGACGATCGAGAAGGCGACGCGCAAGCTGCCATTGTTGTTTTTCCGGTGCCTGACGTCATCACAACCAGCCAGACTGCTGCGTGAAGTCACCGAAATTAGTACTGTAGCCTGACGTCAAGCTAGTGTTGATGTCAGTGGGTGCGCCATGAAAAAAATTCACTTTAATATGAAAATAAAATATTCTATCCGCGTTTGCTGAGCTTCACACTTCCTCAGAGCGATTCTGTATGCAGGAGATTTGTATGGCAGAGCAAACTGTCCCGAAAAAAGGGTGTCAGTACCCCTTTAAGACTGCTATGTCTGGTCATGGCGCTCGCGCTAGGCTGCGCGACATACCGGTTTTTGTTACTTTTAACGCGATTAAAAAAATTGCCCCCACCTCCCGAAGGAATCGTGAGAAATGCGAATGCATTTCTTGCGCCGAGAGTAACACGGCGTAGTAATTTTAATGGCGTAATTAATGACGAGACGAGGATTTGTACCGTAACCATTTATTTACACATTCATCAGCACCTGTTTGTGTTGTCATTGTACCTGACGGCCATAATCTCAGCCTTGTGGTCGCTAAAGTGTACAGTCAAAGGGTCTTTGAGAAGCATGCGCACGTCACAGTTTCGGGTAAAGGCGAGGTCAATGCAACTTCCGTGAATGGTAGTCGCACACTTGTCGGACTCGGCGGAGGCACACTGCATACAGTCCTTTGTCCGCATGTACTCCACCAACCACTCGCCGCTCTTCTTTCTCACGTCCACGTTAAAGTCACCAACCAAGACGACGGGGTCAGATACTTTGGAGCGCACACACACACTTTCCATAGCCGCGTCCAGTTGCACGGCAACGTCGTCACGAGCGAGGTTGGGCGCGAGGTACACGGTCACCACAAAGACTTCGTACCGTTGCCGTCAGACATTCGCCTTCACCGACTTCTGCCATCGCCTTGAGAGGCGCCCAGCCAGCGAACGGTCGAGAGTTAGGCGCGAGTGGACGGGAGAGTGGGGCGCCAGCGTTCTCGGCTCGGCGTTGTCGTTTCACAGCGGCGTCTCGAGCACACATTTCCGGATGTTCTTGAGAGGCGCCCAGCCAGCGAACGGTCGAGAGTGAGGCGCGAGCGGACGGGAGAGTGGGCGCAGGGAGGAGAGAGAGCGAACGGCGAGAGAAGGAGCGGCGAAGCACTGCACCTACCCTCTCCTACACTCTCGCACCACATGCTCCGGTTGCTAGGGCGAGGATAAGCGCGCGCGCCGCAGCTGTTGCTATGGGGAGGGGTGAGAGCGGAGAGATAACACCTGCCGGCGCGCGGACACGCCGGATGCCTTACATAGCCCGACTAAGAAATGCATTCGCATTTAAAATATAAATCCACTCAGATCGCGAAAGTATTCTGGAATCCGTCCCTATATTCACGGCCTTTTCATTTCCACCTGGATCTAATCACCCTTCTGGCCAGTTGTTCGGTCCCTTTAACAAAAAGTTGATTGCACACACTTCTATCCTGCATTCAAACTATGAGGTTTAAATAAATCTCAAGGAGGGACACTTGAAAGGGGTGGCCCCCCCAGCCTGAACACAAAGGAGGTCAGGACCCCCTGCTTCCCCCACCCGTGATTTACGCCTGTGGTCGATAGTAATGCCGGTGTCCGCTACCCACGAAGTTTCACCGAATTCTAAGACCACTTCAGCTTCCTTTAAAGCATGTGACAAATTCCTGTACTCCACTCGTACTTGACAGATTCCACAAATGTTTGGGAAATCGATTCTGAGGCATAACTCCTTTAATAAGTCATTGAACGATTCGTAAAAAAGTGTTACAGGGTTTCCCTTTAGGAGATTGTAAACATCCAAAAGCTGCTATGCTGTTTAAGAAAACAACTTAAATCAAAACGAAAAATTCAAAGAACATTTATAAACAAAATGTCACAGTTTCACCGCCAAGGCGAAGCAATGAATGCGATAGCAACAAATTGTAGTGGTTACACGAGTCAGGCTGGCAGCTAACTGTTCTGTATCCGATCTCGCGTAACTACAAACGCTGGTGTACGAGAATACGTCCGCTCCTGGAATATGCTCTCCGCATAGTCGCTTCGCGTTGAGAGCGCAGCACGTCGAAGGGTATACGAGCCGCCCGCTGTGATGGCTTTCGAGATAGCGCGCGCGCCAGCGATCGCGCAAGACGGACGGGTTTCCTGTTCTCCGACGGCAGGTCTCCCGAGCGGGGTGATGTTATCGCATGCACCCTCGAGCGACGGAAATGTGCCGGCTCGTTTGATCTCTGCTTCGGCCGCGTTTGTCGCCCCCGCTCGCGCGCTTTTGCCCGCGGTAGAACATACATGCGCGGGATATCTTATCAATTTGGACTTCATACCGGAAGGACATTTCGGCGACGGCAACGGCGACGGCAAAAACCCGTTGAGGCTGTCCATATAATGGCTCTCGCAATAAAGAGAAATGACATCGCGCCTGAAATTTTTTCTCTAACACTGCTTTCTCGTCACGAATGTGCAGAAACAGTGGTCTCCTTTCGATAATACTGCAAAGCATAACAGGAACATGCAGACAGTTTACACTTTCAACAAAATTTTGTTGGAAGTGTAGTGTTGTGTGTGCCTTGCTTGAGCCCTATCTATGTACACCACAATATCTTTCAGAGATGCCATACAAACATGCCTGCATTGAAACAGTGATCTCCCCTGGGAAACTGCATGCCAGTCACCATGACAGTTGTCAACATCTCGATACAATAATTGCGGTAGCATCTAGTATCTGTACCTCAAATACTTGCCTCATATCTTGTATCGTATCCCGATACAACTTCAAAGTATTTTTGCCCAGCGCTGCCTGAAACACGCTTTGAGTTTTTTTTCACTCATTGGATGCCAGTCGCGACCAACATGAGTTCAACATGCTGCCTAAGGTCAACACTGCATGGTGGCGCCGACATAAAAACAATCAGTGACGTAAACAGTGCTTCGACTGCTGGTGTTGTAAAACCAGTTTCACTTTACCAGTGTTACAGTGTAGGCTTGTGCCCCCTTCACCATGGCCACAGTGTTGCAGCTCATATTGAACGCCACTGTACACGAGCTCAATGTAAAGATAAATCACATTTGATGCAGATACTCGTGTGATATAAAGAACGGGCCACTATTGACGTAACCAACCTAATTAAGTACATCACTCCACCAGGTCTAATGCTCCCCAACTTGCCAGATTCATGATGTTTCTAAGCCTAGTTTTCACCTTTCAATCATGAACGAAATACCTCCATGGGCTCTTGGGCCCCCATCGAATCATTGAAGCAACAAATGGCTTCTTGTGATTGTGTCGGCCACTTTTAAGGAATAAAAAGTCACAGTTTCGCCTGAAGGGCGAAGCAATGAATGCGATAGCAAGAACTGTAATGTCACAGGAGAACGGCAAGCAGCTAGAAGCAGCTAGAGCGCTAACTGTTAGGTTTACTCCAACTAACCCCTACTTTGGCTCTTCTAGCTAGCAGATCACTCCTTTCGTAAACGCGGCCGCTGGAGCGAGTAAGTGACCTTCCTATGGTCTGTAGCTTCAACGCAAACTTTGCGGTGAAAGCACAAAACGTACAAAACTCCTCCTTAAGAGATAATCGTGCGAGCATGATCTACCACGCCATGTATGTCAAAGTACAAGTCGAAGGCGCACATCCCAACTCCGACGAAACACTAGACAGTTTTAGAATTGGGACCCAAGAAATTTGCGAGCTGCCAGGACGCATGCGCAGAACGCAAGCCACTCTCGGATTCTTGCGCTCGCGTTGTCCCAAGGCCCTGCAGCGCCTTCCTTTGGGCGGGAAATAAAACCGCAGAGCGCGCGACCTCAAGAGAAGAAATAAAAATGTGCTTGGCAGTGGCACGTGAAGCCACGGCTCAAGTTCCCTGCGGGCGTCCATTTTGGTCGCTAACATAAACTTCATTTGGCTCTACTTGGTTCATATTCCTAAGGCTAAAACTACAGCGCAAACGCACTTCTTTGTCCTTCCTACTTCTTCTTTACTTTTTTATCCCTGCATCTATCTCAATATAATTTAATGCCTTCGCGTAGCAAATACACTATCATCCTTGTTACACGTTTCGGTTTAGAGCTATTGTTGCGTTCGCATGTGCGGTAAGTTTGCCTTGGGCATTGGCGCCACAAGGTCAGTCTTATCCCCGACCCTCTTTAATCTCGCCATGATCGGTCTGTCGAACTGTCCGAAGTCGACAGAATTAACCACACGATCTATGCCGACGACATTACCATATGGTGTACTGGAGGCAGCGATGGACGAATAGAGGCTGTGCTACGGGAAGCTATTGAGGTCGCGGAAAACTACCTAAAACCGACTGGTCTTCGGTGCTCGTCGCGGAAATCAGAACTCCTGCTGTACAGGCCCAAGCGCAGGGGCCTCAAACCGAAAGGTTGGAAGCCAGTTGAGGACGTCAGCATCACTCTTAGGACAGGTGAGGTGCTTCATCCCCAGGGTGGACTCCCTCCGGGTTCTGGGCATGACTATCGAATCGAACGGCTCCAATAACTGACGGTAACGAGACTCGCCAGAAAAACGGAGAATGCCATCAGATTTATAGGGACTTGTGGAAGACAATCTCGTAGGCTGGTGCACGCCTTTGTGATGTGCCGCTTTACCTACGTTGCAGCCATCCACAACTGGCAGAGAGCGGAGCGTGACAAGCTCAACACGTTAATCAGAAGGCCATCAAGAGAGCTCTCGGGCTGCCCATGTACACAAGCTCGGAGAGACTGCTTAGTCTCGGAATGCACAGCACGCTGGAAGAAATTGCGGAGGCTCAGGAGAGGCCGCAATTCGCCAGGCTGTCCACCACGCGTTCCGGTAGGAACATTCTGTGGGTGTTGGGGACTCCAGCGACGGAATCGAGTATCGCTTCTGCAGCATTCCTCGTGAACAGCGAGGACGAATCACCGTTGTCCCCATCCCGCGAAACGTCCACCCCGAGCATAACGAGGGTAGAGACGGGCCAGGCAAAGGCTCTTTAGAAAGGGCTGACGTTCAGGCCGGGGACTGTTTTCTTCGACGCGGCCCGGTATCCCGAGGGGAAGGCGTATGTGGCAGTGAGCATCAACCACGAGGGGATAATCACAAACTCGATGACGGTCCGGACGACGGCAGCCGAAATAGCGGAGCAAGCTGCGATTGTGTTGGCCTTGCTGGACAACAGGAGATACACAATTTATAGCGAGCGATTAGAGCATTTGCCAAGGGCACCATCTCGGAATCGGCCTTGCGGATCCTCCGGCACAAAAACATCGAGCCACACACACTCGTCTGGTTCCCAGCTCACATGGGACAGATCAAGGGAGCCCCGCCTAATCTCAATGAGTCGGCCCACATAGCTGCGTGAAGACTAGTAGACCGCGTAGCTACCGGAGGGCGCGCTGAGGTTTTGGAGAATCGAGACCCTCCCACCTCGTATAACGAAATCACCAAGAATTTTTATCTGGGGCGGAGACAGGACCCTCCACCACGCAGAAAATTAAGCAGACCACAGGCTGTGACACTCAAGCTACTTCAGGTCGGGGCGTACTCTAACGCCGCGGTATTGCGAAAGATCTATCCTGAAATACAGCCAACTAATGCATTTTCACCATGCGCAGATATCGCTAATCTCTAACATATGCTCTGGCGGTGCCCCGCGTTACACGGCGGCGAAGTCACCACGCCGTCAAAATGGGAAGATGCTATTCAATCTCCGGACTCGAAGCACAACTATGGGTAGTCCAACGGGCCCTCGACGCAGCAGAGAGACTTCGTCTTTCTGTTCCGACGTGGGAGTGGCCCGCAACGTGCTAGGGCGCGTTCCGAGGATCGAAATAAAGTTTATTCATCCATCATCCATCCATCCTCCATCCATCCCATCCATCCATCCATCCATCCATCCATCCATCCATCCATCCATCCATCCATCCATCCATCCATCCATCCATCCACCATCCATCCATTCATCCATTGGCGTATAAAATGGCGTATATGCATTGGCGTATAAAAGAATAAAGCAGCTGTTAGTCAGGGCTTGTGTGGTACGTTTCTTTTCATCGTGGGTGTCTGTGCGTTTGTGCTGTAATTTTAGCCCCATGATTGTGGTCGCGTTGTAACATATTGCCGCAAGTCTTATATTTCATGAGTTGAAGCTTCACCCACAAAGACTGTGGGCAACGCGCTGCGCAGGCCTCGCCGTGATGTGTAGGAAGCTTCGCGATTGTTTTGGAACAATCCGTTAAGATTGCGCGCCGCACGAGAATGTTCCAGCTTTGTCGAGAGATAACGCCGCCAACAGCGATATCGCTGGAAAGTTCGATAGCACCTGTATAAAAGCCGACGCACTTCGCTGCTTGTCAGTTGATCGACGGACGACGCCCTGTTCGCCGCTATCATTGTACAGCGTGTATTGCTGTAGTTCTAGTTCTCATTTTCCCGGCCACAAGTTCGGCCAAATAAACAGTTTCATTCTGCAAACGCCGACTGCTTTCTTCGTCGACGTCACGACCACGTGACATCTGGTGGAGGTGCTGGGTAGTCCTTCCAGTCTGCGGCTGGCTCGACTGCCGCTGATGGTGTCGGTGTCTTCTTCGCGACGTGGGCTGGGTTCAAGGCTTGTCGGGGCGTCCGGAACATGAACGAGCAGCGACGACGCTCGACGCCATGCTACC
This sequence comes from Rhipicephalus sanguineus, assembly GCF_013339695.2. NCBI lineage: Eukaryota > Metazoa > Arthropoda > Arachnida > Ixodida > Ixodidae > Rhipicephalus > Rhipicephalus sanguineus. Next base: position 95,113,376 of record NC_051179.1, read on the forward strand.
CAACGTCACCGACGAAGAAAATGTCGACGCCGCCGCTTACTTACAACGTGCCGAAGAAGCTCGACAGCTGGCCCGCCTGCGCATCAAGACCCAGCAGCACACCGACAGCCGTCGCTACAATCTTCGACGACGCTTCGTCGAGTACCAGCCCGGCGACCGTGTCTGGGTCTGGACGCCAATACGACGACGCGGACTAAGCGAGAAGCTTCTTCGACGATACATCGGACCGTACAGGGTACTTCGACGTCTCGGCGCACTCGACTACGAGGTTGCCCCCGACGGCATCACGAACTCTCAGAGGCGCCGAGCTCGACCCGAGGTCGTGCATGTGGTGCGCCTTAAACCGTACTATGCTCGTTAACGCACCTGAGGACTCTAATGTTTGCTTTCTTTATTAGTTTTCTTTAGTATTGCATGTATTCATGTTCTGTTTTTAAGCATCGGGACGATGCTTTTTAGAGGGGGGCATTGCCGCAAGTCTTATATTTCATGAGTTGAAGCTTCACCCACAAAGACTGGGCAACGCGCTGCGCAGGCCTCGCCGTGATGTGTAGGAAGCTTCGCGATTGTTTTGGAACAATCCGTTAAGATTGCGCGCCGCACGAGAATGTTCCAGCTTTGTCGAGAGATAACGCCGCCAACAGCGATATCGCTGGAAAGTTCGATAGCACCTGTATAAAAGCCGACGCACTTCGCCGCTTGTCAGTTGATCGACGGACGACGCCCTGTTCGCCGCTATCATTGTACAGCGTGTATTGCTGTAGTTCTAGTTCATTTTTCCGGCCACAAGTTCGGCCAAATAAACAGTTTCATTCTGCAAACGCCGACTGCTTTCTTCGTCGACGTCACGACCACGTGACAATATATACTGTGAGTCTGGTTCAGTCGTCTCGTTTGTTCCCTCCTGTGGCATAAGTCTACAAGAGCGAAAGCGTTCCAACTGGCTCGCGCCACCACGAGCTTCGGGACGCTCTTCTTTTTCCCTGGCCAACTGGCCACGAGTGGCGTGATGCTACAACCCCAAAATGGAAAACTAGCGTGGGTCGCCAGCGATATGACGCAAACGCAGCGCGGGCAACGATGCAGCATGGCCCGCGTCTCGCATAACTTTAAATTCGCCACTTGTGGCGTCCCGTGCGTTTCGCCGCGTGTGTTTGTATTCTGTCGTTAGTACACATGGCGTAATTGTCTAAGGCAGCGTGCTGCGGAGCGAGGAGTCGCTGGTTCGAAACCTCGGCCGAGCGCTTCGGAATTCTTTTCTTCTGAATTATTTTTATCGTAGCTTTTATTTATAATACACATATACATCCGGGGCATGACGGCGACGGCAAATATCAGCCGAGAGTGTCCTTATAATTGCTATCGCAATAAAACTTTGCTTGCCGTTCTGGCGAAGGCAACTGTACTGCACTGCTGCTTCTCGGTAAGCAGAACACTCAGGATGCGTCGTGTTGCAGCTCCTAAGCTGTTTCCGCCATAACTGCGAAATTGGCTCATCCATAAAAAAATGACTCAGTTTCATGTACGCACACCCATTTGATAAACCAGGTCGGAAAAAAAGAAAAAAATGAAACCAGGCGTCACTTCAGGCTTTCATTCCGAGAAATCTCCGCGTCAAAATTTTCGAAGGCCTCAACGTTCTCGAATTCTCTTGTGGTGCCAATTTCTGAACGGTCATTACACAGTTCCTGTGTAAAGGCATTAAGCTGCCGGCCTTGGGCCTACTCACTATAAAATTGACTGTAGGATCCTGAACGTTTGCTTTTCAAGCTCTACAGATTGAGATAACAAGAAAATTCATATTATAAAACGTACTCATGATGAACCAAGCAAAAAATTTGCAGCCTACTAATATCCTTGAAATGAGAAGCCTCTCATCGCTGTATTCTGATAGTACTAAATTAGTCTTGTTACTTGGGCAACTAAGAAGCTAATAATTATGCAATGAGCAATGAAACAAAGAATGCTAAATGCAACTATCAAGACACATGTAGATAGCATGTCAATTGGAGGCAAGGCAAAAGGTAGCTAGATGATACGTCAGATAACGTTAAGTGGAAACTGGGAAAAATTAGCACGTATGTAAATACGAGTAGACCAGAGGAATAGAAATCTGAAAAACAACATATGAAGCACAACAAAAGTGAAAATGGAGTTGATGAAGCAGAGGATCACTCATATGGACAAATGAGGTCATGAATTTGCAGGCATAGGATAGGTCTCACATGTATAGCACATCGTCAGTTGCAGAAGTTGGTAAAAACCGTGATCCTGCTGTAGAGAAAGTGGACTTATGAAAACTCCCTTTTGCACACCTTGCATGCGCAGTTTTTTGTTTATTACGCATAAACAGCAAAACACACATGCTAAAAATTGACACAGAGGTAATGTACAACCGTGCTCTTGGGTGTTTGACATTTACGCTCGAAAGAGCTCAAATGTAATAAATTTAATGCATAAATTGCGCAGGAGCAAATTACTCAAAAACCGTATCAACCAGTGTTGGAGAAAAAAAAAATTCAGGCGCGATGTCATTTCTCTTTTCGTTTCTAAATGCTCTTTTAATTTTTTCGTTTTGATTATTTTTGTTTTCCTAAACAGCATAGCAGCTTTTGTGGATGTTTTGCAGTCTCCTTAAAGGGACCCTGCAACACCTTTTTAAGTAATCGTTGAATGACTTATTTAAAGGAGTTATTGCCTCACGAATCGATTTTCGAAAAATTTTTAGAATCCGTCAAGTACGAGTGGAGTTACAGGAATTTGTCACATGCTTTAAGCGCTTTCGCCCTCCTTTCGTATCAGCGAGCGCGCTGAAAGCTACGCAAGGGGAAAAGAAGCCACGTCAGTTTGTCCGTGCATGTCATGACCTTGAGCGCGTTCTTCTTTCTTGAACGCGTGCCCCGCCACGGTGGTCTAGTGGTTATGGCGCTCGACTGCTGACCCGAAGGTCGTGGGATCGAATCCCGGCCGCGGCGGCTGCATTTTCGATGGAGGCGAAAATGTTTGAGGCCCGTGTACTTAGATTTAGCTGCACGTTAAAGAACCCCAGGTGGTCGAAATTTCCGGAGCCCTCCACTACGGCGTCTCTCATAATCATATCGTGGTTTTGGGACGTTAAACCCCAGATATTATTATTATTCTTTGAACGCGTACATTACTTTCAGTGAGATCACGAGCGCGCAGCGTCGGCATGTCGCGGCGGCCGCGGTAACTACGCAGCTTACGACACTCATTTCAGCCAATGTCTGTTAACTTTGTGTTTATGACACGATCATCTTGGATTATGGCTTCATTTGCCGAGAGAAGAGCGGCCGATTTCTAGCTGATTTTAAAGATTAATTGTAAATTCCAGGCCGCATGCTGCGCTATATTGTTTGGCTCGCATGTTCGCGAGTGCCTCGACCACCTATCGGCAGCGTTTTCTGGCCATGCTCAAAACGTGTTACAAAGCTCTTCGTGTTTTGTGAATTTACGCTGTAGTTTCTGGTTTTCGATTCTTGTTTTGTATCGTTGGAAAGCTTCAGTATAGTGCGACGAGCTCGGCACCTGCCCGAAGTCTGCGCCGAGGAAGTTTGCCTGGTCTTGCAAGCTGTCGCCTTGTGTGTTTACAATAGTGAGTGAATATGCTTGTCGTCCTGCTACCCTACTAAACATTTTCCAGATTTTAGCTTCATGTGTATATGAATCGATGCCCGATAAAAAACTTCTGCCAACTTTTCCTTCTTGTCTGTCGGCGCATTCTCCTGCCTTGGGACTTTGTGTTCTTAAAACTGTCAAGATTCTCGGCTGTCGGAGTGTCCCGAAGCAACCGCCATGCTCTGTTTTGTTTTCTGCGGACATTCCGACACTCAGTGTTCCACCATGGGACACGTCGTATGCCGGGCAGTCCAGTTGTTTGTGGGATGCACTTAGTTGCAGCATCAGTGGGAAAAGCTATAAAGTACTCTACGGCTGCATCCATGCTTAAGCCACACATATCAGTCCAACTTAAGAGAGCAACTTTACGAAACTGTTCCCAATCAGCTTTGTCAATCTGCCATTTGGGAACCTCTGGGGGACATTCATGCATTATTGGCGCACTCTGAACTATTGGAAAGTGGTCGCTACCGTAAGGATTGATATTGTGTATGGAGGGTGAGGGGAGAGGGAAGTGGAGAGGGGAGTGGAGAGGAAGTGTGTGGAGAGGGTTTGCGCATGCGCAGTAAGGGTGGTCACGCCGCACACCACCTGTTTGAACTCAACCATAATATGCTTCGCATCTAAAAAATACATGCTGCGCGTGAATTTTGTCGGAACTCGGCAGCTGGGTAGCCGAGAAGCCGGCAGCACGCCTTGATAGCGCGCCCGAGCCTGATAGCCATATATACTACACGTGGTGCGATTCTGCCGGCGCACGTGCATCGCTGTATTATCGCATCGTATACCCAAACCAATAATCCTTAATTTCTCGCCTATTTCTATCGGTGTGCTCTAGATACGTGGGGTTGGAGAACTGCAGTTGCCGCCTATTTATTTCAAATAATTCGCGGTCCAAACATAGGAGCGGAAAAAGCATGTGCTCCTTTATGCAATTGTCGGCCAATTGATTGAGTAGGATCCCGAAGAGCCGGGATCCGGCGGCAGCACAAATGCTCGTCCCTATAAGCAGGCCGGCATCCGCCCCAAGTGCGCCTGTGTAGCAGCATTACGATTCCCCGTATAATCAACAAAACAGTGACTAATCATCCACGGCTAACACTTACACTTCGTCGCGATATTGCAGCGCCAGGTGCTGCGCTGAAACATCCTGTTTGGCGACTGGCCGTCGTGGCGGCGGATCGAACAGGAATGGAATTTCTACGTAGTTCGCTAAATGCGTCTCAATCGCGGCTGTCGTCCGACAGCTCCGGGGCACTGTCAGTTGCAGACACGTTACGGTTTGTGCGGCGTGCTCACCTTTCCACTGGGCGTCTGCTGTTCCCGGCTTTCCCAGCTTTCATACTCCGCGCTGGCTGGACCGGCATTCCTTGCGCGACTTCCGGTTCTTGGCAGCTCATACGTGATACGTAGATAGTACGCACAGTTGGGTTTCGGTATTGCGCCTGCTCGCTTATCAAAAATATCTTCGAATATGCTAAGCATTTCTGCTATCGGGCGCGTGGCAAGTCACGATTCTTGGGGCTTAACGTTCCAAAACCAGGATATGATTATGGGGGACGCCGTAGTGGAGGGCTCCTGAAATTTTGACCACCTGGGGCCCTTTAATGTGCATCTGTATATAAGTACACGGGCTTCAAGCATTTTCGCCTCCATCGAACATTCAGCCGCTGCGCCCGGAATTTCATCACGCGAGCTTGGGTTCAGCAAGGTCAAATGTTGGGCGAGTTGTGTTGGTTTATGATAAACAGACGGGCGCGATAATACGGTATACACAAGGAAAGCTGGACACGGGACGACGCGCGTCGTCCCGTGTCCATCTTCTTCCTTGTGTACCGTATTATCGCGCCCGTCTGTTTATCACGGGTTCAGCAGTCGAGCGCAAGAGCGTCTCAGAAACATTAAAGTACGATTACGCTGATATGGTAAAAAAAATCACCGAAGTTGGCCATTAAGGTGTAGCCCTGCCAGGCTAAATGACGCGGGTTCAATTCCGGAACCCGCGTTCGACGGCTTTTCGGCACGCGTGCTCACTTAAGATTTAGGTGCACGCCAAAGAACGTTTCGTTTTAGCACGTGCAACCCCATAAGTTTAGACGTTCTAAATGCTATAACTTGCACATACTTGCCTCTCCAATGCTTATAACCGGGGTTCTGAAAGAAACACAACATAATAATAATAATGTCTGGGGTTTAACGTCCCGAAGAAACACAACATCAGAAATTAGTAGCGCTTCTCTTATCGTACCGCGTCATTTCAGTATGCGAGTGCGTGGTACGTTTACGCACATTTTACGTCCTGCAGTCGTTCACTGTGAGCAGAGTAGGCCAGCAACGCGTACTACAAAGGCTCTGTGTAGTTCTTTTGATTATGTGGAATCACACCGATTATTCCCACCCGACAAAAAAAAAAAAGAAGAGCGCGCAAATGTTTGCCATTGCTTTAGTTCCATAGATTAATTTTGGTTGTTTTTTTTCTCTCTACTCCCTTTCCATTGCTTGTTGCCCTCGCTCATTGAGAAAGGGAGCCACAGTGCCGCGATAACAGCGATTAGTCTCGTTCTGCGGCTGTCCACGGTGCCGATCGGTGGTCTGCAAATCTGTCGTTCGCCGAATCTGTCCGTGCATCGTTTCGTCCCAGGCGCTGCTTCCGCCGCCATGCCGTTGAACGTCAGGTGTGCCGAGTCGTTGGCCCGCGCAAAACTTTCTGAGCCCAAGCTTCGCAGCCGTAACCTTCGCAAGTGGCTGCTGTTAAAGATGCTCCTGTCGCTGGCGCAGAGGATCAGGCACAACTGGGAGGTATGCTGAATTTGCATCTCTGTCTGCTTCTGTCGGAAGCAAACAGGTTAGCTGAACTTCAACATTTATCGGTGTGGACAGCTACGTATGCATGTCCGAACGTATTGCTAACACTGACAAGGGCCGGTCGCTTCACGGTGTGTTCGTGAACACAATAGTGCTGTTCGAATGTCATATTTCGGTACTCTCGACTGCCCTTTATTCCACCTCGCTAGTAAATTTCAAGTGACAACGGAAGGCAGCAGGTTATTCCGTGTAGATCGCCTGCATCGCGTCGAATTCACACGCCACCCTTGATCAACATTTTTCTTTTCATCCGAATTTTATGCTGGTATTTGTCTGACGAGCTATTTGTTTGCTTCGATGTGTAGCTACATACGTTCGCGATAAGTTCTCATTTGCTGATATGGTTACCGTAATTTTTGCGCCGTACAGTAGTGGCACACATTTTTAAAATTCTTCCGCTTTGACCGCCTTAACGGCCACTAGTACTACAGTGGCGGTAAACAGGTTGTGCAACGAACGTAAGAACCACGCGTGCGAGGGCACAGACAGACTTGGGACGACCGTCTTTCGCATAGTTTTGGTAGTAATAACTGCAACAATACGTTGTCCGCAAGTGTGCTAGCTTAACATGTAAACAAAAAAAAATCTGACGGCTCGTTATGAAGGCTCACAGTGGGCTCGCCTGTTATCCCGATTTCATGCAAACAGTGAAACACCAGTACGGAGACGAACCACACGGGACAAGCGGCGACTTCCAGTCAACCTCATTGACAGAAATGCATACAAACGCATGCGCGATAATGATTCTACAAAGCACAATAAAGACAAAGTTAATAAGATAATTATCACAGTCGCCCGCTATGCATAACTTCATTTTAAAGAATTCAGAAAAATGGCTCGCTCTCCCGTAATCGAGTGTAGATGTAAGCATGAATGATGATGATCTGGGGTTTAACGTCCCAAAACCACGATATGATTATGAGAGACGCCGTAGTAGAGGGCTCCGGAAATTTCGACCGCCTGGGGTTCTTTAACGTGCACCTAAACCTAAGTACACGGGCCTCAAACATTTTGTAAGCATGAATGGCTACCGACAAAGCAGATGGTTGATGATACTAGCCGCAGTCTTGTGCATGTTCGCAAGGGCACACTCCGCCAAATTACACTGTGCGCTGGTCCATATGGCCACTATTGTTTCCTGTCACTGTGTGAGCTCAACCTTGGGCTATTCAACGCGACACCACGCTGGTGCGCTGCATAAAACCCTTTGATCTTGGTGAGGTATCGCTACTCCTTGTATTCGCAATGCCCACGAACTATAGGTGGCGCGCCGTGCTTTTCAAGATGGCGCCAGGAGGAGGGTCAATCCGTTTGTTAGCATAGGAACAGATAGTACGTGCGGACGTACGGCCCGTGTCACTTTCACCGGATGAAGTCGTGAGCTGTGCTGAATTGGATATGAGACTAAACTACTTTCCCAAACCATGGAAAGTGCTAAGTACTCGCCACCTAATTATTTGCTGTGGCGTGAAAGGTTATATTTCAGCTCCGTTACCGTGCATAACGATGCTTTGCGAAATCCTGTGCGTGCTACATAAAACTGCATGAATTAAATTGACGTATGAGCAGAACGGCACTCCGAGGTATACGTACCGAGCCAACGTTTATAGATACGTTGTACCGAGCCTGCCTTACGAATTTGCCGCAGTAGTAGGCCGGCAGCGAGTAGCACCATCGCTGCTGCACGGGACCGCACGTTTAACGTGGTGATGGTTTGCAAACATAATACGCCGTCGTCATTACTTGTGCAGTCGGGAACGCGGAGTTACGTCTTCAACGGAACACAAGCATTTAACTTCCCATTCAGTAGCGCTTGTGTCACAGCCATGCTGTGAGACTCTAGCCGTGTGCAATTCACTTCACTCGCATGTTGCAGGCTCGATCAGCACGATCGAAACACGAATAGCGAAAATAATGCACACGCATTCTTTTCGCAACGTCGAAGAAGTTAGCAGAGATGCGTAGATTGTGGCTGTGACTGCACGTTCCAGCGCTCTATTTCGCTTCTCTGGTCGAGCTCGAGCGTGTTGGCGGCATGCGGCGCTCCATAATATCCACAATAATTGATACATGCAATGCACAAGAGGAACTATGCTTTTATTTTGATCTCGCTCAAGGATATTATACATTAAATACAATCAAAGTGACTTACGAGCGTGAAAGAACATTAACGCACGAGGGGACGTGAAGTGCAACTCGCTCCTCGTGCGTTAGCAACTGATCGTTCACCGTCGCTGTCGCTCTCGGTGCCTTCAGTCTTCTACGTCCAGTGAAAAATCCTCGTTGTCAAGATGGTTTCTTTCAACATCACTGCTGAAAGCAATCTGAAGAATTTCCTCCGCCGAACAACTTCGACCACTCCGCGACACCACGTTTACAATTACAGAGACGTCTGGGCGCGGAGAACATTTCGCCAATTTCGCTCTCAGATCGGTCAACGAGCAAATCGCTTGCAGTGTGCTGCCACCTATCAACAAACGTACAAAAACAAGCGGCGCAGCGCTGGCTATGAAAGCAACACACTGGCGAAGGACGGCGTGCAAAGTGTTCGCTCCACGAAAGGCGTGGAGCAGACGCGTCCTCCTCGAATGATTGAAACGTCGCTCGCACGATTAGTACCAGCGCTTTGCTGACAAAGGATAGAGGCATATTTTATAGTATCGACAACTTGAGATCGCTCAGATTTACAAGAGCACATCGCGAGCTGGCGCGACCTCCCGCGTACAGTATTATGGATTCACGCACTACAAGAAACACTGACCAATGCTATATACAAGTAAAACAGGGTGAGCTTCAACTGAATATGTCAGACGATAACATTTAACTAACCTACGTGGCTACAGAAAGCCTCGCGAAGCTGATAGTATGCGTACGCTGTGAGCTAGCATTGAAAGCGCGAGTCGCCACGTATTTTCACGAAAACTTCGCGCCTCGCAAGAAAATCAGATTTCTCGTGTCACGGAGGGCCCGGTTTGTTCACTGATGCAGGGAACATGCCAAGTCGTAGTGTTCCTTCCTTGCCAACGCGTTAACACTGAGGTTAGCACAGCCGAACAAGGGAGCGACTGCGTAGAGCTGCCATTTTGTCGTCTACTAATCCTCCTCGAGAGGACGCTCCTGAATTCCGCTTGGCGGCGCGACAGTCTATGGGCATTGCGAATTCCGCCGCCGCCGCGCGACCTCATCGCCTCCTCCTCGCCCCTTCCGTGTCCTCGCCGTTTGCGCCGATTTTTCTGTACGATGATTGGTCTCCTTACGGTTGCCCTTGGAAACGCACTGATCTTGCGTTTTGCTTGTTTTTTTTTTAATTTTCGTTCGCGCCATTCTTCGCCTCGGCTCCGAGTTGCGAACATTGCGCGCGCTTTGTTGTCTGCGCTATGTGCTGGCGCTATGCCGTGCTTTGGCGCCTATAACTGAAGCAACAAGCGTGAGAATGGTTATGCACTTTTCATGGCACGTCAAGGCAAGGGCGATGCCTTGCGCAAGGAGCAGTGGCTACACACACTGGCCGAAATAACAGAGTTGTTAGCGAAGTAAGACGTTTTGTAGCGTTAGCTACACTTGCCTAGCCGGAGCCGATTTCGCGTGGAGCGTCATGAGCCGTGCTGCGCATGCGCGAGGATCAGTGATGTCACACAGCTGGGTCACCGGAGCTGGCATTTCACGCGCTGTCCGACACCGCCGCGCTCGGCTCGCCGCTGCTGGTCTGCGCCGCATTCGAGAGGAGTGACGTCGTAGACACAGTGGCGCAGGGTGCGCGCAGCTATTCGCCTTCGCTGTGCAGTCGCCGTCTGACACTGCGATGGGGCCACTTGATAGCGCCTCTGACTGTCGTTTGCAGGTGGGTAACGCCATGGAGAAGGAGAGCGCAAATGCTGCTCGACGGCGCAGAAGAGCCGAGAAGCTTATCTCATCGGATCCCGAAGTAGTTGCCTGGCAATTAGCGGTTACTGTGTTGGGGCCATAGAGACGGCAGCATGTTACTTCACTGACCACCGAGCCGTCTTTGTGGCAATAGAGAAGTAACCTGACGTTGAGCAAAAATAACGTGCATGTGCCACATAATACGTATACCGTGTGTGTCATTGGAGCAGCAGTAAGCATGACAATCAAGCTAATCCTGGACAATCTGGAAAGCTAAGAATAATCAGCTGAAGCTTTGCTAACGCTACGTATATCCTGGCATAGCCGAGCTAAGCTACTGCAATTTTTTCTTATTGCTTGTATCAAGCATCCCTGAATGCTGAATTCTTAATATTCTTCCGGCCTACTCATCAACGTTTCTGCGGCTATTTATGCATTACATAAAAACGGGGTTGTCCTCAAAATGCCGAATGTTCTCCTGAGACAGTTTCTACATTTAGGTCCTGCAGTAGAGGAGTCTACAGCATACCTCAAGGGCTGTGTAGTTTCGCCGCTGATTAGGCAAATACAGTGTGAATACTGTCACATTTCACTGGTTGAAGATGGCGCACCTACCTAGTTGGTACAATTGAAAAAATTTCCAGTACACCACCAGTCTCTCACTACTCCTTTATAAGGAGTGATTGAGGTTATCAAAGTTGCTGAGAATAACTTTCGCAACCATGAAGTGGCGCTAATACGAAATTTGCTAAGTGTGGCGGAGGCGCAGGAAATCACTATTCGCAGTACTTCCACGCAAACATGCTTTCCTTCATGTCACAACGCGATTCTTTTTCGAGGCGAAAGCCTTGAAAAAAGCCTTTTCCAAGGCGATAGCCTTGAGCAGAGGTCACTCCTCCGCTCGTTTCTAGCTTGTAAAAATGCGATTATTTTTGCCTACAACATCATCTTTTTCTTGTTATTTTGTCATTCTTGAGTGATACAGCCGGGTATGATGCATAAAGAGGCCTTTTTAAGTGCAAATAAACTCTATTGTAAGTCGGCGCTCGTCTGTGTTTCTTGTGTCTATCTTCGTCGAAATCGCGCTGCATTCGTCCAAAGTGTGCACCGAATCGGCCAAGTCAATGTATTATTGGAAAGCCTTAGATGCCTCATCAAACGCGTATATTGGCCGGCGTCCTCTGTCGGCGGCGTCAACATGAGCGATGCAAAAAAAATCAACGCATGATGAAGTCACATATCGCCAAAATTTGTGGCGTCATCACATCATATACTTGCTTGGTCCAAGGTGGGTTGATCACGGAGCCAGTACAAAGCCTTGTAAGGTGCAGAAATATTTCAGAGGTTGGCGCGGCAGGATCACATCAACTGAGAAGAGTAGATGGCTTTCGCCTTCAAGTCGTCTTAGGTGAATGCATAAGGAACCCTGAGAGTTTCGTTCAAGCGTTTGGCAAAGTGACTCTGGAAATTATTGTGAAAACTGAAGCTTCAAGAAGATACGCTAGCAAAAGTATTGGCATGCGTGTCGCAGTGTCACCCATCAATTGAGGTGGTGGTGAGTGGCTATATAATGCAAAACGTAAAGGCACTGTAGCTGCCCCTATTAGTCTTTATACCTTGAATAGGCCTTCGAAGACGGCCCTTTTTTGTGTCACGTGACACCACGTTCACCAATGCTCACTGCACGTATACTGCGATTTTCTAACTATGACTTGCGCTTTTTCCGCTACAGTGTGCTACAATGCAAAAACAAAGCCAGAGGGTTGACTTGATTCTAAAAGATTTACTCCGACTTAACAGAACGAAATATAACAAAATTACATGCACCTTTCCCCACCTATGCGGGTGGCATGTCGCGACAAGTCGGCTTGCAACAAGGTGGTCCGGAAGGTGTAGACTGGACGTTTCCAGGGACATATGTGATTAGCAGTGGACTGGGCGATCTCCGCTCATTTGGTGCCAGTGTATACTGAGGATGCCACCCGCATGGGTGGCGAAACATGTATGTAATTTTGTTATATTTTTGTTGTGTTAAGTCGGAGTAAATCTTTTAGAATCACGAACTCGCCCGGCTTTTGGAACATTTTTAGGGCTTACCTCGTTCCGGTAAACGGCAGCCATCAATTGTAATAATGTTGCAGCTAATCTCACTTCGAACGAGCACTTACTAATACTTAAGATGTCGCGATAGGTGAATAACCATGACGTCACCACAGTCGATTTCTTTACTTGGAAATCATGCTTTATGTGTTTGCCTCTTTGTTCTTGAGGTGTATCCGGGTATAGAGCTCATAAAGTTAGCGGATCGACTGTGAATGCGCGTGCTATGTCAGTTGGACGAATATGCGCGCAGGGGCGTAGCCAGAAATTTTTTTCGGGGGGGGGGGGTTCAACCATACTTTATGTGTGTGCGTGTGTATGTATTGTTGGTGCCTATATACGCAAGCAAAATTGAAAAATTTCGGGGGGGGTTTGAAACCCCCAACCCCCCCCTTGGCTGCGCCCCTGATACGGCGCATCTACGCATTGCATAATTTTTGCAAAAAGCGGCTCGGCTCAAAAGAAAACGTGCTATCCCTTGAGCCTGTCGTGTAGTTCTCAAGGAAACAGATCCCGCTGTTTGTAAAGAACAACCTCTTGGCGCGAGATCATCAGTCATCCTTTTGTCGCAGTGAAACTTGTGTATCATGTACAAAGCGGTGTAGGTTTGTGCAATGCTATACTTTTAACTTTGAGCGTTTCTTTGGCACTTTGAGGCACTTTGAGCGTTTCTATATATGTATCTATCTTGAGCGTTTCTATATACGTATCTATATACGTAGCCGTTTACGTCTGGGTGTTCTCGTGATCGCGTGCTTACCTTGGTGTAGACCAAAATTGGCATGGGAGAGTAAGAGGGTCTGACGAATATGACTGTGTGGTCATGACATGAATAAATTAAAAGCCTGTCGCGTACGTTGCCAAACCCTTTCCTCCAGACACGTGTGGCACATACCCGTATACAACGGGCCACGGTAAGTGGGTATGCGCCACAGGTGATTGACAGTTTAAATTTTCCCAGGAACGGCGAGAGCAGACATTGGTAATTTAAATGCGAGAGCGCAAAGAAAGACCGACATCGGCAGCGTTGACCCGACGAATGCAAAGAATAAAAAATCAGGGTCCCAGCAGGAATCGAACCCAAGCATTCTGCGTGGCAGTCAGGTATTCTGCCAGAGCCTACCATGTCTTGAACCTGCTCTGGAAAAAGACCCTATGCAGGCGCGATGTCGGTGCCGCGTCTATTGCGGTTGCAGTGCTGGCTCTTTAATTTTGTAACAAAGCAATAAACATTATATATATATATATATATATATATATATATATATATATATATATATATATATATATATATAGATATTTTATACATACACCCCCGAACAGCAAAATCAGGGCGCCACGCCTCTAAAATCTCTAAGAAATTCACCTCAAAAAGGACTTGTTTACTGCATATTGTACGTACTGATTCAAAGGAAGCAGTGAGATTTATTGTGACTTTTCCCTGATTTCTACAGGCCCGCCTATCTCTAATGATCCCCGCAGGGCGTCTGCGCGAGCAGGCGTTTGGTGTGTAGCGACACCACGGACCCGAGCTAACGGGGGGTTTCGACCCCCTCCCACGCCTAGCCGTGCGTGGCATTGCCGTGTCCGGGGAAAAGGGGATCCTGGGGTTGAGCCGACGCCGGGTGATTGGACCTTTAAGGCCCCCCGGCAGAGGCAACACACCCCTTTGGCCCCGGCTTCACGTAGACGGCACCCCTGGACTGACCCACCCAGGGGAAATCGGCAGTCGCCTTTTCCTGTCTCTCTCTCCCCCACGTCTTCGTCTGTCTCTCTCACTTTTAATCTTTCCTGTCCACTCCTCTCTTCCATTTACTTCCGTTTTTTCTTGGCGGCGAGGGTTAACCTTGTGCAAATAGGCAACCTTGTTCTATGCGCATTTGGTTATAGTAGCGGTGTACGGCTGGCGTCTGCATGCTTTCAATTCCATGAATCTTGTAGCGTCCCCATGTTGGGCTCCGTGGTGGGTGGCTGCCATCGCTGCCGAATCAGATTCATTTACTATGCATAGAGCATTCCCGTTGCTACAAGATCGTACCGCTTCAAAGCGCGTACGCACCGATGAACTCGCCTTTCTCACTCGAACCAAAGAAGTATTCCCTCACTATCACGTAGTGCACTGTGACAAGACTGACAAAACAGCTAGAACCGTGTCCCCATTTGTTGTATCCAGAACACTGACAGCCACCTTAGGTGCTGGCTATAAAGTTACAAAAATGGCCAGTGGTGACCTGCTTCTCCAACTAAATGACAAAATACAATTTGATAAACTAAAGAACCTCCGAACTTTTGGCGACATTCCTATTAGCGTTACACCACACAGATCCATGAACTCCGCACGCGGAGTAGTATCAGACTCAGATCTGCTTGAACTATCAGAAAGTGAACTCCTCGAAGGCTGGAAGGACCAGTACGTAACCGATGTGAAGCGAATTGTAATAAGGAGAAACAATCAGGAAATCCCAACCAAACATTTGATATTGACCTTTTCTACTAGTGAACTTCCACAGAACATAGAAACTGGATACACAAAGACAACCATCAGGCCTTACATCCCAAACCCTCGCCGATGCTTTCAGTGCCAAAGATTTGGCCATGGCTCCCAGAGCTGCCGTGGTCGACCCACCTGCGCAAAATGCGGTGTCCAAGGCCATGCCTCGGACACCTGCAACGAAACCCCACACTGTGTTAACTGCGACGGCGACCACGCCGCGTATTCTCGTTCTTGTCCAAGCTGGAAAAAAGAAAAAGATATCATTTCACTGAAAGTACGCGAAAACATTCATTCAAAGAAGCACGAAGAAGGTGTTCGCCATTTTACGGTCCAACTTATGCTGATGCGGCGCGTCAGGGGGCAGCGTCGCATCGGCCACCGCCACAGCCCCGGCTCACACAAGGTGAGCCACCGGCCGTGGCGGCTGCCCCCGTGGTGGCAGCAGTTAAGTCTGCTCCACCTGCCCAGCCAGAGATCCCGGCTACTCCAGGGTCGTCGGGTCTCACGACCACGCCTCGCCAGGCGAGGTCGGAAAAACAAGCCAACAGCTCGCGTACGCGGGCGTCCAGTGCCTCACACGAGGCAATGGACACGACTTCGGTACCCCTGGTGCCGAAAGAGCGGCGTAGCTCCTTGGAGCGCGCTAAGAAAACGAAAAAGCCTATAACAGGGCCCGCCGACGGCTCTGTTACCTAAGTTCCAACTTTCTGTCTGAACAACAACAATTCCCGTACATACACACCACTACTTAACTTCCAATATGGAAGCACAAATTCTGCAATGGAACGTCAGAGGACTCCTCAGAAACCTCGACGATATCCAAGAACTTTTACATAAACATTCACCAAAAGTGCTGTGTGTACAAGAAACACACTTAAAAACCAAACACACCAACTTTCTACGCAGTTATATTATTTTCCGGAAGGACCGGGATGACGCTGTGGCGTCATCCGGTGGTGTAGCGGTTGTCGTTAATCAAGGAATTGCATGTACACACTTACCTCTCCAAACGTCCCTTGAGGCAGTGGCTGTTCGAGCGGTTCTTATGAACAAACTCGTGACCATTTGCTCTCTTTACATACCCCCACAGTACCAACTGCAAAAACATCAATTTCAATCTTTAATAGATGAACTCCCAGAACCATATCTAGTCCTTGGGGACTTTAATGCACATAGCAGTCTGTGGGGTGATTCTCGCTGCGATGCACGAGGTCGTCTGATCGAACAATTCCTTTTCTCTTCCGGTGCGTGTCTATTGAATCGGAAAGAGCCAACATATTATAGCCTAGCGAACAAATCCTACTCGTCCATAGACCTCAGCATTACATCTCCATCCCTTCTTCCCCTGCTTAATTGGAAAGTTATCGGGAATCCTTACGGAAGCGACCATTTTCCAATAGTTCTAAGCGCACCAACAGGAAATGACTTTCATCCACAGATTCCTAAATGGCAGATTGAAAGGGCCGATTGGGAACAGTTTAAGAAAATTACACTTTTAAGTTGGTCGGAGATGTGTGATTTAAGCATAGATGCAGCCGTAGACTACTTTACAGCTTTTTTGATTAACGCTGCCACCAAATGCATCCCTCAAACAAGTGGACTGTCTGGCAAACGACGTGTCCCATGGTGGAACACCGAATGTCGAAATGCGCGAAAAAGGCAAAACAAAGCGTGGAGGTTACTTCGGGACTCGCCGACAGCGGAAAATCTTACAAATTTTAAGAACGTAAAGTCACAAGGCAGGAGAACGCGCCGACAGGCAAGAAGGGAGAGCTGGGTTAAGTTTTTATCGGGCATCAACTCATATACACAGGAGGCTAAAGTCTGGAACAGGGTTAGTAGGGTAGCAGGACGACCAACACATTCACTCCCTCTAGTAAATACACAAGGCGACAGCTTGGAAGACCAGGCGAACTTCCTAGGCGCACACTTCGAACAGGTGTCCAGCTCGTCGCAATACTCCGAGGCTTTCCAGAGGTACAGCACGAGAATAGAAAAACAGAAATTAGAACGCAAATGCACAAAATACGAAGCCTACAACCAACCTTTTTCCTTAGCTGAGCTTCAGACATCGCTAGACTGCTGTAATAATTCCGCCCCAGGTTCTGACCGGGTATTATATGAAATGTTGAAACAGCTACCTTCTGAAACACAAGAAACACTGCTCTCTCTTTACAATGTCATATGGTTTTCCGGCGAGATGCCTAGTTCCTGGAAAGAGGCTATAGTGATCCCTGTTTTGAAACAGGGAAAGGATCCAACCGCTGTTACTAGCTACAGGCCTATCGCGCTAACGAGTTGCCTGTGCAAACTCTTCGAAAAAATGATAAACTGCAGGCTAATTCATTTCCTCGAAACAAACAAGTTACTTGACCCGTACCAGTGCGGATTTCGAGAGGGGCGATCTACAACCGACCACTTAATACGGATTGAAGCACAAATTCGTGAAGCATTTGTCTATCGGCAATTTTTTCTCTCGGTATTCCTGGACATGGAAAAAAGCCTACGATACAACATGGCGGTTCGGAATACTGAGAGACCTGTCCCATTAGGTGTACGAGGTAAAATGTGGGACATAATAGAGAGTTACCTTACGGATCGTACATTCCGTGTCCGAGTGGGAAACATTCTTCACGACCGTTGTCCAGAAACTGGGGTGCCACAAGGTGGTGTCCTCAGCTGCACACTTTTTATTGTAAAAATGAATTCCCTGCATCTATGCATCCCACGCAATATGTTTTATTGCGCATACGTTGATGACGTGCAGATCGGATATAAGTCGTGCAACCTTGCATTGTGTGAGCGGCAGGTACAGCTTGGGTTGAACAAGGTAACCAAGTGGGCAGACGAGAACGGGTTCAGCCTTAACCCACAAAAAAGCACGTGCGTATTATTCTCTAGAAAGAGAGGCCTTCATCCCGATCCTGACATTGAATTGGGTGGCCACCGTCTGTCTCTAAAGACGGAGCATAAATTCCTTGGCCTCATTTTCGACACGAGTTAACGTTCATATCACACATCAAGTACATAAAAAACAGGTGTATAAAAACTATGAATATCATCAAAGTGTGTCACGCACTACGGGGGTAGTGACAAGAAGTGCCTGATGAACCTCTACAATAGCCTCATACGCACGCGCCTAGATTACGGGCAATAATCTAACCAGTCCGCGACACCAAGCGCCTTGAAAATGCGGACCCTGTCCACCATTTAGGTATTCGTCTTTCTACGGGTGCTTTTCGCACGAGGCCCCGTAGAAAGCCTCCTACGTCGAATCAAACGAGTGGTCGCTTCATCTACAGAGATCCTACTTATCATTGTATATTTTCTCAAAGTGAACGCAAACAAGGAACACCCTCACACGCCACAATCAATGATTTGTCCACGTCTGCCTTTTTTCACAACCGTCCTTCGGTGCGAGAGCCTTACGCGCTTCGTGTGAGAGGCTTGGGCAGAGGAAATGAGTGTTCCACTTCTTGAACACAGTCTAATGGCCCCCCGCTCGTCTCCCGCCATGGCAGTGGCAGCTTATAGACTGCGATATATCTTTCGTGGAAGTTACAAAACACGCACCTATTGCACATATCCGTACATACTTCCTCGAACTGCAGCACAAATACACTTGTCCAGAATTCTTACAGACCCTCAAAGTCCAGTACTTCTGTGTCTTACGCAGCTATTGGTCCATCCTTTTCCAATGCCGGCATACTACACCCGAATACAAGCATCTTCACAGCAGAGGCCTACGCCATACTTGCTGCTGTCCAAACACATCAAAGAATTAAAACTAGAAAGTGCTGTGATATACACTGATTCTCTAAGTGTAGTAAAAGCCCTGAGATCTCTCAAAAAGCATAAAAACCCCTGTCCCTTGTGTCACTCTATTCACTCCTGTGTACGGTCCACACACTCAAACAGCATGTCGTGGTGTGCTGGGTGCCAGGGCACCGAGAGATACAAGGAAACGTATTGGCGGATCAGCTAGCTGCATCCGCCCACGAAAATGCTGCCGCCAATGCACTCATTTCCGTTCCTGCCCTTGACTAAAACCCCTCCTTAAAAGAAAGCTCAGGGCTCATTGGCAGAGCACATGGATAGACAAACACATAACAAAACTACACGTTATCAAGCCTCATCTTGGTAACTGGCCACCAGTGTCAAAGTCACGCCACACAGAAGAATACTCACAAGGCTAAGAACAGGACACACATACAGTACACACACTCACACCTTCTCTCTGGCGGCGACCCACCATTGTGTGATCGATGTGGTGAAGCACTTAGCGTGCTTCACATTCTAATCCAGTGTAATGATCTAGACACGCTTAGGAAACAACATTTTATATTACCCTACCGACAACAATTACCATTTCACCCATCAATGTTCATCGTAGGGAACCTGTTTTTTAAACATCAGTCACTTTTCGCGTTTTTAAAAGATGTACATGACTTTCACGTTATTTACCCAGGCATTCCGTAGCACGGCCTCCTAACAGAGGCTGCTGCTGCGGTAGTTACACTTAAAGTAAGCACCTGCCTCGCAGCCCTTGGTCTCAAGGGCGCTGACGAGGCATTTGTGCTCGTGCCATATACCCTAGTTTTATTATTACAACAACCCGACATTCATTCTCACTACAAACACACATCACGTCACGCTCATGATTTCAATGCTTATACGTTTTACCCGCCCTAGGGCGCGGAATTTTAGGCCCATATACAGCCACGTAACACCATCATAGCTCACATCCCTTACATACCATTGTAAACCACCGACCATTGCTACACTTTATCATTTTCATGGCGCTCTTTGGCCACGCATGGCCCTTGCGCCATTAAAAACCTACATATCATCATCATCTATAATGATCTCTTGGCTGAATGACCTTTGCTGGAGAAACGATGCAAAGGGTGGGGTAAAAAAACAAGTAGCCTTTAGCGACCCATATCCTTGCTGAGAAACAAATTTTGGTCACATAAGGTTTTTCTTTACTTCGGGAGCGTTCGCCACAGCGACGGTCCCGGAGCACCACGAGAGCTTTCCAAAAATGTCACGCCAACGATTTCCGAAAAATATTGTGGTGCACGTGCGAAGACCACGTTTCTACCGAATTAACATCGACGACATACAAGCAAAAGAAATACAGTTTCTCAGCACATTTACCGATCACCACGCCAGTGGCGGATTCACGGTTCAAAATAATTTATTTGTGCAATTATAAACACAACGTTTCCCTGCAAGGAAAGGGCAAAAGAAGGCGTAGTCGTCCTCACAAAGGCATTTACTTTTGGAACAGCAGGAAGTAGAAGTTTAGCAGTTGCGATTGATCATGCAGTATCAGAAAAAGACAAATAATGTGTACATTTTGTCCTGTTTAGGAGGGGCGACAAAGAGGCACGAGTGCCTGACTGAGTGTCATGCTTCTTGTATTCTTGCTTCTCTTCGTGGACGCTTCCTTCTTTCATCCTCGCGTCAGTTTCGTTTTTTTTTCTTCCTGAATTTTGCTCATCTCGTCAAAGAAATGCTTCATTTCCAGTGTTCTGGAAGTCGAGAGTTTCGGCTTTATGGGCTCAGGTTCCTTCGTTATGCTGGTCGACTCCTGGCTAGTTTGAATCTGGGCTCGTCAGCTCCTGGCTCGTTGACGCTGGCTGGGCGGTGTTTTATTGGAAACTATCCCAGAGCTGTCCACTCAGCTCTTTCGGCTCAAGGCTATCGTCTAGCCAACGTATTTTAGCTATCTCGTCTTCAAAAGGAACGTCGCAAGGGAAATTCCCCGATTTGTCGTTATGTGCTGCAGCGCTTCTTTTTCGTCCACATGACGGTTTTGTAGCGGCTGCAGCACTGTTCCCCTGTTTCAGGCACTCCAACCGCCTCTGTGATGTTGACCGCGATTCGGGCAAACATTGACTTTTTATTTTTGAACTTCTTCATAGGCCTATTTGTGAAAGTACTGCTGATAGTAGTCAAGCAACCAGCTTGTTTCTCCGGCTGTCCACTCAACAGCCTGTACCTGCAAAGAATAGTGCTTGAGGCATTGTACAGATGTTACCAGTCCCATGTCATCCTACAGAGGTGTTAGAGTTGCGGTATTCTGCTGTGTTGGTGTTTATTGTAAGCTTATAGGCATGTATAAGCACCCTGTTTTAGTTTCTGTCTTGATATCGATTTTTCTACATGACTTTTGTCGTTACAGTGCTTACTGTTCTTTGCACTGATCTAACTGTATATATCATGTATAATTCATTACTTGAATGCATTTGTATCCACTCCTGATAGGGCCTCTAATGGGCCTGCAGTATTCTCTAAATAAATAAATAATAAATGACTCACTGCTTTGCTCGCTCGTTCGACTGTGTTCTGGCACTGTGAATGAAAAAAAACGAAATGCATTGTTATTCACACAGGTGGCATACATGAAGCGACATAACGACCAACGATTTATGTCTGCGACACAAATTGCTGCACAATTGCTGTACGTTGGACCACCATGTCAATTTCATGCAACTGTGTATGCAATTAAGCTAAGCCATGTGAGGCTTCCTAAACACAGCTTCACAAAACAGTAACTCCATGTTTGCTATGCTACCTGATCGCGACACAAAATTTTGAATAATAATTCGCGTAAGCATACACGATGGCGTGCACTGTTTTGCAATATTAGCTCAACACATTGTGGACATTCTTGGTTACATTACACGCTCTCATGATGACGCACACAGTTCCTGATCAGCTGACTGTTAATCAAATTGAGCACGATCTCTCAGGCCTGAAACAGCCAGGGACACTCCAGAAAAGCAACTGAATTTCTGTGCACTGAGACTGATTTCTAAGTTGGATGTGCTCAATTCCCTCACCTGGGTAACAGTTGCCATCCCATTAGATAGCAGAACATGCACTCACGCTGCTACATCTGCAACTAAAATTTTGTGGGAGTCAAATTCTCAGGTGCGTAACACTAGTTGATAGTTTCTTCGCGACATATAAGGGCAGACAACTGCTTCTGAAGGGCGAGTGCACTGGAACTTGCCACATATAGTGCAGTACTGAAACGCTCGTGCTGCGCTCGTACGGTAAATGCGTTACTTTGGAGGTATCTCGCCGCAAATGCATACCTGCCAACCTAGGGACTTCTGAAGTCGGGAGACTCGCCGCGGGAGCGGGGTAGGGGGGCAGAATTGTTTTCGACGATCGGTCAAATTGCCCTTATGTCATCTCAAACGCTATAATGTACCACGCACGCTTGTCATCAACGCGGTTCGTGTCTGTTCGTGCCGCTACATTCTAAAGTGATAGGAAGTCGGTTCTTACTAACGACGCGATTTCGGGCAAGAACAGCGGCGTCACGCGCACGTTTACTTTTGGCTGCACATTTACTGCAACCAATGCGGCGACTGTTTCCGTTCTCCACGGACACAGGCAAACGCACAACGGAAATGACGCATGCGATGCGTTTGAGTGAAACGATCGCATCAGCAGTAAAGCCACATTGTAACATGAACATAGCGCGTACAGACAATCGCTCCACGCAATACGTGCGCTGCATTGAACTTACAATTACAGCGCAGTGTTGAAATTGAGGAGACACCTACCGTGTTGCTCCGCATACTGTGGTCACCATGGCCTCCGAGATTAGCCGGCGACGCGGCGCGCCGTCGGCTAATCTCGGAGGCCATGGGTCACCATAGAAGACACAGTAGACAATTAGCTGTTGCACGCTTGGCGTGATATTCATTCCACACAGTGAATAGCGCTGAACAGCTGAACTACAGGCAACGAACGGTGCGGCGATGCTGGTAAGCCACCTGAAATAATCTAAAAACGTTTGGCCACCTGGAAAAGAGAACGGCGGAAGAGACCACGCGCAAGGTTATCCTGGGTAACTCAGAAATTTCCGCCTTGCTCCAGCAGCACCGGTTGTGCTCCGATCGCGGATTTTGGGTATTTGCTCTACGCCAGAGTCGAGTGCTCGCTCGCGGAGTCGGTCGGCTGCTCCGACTCCGCCATTGGAATTCAACATAAGCATTTACTTTGGTGGAACAGCAGAAATAGAAGTTTACCAGTATCATTGATCATGTAATTAAGGTAGAAGTTCATAGGAGATGGAATTCTGAAGCGATGAAAAATCGTCGGAGAGAGGGTGTCCCTGGAGCCATCGTTTCGACAAGGAGGGATAAAGACGGTGAGAATTCCTAGAATACAGGTTTAATCCCCCCCGCGATTTCTTTTGCTTTTTCTTAACTATTTCCTTTTTACTCACCCAATTTGACACATCGGCCCCTTGTTCCCCCACCGCCCCCGTTTGCGCACTTTCCGCTCTGTTGGTTTTGGTCGGAGGAGAGTCTACGAAGCATGGACACCGTAAAATCCCGAGCAGGCGCCTCCTTTCCCTTTTCGGGACACTTCAAATATGCGCCAATGACCGAGCAAGTGCTACCCCTCACTTTCTCCTGGTATTTATTTTTGTTTGCAATCTGGTTCTCCGCTTGACAGTCCTGCAGCAGCCGTTTCTGCAAACACGAGTTAATACAGTATTTAGAGGATGTCTCATTTGACAACAGTAAACATCCATGCGTTGTTTCGCAGCAGTTTTCACAGATAACATTGATATATCAAATGGACATTTATTTTTAGGTGTGGGGGACCGATTCAAAAGAAGCACATGGCTACCCTGTAATAGGCTGTTACTCGATATCGTTGCCTTAAGAGTCATAATTGATTGCCTCTTTAAGATATCGGCTGAACATGAATCTGTCTTCCTGTATGAAGGAAACCATGCCAGCAGTGGTAATGTGCACAATGCAGCCTTGCACTTTGCTCCCTACAGGCGGGAGTGTGTCCAAGTAATTCCATAAACTACTAGAAATTACTGAATGCTTTTTTCACGAAGGCACGTGTCACTTCTGAACACCTTAGTGCTGGCTGAGTGTGGTCCAAGCGGTCATGCAGTTGCTCATTCTTAAGCCGCATCACCTGCAGCTGCGGGAAAACCTGTTGCCGAAACTCTAGGAGCGGATAAAGGCATGGGATGTAAAACTTTTATGAAATATGCAACTTACTAGTAGATCATACAGAGGAGTGCCAATGCTGTGTAAAAGGTGGCTACAAAATACCGATAAAAGCATATCTGCTTGCGAAATTGATTCTGGCTCTGGTGCGCACGCTGTAGCCTGCAGAAATACACAGACATGCTTACACTACAAAAGCATTGAAAGGGGCATACCTGCTTGCAGAATGGCCTGAGGTACTGGCGGGCAAGCTGCAGAGATACGAAAACGTTCAGAAGAAGACGTGACGAATTGTATAGCGCGAACAGGGTCCTTGGACAGACAGAAAAAACGAGGACGGGCGCTGTCATACCAACTAGCCCAAGCCGCTACCCTTCTAAGTTCAGAAGAAGGCTATGTAAAAAGTTTGCACTATAAACAACATAAAGGAAACTAAACACAGTTTTAAAACGGCATAAAGGTAGGCTTAGCACGCTTACTAATACAACCCAGCGCCACCACCTTCACCATCGTTTAAAAAAGAGGTTATACTAATGCGCATTCATGAAAATGAGCAAATAAGAAAATTTGGAAAATGACAACACAATTGCTAGATAAACGTTAAAAATTGCTATCGTTACCAAGGGCTAAGTAATAAGTGCCTTGCTGGCAGTATTTACGGCGACAATTCAGCTATTATTAAGCTAACGCAGGAAAGCCCAATAGCGAAAAAGAAACTAAACAAAATTTTAAAACAGAGGAAAGGCAGGATAAACACGCTTACTAATAAAACCCGCCACCACCACCTTCACCACCGTTTAAAAACAGAAGTTATACTAATGCGAATTCATAAATAAATGAAAATGAGCAAATCACTAAATTTGAAAAACGGAGACGTATTTGCTATCAAAACATTGAAAACTTCTGTCGTGGCCAAGGGCTATCCTAACAGGGCGTCACTATACAAATGGTAACAATAGTAACAGACAGGGTTTAGTTATTGTTAACCCTGCGCAGCAAAGCTCGATAGCGGAAATCAAATTAATTACACCAGTTTTGAAGGAAATGAGAGCCACTTTGAACCCGTGCGTTATGACCTGTCACCACACACACACACACACATACATACAGGAAAAATGTTAACTTGAATGAGATTTATTAATTGAATGCAAGTTACTAAATTAAAAAATTTGAAAGAAGATGCATTGATGCCATGTTGCCATCCCAAATAAGCGTTATCGCGAAGAAACTCTCAGTGACACTTTAGTAGCGTTGTAGTAACGAAACAATTGAACACCGGGCGGACGCCCACCATGTCTTCGTTATTTCGCGTTACACTATGTCACGTACACCAATCAAGCACAAGAAAGCTCAACATACCGGCCAGTTGTGCCTGGTACTGCAGGCCTTGACCAGCATGGTCAGCAGGAGAAGCTTCTTCCGAAGGTCCTCACGCCTCATCTCGGCGTACTTCGTGCGGGCGAGGCGCCCCACGCCGTGGACGGTCAGCGGCATGCTGGAAACGACACACGAACTGCGAAAACAGCGCACAACCTGACAGCTCCGTGGACAGCCACAGAATGACGTCAATTCTGGAGCTGAAATCGCATCGCGGTGCCTCTCTTTCCCAACGGGAGAGGGCGAAGGCCAAACGAAAAAAGAGCAGCGGGATTTCATGCTTTATTATTGGCGGGAAACCAGCAACTGCTTTCCCATTAAATATGTGAGTGTGCTCCTAACTCCCCCTCCCCGTGCGATGAGGCGAGGCGCCCTAGCGCCGGGAGCTGGTGCGCGAGCATCCTGACGCACGGGTCGCCTCCGGACACCCCCCTCCTCCCATCCCAGCCACTGGTTTCGCTCGCCGCGAGCGCGCGCTTCTTCTTGCCCTGAGGACCGGTTCTGTGTGGCCCGCGGAACGCAGGCATCGTCTTCGCGGCGCCGCTGCACCGAACTGCACCGATTGCGGCGCGATCGAAACCCTGTGCTACCTATTGTTTGACTTTACTTTAAAGTGGAGTTGGGCGAAAATAAATGAAATATAAATAAAAAAAACTATGCCCTGCCTGCACCACCTAAGTATCGCAGGCCAAAATCGATAAATTAGATAAAAGAACAAAATTTACTAAAATTTCTATTAAAAGAAAAAATAGAAAATAAAAAGTAACAGTTTGATCCCACCACCCAGCGAAGCCACCTCCAAGGGCATAATTCTCTAGATTACATACTACGGTTTCTCTTCATCTTGACTTACAACTGTTTTGATACAATGGATCTCCGATGAGCTCGTCTTGACTAACAAGTCTTCCATTCTTTTCTTTTACTCTTGTCTCTCTTGTGTAGGCTTTCCATTCCTCTCTTTGTTGGGTCACTCTGCTGGAGAGATGGGTCCGTGTTGAGCTTGTCCTCCAGTATGTCCTTTTGAGGCCTACTAAAAAACTCGTCAAACTGATAAGTGACTGAACAGGATTTATTTGAATACAGGTTAGTTGTTATGGTTTTCTTTTTCTTTTTTTATGATTTTTATTTACTACCCCGGCTCCTCCCTGTCCTTCTCTCAACACTGCGCGGAAGCGGCTCGCCATGAAGTACCGCCTCGTCGGACTGCCGTGTGCGACCCTACAGGACTTGCTCCATCCCACCGGCCACGTGCACCGTCGCCGATCAGCCCTTGCGGCCCTACTCGCTTTTCTCGAGGATGCCGGCCTAGTCGAACGAATTTTCTAGCCGCTCACCACGGTGACTCGGACGCCCGTTCTCCTGCCCCCCCCCCCCCCCTCACTGTTTTTTCCACTCATACCTTTCTTTTTCTTCTTTTACCATACTCTTTTCACTCTCACTGTCCCTTTAATCCCCAATCCCCCGTGAGTGTATCGGTTGAAGTGTCCTCACTTGAGACAGTTATCGTACACTCCACACCCAATTTCCATTTTCATTTCCTTCTTCCTTTTAAGAATCACCTCCCCCCCCCCCCCCATTGGTAAGGGGGAGGGGGGTTTCTTGGCACTGTCGGATGTCTGGAATGCGGCGTACGACGATTCAGCACACACGGGGTGAACGAGCAATCAGCCGTAGGCTCCGCCCACATACGGCGCCTCGGCATGCACACACGGAGGACTTCTTATCCTCGTAATGAAGCACAAAACAAACAACTTTGCACAGCCACGCTTCATTCTCTAAGAAAATAGTCACTAAAACTACGCCTTCGCGAACGACAAGCACATCGCAACAGCTCGCCGTCACTCACGACTCCGAGAGGTAGCCCTAGCATGGCGGACGCCGGCCGTCGCCTACGCCGTTCACGATAACACGCGAGCTCGGCATAGAGCGCTTCTTTTTGCCCACACGATTCAGCTTTGTATTTTCATGTAATGCGTCCGCCGCGGTGGTATAGCGGTTACGGTGCTCGGCTGCTGACCCGAAGGTCGCGGGTTCGATCCCGGCCGCGGCGGTCTCATTTCGATGGAGGCGTAATGGTAGAGGCCCGTGTGCTTAGATTTAGGTGCACGTTAAAGAACACCAGATGGTCGAAATTTCCGGAGCCCTCCACTACGGCGTCTCTCATAATCATATCTTGGTTTTGGGACGTAAAACCCCAGATATTATTATAATTTTCATGTAATGCGTTAGCATACGCTATTAACTTTCTCGACGTCATCGATGTGAAGAGCAAAGGTGGAAGCGAAGCGAGCCGGCTCGCCGAGACGACGGTGTCGCTGTGCTTAGCTGCGAAATGACCTTGCATCACTGCTCGCGATTTCGCTAGTGCTTTGGAAACGGGCGCTGTCTTGCAGAAATGGCACACTTTAAACCTCAGTTTATTCAATCAGGAATTATTTCACGTCACAAACAAAATGTACTCGATGTTTATCACGCCGCCGCGAGCGGCGATGTTGGACAAATGCTCCGAGGATCGACTCCACCGACTCTCTTGGCAACGGTGACAGGAAGAGGGCGCCACCAGCGGCGTGATGACACACGTATCCCGAGCTCTGATTGGCTGCGGTCGTCCGACGCGGCGACGAAAATATCTGCCCGGTTTGATGTACAATCGCCGTCAAATGAAACCCGAACAGCGGCAAGCATTCGCATTGGTATAGTGCGCGCCATCCAGTTATCACCATGGACAGGCGCGCATATATATTACGAAGGCCCTGATATTATTGAAAGAAGAGCAAATCGCGAGCTCACGCGACACGCTGTGTATAATGTTATGGGTTTCATACACTACAAAAACACCGATGGGTATTATATACAAGCGAAACAGCGCGAGTTTCGACAGAAGACAGACACTAACATTTCACTAACCTGCGTGGCCACAAGAAAACTTCGTGGAGCTCAAATGTGTACGCTGTGTGACATTGGCAGCACGACTTGCTAAGGGTGCCTCACCACGTATTTTCACGAAACCTTGGCGTCTCACGCGAAAGAATCAAATGTATCTTGTCACAGACGGCCTGGTTTGTTCACGGACTCGCGCAACATGCAAAGTCGTAGTGTTTCTTTCGAATGAACGCGTTGACAATCGGGCTAGCACCGGCGAACTAGGGAGCAGCTGCCGGTGTGTCGTCTGCTAACCCTCCTTCCTGACAGCCAATCTTGCAGCAGCGGTTTCTGAGAACACAAGTTCTGAGAGTCTGTGGATATGCGCGCGATTTTTCATTAATTGAGTGTGGTGCCTCGGGGTTGCATTCTGATTTGTCGCGAATTGTCGGTATATTTGAAGAACGTCTTTTTTCTCTTGTCATAACGATTAAAATTTCACACGAGGATTCCCTCTCAGTAAGTAAAAACTGTCAATGCATGCGTATTCAATAAAGCATTTCCTTAGAAGCACAGGTGTGCGTTTTTGTTAGAGGCTGTTTCGCCGCCATTTTGAATTTTGGTCCGGGACGAGCACGGGCCCCCCTCCAAATCCTGTCCGATTACCTTTCACCATAAGGGGAGGAGGGGGGGGGCGCTTTCTCGGCATTTTACGTTATGCACGCACAAAGGTAGGCAGTTACAGCCTTGAATAGGAGAAGTCCGCTTGTCTGAACGTTGGCTCCAGCGATACATCGTGTTCCAAGGATTTTTCATCGCCTTGATGCACAATGTAACGAAAACACCGTGCCTTGATGATACAATATAATGCATTGAATACAGCAGAAAATATGAAACGACTTACAACACTTACCTTAAACACAGCGCAAATTGTCGATTCTATAGAAAAGTGTAAGTCATGCAGCACATAAAAATTCTGTTACAGGTGTAAATTATATATTTTGGTATGCACCAATGATAATGTCACTATTAACATAGCTCTGTTTAGGTCTACGTTATTGTTCAATAAGTATATTGTGCTCATTAAGGGTATGTTCTGAATTACAATAAGATTGGGCATTGTTTTACTGTTTCCAGCTCCGATAATATTCTTAGGCTAACACCTGTACAAATAGCTTCATATTAGATAGTCTTTTGTATCTTTATTACTATCAAAGTGCGCCGTAGGCTCTATCCTGTGTCTCTAATGTGGCAACTGCTTGGAAACTGGTGAGAGTTACTAAAGACCTTTTTATGTGGACGCATGTATAGATTTTCATTCCAAAGGTGTTTAGAAGATTAGGAATAGACGGTGGAGGAGGGAGGGGCGGTCATAATAATACCTCCCTTTTTAAAGCAACAAAACCGCGCCTCCCTCCATTCCACCTTCTGGGCATCAATTTATCGATGCATGGAATTATATTGCGAATAGAATTAGATGGGCACACAGGCGGACTTCTACCGTCGCCGTGAGATTCCGGATAAAATCCAAAGGCCGCATCGCATGGCGTTTGTACGAGTCAAAGCGTACTAGGGTTGCCGACGAGCACGGCTCTAGCGGTGGGGAAACGCACCAACCGTCTTTCGCAGCGAAAGGCCCAAGGGGTGTAGAGGAGTGGGAGGCTGCGTGGCTCCGGCAGGCACTGCGTAGTCTAGCATGATTTGAGGGTTATCAAGCGAGTTTCGACCGGCTCGGCGTCCCAGAGCCCTAGTGGCCCGTTTTGGAACAGTGAACAGCAATATTTTGCATTCTGCTCTCCATCGTTGGCTGTTACATGATACAAAATGCATCCTACGACGAACTCGCCCTCCTTTCTATCTTTTAGGATTCCTATTCGTTGCGATCAAGCGTAGACTCTGTTGGCTCTTATCTTCGCGGATAAGAAAAAAGATACAGCTTCGGAGCGTGCAATTCCTTCGCGCGCGATACCATCACAGCCTGTTCCCTGAAGGAAGGAAAGAAAATTACACCATTTCCCACTAAGGGAACCATGTGGGGATGCGAAGCAGTGCTGGGTGTTCACTTGTGTTTCCATTGTTGTTCCATTTGTATGTTTCCATGTATGTGGTGTTGTCTATATCTTGTGTACTGCCTATGTTATCCCGCCCGCAGGGGCGTCTGCGCAAGCAGGCGTTTGGTGTGTAGCGACACCACGGACCCGAGCTAACGGGGGGGTTTCGACCCCCTCCCACGCCTAGCCGTGCGTGGCTTTGCCGTGTCCGGGGAAAAGGGGATCCTGGGGGTTGAGCCGACGCCGGGTGATTGGACCTTAAAGGCCCCCCGGCAGAGGCAACACACCTCTTTGGCCCCGGCTTCACGTAGACGGCACCCCTGGGCTGACCCACCCAGGGGAAAACGGCAGTCGCCTTTTCCTGTCTCTCTCCCTCCTCACATCTTCGTCTTTCTCTCTCACTTTTGATCTGTCCTGTCTTCTCCTCACTTCTTTTGACTTCCATTTTTCTGGGCGGCAAGGGTTAACCTGGTGTAAATAACCAACCTTGGTTAGATATATTAGGTT
The DNA here is from genome assembly GCF_013339695.2 of Rhipicephalus sanguineus. Taxonomy (NCBI): domain Eukaryota; kingdom Metazoa; phylum Arthropoda; class Arachnida; order Ixodida; family Ixodidae; genus Rhipicephalus; species Rhipicephalus sanguineus. Next base: position 95,144,134 of record NC_051179.1, read on the forward strand.
ATAGCAGCGATGCATGGCTGGCGTCTCCAAGCGTTATCCAACCTTGTAGCGTCCCCTTGTTGGGCTCGGTGGTGGGTGGCCACCATCGCTGCCGAAATTTTCACGTCTTATATGGCACATATCGTCCCTTCACCAACTGATCGCTCCCTCAAACGGTGGCGCACCGATGAAACGCTAACCATATCTCAGCAACAGAAACAATCATTTCCCAAATACCATGTCATACACAGTCAACATGAAACTAAGTCAGCACGAGGGATGTCGCCATTCCTCGTTGCGAAATGTCTCAGAGAAACAATTGGAACTGGATACAAAGTCACAAGAATGGCAGCTGGCGATTTACTCCTAGAAGTACGAGATAAGCAGCAGTACGACAAACTGGCACATCTCGTTGCTTTCGGAAATTTCCCGATCTCTGTGAGCGCACACCGAAGTATGAACAGTGTCAAAGGTGTAGTGTCCGATGAGGACCTGATTGGCCTCAGCGATGAAGAACTACTAGATGGATGGAAAGACTCAAGTGTCACTCATGTCCAACGAATCAAGATAAGGCGCGACAACACCGAAATACTGACCAAGCATTTGATCCTTACTTTTGCCTGCAACACACTACCCGAAAACATTGAGACTGGCTACGTCAAACTCCCTGTAAGGCCTTTCATTCCAAACCCGCGGCGATGCTTTAAATGCCAAAGGTTTGGTCACGCGTCTCAGAGCTGCCGAGGACAGCTTACCTGTGGAAAATGCGGAACGACGGGTCATTCTGTTGATGACTGCGCTGGCGATGAGACTCGCTGCGCGAACTGTGAAGGTGATCACCCTGCGTACTCCAGGGCCTGCCCGGCCTGGAAGAAAGAGAAAGAAATACTCACGATAAAAGTAAAAGAAAACGTAACGTTCCGCGAAGCACGACAGCGAGTTTCATCGTCATTTCCAGCAAGAACATCTTTTGCCGAAGTGGTGCGACGGGGGGCAGCACCACAACGGCCTATCGCGTTTGCCCGCACCACTCGCAGCGTGCCGAGGCAAACGCCACCCGCCCCCATGGTGGGAGCAGCGAAGGCTGCCCCGCCTACTCTGAATCTGACCACACCGGCGGCCACTACAAGCTCCGGCACCGTAGAGGCCAAGGAGAGCACATCGCCCTCCGGCTCGGTGGCGTCCAAGACTTCGTCACACCAGGCGAAGTCCCCACCTGCCAAGCCAGAGATCCCGGCGACTCCAGGGTCGTCGGGTCTCACGACCACGCCTCGCCAGGCGAGGTCGGACAAACAAGCCAGCAGCTCGCATACGCGGGCGTCCAGTGCCTCAAACGAGGCAATGGACACAACTCCGGTGCCTCTGGTACCGAAAGAGCGGCGTAGCTCCCTGGAGCGCGCTAAGAAAACCAAAAAGCCGATAATGGGGCCCGACGACGGCCCTGCTACTTGAGCTCTAATTTTCGACCTAAACAACACCCACTCCCTTCTCGTACACACAGCACTACCTGACATCCAATATGGAAGCACAAATTATACAATGGAACGTGAGAGGACTGCTTAGAAATCTCGACGATGTCCAAGAACTCTTACACAAACATACACCAAAGGTGCTGTGTGTACAAGAAACACACTTACAATCCAAACACACGAACTTTCTACGCAGCTACATTATTTTCCGGAAGGACCGGGATGATGCCATCGCGCCATCCGGGGGTGTAGCGGTTATAGTTAATCAAGGAGTAGCATGCACACATTTACCACTTCGAACTTCCCTTGAGGCAGTGGCTGTTCGAGCGGTTCTTTTGAACAAACTCGTCACCATTTGCTCTCTATATATACCTCCACATTACCAACTGCAAAAACATGAATTTCATTCTTTAATAGATGAGCTCCCTGAACCTTACCTTGTACTTGGGGACTTCAATGCGCATAGCTGTCTATGGGGTGACTCCCGCTGCGATGCGCGAGGTCGTCTAATTGAACAGTTCCTTTTCTCTTCCGGCACGTGTCTCTTGAATAAAAAAGAGCCAACATACTATAGCCTTGCGAACAATACCTACTCGTCCATAGACCTCAGTATCACATCTCCATCACTTCTGCCCCTTCTAACATGGAAAGTCATTAATAACCCCTATGGAAGTGACCATTTTCCTATAGTTCTGAGCACCCCAATAGTTAATGAATGTCCTCCACAGGTTCCCAAATGGCAAATTGACAAAGCCGATTGGGAACAGTTTCTTAAAATGGCTCTCTTAAGTTGGACCAACATGCGTGCTTTAAGCATAGATGAAGCTGTAGACTACTTTACAGCTTTTTTGATTGATGCTGCAATGAAGTGTATCCCACAAACAGCTGGACTGCCCGGCAAACGACGTGTGCCATGGTGGAACACTGAGTGTCGAAACGCGCGCAAAAAAACAAAATAAAGCATGGAGGCTGCTTCGGGACTCGCCGACAGCCGAGAATCTGGACAGTTTTAAAAACATAAAGTCACAAGGCAGGAGAACTCGCCGACAGGCAAGAAGACAAAGTTGGCAGAAATTTTTATCGGGAATTAACTCATATACACAGGAGGCTAAAGTCTGGAACATGGTTAGTAGGGTAGCAGGCCGACAAGCGCATTCACTTCCCCTAGTAAACACACAAGGTGACAGCTTAGAAGACCAGGCGAACTTCCTAGGTGCACACTTCGAACAGGTGTCGAGCTCGTCACACTACACGGAAGCTTTCCAACGACACAAAGCAAAAATCGAAAAACAGAAACTAGAGCGCAAATCCACAAAACACGAGGAAGCATACAATGAACCTTTCGGCTTAGCTGAGCTACAGGCATCGCTGAACTCATGCAATAAATCCGCCCCAGGTTCCGACCGTGTTGTATATGAAATGTTGAAACACCTGCCTTCTGAAACCCAAAAAACCCTCCTTTCCCTGTACAATGCTGTTTGGTTTTCCGGCGAGATCCCCTCGGCCTGGAAAGAAGCCATCATAATTCCGATTCTGAAGCAGGGTAAGGACCCATCCTTAGTTTCCAGTTACAGGCCAATAGCCCTAACAAGTTGTCTGTGCAAGGTTTTTGAAAAAATGATAAATCGGCGGCTCCTACATTTCCTCGAAGCCAGCAAATCACTTGACCCATACCAGTGCGGTTTTCGAGAGGGTAGATCTACCTCTGACCACCTTATCCGTATCGAGGCACAAATTCGCGACGCTTTTGTTCACAAGCAATTCTTCCTTTCGGTGTTCCTCGATATGGAAAAGGCCTACGACACCACATGGCGATTTGGAATATTAAGAGACCTATCCCACTTAGGTGTCCGAGGAAAGATGCTGACCATAATCGAAAGCTATTTGTCCAATCGCACGTTCCGTGTTCGAGTGGGTAATGTCTTGTCCCGAACATTTGTCCAGGAAACTGGAGTGCCGCAAGGTGGTGTCCTGAGTTGCACACTTTTTATTATAAAAATGAATTCCCTACGTCTGTGTATTCCACGGAATATGTTTTATTGCACATATGTCGACGACGTGCAGATCGGTTATAAATCTTGCAACCTTTCAATGTGCGAGCGGCAGGTGCAACTTGGTTTAAACAAGGTAACTAAATGGGCAGACGAGAACGGGTTCAGCCTTAACCCGCAAAAAAGTACTTGCGTATTATTCTCAAGAAAGAGAGGCCTACATCCCGATCCAGACATTGATCTGCATGGTCAGCGGCTACCTGTGAAAACGGAGTATAAATTCCTCGGCGTAATTCTAGACGCGAAACTTACCTTCATATCACACATAAAGTATATAAAGAACAAGTGCATAAAAACCATGAACATTCTAAAGGTATTGTCACGCACTACGTGGGGTAGTGACAAGAAGTGCCTGTTGAATCTCTATAAAAGCCTCATACGCACGCGTCTAGATTATGGGGCGATAATTTATCAGTCTGCGACACCAAGTGCGTTGAAGATGCTTGACCCTGTCCACCACTCGGGTATTCGTCTTTCTACGGGTGCTTTTCGCACCAGCCCCGTGGAAAGCCTCTACGTCGAATCGAACGAGTGGTCGCTCCACCTGCAGCGATCTTACATGTCGTTTCTATACTATCTCAAAGTGAACGCAGACAACGAACACCCCTCACACCCCACAATTAATGATATATCTAGTTCTGCCCTTTTCGACCACCGTCCTTCGGTGCGACAGCCCTACTCACTTCGTGTGAGGGGCTTAGCTGAGGAAACGGGTGTGCCACTTTCCGAACACTGTCTATTGGCTCCCGCTGCACAACTACCGCCGTGGCGGTGGCAGCTTATCGACTGCGATCTTTCTTTCATGGAAGTAACGAAACACGCGCCTATTGCACATATCCGTACATACTTCCTTGAACTACAACACAAATACACTTGTGCAGAATTCTTTACAGACGCCTCAAAGTCCAATACTTCTGTGTCTTACGCAGCCGTTGGGCCATCCTTTACGGATTCCGGTGTTCTACACCCTGAATCAAGTATCTTCACGGCAGAAGCTTACGCGATACTCGCGGCCGTTAAACATATTCAACAATTAAAACTACAAAAAGCAGTGATTTACACAGATTCTCTAAGCGTGGTAAAAGCTTTAAAAACTCTGAAAAGACACAGAAACCCCGTCTTTGTCTCGCTGTATTCTCGCTTAAGCACAATCTACGCACTCGAACAACATGTCGTAGTGTGCTGGGTGCCAGGGCACCGCGAGATTCAAGGCAACGTGTTGGCGGACCAGCTAGCAGCATCCGCCCACGAAACAGTCACAATAGATCCTTAGGTATTCCCCCACTAGACTTAAAACACTTCCTGAAAAGAAAGCTCAGAGCCTTTTGGCAGACCACATGGGATATGCATACACGAAATAAGCTACACGTTGTCAAACCGCATCTAGGTAATTGGCCGCCAATATCAAAATCACGCCACACAGAAGTTACACTCTGCAGACTTAGGATCGGTCACACATACAGTACACACACACACCTTCTGTCCGGTGGCGAACCACCTTTGTGTGATAGATGTGGGCAGCCACTCACTGTCCTTCACGTCCTCATCCAGTGCAAGGAACTCGATGCTATAAGAAAAAAACACTTTTCATTACCCTACCGACAGCAATTTCCACTTCATCCTTCAATGTTCATCGGTAGGGACCCGCTTTTTACATATCAGTCACTGTCTGCTTTTTTAAACGATGTACAGAGTTTTCATGTCATATATCAAGGTGAACCGTAGCACGGCCTCTAAGCGGAGGTCGCTGCTGCGGGGAATACATTAAAGATAGCACTTGCCTCGCGGCCCTTGGGCTCAAGGGCATTGACGAGGCATTCGTGCTGATGTCATATCTTCAGTTTTATTCTTGCGACCACTTGTCATTCATTCCACTACACATATTTCACGTCACTCTCATGATTTTAATGTATATATATATATGTTTTACCCGCCTTTAGCGCGAGGAATTTTAAAGCCATTATACAGCTACTTAGCGCAACCATTGTTCTCATCCTTTGTCCCATGAACTGGCGCTCTTTGGCCATCTCTTGGCCCTTGCGCCAATAAACACCACATATCATCATCATGCCTATGTTATCCCCCCAGCTCGATGTTTCCTTTGCGCTTCGGCTTCGCGTTGCCTCGCAGCTTCGAGATTCGCTTTCCGGCGTTGCCGTTTACGTTCAGCTTCGCGAGCGTCCATAGCGCCGTTGCGGAAGAGAGTGCAGTCGAAACAAATTACAATCCTGGACAATGCTCGACGCTCTACAAAAGTCGGCGAGCTTCGCGTTCTGGCGGCCTCAATGTTTTTGAATACTGTCAAACCGGTATACTGCAGCGGGCGCTGGTGAGCGCACAGGCTGCGGTCGAGAGTGATCCTGCTCTCTAATGATAGGACACCGTCCGTCGTGTGGATGTGCCTGCTGGCGGATGATCCGCGTGTTAGCCGTCCGCGTCTACGACAAATCCGGATTCGGTCCGTCGTCTGAATGCACCATAATTTAAGCGACAGCAAAATAGTGAGGAAAGCTCGCCTGACACCGCCCTCTCCTCGAAACAGGATTCTCGGTCGTGGCGTTGTACTTGTTCTTGATCGACGATCGTGCGATGACCTTCAAGTTGCGCTAGAGTGTCGGTGCGATGGCCGGTGCGATCGCACGCGCCCTTCCTCAGAGATCTTAGTAGACGGGTCATACCTTTATACTTCATACACAAGACTCTATAAACAGTTTAAAAACACAGTTTAAGACTCTATAAACAGTTTTTAAACAGAAGAAAGGCAGGATGAACCCGCTTAATAATAAAAGTCACCACCACCACCTCCACCGCATTTAAAAACATAGGTTACACTAATGAGAATTCACAAATTTATGAAAATAAGCAAATCAGGATATTTTGAAAATGGCAACACAATTGCTGGATGAACATTAAAAGTTTCTATCGTGACCAAAAACTAATTATCAAGCGCATTACTAGCAATATTTACGGAGATGATTCAGCTATGATTAAGCTAACGCAGGAAAGCTCGATGGCTAAAAAGAAAGTAAACACAGTTTTAAAACAGAAGAAAGGCAGAATTAACCCGCTTAAAAGTACACCCACCACCACCTTCACCACCATTTAAAAACATAGGTTACACTAATGCGAATTCATAAATATATGAAAATGAGGAAATTAGGAAATTTCGAAAATGGCAACACAATTGCTAGTTGAACATCAAAAGTTTCTATTGTGTCCAAAAACTAAATAATAAGGGCATTACTAGCAATATTGACGGAGATGATTCTGCTATCACCATGCTAACGCAGGAAAGCTCGATAGGGACAAGGAAACTAACAGTTTTAAAACAGAAGAAAGGCAGGGTGCACCCGCTTAATGTTAAAACCCACCACCACCACCTTCACCACCATTTAAAAACATCATAAGTTCATGAAAATATGAGTTAATCAAAAATTTTGGAAAATGGCAACACAATTTCTAGCTAAACATTGAAAATTTATATCGTGACCAAAAACTAATTAATAAGGGCATTACTAGCAATATTGACAGAGCGGATTCAGCTATGATTAAGCTAATGCACGAAAGCTCGATAGGGACAAGGAAACTAAACACAGTTTTAAAACAGAAGAAAGGCAGGATTAACACGCTTAATATTAAACCCACCAGCACCACCTTCACCACCATTTAAAAACATAATTTACACTAATGCGAATTCACAAATTCATGAAAACATGAGTTAATCAGAAAATTTAGAAAATGCCAACACAGTTGCTAGCTAAACATTGAAAACTTCTACTGGGGCCAAGGACTAACTTAACAACGCGTTACAGTGCAAATAGTAACAATAGAAAGAGACAGGGTTTTTTTATCATTAAGCCAGCTCAATTGCGGAAACGAAATTAACGACACCAGCTTTAAAGGAAATGCTACCCAGGATAAGCCCGTCAATGTTATGATCCGTCACCACACACACACACAAAAGTTAACCCGAATGGTTACTAAATTAGGAAATTGCGAAAAGAGATGCATTACTGCGAAGTTCACTTCCCAAATAAGCGCTGTCGCGAAGAAACTGTCAGTGGCATTTTAGTAGCGCTTAATAGCGAAACAATGCTTCAAGACAGAGCGGCCGCTCACCATGGTTCGTTGTTTCATTGTTGAGCGCTACACTGTCACATCCACCGAACCAGCAGAAAAAACGCTCAATATACCTCCCATTTGCGCCTGAGTCTGCGAGCCCTCGCCAGGATGGCCTGCAGGAGCAGCCACTTCCGAAGGTCCTCACGCTTCTCACGCCTCATCTCGGCAAGCTTCTCCTCGGCAAGGTACTCCACCTCGTTCACGTTCAGCGGCATCCTGGAGACCACACAGCGCCTGCGGGAAGAAAACAGGGTACAACTAGAGTGTACTAGATAGGGGTAGTGGGGTGAGGGCGAGCTCTCCGGTGAGGCCACTTGCATCGACGACGGAAGATGGCGCCACTGCGACTTTCACCTGGGCGCCGCAAGCGCGCTGGGCCGGTCGCCTACCAACGTATTGATGCGCCTGCGCTCTTATCCAGTCTTTGAAGTGAATCCGCGTACTTTTTAACAATTCATTCTGCCAAAACTGCTTATTGCATTTGAAAACAAGCAGGAACATTTTATTTACAACAGGATACATCGGGAACAAATGCACGTGAGCGAGTTGAAGGGTCATGAATTTGCGCACAATTTTCATCTAAGCTGTCCTGCTCAGTTTAAGGTGCTTGGCCCTCTGACGCTTAGTGCTGTTAGCCCTGTTCAGGCATTTAACCAAAAAGTGCAGACGCGTAAGAACATAAAAAGAAACAAGTTTGAGACTAACTTCCTCACTGTGAATTGTGGCGAAAATGTTTGAGGCCCGTGTACTTAGATTTAGGTGCACGTTAAAGAAACCCAGGTGGTTGAAATTTCTGAAGCCCTCCGCTACGGCGTCCCTCATAATCAAATCGTGGTTTTGGGACGTTGAACCCCAGATAGTATTATTATATTCACTGTGAATTGTGCAGCCCACGGTGTTGGAAGGAAGAAAGTTCTTGCTCACAAGGGCCACAACATCGGATATGCTGTTTGTGTGAAGCTTGCTGACACTAAAACATTCTGTGAATAGGTCCTCAAGTGTAGAGATGAAAATGTAAAGCTCCTTTGATGGATATAGAAGACCGCCCCAGTCACACTGCTCTGTGAACCCTGATGGGAGCCGATTCTCTGCTGCCTCACTTGGATTTATAAGAAGGTCCCTGCATGATGAACAGCCAAACTTCAAAACACATTTCCTGGCTACATAACCTGCCATGTAGTAGACCAGTCGTGAGCCACTCTTTTCCACAACTAAAGACAAGTGGTGACTAGGAGCTGGGGTTGAAACCAAACATTTCCGTGCTTCATACAACTTCCTTGCCCGAGCAGGTCATTTTCTTTGGTGTGTCCTGTCGTGGTGTTGCCTTGGCGCCACCAACACTTCTGGCAATTTTTAGAATGAAAGGCAGTTCACAGTGATCAGAAACTGCTCTGGCGACGAGTGAGCGTTACAGCCACTGGACTGTCGAACAATACCGAAGTGGTGCTCTATGGGGTCTGTACTGAGACGCGAAGCCAATATGCACTTGAATCCAAGTGATTCTGTAAGGTATTGAAGTAATGAGAGAGTGCTGGCAATGGTGACCCTCAGTCCTGTCGCCGTGGAGTCACTTAGAAATCCCGTCTTTCAAGGGCTGCAGGCTTCCCATTTGCCCAGGTAATCGAGAAAGTTAACTAGGTCTGCAGCAGTGGGGGAAGCAGGCCTTCGCGATAACGCGAAGAATATTGAACGAAGAAACAGCGCTAGAACACGAAGACGAGAGGGCACAAACACGGCGCTGAATAACAACCATATTATATTGCGTTTGCAAGTCGATATACACCGGGGAAAACACAATCAGTATACACATCGGGGAACAAGATAGCGCTGTAACGTTGCAAATCAGCGTTTTGAAAGATACATTTCATTTTTGCAAAGTGATAGCGAAGCTGCGCTGACACAACAGTCTCCACTTATCTGGATGCAAAAAGCCTCAAATATTTCACGTTCGCGTTGCTCTACATAAGTGCCTAGAACTTCACAATCTTTAAAAACTGGTTCGCAATCACATTTCCTACAGTGATCTACCAGATGACTGCTCACGGACCGTGACTGCTCACGGTCCCCGATGTGTATGCTGATTGTGTTTTCCCCTGTATATATTGACGTGCAAGCGCAATAGAATATGGTTAGTCAGCGCCGTGTTTGTGTCCTCTCGTCTTCGTCCTGTTCTAGCGCTGTTTCTTCGTTCAAAATTCATTATGTACCAACCAGCCCAATTCAAGACGCTAACGCGAAGAAATTCAGCAGAACATGTCGAGGCGCGCCAAACATTCCAAATGACCGCGTCCGGCATGCGCGCCGCCAGTGCCAGGTGAAAGGCACAGCAACGCCACCACGCGGCAGGTTAAAATTTCCGTACTTTGAGCCACGGCCGGTCTAGAGGCGCGCGCTCGCTCCTTCCCTTACGGCCTGTGCAGCTGCCGGGAGTACAATGGAACTTTTTCTATACAGTCACGACGGCGCGCTCCGCGTGAGGGCGTCGCGAGCCAACCGCCCAAAGCGCGTTTCGCCGCATGCGCTTCGTGTTGTAAACCAGCTGTGCCCGGCCAATTTCTCGTGCTAATTACTTCTTTCGGTTGTAGCAAGCGGTGAAGGAAGTACAGGTGCGTGTGGGGACAGTACACGCAGCGCTACTAGCAACAACAATATTTTTTAAGACCCGACCACCTTATATTCGATGGAGGCGAAAATGCCTGAGGCCCGTGTGCTTAGATTGCTGTGGCTGGAAAATGAATTTTCAGGCTAAATTAAGCGCATCCAGGATTGTTCTGTCGCCGCTGGCGTTGGAAACTTTACAGACGAGACGTACACTGCCCTGCATTTCCCCACAAAGTCCACGGTGGAGACAGTCCGATTTCTTCTGAGAAAAGGAGTAAACTATGTGCTCACGAAGAAATTTAACAGTGATCCTATAGAGGCATTGTTTGGAAAATTGAGGGCAATGTGCGGGGGCAATGACGCGCTAGACGCAATAGCCGTCACAGCTGCTTTGACCCACATTGTCAAGGAAAAGGCGCTACCTTCAAAAGACATGGGCATTCGCGATGAAAACATTGAAGAAGATGATGTTATTGAGGAACTTGAAGCTCTGCGAGAACCTCCTTGCAAACCCCTATTCAGGCTTGGTGTATGTAGATGGTTACATTGCCAAACTCATCACTGATGTCGGTTGCGAAACATGCGCCATGCTAGTGACGACAAACAAAACGAGCAGTCATTTGTACCATCTTCTCCGTCAGCAAGAAGCCTATGATCTACACTACCCAAAGCCGGAGTTACTATCAATGCTGGACACAATTGTGACGTTCTTCGAGAAAGCAGTCAAATATCTTCCTCGAACGAAAATCCTCGAGACTCTGCAATTGACTGTTGAGCCATACCTTGAAGATTCGTCACTTCTGGACTGTCCGGAAGGTGTGGACAAGAGTCACGCGAGAGTGCTGGCTCATATTATTTCTGAAAAGTTTCTCCGGATTCTTATTAAACTACACAAAAAACTTAACAGGTCAGAATGACAGGCCTTCCGGTTTTATTCACAAGCCCTCGCGGAAGCATATCAGGCTGTGACAGACTTGACTCCTTTAAACTGTGATCGTCACTACAGTGTTTTACCAGCAGTGATTTTTTTTTCAGTTCTCCATGCGCATATTGTTGCAGTACCAAGGAAAACATTCTGTTTCTCATTGAAAGGATTCTCTGAAAGTTTTTTTATGTTTCCTTTTCGTCTGCAGCGTGGCCGTCCCCACTATGCAGTGACTTTCACTTTTTTGAAGTATTTGTTTCAATATTAAAGCACGAATTAAGATGCCTCCAACAAAAAATGTGCAATTTTGTTATTTTCAAGTACAGCGATGGCCGGCACATACATTTGAAATAAACATTTCCCAAACCATGATTAAACCGTTTCCTCAACCAAATGCAATGTTCATCCTCTTACTTATTCTCGAAGTTACAGAAACCTAAAAAAAAAAAAAAACAAGGCTGTGTTATAACCGCGTCGATGCTTTGCCGAGCAACAGAAGCGGGCTTATGAGCGGCCTGCGCCACCACTTCTGTAAAGCGGAATTTACCAGAGTCATCACATATACTTGCTACCATGTTTCTATCGCACTGGTACCATGAATAGAGTAACTTCAGAAAGCGCCATGCTAAGTCGGAAGCCGAGCACTCCCTGCGCGCGCTAGCCTCTGCAACGGCCGGGAGTGACAGTTGGCTCGGAGCGCCCCCACGAAATTGCGGTCATAGGTAGCAACAGCCCCCCGTGCGCAGGCCGTAAAGGAAGGAGCGAGCGCGCGCCTCCAGACCGGCCGTGTTTGAGCTTCACTGCGCGCCACTGCCGCGAGCTCTCCCTCGCCCCACTACCCCTATCTAGTACACTCTAGTACAACCTGACAACTCCGTGGACAGTCACAGAATGACTTCAATTCATTAGCCGGGATCGCATCGAAGTGACTCCTTTCCCAGCGGGAGAGGGCGAAGGACCAATCAAAAAAGAGCAGCCGGACTTCCTGCCTTATTATTGGCGGAGATCTAGAAACCCCTTCCCAGCTGTGCATGTGACCCACCTGCAGACCCCCCCCCCCCCTCCAGCAGGAAACAGTTCGTACACAGAAATAGAAATAGGGAATCGTGGTGTTGGCGGATTCGCGACAAAAGGGTAAATGGGGAGGTTGATTTTTCGCTGAAGTATGGTTGTGAAGAGTGAGTAACACGTGCCACTAACAATTTCACGGTGATAAAAAAGGTGACAAAGTCCTAGTAGGAGCGTTTAACCCTCAACCCCCCTTTATCCGTTTAACCCAGATCACCCTTTGTCACTTTACTTAATGGTTCCTCTTTCCTTCTGACTCACACAATTCGACACGCCGTCCCGTCCTTTCCCCCACCACCCCAGTTTGCGCACGTGTCGTTCCTCCTCTTTTGTTTGGGCTGGAGGACAGGGTACGAAGCGTGTGCATGCACCTGCAAAGGTAGGCACTTGTAGCTTTAAAGAAAACAAGTGCGCTTGTCTGAACGTTGGCTTCGTGGACACCTCGCGTTGCAAGGATTTTTCATCGCTTGAATCATACAATGTAATACAATAAAAATATCAAACTACTTACAACACTTATTTTAAACACACATCAAATTATCCATTATTTGTAAATGTGCAAGTACACAATACAACACATAAATATTCTGTTACAGGCATAAATTAAAATTTTAGGATATGCCATTGATAACTTCACTACAACGTAGCTCGATTTAGGACTACATTATTGTTCAATAAGTACATTGCGATCGGGAAATATATGTTCTGTATTTCAATTAGAATGCAATTTGACAAGAATGTTAGGGTAATAATTCTACGAATAGATACTTTCTTACTCAATAGTCCTTTGTTTCTTTATTACTATGAATGTGCAACGTAGGCTCTATCCTGTGTCTTAACTGTGGCAACGGTTTGAAAACTGTTCAAATTTACCTTTATATACATAGTTTTCACGGACATCACCACAGCCACTTCCGCTTTGTTCAGCCGCCATGGTCGGGAACCTTTCGAGACGCTGCTAACCCGGCTACCGTGTTGCGGCAGCTGGCGCGCGCATTTTCCAATGTTGTACTTAGCGCCACAGCCACGACGATTTGTGCGATGTTCGGCTGTCGTAGCAGAAGCAAGGCTTTTGCGAAACCGACCCACAGAGAGTCAGGCACCGGCATGTTTTGTTTGCCGAAGGTTATCACCAAGCAGTGCGAGAGAACGCGGGCTCTCTCAGAAAGGCGCCGGAGCGTTTGGCTGGCCCGCATAAATCGGAAAGACTTGAAGAACTTGGACAACATTCGCATCTGCGGTCGCCAGTTTATTACAGAATGGCAGTAGGCCGCTAGTAGCAGATCTGCGCTTGTACAAATGTGCCACCAGGAGGTAGTAGTTTGGTAGTTGAACTCTCGACGAGCTTTTCTTTTTCATGAACAAAAAAAAAAACGAGTTAGGGTGTCTCCGCTGGCATTTCTGCTAAAGCAACCAATTTAAGCTTGTTTCAGATGTTCACACTTGCACATTGTTAGATGCTCGCCTCTATATTTATTTTTTTTTTGACGCGCTCACTTGCTATGAGGTAAGAAGGAAGGCACTTTCGTGCACGCTTTGCGAGTTTACGGTAAAACTGGCGTGAGCAGTGAGTACGACATACTTGTACGATGATAAAAAGAAAAAGAACTCGACTTTTTTGTTTTTTTTTTTCGTGCGTAAGCATATCAGGCCCGTCGCCAGAAATTTTTTTCCGGGGGCAGGGGGGCACTTGCTGAAGGCCTTGAAGAACACCCATTCTTATTATTTTTTTTCGGTAAAATACTTACAACCATCCAATTGTCAGGGGGGGGGGGGGGTCCCTGCGCCCTGGCTACGGGCCTGAAGCGCGCACAAACTCGCAAGAAGCGGCCTGGGCTGCTGTTTACACACTCACCTCGGCCAACACGACAACACGTTGTGACGGCAACTTCTTCGCTGCAATGTTCTTCACGAACGCACTCGTAAAATAATTGTGCGCATCTAAGGGCTTGTAAGACTTCATTTTCTGCAAGGAAATGCAGTTGGTTGACAGTACCAGGTAGTTTATAATATCTACGTCCGTCGTTGGTGGCAGTACCTTGGCATCTGTGGTCGCGTCTCTTCCTATGCGCAGCTTATACCGGTGCGCATGGCAATTTTCGCTTCATAACGCACTCTGGTGGGTCCTATGAGCTCGTCGAAGTCACCGGGACAAAGTTCCATTTCGTGCACAAGTGTCGCTTGCGAAAATGCCGCCGGAACGTGCGCTGACGCAACCGCACGCTAGCTTTGCGGCTACGGCGTGTGCTCGTAGGCGCCCGGTGATGGCGGCGACTGCTCAACAAAAATTCCGCACGCCGGATATGACGTCACGTGAAAACTACGTATAGATGTGTGTAGATCTTCTTTCCGTAGGTGTTTCGAAGTTCTGCAAAAGTTTACTAGGTGGGCAAGTTTAGCAATGGTTTAGGGTTGGGCGGGGGGGGGGGGGGGGGGGAGGCACCTGCCGTCGTGGTCTAGTGGATATGGTGGTTGACAGCTGACCCTCAATTAGTGTGATCGAATCCCGGCCGTGGTAACCACATTGCGATTTAAACGTAATGCTGGAGGCCCGTTTGCTTACATTTAGGCTCATGTTAAAAAAAACCCTGGATGGTCGAAATTTCCAGAGCCCCTAGCACGGCCTTTCTCATACGCATATCATGGTTTTAGGACGCAAAATCCCAACTATTATTATTGCCTTAACGGCGAGACTTCACTTAAGTCGCTTTTGCTGGGGTGCTTCCCTTAGGCTATTTCGAGTGCAAACCAACCCCAACCACATTTCGCTTGCTTAAGTTGGAGTCCCTCGCTACCTATATACTTATAATGAAATTTGACACTCAGGCAACTAATAAAGACGATAAGCAAATCGGTATCGAAGTTGGTTAAGTATTTCAAACCTTACGAACAGTTTTTGTTTAGAGCAAGTTACCGAGCGTAAGAGAGCGTGCCGAATCAAGGCATCCAGAGGAAACGTTCCAGGTGTGCGGGTCGGTACAATCATTGGTGCAGTCGGGGTAAGCTTACTTTGGAAGGCCGTTTTCGATAGCAAGCGTGGCGCCGAAGGCCCGTCGTTACGATCCCGAGAATTTCAAGGGCAATTTCTGACGGCCAGACGAAGGGATAACATGCGTGGAAAAAGTCTGTGAGTAGGAGGGGAAACACAATGCTTCGTTCTGGGTAGAATTGTTCGTCTCCACCAAGAAATGTTAGTCACTGCAAAGGATTGTGGCCTCTTCCCTTAAGTTGCCGTGCGTGGCAAGCGGCCCCCTCCCCCCCCCCCCCCCTCGGCACATGTTAAAAAGGTACTGACACAAAAATTTTGGCCTCGCGTTTTCTTGCTGCAATGTGTACTGGTGGCTCGTTAGTCATAACATGACACATTCCTTGCTGCAGCGCGCGGCAGATAATTAATTACAGGCTCCTCATTACCCACCAGTGCCAGTTTCGGTTTCAAAAACGACAAGCCTCCGGGTGCAACTATCACCACCTAGCGGCTGCAGCGCGCGTTCACGTCAGCACACAGTACTGTGACGCACTTCCTCACGTTTCGCGAGCAGCCGCCGAGAAGTAGGCTGCCAGAGCAAACGCGGCAAAAAAGAACATGGCGGCTGTGACATCATCATTAACTTGTTGCAGCGTGGTCACGTGAGGAAAGTAGGGGGTCCCCAAGGGTTCCCTTTGAGGGTGTCAGTAGCGCGAGGATGTCGATCGCTTACGCAAGCTTCAAAATTCATTTAAAATAACTTCCAAGCTACATTCGCTGTTGGTATTTTGCAGATGATATACGCATGTTCACCGGAATCGATCCTGCAGGCTATCTCGGCCGCGAAATATTGTGTCAGTACCCCTTTAAAGGGGTACTGACACACTACTGGTACTGGCCTATTGGGCGCGAGGACATAACATGGCGCCACCATGCGGAGGCATTCCTGTGACGTACAAGGTTGGATTTCTCCGCCAGCCCTCTCCCGCACAGCAACGTTCGCGTCTCTCTTATTATTCTCGTTGCACTTGCCTTCGACGAAATAAGTAAAATACTGCGGCGGCTTCGTCACTGGCCATACGAATTATTAAATACCTGCTCTGAAGTAAATGTTACGCTCCTCATAATGCCTTAGACAACGCCCTGACTGCCGACGTCGCCTGTTTTGGCCGCCTACATGGAAGCCACGGGTGCCAAGCGCGCTGCTTTTGTAGAAAATTACGAACCACCTTGTGTCGAATTGAAGCATCAAATGACGTTTAGCGCTTGCTTGCGTCTAATACACATATCTTTGCTCCAAGAAATGCGTGCAATCATTCAACTTCATTCACTGTATGTTAACGTCTAAAAACGGGCCACGGCTGACACGATAAGCATGCTCACATTTACATTACTGTTTAGCACACATATCTCTATGAAGCACGACGCAAGCGGATTCTCCGTTTTGTGGAAAGCAACCAAGCATGCTTAGAGCTGCATGCAGCCGCAACCGTTCTGATATGATTGGAGGCAAACGCAAGAGAGCCATGCGCACGCGCGTGCCTCGTTCCGAGTTGTAGCTAGATAACATTTCACATGAGCACAAGTTTCTCTGCGGCAAGATCTTAATATTTACCTGTTGCTCCTTATTGCGCAAATTTTCTACGGTTTTCCCACGGTGCACTTTCGATCGCCATGGAGCTACATAGGTGTGGAAATTTTCGTTCAGTGACTCAGTTCTCCAGCTTCTACAAAGGGGTCAATCGCGATTGATTTTTAAAATACGGTCCCGATAGGGCTCGATTGCGATAGAATATGCATCGTGTGCCAGCCGGCCGTATTACTTTGCGCACTTGAATGAGCATGCTACAAGGTGTGGCTTACCGTGGTCTAAATGGCAATGTTATGTTTCTATTAAAATACCAGCGTCCAGCCTATACAGCTTCATTGATAAGCAGTATGACACTTCGCTGCTGCTGTTAGAAGGTGAATCAGTGTCACATGAGGACAATTAAAATGGACACCCGAGAAAGAGGGGGGGGGGGGGTACGCAGACAGGGGCGGAAGTTTCGTCGGCGAGACAGGTAACTTTCAGCACAGATTCAAGCAGCACATGTATGACATGTAAGAAAGAAGGTTTCATCGAACAGCAATGGCCGAACACGCTGATGCAACTGGGCGCGAAATAGACTGGAATAGGGCAAGAATAACGGAGATAAAATAACTGGACTTCTCGGCTTCATCTTGAATCTCTGACAATCCGGACAACGGCGCACAGGCTTAAACGTAATGACGGCTACTTCCCACACGTGTACGCATGTTGCTACGTACGTCATATTTTAAAACATACATAACCTGACTGTTTGCGCATTCATTTATCGTTGTGAACGAGGCTCCCGTGCGGGAGCAGAAACGTCTTGCTTTTGTGTTCGTGATTCGTGATCGATGTCTGTTTTAACCCCATGGGCTAGAAATAACAATAAAAAGAGACAGATGACAGCGGCATCATGCTCTTGCGATGCAGACTATAAGAGAAAAGTCACGCCTGGTTCTTTCGCCTACGTAGCTCACTGTGGCACGGAATAGAAAAGTACCAGGCCGCCGGTAACTTTTACTGCACTTTTCCGGATTGTGTAGCCTCTGAGGTGCCGTATAATTAAAGTGAGCGCAAAAGAAGGCTGATCAAAAGGAAAAACGCTGCGAAATCGTGGTTAAAAACAACGCAATCAGCCGTCCGCTTCCCTTCGCCAGAGCGGAGTTAGATCACGTGATCCAATCCTGCACGTCACAGCGATTGCAGCGCCCGCGTCTCTAGTACCTGCGACTAGCACCGGTCGCGTCACCATTTATGATTGGCGGCCGAAAAGCGACTCAAGCGACCGATGTCCAGAGGGTGTACCAACACCCTCTAGCCTAGCTAAGGCCTCTCCATATCCTCCTGTCCTAGCGCCTGCGTCACTGCACTACGAGGGAGCTACTTTGTCGGCGCTTTCGGGAAACGGGAGACAGCATGAGCGAATGTATCCGCAATGCGCCGTGAGTACACCAACGAGCCTGCAGCAATGTGTGTTTCTGAAAAGGCGTCCTCCGCGCCCGTCATACTGTGATGACGTCACTGAGGAATGGAGAGGCCTTAGCTAGTCTAGAGGGTGTTGCTTCTGCCCGTCACCACGCAGAATTCACGTCTGATCGCGTTCGTCATTGCCCACTTAAATAAGCTGACGTCCTGCTCCTACGCATCTGATTGGTTCAGAGATTTGTCACTGTAGTCGCGCGTCTGAATAATCGAGCACTGAGCTCCAGCAATCGCTTTGTGACCAGTCGTTCGGATACTAACGTGGTCGCGCGACCGGTGCTTGTCGCAGGTATCAACGAGCCTTTAAACAATCCACTGGAAAGAAAGTTCGTACTCTTATGTTTACAGTTAAGAGTTCTTAACAGTGAAGCTTCATTGTGAACAAGGCTGCAGTGTGCGAGCCGAGACGTCGAAGTAGATTTTCAGCTTGGTCGTCATCTCCGTTTTCACATACCCTAATATGTTTCCCGTGTCAACTCACAGTAACTGAAGAAATGAGGGCTGGTAGGCGAGGCCACATTCCTTCGCAGCGACTTGCAGACCTTCAAAATAAGGGCATCAATAAGTCTTCCTGGAACGAAACATTCGACTGCGCCTCCCATTGAAAAGCTTTTTTTTTTCGTGAGTGTTAACCATTACGTCCCCCGCTTGCCCTCCGGACTTGGGCCTTTGGCGTCATGCTCAGTTAGGCTATGCTCACTTCTACAGAATGACCTTCCAGAGCCAGCGATGGCCGCCTCAGCGACCTAAAACATTCCACGTGCTGAAAAGTGGCAGTCGAGGGTATGAAGCTAATATTCTCACCTCGATGTTCCCAACATTCCATCCACACTATATGCATACCGATGTCTGTTACGTCTTGAACGTTTGTAATATCAACCGGCTTAACAGACCCATAACACTCACGTCAATCTATTGTAAAATCCCGACTGTATTGCGTGTCACTCAGAGGCAATGAAAGACCTAACTGAAAATTTCGCTTCTTATTCCTCAACGTGGCTTGATGGTTGTGTTACGGTAAAGGCAACTTTTTCTGCTTACAGCAAATCTGTGCACAGCACCACAAACATACGTCACTTTGACTTCATCTGTAAGAGTAAAAATGTTTTTCATCCAATTGCCCAGAATAATATCACTAAAACATCAAGAGAAAATCCACGCATCAATTACAAAAAACAACGTTCATCAAATAATTTATTAACGTTGTATCAAAAAAAAAATTAATCACCTTCGCACTAGTGGCGCCAAGCCTGAAGGAAGTGCAGAGCTGGACGCCCTTCTTTGTTTCTCTCTATTTTTCTCTTTCTTTGTCCATATTTCTTTTTCTCTCTATCTTTGCTTGTCCTTGTTTATTTCTTTCTCAATATATCTACTTCTTTCTATTTCTCGCTTCCTCTTTCTGTGTCCGTATATTTCTCTATCTTTCTTTGGTTCTGTTTCTGTCACTCTGATTTTGTTCTCTTTCTTTCTCTCTATTTCTCTTTTTATGCTATGCTTTACTCTCTCCCTCCTCCTCACCCTCACTTCCCTTTCGCGCCCCATTGGCATAGAAGCAAAACCCTCTAGACTTTAAGGCCTGAAGGCTGCCACCGTGACGTCACGAAGCGGCGGCGGCGGTTGCTCGCCACCGAGCAGTGAAGGCTTGCGTAGTGACGTCTGCTGTGCGCTTGTCTTGGCCTTTTTTTTCGTCAGTGTTCCTGTTTGGTGCTTAGGAATTCCCTCCTCAGAATATTTACGGTCAAATGAGCCTCACAAATTTTGACATATTTCTTTCTTTTGTGAATAAGTAAAAGACGTGTGTTTGCTCTGAGGAGTATCAAGCACTTAAACAGAGTTTTGCTGAGCTTATGCCCTGTATTTCACCTCGGTAGTAAACAGAAATAGATATATCAAATGTCCAGGAACTTCGCATAATTTTGTTCATCGGTTCTTGGTTATACATCCGGCTGGTAGCACAAACTTACGACTGATTGATACATAGACCACAAAAGAGCCCGAACACGTAATCACACCTCGAAGAAAATTATCTTCGCGTAATGCAGACAGGGAAGTTCGAGTACAAAAAAAAAAAGATTCATAGGAACAAGCTACCCTTCGACTTTAAGTAAAACTGCAAGGTTAACTGTTCGTGCGAAAATACGTAGGCTCCATACATTTGCCTTCTCGAGTTGCGCTTGCCAGTGATAGGGAAACTTATGGGCAGGTAATAAATGAAAGAGGAAGTCACACCAGGTCGCAAGCGTGCTTTATAAGCGAGAACGGGAGACTAATGGCATTTTGTCTGAACAACTTTATTTACAGCGGGGCCAAAGGCACTTCGAGAGCTATTTTCAGCTGAGTGTTTCCAGCTTTCCCTTCTTTGATTTCGATTCAGCTTCTAAAACCATTTCTTGCGGTTAAAGACTTGTATGAGAGGATTCGTGCTGCACTGCAGCTCTTGCTTCAGAACCAGCTGTCAAGCATGTCCATCGTCGCAGGTATAAAAATATGACGACTCGTCGTTGGTTAGGAGCTCCACGGTGAGGTCTGTAACCACTTGGTGCTGGTTCGAGAACTTTAAAGCACTTCTTGTTTTGACGATTGCTCCAGGACTGCATAATTATATGCGACAGCATTTACAACAAACAGCGCTAAAAGCAGGATACTTCCACGGTCCATTGCTCAGACGAGGTCAGTGCTTCTCTGCAACACAAACTGAAATTTCTTTATTCACTGTCGTTGCTTCTCTACATTTCTCACTCTTGAGTTTCTTCAAGGTGGCGTAGACAGCATACCCTGCCATATACACCAATACCGGGATAATGTCCGTCATGTTTTGCAGCGTTTCCTCGGTGACAACTACGTTGCAGCAAGGCCGTGAACAGTTTGCTTCTCTCTGAAGGTCACGCCATTCCTCATCCTCGTCACTGGCGTTTCTAGAAGTGGCGACCGTCGTACTTCAAATCACGCTTGGAAGTATATGTAAAATATTCTGCAGGAAAACTCACCCTGAGGTTCTGTGAAGGAGTGAAGTTGTCACACGAAATCGCGCGCAGCCATTTTCAGCGCAGCTCCGCATCTTGGAAAATCGAAAAACGCACACCTTGCACTTCAAGTCGCAATAGCTACTGCACTGAAGGACACAGCACTAGTTCGGTTTGACGAATTCAATGCCCCACACACGCTGCAGCACGCACGACGTTCTCACAATTTGGGAAAAACGGCACACTGCACTGACAGAACCGACGTACCACGTGTGGCAGCAAGAAACAAACTGACGTGCCGGTGTGCCGCCGCACTACTCGCCCTCCGTCATTAAATATAGCGCGCTTTTGAGTTGAAAGTTATCTCGCTAGGTGCTGATATTGCATTTAAAGATAACTGTCATAGGTTTATTGCAGGTTTCTTCCGCCGATTGTATTAGTTTATTCAGAAAAATGGCGCGACTTTCTTAATGGTGACCAGTGACACGTGTTTCGAGTTGTATCCATCCGCGTTTGAGCGGGCCACCACCGGGAACGGGGGAAACCGGATTCCCGCTGCCGTCGCCGCCTCCACTTGGTGACGTCAGCACTTCGAATGCGGAGAGCGCTTCGGCCTTAGAGTCTAGAGGGTGTTGATAGAAGGCTATGTTATTAAATGCGAAGCATTTCTTAGCGAACCTCAGGCACTTTGACCGTTTCTATCTATCTAGCCGCCTACGTCTGGGCGCTCTCCTGGTCGTCTCCATAACTCGTATTATACCAAAATTGGCATAGCAGGAAATCAGTGTACGACGAGCATGATTCGCTGTTTATGACATGAATAACGCAAAATACCTGTCGCGTACATCGTTAAACCCTTTCTCTCAGTCACGTGTGGCACATACCCGTATACCAGAGTTCATATTATGAGTGTGTGCCACAGGTGATAGAGTCTCAACCAACAGAGTAACCGCGAACACACAAATTGACACGCAAGCAAAGTGATAATAATAATAATTGTTAGGGTTTTATGTCCGAAAACCACGACATGATTGTGAGAGACGCCGTAGCTAAGGGCTCCGGAAATTTTAACCATCTGGTATTTTTTACCGTGTACCAAATTCGCACTGTACACGGGCATCTAGCACTTTGCCTCCATCGAAATGCGACCACCGCGACGGGGATCGAACCCGCGACCTTCGGGTCAGCAGCCGAGCACCGTAACCGCTACACCACCGCGGCGGACGCATGGAAAGTGAGGAAGCTGAAGACAGAACACCCCTGGAAGACGCTCAACTACCATGCACTCGCCGCGGACCACGTGGTCGACAACGTGGACCACGTGGATTACGCGAAAACCATGGTCAATGCTTCCTACAATAAACCTGCTGAGAGAACCAGGCCACTCATCATTGCCGGTGACTTCAACATTGATTTATCAAGGCCCAACAACATCTGGCCCTTATACTGCGTGAAAGACGGCTTCGATATTGACAGGGTATCAAAAGACCTCGCTGCCACGTCCAGGACAGGAGGCATCATAGATCATTTCATCGTAAGAGGCATCCAGGATTTCCACCACCTGTACTATACCTTGCACTTCACTGCACTTAGACTCCTCGTATCCGCGATCACGAACGGATCCGATTAACAAGTCCGGCCCAGATGCTGGTGCTCACTGATCACCGTGATGATGACCTTGTTCAAGAACTGTCAAGAGCCCCTTCTGCACATACACACGGGTTCGCGAAAGGTGCGTGCGTTCTCCGCCATAATAGTCCAGTATAAGCATAACTAACTGTGAATGTAACGTACGTGCAGTGCGCCTGCGCGTGCCACTCGTCTGTGTATATATCTAGCGAAACTTTCCTGAATGAAGCTTAGTTGCGAGTAACGCCTGTCCTGTGCATCTGTGTTCCTTCTTGGTCCTGTTCGGATTCGCGCTATTCAGTATTGAAGAATATAGGCACTACATATCAGCTTACCGCGTCTGGTGTTGGTAACACTCATGTTGCTGTTGGCATCCTTACGCAACTGTAAACTGGGTATATAATACATATGCGACTCTTCAACATATGAATGTGCGTATACCACTTCCACATTTTTCTAGCGTCATTCCGTAACGTTTCGCTCAACGCGAAAAATTACGCCAAACTCGCCATCCCGCGCATGCTTCGCATAACATCGATTCCCACGGTACGTGGGATCTGCCGATTTTTTTGCTTCGTGAACTTGAAATGTTACTTCCTGATGAGCATTTCGTTTTTCCTCTCCTAGTGTAGCTTGGTAGCCGAGTGGTTACGATGCTGCCCTTCGAATCGTGCGTATGCGGGTTCGAACCACGGTTTGTCAAGATATTTTTTTTTTTGCCACGAATTTCTCTCTTTTTGTTTACCTCTCTCTCGCTGTGCTTTCTATTCACCCCCACTTTGGACAGATCGGCGAACGTGTTCTGGGAGCGAAGAAGACGATGAAGTAGAGGACGAACATAGCGTGCGCTGGTTCGTGGTGATGATAGTTTTCTCCTTACGGATTACAACTAGCGGCTGGCATAGACAGCACGGTACCACCGTCGACATCTTGCGAGTAGTTTCTGCTTGAGCCACCAGAAGACGCCAGTAAGTCACGTTCGGAAAAAAAGGGAGGAAAATGCACCCTCCGCCGTCGCAGATAGTCGTAGCATGCGGCGGCGAAGAGCCTGTTCCTGCTGCAACTAATCCATTCTTTTCGGGGGTGCCGCTGCTTCCATAATCTCCTTTGAAATGTTTCAAATGTGCGTGACGCCCTCCCCCCCTTCCCCCCACTCCCCAACAACAACAACAGCAACAAAAAACATAGGCACGGACCCGAGAGCCTTTGTACTCCCGTGCAACTGTCCAGAAAAGAGGTGCCTCTCTCTCTCTCTCTCTCTCTCTCTCTCTCTCTCCTGGTAACGCATAACTATTTACAATAGAACGGTTAGGAGCTGAGCCGCGCTGTCACAAGGGTTGGTGGAAATAATGATTGGGTTTCTGAACCGGCTTTTTCTCTCCCTCGCTAAAAAAGAGTAGAAGACCGTTCGTTTGTGCAGTAACTTCTCGAGGAAGTTCTTCAGTGGCCCTGAACACCGGCAGTGTTGGGTCGCGTGGAACAGCCCCGACCTTGTGCACGTGCATAATAATTATAGATTTCTCCACTGTCACCAGCTTTGGCTGGACTGTAAATGTAGTGTGGGTGTCGCTTATGGTCCGCTTGATACTTATGTCGCTACATTCAGAAGCTACCCAGAAAGCTCCTTTCCACTACTTCCTGGCTATCATCACACAAAGCCCCATTTTCGTGCCTTTCAATGAGCCAAAAATGGTGATATTATATGCATGAACGAAGAAAGGGCTTTGCCTTTTTGCGAGCTAAAACACCATGAACCTCATGCATCCCTAAACAGGTGTATGGGGCACCGCTTCCTTTTCCTCTGTTACATAGCTATTTGAAATCTTCAAGAATGTGAATGGGGATTACGGTGACATCGGCCATGTTGTGGTGCAAGCGTGGCGAGCAGGCAGAGAGCGGAATAGGAGGTCAAGCGCGACATACATACTTGGAGGGCGCACTCAAAAACATACACGAACGCACTGCTCAGCTTTAGCTGAACGTATGAGAGGTATTTTTTTTTTTCAGCTCTAAAACGAGTCCTCCTAGCACCGCAGCGAAGAGCACAAGTGCGTAACGCATATGCGAATTGCGTCCTTTTGGGAGTATTGAATAATAAAATGTGTAAGGGCTCTTTCTCGGCGAAACCCAACCTATCTGTATAGGCCGAAAGTCGACACCCGAAAACTAGCTCAGCTTTTCGAAGAGGCTCTCCAATAAGGCTCACGGAAGCGATTGTTTTTGTACTAAAATTGTCATTTCTTCCCGCAGGTTGGCTGCTATTGGCAAAGTTGGGCAAACTTATGCGAAGCAGCCAAGTGTGCAGCTATAGTACAGAACTCGATCTATGCATTGCTTGTACTTTCAGTGCCGGCCAAAATTTCCCAATGTGCATTATTATCAGTTGTCTACGTAGCGACAATGTAAAGTAAGAAATAAATAAAACAGAACACAAAGAGAGACGGCAGTTGAACGAAGAACACATTCAGTGCGAAATCTCCACCGAAGCGTCAAGAAGGTTGATCCTGACAAGGACTTTTTTTCTTTTTCTTTTTTTGCTGGCTTTCTTGCTTCTGCTAGAGGTGGTGGATGTCGCCGCATCCTTTTTCCCCGTCTTAGCTCAGTACACAGGGTTGGGAAAGTTTAGAGTCCTCATCAAGCGCGAAAAGTGCCCGTCGCCGTCTACACGAGTGCTACGAAAAAAATAATTGGTTGACAGCACAGATCACCAACATTTTTGTCATCGTGACGTCATTACATGACATCGCTGCTTGGTCCAAGGTGGGAGGAGCCCCGAGGAACTGACAAACCGCGTGAGGTGCGGAAAGCTTTCGGTGGGGGTAGGGGAGAAAGTAGACTGAGAAGAAAAAGAAGGCGGCTTTGGCGTTCGAATCCTGTTAGTCAAATGCATATGGGACCTTGAGAGTTTTATACCCCTGTCACACGGGCACCCGTGAACTCCGTTTAACTCCCTCGTCTTTTCCTCGAAGGAGATGGGGTTCATGTCACACGGTCACCATTTCGCTGAGTAAGTTAAATGGAGCTTTTGGTGGAGGGCGTTCGGTAATGACCATTTCGGCTCGATGGAGTACTCTCGTTCCCAGCCAGCTACTGCTACGCTGAAAACCGCACTAGCAAAATCGTCCTAATGAGCTCAATTATAATTTTTAAAAATTATGCTCTTTTTTGCGTAGCGTCTCACGCCCCGTAGTGTAAGTTTTAGTTGTATTTTTTCGGACATCAGCGCTTGTGTACTCTCCACACCAACGCCTCGCCAAGCCGCCGCTGTGAAGCGTCGCGCCATATTTGTTTCTGCACGTGTGAGGCGCACGCACAAGCACTGTGACAGCAATGGTGATTCCGAGCACTTCATCAACACACAAAAACACGTTTTTGTTGCTTTAAAGGCGACTACACAGGCAAAAAATTGGACGTTTCGACGAGCGCAGCAGTGCTGTTTCTGCCCCATGCGGCAACCGTCGAAAGCATGCACTGAGCCGTGTAGCACGGCCACAGCTCCATTCTGGTTAAGCTCCATTAAGGAGTTCAATGCGGAATGGAGATAAACGGAGTTCGGTAGTGGCCGTGTGACAGGGGTATTATTTGGATAGATATTTCGCACACCCCCTGCGCACTTGCCGGGCTTTCGCGAATGCGACGGCGCACCTGTCAGAACCTGATCGGTTCGCGCACATGGTACTCGAGATCTTTTCATTCGTTGCAGAGCCGCCGCACAGTGGTGTGGTAAACAAAGTGATCACATAAAGCGGTTGCTTTAGGAAATTCGCACGCGCTCACCGATGCGAGCACTCATAGCGCCAGCATATGGGATGACCACAGCGAAAACTCACGAACAGATTTTGTTTCTTTCACGTTTTGCCGCCAGACATTTTTGAGATGCGACAGAAGCCCCAGAGCACGCAACTAAGCGCAAGGGTTTCAAAAAAGGCACCCGCGACTTCGCATAGAATAATTTTTTGTTATTTTGCTAAGTAGTACAGAGACTGGACTGGTCTCAAGCATTATTATTTTTTTCTTGAGGCACCAATGTGTCACCGTGGAGCAAAAATTCTATATTTGGCGGGGGGATAGGAGGCTCACATATATGCCTAACTCAGGGGATTATGGCTGCACCCAGTGAGCTCTCGTTGAAAAGGTCCATCGGAGGGGCGCGCTTGAGCGCGTCTATGTTTTCTGCGAAAGCCTCATATACTAGGTGTCTATGGCGGCCGATGCCGGCGATACTGAGAAGGTAAATGCGCTACGTCGCGCACTCTGGCCTGTGAAGGGTGCCTAGAAAATAAGACGTCACATGTTCTACGTGAGCAAAAGGATTATCTGCTAAATTTAGTTCTGCTAGAGGTTGTTAGTTCATATAGCATAAACTGTGCGCGTGTTGTCTATTTCACGCAGTCCAAGCTTTATTCCTGTGTTTCCAAACTTCAGTAGGCGTCCGGACGCGTCCCGTTCATTTTGCTGCGCGCGGCTGGGTTCACGCAGCCATCCGCACTTTTCGCTGCAGTCGGGGAAATATGGCTCGCTAACTAACGGCTTGCAAAATAGTTACTGCGCATATGCGAGCAAGCTTGTTTTCCTCACGAGAGCCTCAACCACAGACTAGCAGACGAATATATTTTTTTCCCATTTACCGCTAATCCCTGTCTTTCCTTTCTTTCGTTTTCCCCTTTATCTCAGTGGAAGAGGAAATTTACAATGAGGCGTGACATTCCTGAAGTACGTATTGAGAAGCCTTGGTGCTGATCCTGCACCTTCGTATGAATGTGGAGGCGTGAACACGCTTAGAGCAAGAAAAACAGTCAGGAAAGAAGTTTTACAGATGTTTGCAAAGTGGGCGCCAGATGCAACACCCTCTACGACGGAGTTGCTTTGTCGGCACTTTGGAAAACGGGAGACAGCATGAACGAATGGATTCGCAGCGCGCCGTTGAGTACACAACGAGTGCATAGTAATGGGCATTTCTGAGAACGCGTCCTCCACTTCCGTCGTAGTGTGATGACTCAATTGAGGCCTCATCTAGTCTAGAGGGTGTTGGCCAGGGGTCGCTCACTATTTTGCAAAGTGTCAATGGGCCTTTTTCAGGTCCGAACAGAGCAGTGGAGATCATCGAAACTGGGGCTCCGTGGCCTCCGCGCACCGGTAAAAAAATCTCGTGGGTCTGGTATTTTTCGGGATAATTTGCAAACGACGCCAGGTGCCCGTCAGTTCGCACCTGCCTCTCAGTTCACACCTGTCGCGGTCCCGTGCAACGTTTATAGAAGCTGTTTGGCCCTGTGACCCCCCAAAAACATGGCGCGCGTCAAGTCACCACCAATTCGCATGCGCAGGCTAGTCTCCAGAAAAAAAAGTCTATTGTTATCCTATCGTTCAACCGGCGTCACGTGAGACGTCAAACACACATACACTGCCAAACAATCGTCACCTTCCCGCGAGGGGAAAGCAGGCTTCCAGGTAATGTCCTACGACCCTCAAAAATATGAGGAGGCAAGGTCAAGTTCTTTGTGTACTTCAAGAATGCTTCTACAGTCACCTGAGTACAAAGGCGAGCAACCAAGCAATTCCAGGAATCCTCGGCACAATAGCCTAACCTGCTGGCTATGCATTCATGATGTACAGTGCAACACGCTTTCTTCCCTTCTTTCTTTCTCTTTCCCTCTCTTTCTTTCTTTTTCAGCAGCCTCATGGGATTACATTGTGCATTGAAGACGTGACGACTAGATTTAGCCTCTGAAGTCTGGAGAAATAACCCATCCGTGTTTTGGCGGCTTAATAATGTTTAGAGGCGCCACTTTTGACGAACGTCCGAACTGACGCCAAACAACTTGATGTTGTTTTTCACAGATGGCGCCACCGCCAAAAAAAATGTTTGCGAGATTTATTATTTGTTGAAAATCTTTTGTTTCAAGCACCGCTTCGTAAAGTTAGTGAGCACTGGTGATTACAAGACACTACATGGTCCTTCTAAGTGCAATACTTGTGAATTAGCCTACAAAAGAAAAAAAAAGTAAATTTGCACGAACCGGGCAAGCAGAAAAATGAGCTGAATTCACTGCTGCCTACAAATTTTCTAATTAACCTACGACAATTTTCTCTTCATAGAAACCTAGAGAAAGGCTTGCTGCTTGAATATTGAAGATTTAGGAGTTTCAGCTTGGATAGTTTTGTCCCTTCGTCGGTAATGCCTGACCAAGTAGAGGCATAAATTGCTGAATTGAAGTAGTAATAATTCAAGAACTGTTCGTCAGAACACAAAACAACTTCGCGTAGACATAAAGTACATCGTAGCCTGGAAACCCATTCAATACCGTTGTTCTGCACAGAACAGAAAAAAGTTATTTACTCATAAAGTTTCAATATTTTGCCCATTTTTATTGGAGCGTGCATGAATTTTTAATTGGTTTACTGGCAATATCTCTTCATAGAAACCTTGCATAACGCTTTGTTAAAAGGCTCTGCAAATTTCATTTCGTTATGTTCAAAAGTTTTGCTGCACTGGCAGTACAACGGAGGCTTGTACAGCAAAAACGCCGTTTTTTGCTCACACTGTTTTCATTTCCATGAACTAACGCTCCAGACTAGGCGATAATACTAGCTATCATTAGAAAGTGGAGAACGCACAGTGAAATGTGAATAGTGAAAGTGCGCATAAAAATTCTGAAGTGTTGGACTATAGTTGGGTTCAGGTGTTTCAATGGGTGCATAAAGGCAGTGTATAACAGGGAGGCTAGTCTGGTCTTTCATTTCTGCACCCTATTTTCCGTTCCCTTTTGCAGAATCTTTTCAAGACATCAAGATGGGATTTACAACGGTCCCTTTGAGGGAACCAGATTTCATCGGGACTTCAGTCCTACCTATGGTCGGGCGAACTGCTCTGGAAGCATCAGAGTATTCTGAATCCCACGGACCTGTTTAAAGCGCTGTAATTCAGTGAGAACATATTAATCAATATGCTTCACTCCGCGCTACTAAATTACGTAAATAGCGCGGCCCTACAACACAGATCCAAGTAATCATAGCATTGCTTAATCAATTGAGCTTATTCCCTCAGGACGCGACTGCCGCAAAAATTTTTAAATCCATCAAGTGCGAGGGGAGTTACAGAGATTCCTCCCAGGCTTGAAGCGCTTTCTCTCTCCTTTCGTACCAGCGGCAGCGCTGAAAGCTACGCAGGGCGCGGGGTGAGACAATGGTGCAAGAAGATGCGCCCGCTCGTCAGCGCGTATCATAAATTTGAGTGAGACCGCGCGGGGGCAAGTGGCGGCGTCCTGCGGCGGCTATTAGCCCCGAGAAGTTGGCGTGGCGCCGCCTGGCTGTAGGCGTAGATGACGTCACGGCCAAGGAGGTTTAAATAAATCTTGCTGGAGTGGAGGCCGCCTATACTTACCTATCGGCCGCAGTGAAGCCGCGCCGCGCGCGCGGCGGCCATCTTGCCATAGACAAGAAACTAGAAACGGGAGCTAAAGCGCGCCCGCCGCGCCTCTCCGCCGTGGTTTTTAACGGTTATGGCGAGCCTTAAGGGAGAAGTTACACATATGGTTTACTAATACGAATTCACAGATTTATGAAAATGAGCAAATCAGGAAATTTTGGAAAATGGCAACACAATTGCTGGATGAACAATAAAAGTTTTTATCGCGCCCAAAAACTAAATAATAAGGCCATTACTAGCAATATTGACGGAGAGGATTCAGCTATCACTAAGCTAACGCGCGAAAGCTCGATAGGGACAAAGAAACTAAACAGAGTTTTAAAAGAGAAGAAAGGCAGGATTAACCCGCTTAATATTAAAACCCACGACCACCACCTTCACCGCCATTTAAACACACAGGTTACACTAATGCGAATTCATAAATTCTTGAAAATATGAGTTAATAACAAATTTTGAAAAACGGCAACACAATTGCTAGCTAAACATTGAAAATTTCTATCGCGTCCAAAAATAATTAATAAGGGCATTACTAGCCATATTGACGGAGAGGATTCAGCTATCACTAAGCTAACGCACGAAAGCTCGATAGGGACAAAGAAACTAAACACAGTTTTAAAAGAGAAGAAAGGCAGGATTAACCCGCTTAATATTAAAACCCACCACCACCACCTTCACCGCCATTTATACACATAGGTTACACTAATAGGCATTCATGAATTCATTAAAATATGAGTTAATCAGAAATTTTGGAAAACGGCAACACAATTGCTAGCTAAACATTGAAAACTTCTATCGTGTCCGAAAATAATTAATAAGGGCATTACTAGCCATATTGACGGAGAGGATTCAGCTATCACTAAGCTAACGCACGAAAGCTCGATAGGGACAAACAAACTAAACACAGTTTAAAAGAGAAGAAAGGCAGGATTAACCCGCTTAATATTGAAACCCACCACTACCACCTTCACCGCCATAGGTTACACTAATACGCATTCATGAATTCACGAAAATATGAGTTAATTAGAAATTTTGGAAAACGGCAACACAATTGCCAGCTAAACATTGAAAATTTCTATCGTGTCCAAAAATAATTAATATGGCTAGTAATGCCCTTATTGACGGAGAGGATGCAGCTATCACTAAGCTAACGCGCGAAAGCTCGATAGGGACAAAAAAGCTAAACACAGTTTTAAAAGAGAAGAAAGGCAGGATTAACCAGCTTAATATTAAAACCCACCACCACTACCTTCACCGCCATTTAAACACACAGGTTACACTAATGCGAATTCATAAATTCATGAAAATATGAGTTAATCAGAAATTTTGGAAAACGGCAACACAATTGCCAGCTAAACATTGAAAATTTCTATCGTGTCCAAAAATAATAAGGGCATTACTAGCCATATTGACGGAGAGGATGCAGCTATCACTAAGCTAACGCGCGAAAGCTCGATAGGGACAAAAAAACTAAACACAGTTTTAAAAGAGAAGAAAGGCAGGATTAACCAGCTTAATATTAAAACCCACCACCACTACCTTCACCGCCATTTAAACACACAGGTTACACTAATGCGAATTCATAAATTCATGAAAATATGAGTTAATCAGAAATTTTGGAAAACGGCAACACAATTGCCAGCTAAACATTGAAAATTTCTATCGTGTTCAAAAATAATAATAAGGGCATTACTAGCCATATTGTCGGAGAGGATGCAGCTATCACTAAGCTAACGCGCGAAAGCACGATAGGGACAAAAAAACTAAACACAGTTTTAAAAGAGAAGAAAGGCAGGATTAACCCGCTTAATATTAAAACCCACCACCACCACCTTCACCGCCATTTAAACACACAGGTTACACTAATGCGAATTCATAAATTCATGAAAATATGAGTTAATCAGAAATTTTGGAAAACGGCAACACAATTGCTAGCTAAACATTGAAAACTTCTATTGGGGCCAAGGGCTAACTTAACAACGCGTTAAAATGCAAATAGTAACAGTAGAAATAGACAGGGTTTTGTTATCATTAAGCCAGCTCAATGGCGGAAACGAAATTAACGACACCAGCTTGAAAGGAAATGCTACCCAGGATAAGCCCGTCAATGTTATGACCCGTCACCACATACACACACAAAAGTTAACCCGAGCGGCATTTATTCAAGCTACTAGATTAGGAAATTGCGAAAAGAGATACATTACTGCCAAGTTCGCACCCCAAATGAGCGCTACCGCGAAGAAACTCTCAGTGACGTTTTGGTAGCACTAAATAACGAAACAATGCATCGACACGGGGCGGACGCTTACCATGGCTTCGTTGTTAAGCGCTACCCTAGGTCACATCCACCGAACAAGAAGAAAAATGCTCAGTATACCTGCCAGTTGTGCCTGATTCTGCGCGTCCTCTCCAGGATGGCCTTCAGGAGCAGCCACTTCCGAAGGTCCTCGCGCTTCTCACGCCTCATCTCGGCAAGCTTCTCCTCGGCCAGGTACTCCACGTCGTTCACGGTCAGCGGCATCCTTGGGACCACACAGCACCTGCGAGAAGAAAACGGTACGACCTGCCAACTCCGTGGACAGCTACAGAATGACTTCAATTCAGGAGCCGAGATCCCGTCGAAGTGACTCCCTTTATCAGCGGGAGAGGGCGAAGGACCAATGAAAAAAGAGCAGCCGGACTTCCTGCCTTATTATTGGCGGAGATATATAAACCCCTTCCCAGCTGTGCATGCGACCCACCTGCAGCCCCCCTCCCCCCGCCCCCAGCAGTAAACAGTTCGTATACAGAAACAGAAATAGGGGATCGTAGTGTTGCTGGATTCGCGACAAAAGGGTAAATGGGGAGGATGATTTTTCGCTGAAGTATGGTTGTCAAGAGTGAGTACCACGTGCCACTAACAATTTCACGGTGATAAGAAAGGGTACAAATTCCTAGCAGGAACGCTTAATCCTCAACACACCCCTTTATCACTTTACTAAATGTTTCCTTTTTCCTTTTGACTCACACAATTCGACACGCCGTCCCGTCCTTTCCCCCACCACCCCTGTTTGCGCACGTGTCGTTCCTTCTCTTTTGTTGGGCTGGAGGAGAGGGTACTAAGCATGTGCATGCACGTGCAAAGGTAGGCACTTGTAGCTTTGAAGAAAAGTGCGCTTGTCTGAACGTTGGCTCCGTGGATACCTCGTGTTGCAAGGATATTTCATCGCTTGAATCATACAATGTAATACAATTAAAATACCAAACTATTTACAACACTTACATTAAACAGACATCAAACTATCTGTTGGTTGGAAAAGCGGAAGTAAATAATACAACACAAAAATTCCGTTACACGCACAAATTATAAATTTTGGTATACACCACTGATAATGAAAAAATCCGTAAACAGGGGGTGGGTGCTCGAGCCAACGTTTCGACAAGTGGACTTGTCTTCTTCAAGGCTGGAACTGATTTCCTTAGCTATCGTGTGTATGTTCTTCGTGCCCTCTCCAAAAGAAGGGAGAAGGGGTGGGGAGAGGCGGGGGAGAGGCCACCGCGACGACTGGGTGAGTCATAAGGAACGCGGGGAAAAAATAAAAGGAACAAAAGGGGGGGGGAGGGGGGACGGGAGGGTGTACGTTTCACTGAATTATTGTCAATGGGAGCACGTGGCATTTTAACAATAGTAGGTTCGAAATGCCTAGAAGAAGGGATTAACTCTCATTCGTTTTCGTTGTGCATGTACCATACCGAATAGATTCAAGAGCCCCCTCAGAAACGTTAATGCCTGCTGGCTGGAGCGTATTGAACTTGTGAATAAGGTATGACTCTGTATATTTTCTGTCTCTTGGGGACCGGAAGTTTGACTGAAGTATGTAAAGTTTGAGATCTTCGACGTTGTGACCTGCTACATTAAAACGCTGTGCCACTGCTTTGGGTAACTTTTTCGCTGTGTCCGCGCGATGCCCGTTTAATCTAACATTAACAGGTTGTCCCGTTTCGCCAATGTACTGTTTTTGACAATATGAACATTCGATCATGTAGATAACGTTTGAAATAGTGCAGGTAAAACTAGATTTTATATGATGGACGTAATCACTTGCGGTGCTTTTAACTATAACGTCATCTTGAAGGTGCTTACAAGTCTTACATCTTGGACGAGAACAAGGTGTTGTGTGGGCAGTAGAATGAGGGTTTACTTTTGCATGCACTAACATGTCCTTAAAATTCCTATTGCGGCGATACACGACCTTTGGTACTTCGGGAAACGCTTTTCTAAGGCGCTCGTTGCTTGCCTGTATTGGGTAATACTTACGGAGGGTATTATTTATGTTTGGTAGCGCATTCGAGTATTTGGTTATAAATGCTGGCGGCTGGTTAGGCTGTGCTACGGGGGCCCTTTCAGCTAGTGATGATTTCCTATCTAGTTGACATGCTTCGTTGAAGTTAGAGCATCATGCGGGTAATTTCTTTTAACTAATGTTTCCTTTAGGTTGCTTAAGCGGTGAACGTAGTCGCTGTCATCGCTACAGATCCTTCTTATACGCCTCGCCTGTCCTACAAATATCCCTTGTCTGCAGTGTCGCGGATGATGACTAGTGTAATCTAGGTATTGCTGGCTGTCTGTTGGTTTTCTGTAAAGCGTCGTCTTTAATTTTCCTGCTTCAATAGATACCGTCGTGTCTAGGAAGTTAATTTCACTGGAAGAATGGTGCATGGTGAATTTAATACTAGCCTGAAACTTGTTAGAGTGGTCAATGAATGCGTTTAGTGTACTTACGCCATGTTCCCATATGATAAATATGTCGTCTGTGTAACGGAGATAGGTGGAAGGCTTCACTGCACATGACTCCAACAGCTCCGATTCTAAGTGTCCCATAAAAATGTTGGCGCAAAAGGGGTTCCCATACTAGTGCCGAAAGTTTGCAGGTAGTAGGACGAATCAAAAATCAATATAATCTAGCGTCAGGACTAGTTTAAGTAACGATAGGTAAACTTCAGCATTATGTGCTTACTTGCTTTCTATGAGTGACCCCCTATACTTTCCTTGGCGTTATTGTCTGTTAGTTCGCATTAATATTGTGTCTAACAAAGAAAACGAGCCCTTAAGAGTCATCTTCTTTCCTTCATTCATAGCAAGGGTCTCGTTCTGGCAGACTTGATGCCTGCAGGTAGTATGCGAGGGATTATTGGTCGGCTGCCAGCTCGTAAAACGATCACGTGCTACGTGACGTCAGAAAGGCAGAAAAAGAGTGTTCCACACTCGCCGCCATGGCTGCGATTGGCGCTGACTAACACTCCAAGGTTTAAATGCACATATATACCCCATAAAGTGGACGGGAGGATGACCGCCGCCGTAGCTCAGTGGTAGAGCATCGGACGCGTTATTCGAAGATCGCAGGTTCGGTCCCTGCCGGTAGCAAGTTATCTTTTCGTCCACTTTACTTTCTTCACATTTATATTCCAAATACTACATATAACACCCCCTATACTTTCCTTGGCGTTATTGACTGTTAGTTCTCA
This sequence comes from Rhipicephalus sanguineus, assembly GCF_013339695.2. Taxonomy (NCBI): domain Eukaryota; kingdom Metazoa; phylum Arthropoda; class Arachnida; order Ixodida; family Ixodidae; genus Rhipicephalus; species Rhipicephalus sanguineus. The sequence goes on from NC_051179.1 coordinate 95,179,892, forward strand.
TTATTATTGTGTCTGACAAAGTAAACGAGCCCTTAAGAGTCATCTTCTTTCCTTCATTCATAGCTCGATTTAGGACTACATTATCGTTTAATAAGTGTATTGCGATCAGGAAATATATGTTCTGTATTACAATAAGAATGCAAATTCCACAAGAATGTTACGGTAATAATTCCACAAATGGATACTTTCATATTCAATAGTCATTTGTTTATTACTATGAATGTGCAACGTAGGCTTTATCCGGTTTCTTAACTGTGGAAACGGCTTGAAAACTGTTCAAAGTTACCAGAGACATCTTAAATAGACGGTGTAGATCTTCTTCCCCTAGGTGTTTCGATCTTTAGCAGAAGTTAAGGGGGGGGGCACCCGCCGTGGTGGTCTAGTGCTAGTGGATATGGTGCTGACCCGCATTTCGCGGGATTGAATCCCGGTCGCGGCAACCACATTTCGGTTTAAACGAAATACTAGAGGCCCTTGTGCTTACATTTAGGTGCATGTTAAAAAAAAGTCAGTTTCGCCGCAACGGCGAAGCAATGAATGCGATAGCAATAAATTGGAATGTAACGCGAAGAACGGAAAGCAGCTCCAAACTGCCAGCGCGTCGCTCGAGCCAAAAGGACGCACGAAAAGAACGCACACAGTACGAGCGCGAACTATCATACGTCACAGCTCGACACTGGAAGCGCACTGCTCAAACATAAAGCAGGACGCACGAAACGAACGAACAGGTACACACAGGCCGAGCGTGAATTAACTGTCCTAGTCGTTACTCATTTCAGTTCGAACAGCGCGCCCCTTTCGCAAACGCGGCCGCTGCAGCGTCGAAGCGACCTTCGTACGCTCTGTCACTTCAGCGCAGACATCGCGGGGAAAGCACAAGACATACAACCCCCCGCTCTCCCGCCAGCTTCTTTCATCGAGATACGCGCACGAAGGCGACCACGTTCGCAGGAACGGGGCCACGATCTGTAAAGCGCGCCACGCGCGGACATCGCGCCATCTACGTGGTAACTCGGGAAGCATACTGATGTAAGTGGTGTATATAAATAGCTCGCCGTTAGCAGGCTGAAACACGGGGCTTTTCGTGGCCTAACCGCCTAACGCCGCGCGCTGGGAAGCGGGAGGTCGCCCGTTCGATTCCGCGCGTCGGAAAGTTTTTGTGAATTATTTTTCTTCGTGGCTTTGATATATATTTATAGACATATACATATACGGTGCATGACGGTGGCGACGGCAAAAATCAGCCGAGACTGTCCATATAATTGCTGTCGCAATAAAAAACCTAGATGGTCAAAATTTCCAGAGCCCTCGGCGCGGCGGGGCTCTGGAAAATCCCAACACATTGTTATTGCCTACACGGCGAGACTTCACTTACATCGCTTTTGCTGCGGTGCTTCGCTTAGGCTATTTCGGGTTGCAACCCAACCCCAACCACATTTCGCTTGCGTAAGTTGGAGTGCCTCTCTACCTATATACTCATAATGAAATTTGACACTCAGGAAACTAATAAAGGACGACAAGCGATTAAATCGGTGTATTGTCTACTTGAATGACAGTTGAACTTTGCAAGCAGAGCTCATTTTCGAGCACCAACCTTGTAGACATACATGGTAGTCATCTCATAACTATGCCAACCGATTTACGCATCTAAAAGTTTGACTTCGACTCGGACGTCATTTCGTAATAAAATCTCAGGTAGTAACAAATGGTTTGAATACAACGCTCCTGGATATCAATAGAACGGAGTATCGCCGCGCATTTTCATTTTGCTTTGAGGGCATTGAAGCGCCGCCGCCGAATCTCATTGGTTAACGCTCGTTTTCGGTAGCCATGTTCTTCTTAACTCTTTTCCAGCACCTGGTGAAACGCGTCCCCCGCTCACTAATGACAGGTAAAGCCCCTATACTTTAATGACAGGGGGTTGCCGTGAGGAGAAAGGCGCGTCGCGTTAGCATATTGTCCGCTGAAAGATGCGTGGCTAACGTATTTAGATGCACGTGGGTTTGTAAATCTTCCATGTTTCGAAGAAAATGGCGGCAGACTCCAGCTGCGCGTGAGAGAGGGCTGGGGGGGGGGGAGGCAGTTGTCGGTACTTAGGTAAAAAGGAAAAATCTAAGGACTTGAGGTACAATCATTGGTGCAGTCGGGGCGAGCTGACATTGGAAGGCCGTTTTCAATAGCAAGCGCGGCGCCGAATGCCCGTCGTTACGATCCCGAGAATTTCAAGGGCGATTTCTGGCGGCCGGACGTAGATAAATATTTGTGGATTCGTGGATAAAAAAGTCTGTGAGCGGGAGGGGCAACACAATGATTCGTTCTGGGAAGAACTGTTAATCTCTTCCAAGAAATGTTAGTCACTGCAAAGGATTGTGGCTTCGCCTCCTCGCCCTCTTGCCTTAAGTTGCAGTGTGTTGGAAGACACCCCCCCCTCCTCGGCATATGTTAATGCCTATTCACACCTGCGATTAGCATCGGTCGCGCGACCATTCGTGACTGGCGTCAGAAAAGCGACTCAAGCGACCGATGTTATCTACCAACACCCTCTAGACTAGAGTTACTGTATATGCATCTACAGGTAGCATATACCGTAACTCTACTCTAGATTAGCTACAGCCTCTCCATATCCTCCTCTCCTAGCGCCTACGTGACCGCACTACGAGGGAGCTGGTTTGTCGGTGCCTTCGGGAAACGGGAGACAGCATGAACGAATGGATTCGCAACGGGTCGCAAGTACGCCGCAGTAACAGATAGTGCTTAGCGGACACGAAATGCGCATGCGTAGTACGCTAAACGACCCGTAGCGTTTACTGTACGCACGCTATTTTTCAGATTTAGCGCTACCGTTTTTGCGTGGTTAACTTAGTGTAAATAAAACACGACGGCGGTTTTGGACGCCCGCTTCGAAATGAGTTTAGCGTTGATGTGGACAGATCCGCTTCTTTCGTAGCAAACGACTGTGTAAGATGGCTTCGCTTGCCTTGAGGTAGCTTCGACGACAGAGGATTACAGATAACTTAGCGTAGTTTTTGAGATCGCTTCTCATTTCAATCTTTCCTAGGCCTAACTGAAGATTGGTATAAACAAATACGCAACATAAAAATTTTCGCTTTTGGTGCGTGGTTAATATTTATTTTCTTTTATTGTTACTAAATAAAAGTAGTAATAGTTCCGCGTGCGGGGTACGGGCGAGCATTCTGAGTTTTTTCTTTTCACTTTGTTTCCCGCGTTCATCCTCCGCTAGGTGACGCTACAGCTTGAACACGTAAACGCTATCCCGCTAAAATAAAACGCGCTGTCCGCAACTAACGTTAGCGTCATGGTAACTCTATTCCCTTAACACCCGCTATCACGCTAACGCTAAACTATATCTGTCTAATGCGTATTTCTGAAAACGCATCCTCCGCGCCCGTCTTAGTGTGATGACATCACTGAGGAATGGAGAGGCCTCAGCTAGTCTAGAGGGTGTTGCTTCTACCCGTCGCCACAGAATTCACGTCTGATCGCATTGTCATTGCCCCCTAAAATAAGCTGACGTCCCGCTCCTAGGAATCTGATTGGCTCAGAGATTTCCGACTGCAGTCGCGCGACTGAGGAATCTAGCACTGAGCGTAAGCAGGCGCTTTGCGACCAGTCGTTTGGATACTAACGTGGTTGAGCGACCGGTGCTTGTCGCAGGTATGCGAAGGAGCCTTTGGAACCATCCACTGAAAAGAAAGTTCGTACTCTTCTGCTGCAGTATGCGAGCCGAATCGTCGAAGTATATCTTCAGCTTGGTCGTCATCTCTGTTTTCATATACCCTAATATTTTTCCCGTGTAAACTCACAGTAAGTGAGGAAATAAGGGCGAGGAGACGAGGCTAAATTCCTTCGCAGTGACTTACAGTCCTTCAAAATAAGGGCATCAATAAGTCTTCCTGGAACGAAACAATCGTCTGCGCCTCCCGTTGAAAAGGTTTTTACAGCGAAAGCTGTTATGAGATCATTTCACCGGCCGTTTTTGGCGTCGTAGTTGTCCGCCGCCGCCGGTGTCCGTAACCAGTATCGCTCGAAATAAGAAAAAAATTCCAGGATGGAACGAGGTTCGAACCTGGGCCCTCTGCGTGGGAGCCCAGTATTCAACCTCTGAGCCACGCCGGTGCTCGAAACTGCTTTGCAAAAAGGTCCTATGCAGGCTTCATGTCGGGAAGGAACCACATTAGCATATGCAATATAGCGTGGTAGAAGAGTAAAATAGGCACCAAGCGTCGCACAACGCGAATTCTGTAACCAGGCGTCACACAATGCGAATTGCGCAACGAGTAGGTTGTTGAATGCTTCCAACCCATTACAAAGGGCTCTGCCATAATTCTTCATCGTCATCAGGCACAGCATCAACAAAGTGTGCATAATGCCTTACATGCGTTTAGCAGGTACCACGGCTCTCCGTAAAATGACGAAAAATGACACAGTGCCTGCTGCCCTACTTCTAAAAAATTACAATGATTTAGAGCGTAGTGGGTTCCTCCCAAGTGCACCTGTATTGGTTGCCAAGGAAGCCCATAAGCGCATGATCCATTTTCTCGGGGTCTCAGTAAAATTACAATGATTTAGAGCGTAGTGGGTTCCTCGCAAGTGCACTTGTATTGGTTGCCAAGGAAGCCCATAAGCGCATGATCCATTTCCTCGGGGTCTCAGTAAAGTTCTTCGCCCCCCCCCCTCCCCGTATCTCTCCCACCTCAACGTATGTTATACAGCATGACGGGAAAGGGAAATAGCGACCGGGCGTCACACAATGCAAATTACATAACTGGTGGGCCGTTTAAAGATTTCAATCCATTACAAAGGCCTGAGCCATAATTCCTCATCGTCGTCAGTCGTCGCGTCAACAAAGTGCACATAATGCCTTACAGACGTGTAGCTGGTGCCTCGCTTCTCCGCAGAATGACGAATAATGGCTTAGTAGGTGCTTCCCAACTTCACAAAAATTGCGATTTATGGCGTAGTGGGTACCTTTCTAGTGTACTTGTATTGTAGCCCCAAGAGAGCTTACAACGGGCTCTAGGAACGCCGCTCTTCCAGCTTTCGCTGTGACAGTGCTGCGGTGTCAGCGCAGGCCTGGCGTTTTTTTTTTTTTTTTTCGTGAATGTTCCTAGCATCCCCCCTTTTGCCCTCTGGAGCGCGACGACGGTGATGTCTATGGCAAATTCCACTGGTCGAGCCGGAGCAAATTTTCTTGCTCCGCGGTCTAGAATCTGCGTTCCACTGGTCGATTCGGAGCAAGCTGATCAGCTTGCTCCGAATCGTCGAAACGTCGACGTTTTCCACTGGCAGATTCGGAGCAACCCACTCCACGAAGGAGCGTTCCGCGTTGCTCCGTCTTGCAGAGGCGGATTTCGCCGGAACTCCGGCAACGCGATGCCGTCGTTTCCGGTGCAGTCGGGCAACGCGGTTGCCTTCAGCGCTTTTTGAGGCGGTGCCTGATCACCCTGTGCACTTGTTAACATTCCAAAAATGGCGTCGTTCAACTCTGCTAGACGAGCTGCTGGTCTGCTTCTTGCGCTAAGTGATAGCGAGAGCACAAGTTCGGACAGTAGCAGCAGCAGCGATGACGACGAGCTGTGCGTGCTGTACGAAGGGACGTTTAAAGAAATGTTCCCTGTCCCGCCGTGCGCACGCCTAAAGATCATCGGCTACGTCGAGGAAGTTGTGCATGCTTACTCAGAGGAAGAGGTATGTACACTTCAGCGCGACGCATAACTTTTTTTTTTCTTTTGCGTCATGATTACTGTGCATTCTTAAACGGTCGCGTACTTGTTATAGTTTCGCAGGAACTTCAGGGTGTCAAGGGCTGTCGCTGCCGACCTGTACAATGACTTTGGTGCCTCTCTGATCTACCCTCGGTGTGACAATGGGGGATCACCTGCAAAAACAGCCGAGGAGCATGTCATAGCGTTCCTGTGGTGAGCTTCAGAACGTACCTTTACCAACTGCAATCACGCTATAACTTCAGTATTGTCCTGAAAGTGATTTCTGTGCCCCTCGACGTCCGTATTTGTCAAGTTGAAAGTTTACTTTGACGTTGTTCCCAGGTATGCTGCAAATAAAGCCTGCATCAGAGATGTTGCCGGTCGCTTCGGGCTTGGTGAGACAACAGCCTTTAGAGTCACTGAGCGTGTGATGGACTACCTTGTGGAATTAGGTAAGACCGTGATAGCCTTCCCTGACGACTTGCAGGGGCCGTCCACGAAGTTTGAGCAGGTAAGAAATGGCGTGGAAATGAACGTGTGAAGTTTCTGTACATGTTTTCCCCGCTATTACAAAGGTGGAGAACATTATAACGCATGGTTACGGCAGCAGAAAAATACTCGGTACAAGTACCCAATGTGAGACGCAAGAATTCGAATTAACAGCTGATTTACCTGCTAAGATGGACGAGGATATATAAACTGACTGTGCCTTTCTAGACTTTTCCAAGGCACATCGCCGCTTGATTTTGAAATTATCTGTTCTGAATCTAGTCCCTGTCACCCTAACATGGATTCGTAATTTTTTCTCTAATCATCAGCAGTTTACAATAATTAACATTTTCCCTCTCCCCTTTCATTACATTACTTCAGGTGTATTACAGGGTGGCAGTATTGGGTCGTTACTATTTCTAATAGGCATTAATTACTTGTTAAATAACATTTATTTATTTAGGAAAAGCTGACAGGCCCTTGAAGACTCATTGGGGGAGGGGGAATGGTACAATTTGCCCAATGCCTGCATTTTAAGGTGCAAAGCTTCTTGTAAATAAAAATTTCCTTAACTTTAATGGATATGAAACATCAAACCTCAAAACCCAGTTTTTAAGTTTCAACAGTGTGTTCAATATTTAGAACAAGTACCTAAGTTTAAAAGAATTTGAGCAGGTGGCTAATTATTGGCTTTATTTGCAGTTGTCTGGAGTACCTGGCGCCATTGGATGCATCGATAGCAGTTACATAAGCATTCGCTGTCCTGTCGAAAAGGTGCGATCAACGTACATCAGTCGGCACAACTACATCTCACTAATACTACAGGGAGTCTGTGACCATGAGAAAAGGTTTTGGATGTCACTGTTGGAAATCCCAGTAAAATTCATGATGCCAGAGTGTTTGAAAATTCCCGTTTAGCAAGAAAGCTCCCTCGAGTTTGTGCCGCTGGAAATTTTCATGTCTTAGGCGACGCAGCGTATCCCTTGCGGGAATGCCTGTTGACCCCATTCAGAGATTATGGCAGTCTCACGGATCAACAGAAAAAGTTTAATGCAAGGTTCTCCGCAACAAGGCTGCGTATTGAGAATGCGTTTGCTGACCTAAAGGGCTCGTTTCCACCAGCTTCTGCATCTAGACCTTTTCTTGGTTGATAAGATGAACAAGCTTATGATATCATGTGCTGTTTTGCACAACTTGTGCATAACCGCAGGAGTTCGGGATGTCCCTTCTCGCCTTGATGATGGCACTCCAAGTAGCCTGTGGGAAAATCTTTCCCAAGATAATGCTGCTAGCTGTGGGCCGCAAACAGCAAGCGACATATTGCTGCGGAAAAAAAGGGAGTAGAAACGGGAGTGCTTTTTTCAAAAAATGCAGCTGCAATGTATTGTCTAACATGAAACCAGGTTTTTTGTAAGGGCAGTTGAAGGACACAACAGGCGAATAATAAAGGGTCTGTCTACCGTCCTTCATCGCTTTTCTGTTTTGTACCGCAATAGAAAGCGTACCGTCTGAAGTGTCCAACCTTGCAGCGGTTTTTATGGAAAGTGTGTAGAAATTTTTAAAACAGAATTTTGCGATCTGCGTTCGGTCTTCCATTGGCGTGAAACGTGCCCGCAACACTGATTGGTGGAGGCGATTACGATTGTAGTGCCGGTAAAATTTAAACCGAAAGCATATGTGGTTTTAGTAGTATTACTTTATTTTCGCTGAACACTATTGTAATGAATGTAACAGTCGTTTTCAGCGCGCTAGCGATTAAATGAAGCCCTGTTATGCGATTACAGAACATTTGTTTTGCTGCAATCGCAGTCTATGCGTTCATTTTAGCACTGCTGCTGCAATCCAAGCCAAGTCGATTCATCAAAGAGAGACAATAAACGCGTGCTTTTACAGCGCAGTACACGTGAGACATCCTAACAACAATACAGCGGCACAGTACGACCAACGCGGAGGGTCGCATGACATAGCGCATGAGTTGAAGCAGACGAAATCGAAGACGGCACCAAGGTCAATCTAAATAGGTCGCGAAAGTCGGAACGAAAAGTGGTCGGAAACCTATTGCGACAAACATCAACACCCGCGTGACGATTAAAGCGCTACTAGGTGAGGGGGGGACAAATAATGAAAACAAAAAATTAAATAAGCGTTTATTTTCATTAGTTTTAAATTTATTTGTCACGAATTAAATTAGTAGATTACTTTAATCATACTTTAGTCTTGGGCATGTGGTTGAGTGGCCAATTTTTTTCGTTTATTTTCAGAAACAGCGGGCACATGCAGGCAGTCTGGTAACATTGGCCAACGGTTTTGCGCATTTCGAGATGCAAATGGCGTCGCTCGTTTTTGCGCAGTAGGTTTGTGCCTGTCGTCCGTAGATATTTCCTCGCATAACCGTTGTTTTCTAGTCGTGGTACTTGGCAGAAGGTAATATAGCCCAGCGCAGCCATCGGGAACCGTTTCAGTGACTGTGTTTTGCCAGCGCACGGCCGGCGTGCTGTCGCCCTTCGGGACGATGAGTCCGCCACGCTACGCGAAGAAACGCTGCGCTGTCTACGGATGCAAGAGCAACACGTGTGCAAGGTTTGTGTGTGTGATGATGTGGATTGTGTGGCCCGTGACGGGGCGAAGAGGGAACGACAGTTCTGCTCTGCGGTACGCCTTGGAGGGGAAGACGACGAAAAGGAAGCGCGAGCGGGGCGTGCGGCTCGAGGAGTTGAAGCGCGACACGGTTGGAACGGCAGCCGCTGGTCGGCGGTTCGGGTCGCGACATCGCTTAACCAGGCGTCCGGCAGCCATGTGGACCTGGTGAGCCTGATTCCCGCTCTGTGCCCGGTGCTGACACAGAGACCGGCAGCCTAGTCTGTTCCTGGCCTGAGGTCCTGGGGCCCGAGTGGTGTCACGAGGTGGCCGCGGCTCATGTTGGCGACGGGCAGCTAACCTGCGCTGCAGTTGCCTGGTGATCTACCGGCCTGCAGTGCCATCATCACCACCACTACCACCTCGCCACGGTCAAGGCAGCGTGGCTGTTGACTGCCCAAGGAGTACCGGTGACGACCGACCTCGCCGCAGCGGCAACAGTTCATAACGGCGAGTAGGACAGTTTGTGTGCGAGGCGCGTAGGACGTTTAGGATGTAAATAAGGAATGCTGTAGTGCGTGTGAATCGGCAGAGTTATCGGTTGTGTTAAAGTCTGTGTTGTGTGTACAGAATCACCTGACTGCTGGTGAATTATTTCGGATCCTGGGCCCACATTACACCATCACAGTGTGCACGTTGAAATGTTATGCTACTTCTGATTTCTGTGTTATATATTTTGGGGTAATATCCTGTGCAACTGCAATATTTCGCCAATAAAATACACCTTATTTATCAAATCTGTCTTTTTTGTCTTCCCGTTATCTTGCAGGCTTCCATTATGGAGCCGTCATAGTGATAAGGAAAAGAACATGCAGCTATAAAAAAAAAGTAAGAAGCGGCGTCCTGTCAAAAAATTTCATAATTTCGCGCCCATCGCGTTAAAACGTGACGTCATTTCCGCTTCCGGTTGTGACGTCATCTTTTTCTTTTTTTTTAATTCTGTTTGTCCCCTCCTCACATAGATGGCGACTGTTGCAACAACTAGCCACCGGCTTGACACGTGGGCTTCTACGGAAGTTACGCTACCAGTTTACATATACCTTGACGGCACCGCATGCAGTGCCACCGGGCGCCTTTTTGTATGCGTGAGAAAAAAAAAGCAGAAAGATTAATCTCTGACGCAACCGAAAGGTGCCTCAAGTACCTAAAATACAATTTCAAGTTATACATGTTTGTTTTTAAGGAAAATTACTCTACCTGGGAGGATTTCTTGTCCTACCAGTAGATTAAACCCTGATTAAACCACATCGCCGTTGGGTGACGCTAGCGGTCATTCTTTCACGATTTTCAACATCAAATTAAAATATAATTCCTTTTTTATGGGGGGAGAGCATGCCCGTTGCCGCCGATGTGATGAACGATCTTTTCATTTTCACGATAATCAGAAAAATGTTTTCGAGCGCTAGACAGTCCCTTTAAGTCGACGTTGATTGTTGAAATGACGGTCCAGAAACGTTGTAGTGCTACTTTTGTGCCAAGGAAGTGTTTATTTTGAAATAAAGTCACGTTTTAGTGGTCCGCATCGCGTTAGCGAACTTCAAATCACCCGCCTGAAAGCGGATTTTCTCACGTCACTGTTGCCGTGCCCAACGTTGCCCGCATTTACTGCCGTTTTAGACGTCATACATTGAGCTTTCACTCTGACATAAATTGTTATTTGCCTTCAGTGTCCCTTTAAAGAAGGCATTGAAAGCTGTCTATTTTGATTTTTTATGTTCCTGAATATTCAGTCACTGCCCTGTCAACTGCTTGAAGACATGCTGCTGTATGTTTTACATGCAAATAAATTGTACAGAAGATGTGTGAAATGAAACTTTTTACTTTGTAGTCTGCGTTTGTGCAGCGGAGGGTGGAGAGGAAGAACGATTTATTTGTTCTTAGCATTCAAACCAAGTGTAGCTCATAGGGGATCATTTTTTCCTGCCTCTTTTCGCTTTTTCACTTCTTTGCCTCTTCTTCCCGTTCTCTAGTAGCTTTTTTCTCTGTGTTTTGGTTGCTCGCCATCCTTCTGTCCAGTAGACGGAGAAGGGCTCAGAGTCTCGGTGTTTCAGAGTGTTAATTTGTTTTTGCTTATGCTGTTGATGCCTTTTGTGAGACCCCACCAACAGAGCCTCTTACAAAATCTGGTTCTGAACTGCTGGTGAGAAATCACAGTTTTTCAAGCTCATTTTCAAATTCTGCAACTTGAAGAGAGTTCCTTGATTTGTTGTTCACAACACAAACTGTATTTTTTGCGCACAGTTTTGTAGCATGTGCAGCATTGGTCTGCGCACGCTATGAGCTGGAACGCATGTGTATTACTTACGCCTAAATTTTCACCTTCAATGCGTATTGTTCTTTATTAACTTATTATAAACAAAAGAAAGGGCATCTTAAGTGTTGCCAAAATTGTGTTAATTTTGTGTGCTTTAGTTACGTATGTCAGTGATGAACAATGAATGCAGGTATTTCTTTAAAGGGCCCTGCAACCGTTATTAAGCATCGCTGGGAAAGGTTGCCAGTCTATAGTCGAGGCACCTATGTACGTGATTTCAAGGAATGCAATGCCTACAATAAATATGCTTTTGATATTTTATTCGTTCTTGTCCAAGCTAGAAACGTCACGGAGAAGGCTCATCTTCTCGGCATGCATTTGCTCCAGCCGCTGTATCTTGCCAAGGCGGCGTTCTTCCCTTTTGGCTTCTCTCTCAGCTTTGTGCTTTGATCGACGTTCTTTCAGTTCTTCCATTTTCTCGTAGAATGCTTGCATGTGCAGCAACCGAGCTGAATGTGGGCGCTTTTTTTTCGCATCCTCCGTGCCCTCTTGTCCGAGGGAACCAGATGTAGTGTTTGTGGCACTATTTTCTAATGTTGATGGGCTCGAATGGTCTGGAGAGACAGACTGTGTTGGTGTCTGTGGGCATGTCTTTTTTGAGACCACACCACTTGCGTCACGCACTACCTCAGGCTCTATGCTATCATCGAGCCATTAATTTTTCCGGGGAATTGCCGGAGGTGTTGTTTTTGACGGCTGCCACTTTTTTCCTTTTCAGAACAGTCTTATATCTTGAGCAGCACTGATCACCAGTCCGCGTTACGCCGAGTTTATCTTGGATTTCTCTGGCAATTCTTTCAAACATCGCCTTCTTGTTTCTGAATTTTTTCATCGGGCCGACTTGACCAAAATAAGAGGCATATAAGTCGAGCAGCAGCTTCGTTTCGCCACTTGTCCACTCACACCCTGCAGCTGGAATATTCAACAGACAAATTGTATTTCCCAGTATTCACCACCATTTCACATTCTACTCATCACTAGCATTGTAAAGTGGAAACGCATAAATGGCTAAGCAATAAATTTTTAGCTGTGCTTAATGAACAACACCAAAAAATTGTGGATGTTCATGCAAATGACAATGTTGGTTGTACACAAAAACATGTACAGCAATCACTCATTACACAACTGTGCAAGAACTTCAAGAACCAGTTAAGCTGATATTAGACAAAAGTAATATTTTAAATCTAGTGCAACTCTCTGCACTGTACAGGTTATTGAGAAATTGACCAAACTGGCTAGATATTTCCGCTGCTTGCTGATGTCACTAATTACCTCACACATGTAATATTTAGCCGTAATTCCACAGAATGGCTCATTGGGATGAGATTATGTATAAAAGGGCAATATTGCACTTTGTTGACCTAGTGCAATCTATGCTGTGCTCTTTGAGCAGTGAAATACTTATTGTAACCTTTAGTACTGTCAACACTGTTCTGACGCAGCATATATTGAGGGCAGCAGATAATCCTCTTCATGTTTAACAGTAAGCACAAAAAAGGCATTTGCACAACTTTATAATATTGCTACTGTATACAATATTTTTTGAAGGCATAATTTTCTAAAGTAAACTTGAAATATTGAATATAAACATCATATCTCTTGATGCAGTGGACAACTTACTGAATTAAATTTCATTATTTCAGCACCGTAATGTTCAATACCATGAATGAAAAGCCGTGAAATTGCTTGGAGTAGTTCGTAGCTCATTTAAAGGGGATGCAATCATCTGAACCTCCGCTACTCCTAGGACCACTAACACAGTAGCGTAAGCACACTTACCACGTGCAGCAGCCCCTGGCTTGCCAGCCCTACTTGATGCACCACTGGATGCTGTAGAATCTGCATTTAGAAGTTCGAAAGCATTACACAACGTTAATAATAAGTGTACTTTTTAAGCAGATACACAGACTTTCTTCAAGCACAGCCCTCTGGTGTTGTTTGTCCAGGCATTGCCCTATATATATGTAAGTGACTGTACACACAACACAAACTGGTTTTATGGAGACAATTGAACATAGACAACTTGCCATTTCCCAAAGATTCTCTTTTTGGGGGTGTCAAAGCGTTGGAGGCGTCATACTGGGTAGCACCTTAAAGTAGAGAAAGAAAAAAAATATCTGCGGGTGTACTTCAAAGTAAGTAAGATCAATCAGCACTAAGAAATCTACTTCTGTTGCAAATTTTTCGTGCACGTATCCTCGTGCGATCACACGGAGCTCACCGTGCATATATTAACAAAGGTGGTAAATGTATTCGGTGAGCGTGTGAGACTATAAAGCAGCAGGACTTTCAAGCCAATAGGCAAGCAACAGCTCAGGTGGAAGAAAAATCTGCTCAGAACATGCCGCATTTTTGCGGGCGCCGATTGCGGCTGCTGCCACGTGCACATACATACCGGCCAGTTATGTGGCCAGCCGTCATAAACAACTGTTATTATCATTTCGTGCAGAATTTATGATCAGTGTCAAGTACGTCACTTACCTCTGAGCTCATCCCCATCATTCGCAAGCACGCCCAGCAGCAGCCGACGCACAGCCGGAGAGATTTCCATGTGTTCGTCCATATTAGTCAGCGCAACACAACAAAACGGTATGCCTGCTTTCCGCGACTGTGTGGTCGAAATGCGCGCCGTGCAGGGGCGACCGAAGTTGCCATGGAAACGTAGAGAGCGGAAAAAGAAATCGTTTCCGGAACCGGTTACGTGACGTATGCATAAACAACATCCGGAGGGACTCTACGCGGAGCATTCACGTGTTCCACTGGCAGATTTGGCGTGGTGCAATACGAGTGCTCGCTCCAGGATTTCGGCGGCCGCTCCGGATCTCCCAGTGGAATTCGCCATTAGATTGCCTCGATGTCCTCCTCGCCCGCCGCTCTGTAAGGAGTGGAGACAACCGCGTCGTCTGCTACGGCGTCCGCCATTTTCACGCCAGCTCCGATCTAGGGGCGCATTGACGGCGCTCGTGTGAGCCGTTTTCAGGCGGTACGGAGGCTTTGCGTGTATTATAATACTGCAAAAATGTATTAATGTGTCATCATGGTTTTTTTAATTTTTTTATAGTTTACAGTATGCTTTACCGCCTTTAAACGCCCTGCGACCGCTTGTTGGAGTGATAGGTTATTTACTTTAAAACGAAAACGGCGTCGTTTGACACCGGTTGACCTTGCCCTGCTGGTTTAAAATAACGCGTTGCTCTGGAGAGCAATGGGTAATTGAAGGTCGAAACACTATATTACTTGGCGTTTCCGCTCTTTGCGCGGCGAAGCTGGGCTGGTTCAAAACAGTTATTATCCAGCAACGACGATAAAGTTATTTGAGGAAATGTCGACAGTAAATGTAAATAATTAATAAATCACCAATGAATACGTGATTGTTGTCAGTATATTTTGATCCAATTGTATATTTTTGTTATCTATTGTCATTTAATTGTCACGCGTATTCGGCAGAACTCGTGAGGCAAAAAATAATAAGCTAGCAGAATGACAGTGTGATAAATTTCAACGCGTAAAACAGCAATATCCCTCTGCGGCTCTACTTGACAAATGAAAAAAAAAAAACAGTATGTACATCACAAAGAGAAACGAAAATGTCTCAATTGTGCCTAATACACCAACACACGATTTCAAAGTTCACTGCAGGCTCATTCCTGCGCATGTCTTGCTTGCGTGCATATTAGCTCCCTTCGCCGCGACTTGACGCAGGTGCACGCGCAGCCTCAGCCTCGCGTAGTTTGAAATTGGCAGCTTTTCCACAGCTTCATCGTGTTGCTGACAGCATCCTGGCAACTTCGACCGCGGTACCTTGTTTATATAGCTATACTGTCGCAACCTTCAGAGGTTATTTCATCGAAAATACACTTTCGGTCCAACCGGTGACACATTACTATAACTAGAGAAGACAGCGTGCAGCATGCCGTCACAATCTCTTGGCGGACGAAAAGAAACAGCTTCGGTAGTCTTCCACGTCACGTCGAAGTTTGTGTGCGCTGAGTACGAATTAGGGCTCGAAACACTATTTCTAAAACTGGTAGAGACACGCGCAGAACTTTACAATGGGATTTGTTTTCTGAGTGCTTTGCACCAGGGGCGTAGCCAAGGGGGGGGGGGGGGGGGGTTGGGGGTTCAAACCCCCCCCCCCGAAATTTTTCGGTTTTGCTTGCGTATATATACACGCACACATACAAACGCACGCACGAACTTACATAAAGTATGGTTGAACCCCCCCCCCCCCCCCGAAAAAAATTTCTGGCTACGCCCCTGCTTTGCACTCACAGCTAAGAGATAGCGTAACTTGTAAATCATTTCGTGCCGCGCTGTTTTTCCTCAAGAAACATTCTCCCGAACGCGATGCACAAGAGAAAATCTTTCAATCACCACCCTCGTGCTGCAAAAATATTGCAGAACAAATATTTTGAGGCTATTGCGTAATACTCCCCATGCACACGGATGAGGTGTTTGTAGGCTGCCAATTGTCGCACTTGATCTTAGCCACCCAGATAGTTCTCTTTTTGGGTCCCTCGCATTCCCGTAGCCAGGAATATTTTTCGGGGGGTGGGGGGCCACTTGCTGAAAAGCTTGACTATTTGAGAAAAACACCTATTTGTACTATTTATTTTCGGTAAAACACCCCCTCCACAAAAATTTCGGGAGGTGGGGGGGGAGGGCTAGACCCCCCCCCTCTGGCTACGGGCCTGGTCCCTCGGAAAGTTGAACAGTCGCCAACCATTGCTCGAATGGTTTGAGCACAATGGCGTAGGCAGAATTTTTCTTTTTTTTTAGGGGGGGGGGGGAGGGCACCTTTTTGATCCGACATTGGGTCTGGGCAGATAAGTGGGGTCGAGTGTCATTTTGTGCTTTGTATCCCATGGGAAAAAATTTTCGGGGGGGGGGGGTACGGGCCCGGTGTGCCCCCCCCCCCCCAGGCTACGCCACTGCACAAAACAGCCAGGAATTTCGCGTGAAAGCGCTCAAAGAGCGCCGTAGTTACACCCGCATCAAATTCCTGCCGACGACCGCCACGTTGTAGCCACGTCTCTAAACGCACGCTCGGCGTGAAAATGGCGGACAGTGCTGCGAAAACCGGTTTTGGCGATGGGAACTCACTGAAAGGATGTCTCCAGTCTCTACGGAGGGGCGGGCGAGGAAGATATTGAGGCACTCTAGTGAAGTTGGGTTTTTGGCCTCATGCTCAGTTAGGCCACACTCACTTCTACAATGACCTTCCAAAGCCAGCGATGGCCGTCTCAGCGACCTAAAACATTCCACGCGCTGAAAAGTGGCACTCGAGGGTATGGAGCTAATATTTTCACCTCAATTTTCTCAACATTCACTCCACACTGCCTGCATACCGATCGATCTCTGTTACGCATATATCTAACGTTTGCAATATGAATCGGCTTAACAGACCCGTAATACTCACGTCAATCTATTGTAAAATCTCCACTGTATTGTATGTTACTCACAGGCAATGGAAGGCCTTAGCTAAATAAAAAAAAATCGCTTCTTATTCCTCAACGTGGCTTCTTGGTAGTGTTACGCTGAAAGCAACTTTTTGTGCTTACAACAAATCTGTGCACAGCACCACAAACATACGTCACTTTGAATTCATTTTTAACACTTAAAGTGTTTTTCATCGAATTGCCCAGAATTAACAACCCTAAAAAACAAGAAAAAATCCACACATCATTCGCGAAAATACAGCGTTCATCAAATAACCTATTAAGTAGTATAAAAAAATGAATCAGCTTCACACTAGCGGTGCCAAGCCTGAAGGAAGTGCAGAGCTGGGCGGTCTTCTTTGTTCCCCTCTATTTTTCTCTTTCTTTCTTCATCTTTCTTTTTCTCTCTATTTTTCCTTTCTTTGTTTATTTCTCTCGCACTATATGTACTTCTTTCTATTTCTCGCTCCTATCTTTCTCTCTCTATATTTCTCGCTTCCTCTTTCTGTGTTAATATATTTCTCTACCTTTCTTTGATTCTCTTTCAGTCTCTCTGTTTCTTTCTTTTTATGCTATGCTTTACTCGCTCCCTCATCCTCACCCTCACTTCCCTTTCCCGCCACATTAGTATAGAATGTTACTCTCTCTTAGCGTACCTTGGTAGCCGAGTGGTTACCACTCTGTTAGTATTCATATTTTACAACGTCATATCCGTGACGGAAATAAGTCAGTGGAGCCGTGGTGGACTCCGGCATAAAACACTTTCGTGTTAAAAAAAGAATAACGCGCGACGGGAGGCGACACGGACGAGCGCTTTGAGCGCCTGTCCGCGTGGTCTCTTTTCGACCGTTCGTTCGTAAGTTTTCTGCTACAATAAAATACCGGCTTAATGTGACTCAAATTAGTACGTCTATAATAGCGCCTAATTACACGATGTCTTCGGTTCGGCATTCTGCACAGCACTTAGCACGGCCTTTGGGCAGTTGCGTGAGGTCTTCACGATTGAACGAGTCGAGCAATTCTCATATTATAAAATAAACTCGAAGCACAAGTAACGGTGGTCTGAATGAGTGGCAGTCCTCGGCATGCCGCCATGACGCACTATATATATATATATATATATATATATATATATATATATATATATATATATATATATATATATATATATATATATATATATATATATATATATATATATATATATATATATATATATATATATATATATATATAGATATATGTTGTGAAGACGTTTATTAGCGGGCACTCGGCGACGGCGACAGTCAAAGCGGGGCCGACTCTCTGCACGAGGGGCGTGCTCTCAGAGAAGAGGCGACCCACTAGAAGGCGCTCGAGAGGACGACCCATTACCGACTACGAACGCTTCGCTACAATTTCCCCGGGTACGAAAAGGGAGCCGCCTGGCGACCTAGCAGCTTGTCACTATGAGCGGGTCATGGTAGGGCTTCAGGCGCTCCACGTTGACAATGTCGCGCCCTCGACGGCGCATGTCCGAAGATGGTTCGATGCGTGCGATCAGGTAGTTTACCGGGGATGTGCGTTCCACGACACGGTAGGGGCGTTCGTATTTGGGCAGTAGTTTGGAAGAGAGGCCAGGTGCAGTGGTCGGGACCGAGAGCCACGCGAGCGCTCCTGGGAGGAACGTGGGCTCAGAAGTGGTGGTGTCACCGCGAATGCTCTTCTGCCGCTCTTGTTCGTGCGTTGTAAAGGTCTTCGCAAGCTCGCGACATTCTTTAGCAAGCCTGGCTTTGTCCGAAATAGGCGCACATTCAGATCGATCCGGCCTGTAGGGAAGGATGGTGTCGATTGTGTGCGACGGGTGCCTGCCGTACAATAAGAAAAATGGTGAGAAACCAGTAGTGCTCTGAAAGGCGGTATTGTAGGCGTGCGTGACGAAGGGCAGAATGACATCCCAATTTGTGTGGTCGGCGGCGACGTACATCGAGAGCATGTCGCCGAGCGTGCGGTTAAAGCGTTCGGTGAGGTACAAGGTTAAATCGTTCGGTGAGGAAGACGCACAAGTTATAGACGCACCGGGTGACACGCACTGCGCCAGCTCCCGTCTGCTCAGTGCTGTTTCCACATCTGATTCGTCACCCGCTGATGTATTGGTTCCTCGATTGCTGACAACCTTACATCGGTCGAGCGTTCCCAGCTTCTATGCCTGTTGGAAGAATTTCGTTCTTCGTTCGATGTCGCGCAAACTTCTCTCGGCCGCACGTCTGCTGTCACGCATCACATCGACACTGGTACCCAGCACCTCTACTAAATTGTCAAGACGTTTATTAGCGGGCACTCGGCGACGGCAACAGTCAAAGCGGGGCAGACTCTCTGTACGAGGGGCGTGCTCTCAGAGAAGAGGCGACCCACTAGAAGGCGCTCGAGAGGACGACCCATTACCGACTACGAACGCTTCGCTACAATATATATATATTGTAACGAAGAGGAAGTACTCTGGCGCAGAGGCAGCATCATCGAGTGTGCAGCAGAGGCTCGAGCTAGCGAACTGCTCTCGGTGCATTGTGCGACCAGCGACCAGCTACACACTCAATAAATCGCCTTTATATTTGGTGGAAGTGCGGGGTAACGTTCCCTCTACCGTCCCCCTACCATCCTGGATCTCCGTTCTCGGCGGCTACCTTCTGCTATGCCGGACGCCAACCAGCAGACGCTTCCATCGCCACCTGCCACCTGTCCTGGCACTGTTCCGCAGCGAGAGCCTCCAATCTTCAGCGGAACAGACGACAACGACGTTGAAGATTGGCTGTCAACCTACGAACGGGTGAGCGCTCTAAACAAATGGACGGACGCGGACAAGTTGACACGCGTGTCGTTCTATCTCGCGGGCGTGGCCAGTCTTTGGTTCAAGAACCACGAGGGAGACGTCAGAACATGGCCGCTGTTCAAAACGTCAAATACGGCAGTATTCGACCGACCCGCCGTCCGAAAACTCCGAGCCGAGCAGCGTTTGCGCACACGCGCACAAGAGACAGGTGAAACGTTCACCAGCTATATCGAAGACGTTGTCGACCTGTGCAGACGCGTGAACGCTGCCATGAGGGAAACTGACAAAATCAAGCACATAATGAAAGGGATTGATGATGACGCTTTTCAGATGCTGCTGGCGAAGAACCCGATCACAGTCAACGACGTTATTAGCTTGTGCCAGAGCTATGATGAATTGCGGAAGCAGCGAGCTCTGACAAGACGTCCTCCCGCACACGATTTGGCATCACTGTCGAGTGTGACCAACGGCCACGACAACGCGTCGCTGATAGCTGAAATCAAAGCCTTTGTCCGCGAAGAAGTCGCGCGCCAGCTCTCTCTGGTGCCCTTCACTCAGGAACCTACCACGACACTACCATCGTCCCTCCGTGGCGTTATTCAAGGAGAGGTCGCTGAGGCGCTGCCAGCTGCCCGCGAGCAAAACCTCGTGGCTGCTCCACTCACATACGCTGCGGTTGCTGCCATGCCCACTCGCAAAGCACCTGCACCACCATTCCAGCATCCTCTGAACTACCACCCACCTCCTGTTCACTGGGTCAGTACAGCCGCCGCCAACCCGTGGCGCACGCTCGACAATCGTCCGATATGCTTCGCATGTAGATGCCCCGGACACGTCGCAAGGTACTGCCGCCGCCGGGTTCAAGCCACTGATGACAACCCCCGAGAGCCCTACTTCCAATTTGACTCAAACTCGCATTACGCTCCCTCCGCACCAGCGCAAGCTCGCTACCAGGCTGATCGCCGCTCCAGAATGGAACATCTTCGCTCGCCCTCTCCCCGCCGCCGCTCGCTTTCTCCTATGCGTCGACGGCCCGCACCTACCGACGAGGGAAACTAGACGACGCAGTTCCCGAGGCAAGAACTGCGCAAGTTTCGGTTTGCCCAAGTCCTCATTCTTGTCCTGCCAATGTTATTGATGTATTTGTCGAAGATGTCGCTACAGTCGCTCTTGTCGATACCGGTGCTGCTGTTTCTGTCATCGATGCTGGATTTTGCCGCGCAATTCGTGACATCGTGGTCTTCGCCCCTGACTTCGAAACACACTTGCGCCGCCTTCAGCACGTCCTTACTTGCTTGACCAACGCCGGTTTGCAATTAAACCTTAAAAAATGTCGATTTGCCATGCGTCAACTCACCATTCTGGGCAACGTTGTATCCAAGGACGGCATTCTCCCGGATCCCGAGAAATTGCGCGCTGTCACTGCGTTTCCTAAACCTACTACAATCAAAGAGCTGCGCAGTTTCATTGGCTTATGCTCTTATTTCCGGCGATTCGTTCGAAACTTTGCGTCCATCATATCACCTCTCACACAACTCCTCGGCGACAGTAAAGATCTATCATCGTGGTCCCCTGCCTGCGACGAAGCTTTCACCACCTTGCGACGGCTTCTCACGACGCCACCCATTCTTCGCCATTTCGACCCTCAAGCTCCAACTGAGCTCCATACCGATGCCAGCGGTGTAGGCCTGGGTGCTGTGCTCGCACAGCGTCAACCTGGCCACACAGAGTACGTTGTGGCATACGCGAGTCGCACACTTACGAAGGCAGAGACCAACTACAGCGTCACAGAAAAGGAGTGTTTGGCCATCGTATGGGCGCTTGGCAAGTTTCGCCCATATTTATATGGCCGTTCTTTTGACGTCGTGACCGACCACCATGCGCTGTGCTGGCTTTCGACGTTAAAAGACCCCTCGGACGCCTTGCTCGCTGGGCGTTGAAAATCCAAGACTACGACATACGCGTGGTTTATCGTTCAGGACGGAAGCATGCTGACGCTGACGCGCTTTCCCGTTCCCCTCTCTCCCTGACGGCCACTGCTGACTCTGCATGTGAGAGCACATTGTCATCTCTTGACTTCGACAACATTGCTGTGGAGCAACGCAATGACCCGTGGACATCGTCTCTTCTCGACCTTCTCTCCGACCCCTCTAAAGTCCCAACATCACGAACGCTCCGGCGCCAAGTTCCGCACTTTGCGATTCGCGACAAGCTCCTCTATCGACGCAACTATGCACTAGAAGGTCGCAAGTGGCTGTTCGTAGTCCCGCGAGCCTTGAGGTCGGAGATCTGTTCCTCTTTTCACGCTGACCCACAGTGTGGCCACGCAGGACTCTTCAAGACGTACGAAAGACTGCGACACCGTTACTACTGGCGTGGCATGTATACCTTCGTCCGCAACTTCGTCCGCTCTTGCCGCGAATGTCAACGCCGAAAATCTCCACCGCACGTCTCCGCCGGTGAACTACAGCCTCTGCCATGCCCTTCCCAACCTTTCGATCGGGTCGGTATAGATTTTTATGGGCCGCTTCCATTGACTCCTACCGGCAACAGGTGGATAATAGCTGCAGTCGACCACTTGACACGCTATGCCGAGACTGCTGCTCTTCAAAGTGCTACGGCACAGGATGTCGCCACTTTCATACTGCGCCGTTTTGTGCTGCGTCATGGAGGTCCTCGAGAACTCCTCAGCGACCGTGGCCGTGCCTTCTTATCCGAGGTCATTGAAAAACTGCTCGCTGAGTGTGCTATTGTACATCGCACATGCACCGCTTATCATCCCCAAACAAATGGCATTACAGAGCGCTTTAATAGAACTCTTGGTGACATGCTCGCTATGTACGTCACACCTGATCACTCTAATTGGGACCTAGTTCTTCCATTCATAACCTACGCCTACAATACCGCGACGCAAGCTACGACTGGTTTCTCCCCTTTTTACCTCCTTTACGGTCGTCACCCTTCCCACACCATTGACACCATTCTGCCCTATCGACCGGACACGTCCGAATGCCCGACGATCTTGGACGCCGCCAGACACGCAGAAGAGTGTCGCCAGCTGGCCCGCCGCTTTACCTCCGATGACCAGAACCGCCAAAAAGCAGTCCACGATGCCCAGAACTCGACTCCCGTTTTTCTTCCGGGTGCCCTTGTGTGGCTTTCAGTGCCGCATCGCACACCAGGGCTCTCTTCCAAACTTCTTCCTAAGTACGATGGGCCATACCGCGTTTTAGAACAGATTTCTCCAGTGAACTACCTTATTGAGCCTCTCACGCCGCCGTCTGACCTGCGACGTCGTAACCACGAGGTTGTACACGTTCAGAGACTCAAGCCGTATCATGGATCTACGGTCCCTGCAGACGACTAGTCGCCAGGATGGCTCCTTTTTTTTCAGCGGGGCAATTGTAACGAAGAGGAAGTACTCTGGCGCAGAGGCAGCATCATCGAGTGTGCAGTGAGGCTCGAGCTAGCGAACTGCTCTCGGTGCATTGTGCGACCAGCGACCAGCTACACACTCAATAAATCGCCTTTATAATATATATATATATATATATATATATATATATATATATATATATATATATATTAATTAGTAACACTTCTTTCCTTCACATATATATATATATATATATATATATATATATATATATATATATATATATATATATATATATATATATATATATATATATATATATATATATATATATCAGAGAAGACCGCAGAAACACTCTCCGCCAGGACTAATTCATTGCGAATCCGGTAAAGAACCTGGTTAATAGATTTTTGGTAAAACTGGACACATGCTGTGTTTGCAGAATGCCTAGGTGGACGAATTTCTGACATTGTCTAAAAGGTCGCAGGATGGAGCACGTCGTATAGACGGCCACCGATGTTTCTCGGTGCTCCTCAGTGAAGTTGTCAATGGACAGGTCAGCCAAGGAATCACGAGTATGTGTGTATATCTGCATACAGTACAGTGAATGTACGCGACCTCATCAGACAGCAGAAAAAGAAGACAGCGTCATCTTTAGCGAAATTGATTAATGGCATTCAGGTGAACTTTGATTTGATCGCCAAGATTTTATGTCGTTTACCAATCTAGACAGCTAGCAAAATAGGATGTTGTTTAATTACAGGCTATGACCCCCGCTAGTAAGTCTAGACGCTAGGAGGATCTAGTGCTATGTTGTGTAGTCCAGTCTCGCCTGGGCTGCTTAAGCTAGCCAGAACGGCCAGTGAAGAGATGGGAGACCGATGTCTGCCGCAAAGTCCGCGGTATTATCCTCAAGATAGCTCAACCTGCTTGAAGCATGTCGTCAGGTCTTGTCTCCAGGGAAGAACAGCCTACCAATCACATCACCTCAAGAAGACTCGTATGCGTTCTTCGAGAAAGCCCTGCCGCCAATTTTAAGGTCTATGGACTTCCTTTGTCTTCGCTTCATTTATGCATGCGCCGTCATTCGTTACACAATTTCCTTTTTAGCTTCTGCTGAGTGTACACTTAAAGATTATTTGTTATATTCAATCACAATCCTGTCCTAATAATTTACTTGCTCTGAAATTCTCCTTACGTTTCCTTGCTTTCATCATGGACCGATATCTTGCGCAAGTGTACTAGTTTTCTTTCCGTGGCCTTCCATTATGTGTTTTTGTAGCGCCCGTATCGCAAAAATTCCGGGGTCGGCGTCGGTGCTGCCGCCGTCGTCACCGCCGTATGGCCTTTTTGTGGTTACTTTTATTTTATTATTACAATGATCAATAGGAGAGGTTGTGCCGTTATGACGGCGCCTCGCCAAGAACACGAAATATGCAAAACGAAAAAAAAAGGGCAAAACATATGCCATAGAGTAGAACGCAACATGTGCAAACACAGTAGAATCCAAGAGCACATGATTCACAAATGTCCGAGTAGAAGTTCAGGTAAGTAAAAAAAAAGTTCATATGTACAAGTACAAGGTCAGATGTTCTGTATGGATTGACATACACAGGAAAAGATACAAAATCCCAATAATTACGAATAACATAAAACAGACAATCACAACATTATACAATTCTGGATACATAACAAGACTAATCTTATGCATTTTGCTTTTCGGATAAAGTGTACCTAATATTTCCACAAAACACTGGCACCGAGCAGCAGTCAATCGTGTTTCCCGAATCCTTGAGGCACTTACGACATTCCGGAGTACTATTCTTTTTCTGAGCATGGACACGCTATCACAGTTGTACAGGAGAGCGTCCATATTCCACATTGCGAAGCGCAGATAGTGTGGTTTTAAAACCACATTGAAGTTGTTCGTTTTCTCGCTGTCGTTTATGAACTTCAGGCAGCAGACCCAGGTGAGTAGCCACCTGCGTTGGGAATGTAACTCATAAGCAAGACTTTCTACCATTTACAAGAACGACAACAACGCCCGAGTAAATACCTGTTCAGAAGTTGCTTCCGTGGTTGATTTTCCACGTTTTCTGACGGAATCTATCGGCCACAGCGATGCTACATATTAGGAATGCTGCCACGAGATTCAGTGCCGCCAGTAGCCAATAAAATTTGTCATAAGACCCCATTGTGTCACGAAAAAAGCCTACGAGAAAAATATTTATTTAGAAGCAGCGTAGACGTATTGCGACGTGCGCCAAGTGCATAAGTCCCACACAGTAAATTCGATCGCTACTAAATCCTTGACACTATGTAAATAGAGCGCCCCAGATAACACTGGTTATAGTATTTCAGAAATTCGGTATGGGATGCGAAGTGTAGTCCGACTAGCTTTCTGTAGCCGCCTTGAGCAAATTGAATAATTTTTTCCCCAGTAGCTTTACTTATAAGGCTTTTATGATCTGCAAACACTATAACAAGTTCCGCACTGAATGGACTTCTTAGCTATCACTTCCAGTGACATTACTCATGTAGCATGCATTTGTTTTACCTGACCAAAACGTTTTTCTTTTTTTTTTTTTTTGAAGACGGTTTTGAACGTTTCCGTGAGACTTTAAGGCCAATGAAATAGTAAATCGGCCGTCTTCTCTGTATGTGTTGTGCGGGTCATGCATGTCGTGCCTATCCATTTAAACCTGATCAATTTCACTAGCCAAGTGAGGTCCGGTTTTGGTGAAAGCGCATCTGTTTCTCTATTAACTTTAAGTGGTCAGTGTCAAAGTGTCGCGTAAAGTACCTTTAAATATCGGATAACGAAAGTAGTAGTAGCGCACTTCATTTTTTGTGTGTAACAGGATTGGATAGATTCGTTTAAGCAGATCATTGAAAATTTCATACCCAGTCTTTACCAGTGGCATGCCGTATGAGGATGTACAGCTGCCTCTGATCTACCCGAGCTTCTGGAGTATCTTAATGTTAAGTGGAGCACTTCCACGAGCGCAGCCCATTCCGGGTGCCACAACTGTTTCGCAGCAGAAATAGATGATTTGTGTTCTCTTTTAGAACAGCTACGGCTCGTGTTATGGCACGTTTTTGGGAAAGATGGAGACTTGTATTGGTATTTACTAGTGCCTGGCTCACGTGCTAGAAAGTTGGAATTCGATTCGCAGGAAATTGTATTTAACATGAGATATTGTTTAGTGTCACAATAGATAAATTGTATGCATATTTTGTTTTTTAAAGCTTGCTTTCCGTATTAACACAGCAACGGCTGCAGCAGGCAAGAAAAACGATCCTACTTCGGAATAGATGTAGGCCAAAATCTGGGTTCTGGTAATAATTGGGTTAATCTCTGTTTTTTGGGTTCTGATAAGCTATATGTCACTGTTAGTCATTGCATGCGTTTATCTTGGCTTTCGGCGCAAATTTTAGGCCTTTTTCACAAACAAGCGCGTCAATAAAGCGCGCGTCCGGCCCTCCGGTGAGGAGGACGTCGGCGCGCCGACGCCCTCCTCACCCACTCGAGCCAGACGCAGACAACCTGATTAAACGCCCGGCAAAGCCTGGAACTTTCTAGAGGGAAAGCATGGCGCGACGCCGAGTGACGTCACCGCGAGTTGAACCGGCAAGAGAAATCTCGAACTTTCCCTAGCCTTGGCTGCGCTGCACGGCTAAGAACCCTCCCGACGTTTCTGGAACCCGGGGGAAAGGAGATAAAAGCGTGCACCGACGACGGAGGATTCATTCGGTCCTGAGATGGTGAAGTTATGCTGAGTGTGGCTCCGTCAGCCAAAGAAGACGTGTTTATGATATTGTACGTTCAGTCGATCGTCGATCTCGAAGAATCGAATGACGACGCCATGTGAGCCGTGACAAGTTACGACGACGGAAGGAGCAACGACAGACAGCGCTGGAGTTGGCGTGAGAGTTTCCTAGAAGAGAAGCATTCAAGTACCGTCCGAGAATTGTGGACTGGATACGCCGTTGAATATTCAGGACTTCAACTGTTCTTGAATAGTCGTAATGCATGAGATTGCATTTGTAGCGCGTGATCTGTTCGTTTGGTTCCCGTTGTCTTAACACCATCTGATTTATATTGTGAAGTTGTAACTGATACCAGCTGAGTGTGCATGTGTTTGTGATGTTTGTACTGCCTTAACTGAGAATATATTTCGTTTGTGTTATCGACTCTCGGCTCTGACTCGATCTTTGGACCACAACCGGGGTTCGCTGGCGCACTGAAAGGACCAACTCTAAATTGTCCGCCCTTTCGTGGCGCATTTCGGGGGTCCATACGTACGTCCTTGGAATCCGCCCGGCGATTGTCATCCCCATGAACGGGATCAATGACAGTCTTAGGTTCAAAATTTTCACTATTGTTACGAGAAACACGGTTCTTTGGACAAAACGAGTGAACAAATTTAGGCCATTTGGGGCTTCTTAAGCATGCACCAATATCTAGGCACACGTGTGTTTTTGCGGTTTGCTGCATCACCGCCCAAGCGCCCTTTACACATGGTTAAACAACGAAACTGAAACGCGCGGCCCCTCCTTGGGTTGTTCGCTACTGTTATTTCAAGTATTTCTCAAATATTGGTTACGCCTGTCCAGAAAGCTTAATTAGTGTTTGCTGCCCGTGCGCTCTTTTCTTCAATTTCAGCGGACCAGCGGTGACTTTGTCCAACTTCTGTGACCCATATGTGCTAGGAGTTCATGTGTACATAAGTCGGAAGAAGCTTGCTTTCGCCTGGCCACATACAGATTCCCTATGAAAAAAAAAGCGAACTATAGATGCAGCGTGACTGCCTGCCGGTGGATTACACACAAGTAGAAAAGAGTACTGTTTCTAATGAACAAAGGAATAAAATAACGGATTACTGTCAGTCTAACAAGAGAGCTGCTGCTATTACACAAAACATGTTCTGTGTAACTATGAGTAGCTATGCATGAGCTATGAGTGTAGCTATGAGTGCGGTATGAGTAGTTGAACACAGTGAAGCAACATTGCGCCGTCGAACTTCAATTCTAGTTGAGGTAATATAAAGAAATTGGGGGAGTAGGGGTGCTATGCAGGATGGCCCGAGCTTCTTGGGAACACGAGTTTGCTCCGAGCTCGCACTACGGCGGCCATGACAGGAAGACAGTGCGAAGCTCACGATAGCAGCATTTATAAAAAAGTCACAGTTTCGCCGCAAGGGCGAACCGAATGAATGCGATAGCAAGAAAAGCGGCCCGTGATGGACGCGCTACTACGCTGCAGAAACGCACTACCGCGCGAGCAGACAGCGGAAGGGCAAGATTCTCCCTGCGCAAATATTAGAAGCGAGTTAGCTGGCCGACGACCTTTAAGTGCACCCGGTGCG
This sequence comes from Rhipicephalus sanguineus, assembly GCF_013339695.2. NCBI lineage: Eukaryota > Metazoa > Arthropoda > Arachnida > Ixodida > Ixodidae > Rhipicephalus > Rhipicephalus sanguineus. The sequence goes on from NC_051179.1 coordinate 95,208,050, forward strand.
CTCCTCGCGCCATCTCGCTGGCAATGAAGAAACGCTTATAAGCGCCTGCCGTCTCTGAGTCCTGCCAGCGGTAAAGGGTGTGTATATAACGCTCGCCGTTAGCTGCCTGAAGGATCTGCGTTTTGTGGCGTAGTGGCGAGCGCCACGCTCTGCGGAGCGAGAGGTTGCTGGTTCGATTCCGCGCCTCGGAAGCATTTTTCTGAATTATTTTTGGGAGACTATATATATATATATATATATATATATATATATATATACTACTTATACATATACGGTGCATGACGGCGGCGACGGCAAAAACCAGCCGAGACTGTCCATATAATTGCTATCGCAATAAAACGGCTACAAGAACGAGCCTGGCGTCACAAACGCATGTGCGGCATTTGCGGGGGTTTTCAAGGAACACCGCGTGCGAACGCGTCAGCGTCGCCACTGAGTCAACATTTCAACAGTGAAGCGACGTCAGCGTGATTGTCGCGCTATCTTTTTGCCAACTGAACATGGCGCCTCCCACAGAAGTGTTCGTGGGCGTTTGTTCTCTTTCGGGCAAGTTCTTTCGTTCGACCTGCAGCATGGAAATTTGCACTCTCGAAAACAGCAAGGGCGCACAAGCAGGGCTCTCGTGCAGCTCATTTCGCTGCTCTCGAATGTTACAGATAAATGAATGGATCAGGTTACTGCTACTTACACTGCACGCCTGCAGATTTTTTCTGAGGTAACGATCCGGTAGAAGCAATGTCTCCACAAACAAGTAAATAGTAGCATTTCTCGCCGCAAGTGCCACCAGGGACGCTTGCTTCATGGCTGTGAGTGGTACGTCGTGAGTGCGGTGAGATTGAATGCGAGACAGCGCAGCCACATGATGATATAACCTTTAGTTCTTCGTGCGTGTGCGCATAGTCTGTGCGATTAGGCTCATAGGTCAATCGTGCCGCCCACTGGCGTTGCGGCGTGAGCACTTCTCCTCGGCAAGAGCACACGCGGTGGGCGGACCCGGTCTTCGCCGCGCGCGTCTGACAATCAAACTGATTGGCGCGAGAACTCGGGTACAAACTCGTTGATACTGAAAAGGCCCCAGTTCAACTCGTGACTGTCATAGTGCTTGTGTGCCTGTCAAGCGTTTCATGCGGTGGACGCTAAGCAGCAGTTCCTTTGCATATAAAATATTTTGGTCAGCTTGCACTGCTTGTGCAAGGCTGGAGCCATCGGAGGAGCTTGTGATCACGTAGCTTCTTCCAGCATTTTTCGTAGCTCGTCTACTCAGTCAGCTTGGTCTGCTTCGGAGTGAAGACTACGTCATTTCGGTCTTAATGTTGATGCTAACAATTAGCTAGGCCTTAACTAACACGATATTGAATAGTCCCGTTTAATTGGTAATGTTTTAATTACTACGACATTATTTACTCAGACATTATTACAAAGTCATTATTACGATAGAGATAATTAGCGCAACTTACTTATCTAGCAATATTTCAATTAGCATGACCTTAGTCAGCAAGATCCTAATTAGATTAGTTTTGATTTACGTCCCAAATTAGCGTCATGTTAATTAGCATGGTCTTATTTAACTCTGTCTTAGCTTTACACGGCTTTATTAGCATGCTCTTAGTAAGATGTGGCTTAATTAGCTCGGTTTTAGCATGACCTGGCTTAATTAGCTTGATCATAGCATGTCCTGGCTTAATTAGCTTAATTGCGGCCAGCCACTCAGCTAATCAGCCGGGCGCACGGGCTCGGGGCACGAGCAGACAATTATTAAGAGGACGAATGGGGCGCGCCGGCCGAGCAACGCGCTAGAATGCACAGGCCGACCATCATGATTACACACATGGCCTCGGCGATTAGCATCCGAACGCCGTGTTGTAAGGCGCTCGGCCGGAGCTAATCGCAGAGGCCACGGTGCTCATTATTCTAAAGGATAATTAGTGCAGACATTGAACGCTTGAAAAGGAATTTAAGCAAGCCGTACCTCTAAAAAATATCGTTGGTAAAAGTTTCTGGCATTTTTCTTGCAGGGGTGCACTTCTGCACTAAGTGGAACGACAAACAAATGAAAGATGCCTCTGGTTTCAAGACACCACCCAACTTTGTCGACCACCCTTGACGTAACGCCGCGTTCCACCGTAACCAATGGAACGCAGCGCGCGCTGAGGGGTGGATTTAACTTTTCGTATACGGTTAGCTCGTTCAAAAGGAGGTATCGACAGAGCTCGGAAACATTCCGAGTTTCGCCAAACTCGGGCCATCCTGCACAGCACCCTAGTATGCTACATGACAAGTGGCGCGCAGGCTTCACCAAATCAATGATATTTCTTATCGCTTTCTTTTGTAAGTATTTACGCCACACATTCACGTAAGTAAGATTAATCGACGCTGCTGAGTTCACGATTTAGGCTTGAACAAATGCTTATCACTCGTTCGACTTGTTTTGAATAGTCATGCGCCTTTCTTGGTCTTTCGGTCATTATATCTTTATGCACCTATTATTAAGGGTATTACCAGAATTCGCGAGAGAACAACACGGAATCAAACAGAAAACACGACAGACGAAGGCGAGCGCTCGTCCTCGTCGGTCGGGTTTTGTTCTCGTCTTCGTGTAATTTTCGCGCTAATAATGAAAGTAACTATGTTGAACAAACTTGCGCAACACGATGTTCTTCTGATGTAAGGGTACGACATCACTCTTCTGAAACGCCATCTCTCTTAACATGGAGCCTATTTCAGGAATGCTTACCTATAAGAGCAGGCCCGCTCAAGGTCACAGGGGCCATGAAGATTCCCTGAAGGCCGGAGACAAGACCTAGGCTTTCCACTCCCAGGTACTCACCCACCAGCACGACTTTGATGCAGAGGAGGTATCCTTCGCATATACCAATGGCTGCCGTGAGTAGAGAAGAGTGACGTAATCTTCTACTACCGACGTGAGGAATAGGCAGGTCGCGACTATGAGGAGGTTGGCGGATGTAAAGGCGCACCTGCTGAGTGGCATCTTGTCGGAGATGAACGGAACCACTAGGCGACCCGAAAGCTGCCCTACGGCGCTGAACGTCTGCAGCTGATTGCACTGCGCCAGCGTGCCAGCCTTCTTGTCGACTCCGTAGTCCACAATGATAGTCTCGTGCGTATGTGCCACCGAGTCTATCATCACGTAACATACAAGCAGTACGTATAGCGTGCCCCGAACGCAGGAGTGTGCCACAGTATGCGAGAAAGTTCGGTGCCCTAACCATCAGTGGTTTGTCCTGATGTTTGCGGTCATCGTGAAGCCCAGCTTTTGCATGTCCCGGTAAAGAGTTCCCCTGAGCAGGTGCTTGAGACTTGTATTCACTTTTTCTTGACTGCTGTGTCTGACGGAAGCTGATTACGCTCGCTGACGGTGTCCGTATCGCTAACCTCCATCATCGAAGGCTGCTTAAGACTGCCTAATGAGTGTGGCTCCTCTCCTGCGCGCTCTCTGCGAGATATCGTATTCAGTGCCGGCATCAAAGCGAGCGAAGCAGCTTTCACCGTCTGAAGCGACGCTGCAGCTTGATCTGGTATTGCCGAATCTCGCACTTTTCTGCATCGACAGCAAGCTGGCAAATCGAACGGCTGCGGATTGTTAAGTAGCATGACAAAAGGTATTGCATTGGCAGCGATACCACCGGCCAAGAGGAGCGACCCTTTGCAACCGTAATCTTCGGCGAGGTAGTTCAGTAGAGATGGGCCAACGATGCCTGAAAGGGCCAAGCCTGTGTACTTAAAGGCGGTTGCAGTAGCACGGTATCTTTCGAAGTACGTGAGTGTATAAAGTGAGAGAGACATTATCAACATTCCTGAAGCGGCACCTGAAAAAGATAAAACAATACCCACGGTTAATTTGGTCCGCATGCACGGTGCCTCTAATTGGCGAAGAAGCCGCGTTATGTAGCTTCATCTTTTTCAAGTGTAGCCCTGAATCTTTAGTGCCAATATTCGCATGGACATTCCTGATTGTGCCGAAATGATTTGATACCAGTTATGAAAATGTGGATGAAATATAAAATGAAGTTTCTAGTGAAGTCAGTAGCAAGCCAACGTTTGTTTGTTAGCATCATGTTACTGCTCGCCCGCCATGATGTACACCCGTGAAAACGTGAGAAAAACTATACAGACAACAGAAGACGAAAATAATTCAACTTATGAGTAATTCAGACGCCCAATCTGCATATGATGGATGCACTAGAAAGTTGGCAGCGCAAATTTGGACAGAAGCGCCAAGTGCTCAGTACTATTTCTGCAGATTTAGAAATCAGCATTACAATGAAATCTCCCGTAAGTGCACCTATCTTGTTAGCGGAAGTAAGTTTTCGGATTTCTCAATAACACTGTTAAAGTTTCTCCAGATTCATTAAAGGAGTGGTGACACAAGCATTCGAACACAATTTGACTGTTACATCGAACTGATGGGAACACAGAGTTGCACACAGCTGCGCAATATCAGCCCCAATTACATCCTAAAAAGTATTCTACTTGTGTTTGGAAATTCGCGAAAGTGCCAAGGAAATTGAAGGAAAAACATGGCTGATCCCTCCGTCATAGGAATCGGTATAACACGAAAGTGAAACGTGTCTCCACAGAAGTAGTGCTCATTGTGTAGTGATATATGAGAGCTTGTACAATGTCTATTCGTGTTTGGCAGCTATAGCACCGTTTGACGTGGATGCACCCATGTTGACAGCATCTCTCTATCGCGACGACTAACGCCCATGATCATTATTAAACCGTTGTGGTAGCTGACGCTGTGAACATATATTTGGACACAGCGAATCGTGAATCCCGCGTAAGGATGATATCAACAAGCTCATAATTAACACTGGTACCCGGTATGCGCTTCTTCAAAGCGTCGTCAATTAAGGAGAGAAACGGCACGGTGTGCGCTTTCTAGTAATGGGTAGCCGATGCCTGTGCTCATGCATACATAACACACACTGCGCTTCAGCAACACGGGAGGTAGAGGTTCGTAGCCTGAGCCGCAAACGCGTGCGTCCCGCTGGCCTCTGTCTCGCAGGCGCGGCTCTCGCTCCACCAAGGCACGACATTCGCCCGTCGAAATCGCGTCCTTTCTGCAACGCATATTGCAGCAGTTTTGTTAGTAGTCGGTGCTCTCGCAATTGAAGCAGTCGGCCGCGGAGAAATCCCGTTGGTGCACGTGGAAACTGCACTACTCCGATGAGCCGACGCACGCTAACACGAAGCCAAAGGCAAAGAACCACGGTGTAAGAAAAATACACCGTGCAAAGAACGTAACTGCGTCAAGTGTGCCTCGGCGACGCCAGCGCGGCCAGTCTACCTCTCTGGTATCGAGACGCTTTAACCATTACCTCCGATATCGCGTGCAATCTCGGAGGAAGCGCTAGTAAGTGTCGATCGTGAAGCATTACTTCTTGTCACACCTCACAGACGGCGGCACCGCCCCGCTCCGCCCGCCGCGAAAGAGAATGTGTGAAAGAGATAAGGCGCGTTCGCGCCGTGCCTAGCATCTCCCGAGTTAGCTTACTTGGCAGCGCGTCGGGCGCTTGCCGTCGCGGCCGCAACGTCGTGGGTTCGATTCCCGCGTGGTATCTTCTCCTTGGTTTTTTTCTTTCTCAGCCGTTGGCGTCCATTTTATCAACGTCATATCCGTGACGGATGTAGTTGGTGGACCCCGGCATAAAACACTTTCGTGTTAAAAAGCGACGAGGTCATCGAGCGGGGGCTTTTTGTAAACAACGTACGTCACGAGTTCTAGCTGGGTTGCCGGAGACGTGTACGAAATGGGCAACGACGGTAATAACACCTGATGATGCAGAGCCTAACCAGAGACCCACAAACATAACATTGCAACAACTTACCCGTTTACTGACACAGTGTAAGGCATTGGCAGTGAGATAATCCATTCGCAGTGTTCTCATTGTTTTTTTTTTCGACGAGAGGAGCGACGCGACTGGGAAAGCACAGAAAAAAATATTGTAGTTGGACAAAACGCCACAAGATGTCGCTACCGGCTCTGTGGCTGGTGCTGCTGCAGCCATCAGCGGCTCCGGTAACCCGGTATCCGCAAACGTTAGGAAGTCTGCAAACAAACTAAAGCTCTCTACTGCCGGCATCGTACTGCGTAATGGACAGATAACTGCTTCGGCGCCACGACGTGCGTACGTGGAATTGATATGCTTTTAGAACGCAGCGTTGCCCGATCTAAATGTGAGTCTGTAAAGCGTACATAACGCCACATGTTACACATACACACTGCAGTGGCGTAGGCAGACATTTTTTTTTCGCGGAGGGGGGGGGGGGGTGCTCGCCCTTCATCCGACGTGGGGTCCAGGCAAATAAAGGCCTGAACACACGTACGCGTTGCAGCGCGTCAGCGCGTGACTTTTTGACGCGGCGCCGCGCCCTCTTCCTATGGAGAGAGAGAGAGCGCGCAGCTTCGCGTAGCCACGCGCCCTCTCTCCCCAAGAGAGTGGGCGCGGCGCCGCGTCAAAAGGTCACGTGCTGACGTGCTGCAACGCGTACGTGTGTTCAGGCCTTAAGGCCCGTATTCACAAACGCTCCTCGACTCGGCCCTCCACCTCGACTCCGTGGAGTTGAGGAAAATGCTTCTCCTCAACTCGAGGGGCGAGGGACATTCAAGGATGTCCCTCAACGTTTTCTCTGACAAGGAGCCCTTCACGAAGGCGTCCTCCACCTCAACGCATTTGAGGGACGCACGGAGAAGAGAATATGCAAATTATGCTGTCTAAAGCATGCCTTGAGCCTCAAAACAAGAATGATTCTTTTTATTTTCTATTCTAAACAATTGTTGTACGTTTTTTTGAGTCGGTGATACAACGGAGGAGATGTTATCGTGTGTTGTGGCGACTGAGCTACTGACGTTGTTGTGTCTGGCAACATAACAGCCTAGTATGCGATCGAGCGGTAGCAGGTTACGATATTACTTCTTTACACGCATCGAAGATCCCAACACGTGTACGTGCCGCCTGCATATTATTCTGTAGGCAATGGGATCAGTAATTGCCCGCCCGAGACGACCATTTGGAAAGGGACATACGCAGCGTGCTCTTATTTTAGTTCTCGCACAGAAATATTCCGCTGTCAGGTGGCAAACAAGTATAAAATGGTGTAAAACAGAAGACCACAACAACTGAATCTTACCTTCACCTGCTCAACTTATATTTCACGGCATAGATTCCATCGCACTGAAAATGTGATGCAACGATTGCTTCGCAGACGAACGAAATGTAGCAGACGACCAAATGTTGCAGACGACCGCATTTCTCTGCGAGCGCCGTCTGTTTGTAAATGCGTCGTTCGCACCTGTAGTTCATTTTGGTTAGTTTTAACAGCAACAAAAGAGAAAAGTCTTAATTTTCTCAATGTAGTTATTATAATACAGAAGTTTATTTTAACTAGAAACTTCCTTGGGTGCTCGATGCTGTGCAAGGGCCCTTGTGCATGGCAGACGACACAACAGTCGGCTCGTTGGTGCGCACTGCACGCTTGGTTGTCCGTGTTGTCCGCGCACTGCACACGCGGTTGTCCGCGGTTGTTCGTGCTCGACTTGAGCGGGAGAGATGTCAGGAGACTTGCTACGGTGCTCTTCGTAAAGCGAAACCTTGAGAGAAACTCCGTGTCCCTGTAATCTTCTAAAGGGTAGTGCCTAGGCATACAATTCGTGGCATCTGACTCTCTTGCAAGTTCGTCGGAAACATCATGAACATGAAAAGCGAATTCCAAAAAGCAGTCAAGTGACGGTACGTCTGCCATGCTTGCCTGCAAACTGTTCTGAGGAGCGCTCAAGGGAGCTTCTGACCTACCTCGAGATTCTCGAGGAGCACACTGACGATTCCCTCCATTCGAGGAGCGTTTCGAGTCGAGAGTGATTTCTGCAACGCGAGACAGTCCTCAAGGATCCCTTGAAGTCGAGTTTCGAGTCGAGGAGCGTTTGTGAATACGGGCCTAAGTGTGGTCGAGTGTCATTTTGTGCTTTGTATACCATGGCAGAAAGCCAACCGGCCAAAGTTGAACCACTTGCTTACCGCCCACCCATCTTGAACTGGTACGGCTGTTCATACTTGTGAACGTTGTCGATCAAACAGTAATTATTACGCATATCTGAGCCGTAACATCATTAGGTAAGTATTAGGTGGTGTGTTCATTTAATAGAAAATACATAGATACGCAATTTTAAAGACCTTGATGGTATGCGTTTAACGTTGAGACAGTAACGCGTTTATTAAAAGATTGCCACAGCTGAAGCGATCAGCGGTCCAAGCCGAGCAAGCGCGAGCGCCAACAACAACCGTCTTCGTCTTCTTCTTTCGCAGGCGTTCTTGTCTGCGCCATACCATGTTACAAATCACTCCCCCGCGGAAAAGGAGCCATCCGGGCGACCTAAGGAACAGGTACAACTGGTGGGTCATAATGCGGCTTCAGTCGATCGACGTGAACAGTCTCGCGGCCGCGACGACGGCGGTCCGTAGATGAGTGAACAGGCTCAATAATATAGTTAACTGGGGATGCTTGACGTAGGACGCGGTAGGGGCCTTCGTACTTATGCAGTAGCTTTGTGGAAAGGCCAGGAGCGGAGGAGGGAACGCGAAGCCACACCAACGTTCCACGCGAATACGACTGAGGAGGCAGGTTTTCGTCGTGGCGGTGCTTCTGGCCCTGCTCGCCCTACCATGTTACAACCCTAGTTTCTTAAGGTGCGCTGAAAATGCGACTGCGCTGAAACTTGTCTTCCTCCGTGCCCCCTGCACAAGCTCATGTTGTGTTTCGGTTTCGGTTCAGTATTGCATTGTACGAGTGACAGGGGGCGCCGCTCTGGCATTCCTGTTTTACCCAGGCGACGTATAAATAAGAGAGTTTGTGGAGAGTACTCGTTGAGTGCGGACGTTTCTTCTCCTTCGGCGCATCGCGCCAAACAGCGTGTTCGGGCTCGCCGGCGTCCCCACCGGTCGCGGTGGTCACCGCCGGTCTTCGCCTGCCGCTGCGCCGGGACTACCAGCCCGCAACACAGCACTCATGTTTCCCGACGTATTGCCAGATGGCGTCCATATCTCACGCAGCGCCTCTTCTATCGTCTTTAGACGACATTTGCAGCGAAGCACGCAGATACGCGGCCAATTTTTGTAGTTGTTAACGAGTAGGCCGCCTGCGTCACGGGACCCCCGAGTTCTCTTCGAAATCGAATCTGCATCCGGCCGTAACATACGAGCAGGTAACTAAACATTCGTCTCGCGCTGGGGCAAATGAGTTTCATTACCGCTATTAATGAGTCAGTAGCCACTGATTAAGAGCAAAAAACAGAGGTTCACAAGATTTCTGTCACCAATCCTTTAAAAACAGTGAATCTTTGCGCTTTGTCGATTAGAATTTTACGTTAGCGCTGGTAGTATATATGTTCCTGACAGGCTTATTGCATAAATGCACTCACAAAATAAATGGTGGCTCAAAGGACGCACGACACAAGCTACATATTACAATATTCTGCCGAACGTTAACGTGAATTTCTCTTTCGACTACTCTGTCGAAAGTGCCGGATTAAGGTGGCGTAACGGGTCTTCATCCACGCGCCATTGCACTTCACCGGGCCTTCTCAACCACATATCGTATATATCAAGTATAGTTGCGGAGCATGCTGCTTTCTGCCTACTTTGCCATCGAAAATGCACGCTCTGAGACCGCACTTCTCATCCTATACGAAAGCCCTTGCGGTGTGCTGCAATGCCTGTCGGGACAAAAAAGTGTAAATATGTGACAGCTTGACACTTAAAGCATAGAGTCGTCCACATCTTTCATTAAATGATGAACAATACTGAAAAAAACAAGTGAAGAAGTAAGTTACCTCCGCCCTTAATCATTAGATTTTGTCAATGAACGGTGAGCGTAATTCAACAGCACCGACTGGTGGGCTAGTTGGTACTGCATCTCTTATGTTTGAGCGCAAGGAAGCAGGAGGACGAAAAAGAAGACACGCTGTGTCCTCATGTCTTCCTTTTTGTCCTCACTTCCTTGCGCTGAAACATAAGAGGTGAGCGTAGCTAGTGGGCTTCGAAACGTTTACTGTATCAAACCAGGCAGCGCCACCACCACCGTCATCGTCGTCACAATTATCATAAGTTACCATAACAATATGGACCCGGGACGCAAAATTTCTTAATCCAGAACCGTCTGTGGATCCTGAACCCTACTGTTGGAGAAAACTCGTCAAAGCATCAACTAGAACCAAATCTGCATGAGGGGAAAGCAAGCCAGATACTCTTACCTACTAAGTTTGATTTCCTTCGTGTAGATTGAAGAAGAGAGCCAAGTGGTTTATATTCTGGTCTTTTCTAAATTTTACATGCCGGGAATGAGAAGCTTTACAGAGCTACTCTTTTGCATGTAGTGATTGCCATTGACCAAGCACCGTTGCTAATAATATCTTGAGCTCAAGAAATGGTCAGACTATTCTTCTTAATAACAAATATGCCGTAAAAGCCCTAATTCAATATGGGCTCTGCTGCGCCTACCTCACTGGCGCTGTCTTTGAAATAGGTGTATGAGGCTATACGCCACATATCAAGGTGTTATTATATATTTATTTTTATTACGTGTTTGCTGGACTGCCCCCTTACACAATGCCCCACGAAATCCGTGTTAGGTACTCATAAATAACTAAAGAAATAAACAAAATACATACAGCATATATCGCTTGTCAGAACAAATGCATTGCTGATATTCCGTAGGTAATAATGACGGCGCATGTCACGGCTATCATTGCTTTTGACGCTGGGTATTACGGCTGTATATGAAAGCTTGAAGTCCAGAAGCTGCTCATCCTTCCATAGGGAAATGTTCGCTTTTGAAGTAGCTCCGCTTGGAAGGAATTAAGGAAAATATAAATTTAATAAAACGAATATTTCTCATAACATGTGCCTTTCAAGTTCGATCACTATTGTGTCAGCGTTCATAACGGCGGTATGTGAGCACAAATAGCTTCGAGATTTTCATTTGTTCAACAAATATTCTCACCGTTCATTCCACCGAGTAGAACCGTCCTCCATATAATATCTGGCGCAAACGACGATGCAATCAAGCCAGTAGACGCCAGCGTTGCGCTTATGAGAGTAATGTGGTAGACTGTGAGTTTTTGTTGAAGTAGCGACAGCAGAAACCCTAAAAAATATAATAAATAAATGCGCGAACTGAGCCTTTATTATGTCGACACAGAAAAAAAGAACACGTTCCTTGTACTTTTATGTAATTCCTTGCCGCTGTCTCAAGGTGATAGCGGCAAGGAATTGGAGGGAGGACGCAATATATAACATGATAATCTAAGTGTTACAGCCCAGAATACAGTAGACAATCATTGCTAGCACTTAAGTGCTATCTGAGAAGAGCAAAGTCTTCTCGAGACCGGGCGCACATTTAGTCAGGAAGTAATGTAATGCAAACTGTAACCATTGTGCAAGAACTGTCACATGAGATGGCTGAATTCGCTAATACAAGCTCAATACGTAGTGGGTGCGGCGCGTTAATCATAGCAGAAATTAATTGAATTGTTGCGTAAGATCACATACCGTGTTCGATACAAAGGACATCACATGTTGTCTAAATGTTCATACTGTGGCGGCAGAGGAGGAGAGAGAAACGTAGGGAAAGGAGATGGCGAGGACGCAATATAAATGCGAAAATTCGGTATGCTACTTTACATTGGGGAACAGGGTACTGAAAAAAAAGTTAGTCGAGGGAAGGAGAGAAGGAAAAGGAGCACATAATCAACCGTAACAATTGCACTTGGTTTTCACTACGAAATGACATTATTTCCTGTTACAAAAATGGCGCCAATTGTAAGCTCATTTAACGAATGCCGCGTGCAGCTCCTGGAATAAACGGACGTTGGTGTATGCCTCACCGATTGAGTTTCCCAGAACGATATTGGTGGATTGAGGCCACGCTGCCTGCTCGTGGCTGATGTGGAATTCCTCCATGAATAGAACGTACATGAGACCTGAACTTGAATACGTGAACGAGATGACGAAGGCACAGAAGGCAGCCACGATGGGAACACTCCAACAGCGGTCTTTCACCAAGATCGACGTCATGTTCCCAACGGTAAGCGGGCTCTTCGCTGCATACGAGCCAACAGGCGAACAGCGCTGGGGGTATTACGTTGTTGGCTCCATAGAGACCCTGTTGAAAGTGAGCGCGTGAGAGGAGAGGATGAATATCATCACCAAGGCCAACCACACGCGCGGGAATGTAGGTCTCATTCCAAGCCATTCGTCATGGTCACTCTGCTTCAGCAGCTGGAAAACGCAGTGGACGTTATATATTTGTATAGTTGGTGTCTGGTTAAAAACACTTGCGTTATAATGCCGGTGTTGTGCTGCAGTGCACCATGTGTAGTGCGTTATATGTAGCGTCACATTATAATTCAATTTAAGTGCGTCTGTTATGTGGATTAGTGATACGGAGGCTTAAAAGCTGTAGTACATTACAGGTGAACTTTCTGTTGAAGCCTTCTTGTCTGCGACTATAAGCGACATTGAACTATGAGTTAGAAAGACATAAATATCATTAATAATGTTATGAAATAGGATTCCGTTCCTGCGATGCTTAGACATCGTAAACAATTACGGCCATTTTGTAAGGAAATATGCTTGATTGATGGTTATGCACACGCGAGCCAGGCTTTCTTTCATCACGTTATCACAGCTGGGCATCAGTTATCGTCGGCTCATCACTGTGCAAATAAAAAAAAATCTTTCTAAAATTGAGAGACTGAAAAAACAAGGAAAGGAAAAACGGCTTGATGAAAAATAGCTCGAGGGCCACGAATGACTTACTCCGTTTATTATGTTCAATGTGTCGACGTCATCAATATGAGAATCGTAAAACCGTTTGTAGAAAGACAAGAACGGCGAAACGTTTTCTTGCTGCGCATACATACATACATACATACATACATACATACATACATACATACATACATACATACATACATACATACATACATACATACATACATACATACATACATACATACATACATACATACATACATACATACATACATACGTACATACATACATGTGTATAACCACATTAGGAAAACTGCTTGCAACTGACGAGTACAGTACTGCCGGATTGAAATCGGGCAATTTAGGGCTAATTAACGCACATTCTTTCGTTTCCGCCGTCTTCAGTTCTGGTCATATTGGCGTAATTTCGATTTGAATGCGTAGATCAGAGGCAACATTATCTTTAGAGACCAGCTTCGTCGCGACATCACTTGTTTATCTCGAGCAATTGCGCATACCAGTGGTTATACTAAATATTTGATTTCGCGTTTGAATCCGTGAGTACTGTACACCGACACATTACTTTAGGCAAACGCTGTTTCAGAGAACTGATTTCTATCATTGTGGTCCAGGAGTTGTATACTGGCAGCACTGGTCGTTTGCACATTCCTTGGGGTGTTTCAATAACGCTATAACTCCTGTAAGTGCACTTGGACAACCGCTCATTGCAGTTCGTAGTTTTCGTCTGCAGGTGAAAGGACGTTAATTGTTCGACGACGCCGACGAAATATCAATAAAAGCGCATGCAGTGTAATACCAAATTACTCTGCTCTAAAGTTCCGGCACAAAATTGTTTGCAAGAGGGATACCAGAATGTTTTCACAATGAAAAGGATATGTTTCCGTTGGTGTAAAGCGCTCGAATATCGTAAGATCCTAACCAATTAGAGCGGCGGATGTTGTTTACTATTTGCTTAACACGGTAGTGCCATAAGCCTGTGAACCAGTATTTCGCTAGCCCGGCCGCTTTAAGGCACGCGCCCATTCCACTATTCTGTGTGCTCTGAAACGCACGACGCATTTCTCGCATTCTGAGAGCCAGCTACGAAATTTTAATATAATTGGTTTTCTCAAAGGCACTCACTACAACGAGGTGCCCAGTTGTTTTAGCAGAACCACTATTGTGACGGATGCTGTGATGCGGCGGCTGTCACTACACAGCGATGGATGCAGAGTCCGCAATAGCGACGCATCATCATCTTTGTTTTTTTTTCATGTGCGTGGTTTGTCTATGTCACTTTGGCGCGCGCAACATACGGTTCGTTCGCCGACGCAGCGCTCATCCTCTCCCTTTCGTTTTCTGTGTTCTAATTCCGCGGCTGTCACTTCAAAACATTCTCTGGACGTCAGTTGTCTGCCGGCACTACATGAGCGCTCGTAACACGCGGTTGGGCCGTTTTACATTTTTTAAAAATTGTCGCTCTTCCATTGCAACGCACTTGCAATGGGCCTCTCATTATTCGCGAATAATTTGAGCCAATGCGTCTCTTAGCGGAGAGCGCTGGGAACAGGCTGTCGACGTTCATGTAGGAGACGTCATTCCCTTTCGCGTGTCTGGTAGCGGTTCTGGCGGATGGATTCGTCATCAGCAAAGAAAAAAAAATGCATTGCAAAGTAGTTTTTCTGCGCTTCGCTACGCACGTCGGAGAGGCGGAAAGATGAAATAGTAGACACTTTTAGTTGGGCGTACGTATCGAGCCCACGTACGCAGCACTGCCACGGGAGAGAACTGCGCATGTGCAGTACGTAACGCATCAATTCCAGAGATGCGCGCGTACGTCCGATAAAAAACGCGGCGTGCGTAAACGTGAACGGGCGAAGCGTACGCGGCGTGACGCTCTCGCGATATCTCGATTGATATAGGAACCAGATAGCAAAACGGCAGCGATGGCGTCGAACGCAGAGAGCAACAAAGCCGGCCCAAATCGAGTTTATTTTACTTTGAGCGACGATATTGCGCTGCCAGCGGAAATACAAACTAGCGATCCGTTTAGGCACCCGGAGCAGTGGGAAGAGATAGCTTGGCGCCTCAGGGAAGCCCTGAAAAAACCTTTTACAGCGCGCTGTGTGCGCGAGCGCCTGAACCTGTTGCTGGCACGGTACTCGGAGAATGATCAGCGAAACCAAAAAAAGTAAGTCTGGCTTGGCTTGGATGCTAGTGGCCATTAGGACGGCCGCTACTACGCGAGGGCGCTAAAAAGCACCCAATAGCTGTTTTATTTCTAATAACATACGTCCAGTTCAACCAAACGTATCTCGGTACGGCAATACGGGGAACTAAAAATGTCGTTGAGCGCTTCGCATGCAGCGTACGCAACGTATCGTGCCGCGTACGTGGGCTCGTTACGTACGCCCAACTAAAAGTGTCTATTATCCTTGCGCAAGTTTCCGTATTCTGAGAGAACGGCAAAGAACGGCGTAAAAAATCACGGGGTCCCTTGTGCATTCAACCAAGACGACTAGAAGGCCAAAGTGATCTTTTTCTTCTCAGTCGATGCACTAGGGAGGCTATATGCATGAACGGCCGGTCATATAGGCTCCCTAGATGTATTTATCCTGCCCGGCCACCCTCCGAAAGCTTTGGGCACCTAGCCTGATTTCCCACTGCCTCTAGGTTTGGAGCACGGAGACACCTCATTTGGCTTTGCACTGCCTCCGCGATCAGCCCAACTTTGACCAGGGCTGGGCAAGGATACTTTGAAATTGTATCGCGATAAAATACAAGATACTTTGGCAAGAAGTATTTGAGATACAGATACAAGATACTGCGGCAATAATTGTATTCGATACGATACTTTGCAATTGTATCTTAAGATACTTCGATACATTCGCAAATTTCTTCTTATATATCTACACAGGGTGATCAAAATGAACATTGATGCTTTTCTTACAATGCCTCCTCTGCAAATAAGTTGTTTGGTCACTGGTCAGGGGGGCACAAAGTGAGATGGTAATTATCGCTGTCAGCCTCCCAGTTAAGATATAACGATGGACTTTTTATTGGCTGCACTAAGCGGGCATGCTTGTATGGAAAAGTTAGAGGCAGTCTCTTTTCTACACAGGCCAACTTGAAAAAAAAATTCTTCTAGCATGTCCGTGCTCCGAGATATCCAGCTGCAAAGTTTAATTGCGCTTCGAACGATTACGCACGCAAAACAGTGGGGATCGTCTGCGCAAAGTTTCTCCATGGTTTGACGAGCAGTCATTCCTTGATATCTCCAGCTAGTAAGAAAAGGGTAACCGTTATATTTGCCTAAGCGCCGCACGAAACTTCCGCGGCACTTCGGGGCGTTGCTTTGCGCTAGTCTGTATACTGTCTTGCGTGCGTAATCAAGCGAGCCGCAATTAAACTTCGCTGCCGAATATCTAGGGGCACGGATATGCTAGAAGAAATCTACCAAGTGCAACTGTGCTGAAACGCGACTGACTCGAACTTTTCAATACAAACATGCCCACTTAATTCAGCCAGTAAAAAGTTCATTGTGCAATCTTAGTTAATTGAGCGGGTGTCAGCGATAATTACCATCCCCGTTTGTGTCCTCCTAGATACCTAACTCATTTGGAAAAGTGGTCTTCACGTACTTCCCCGCGGTGAACTTTAAGAAAATCTTAAAGCTTAATTCTGATCACCTGTTGTATTGTAGCATGAAATGTCTGTGCGCAAAAATGTTTTCATGGATTTCTTAACTGCGACCAACTTTATTTCATTTGAACGAGATATCTGTTAGTATCTAAAAAGCCTTGTATTTCTTGCTCAAACTGTATTAGTTTTATTCCGAAACAACTTATTGGGTTGTTTTAGGTGCTTAACGTGACAGCTGTTTAGACACTGCGCTGTCAGTGGTTTTTGCTTATCGCTTTCGTAATTCATGGGAGTCGCTGCTCTGCTTGCCGGCCAGCTAGGGGGTTGCCATATAATTCGAAGCACTTCAATAAGAAGCCTACGCACGATGCCGCAAATACCGGTATGTTTTACTTAGTCCGTAAACGCATTACCGTATCCGTTATACTGGATCAGCCGGCAGGTGTACAACAGCAACAACGCTGGTAGCGACCTTTTTTGTGCCGCATCGTGCATACGTAGAGTACATAATACTGCACTGACTTTCTTATTATGATTATCTGCTGGCGTACAACACTCGTTAGCGATATACTCACTAAGTGCAATCATTTAACATTTATTCTTTTACGACACAAGATGTGCAGCCCAGAAACGTCTCAAACGCATTGTATACTTGCACAAAGCATCGCAAGACACCGCCGCTATTCACACTATTTACACTTACAGCTCCCATCACGCGGTGATTATTAACAGCAAAAAAAAAAAGCAGACCTCGAAAAGGAAAACATATATATATATATATATATATATATATATATATATATATATATATATATATATATATATATATATATATATATATATATATATATATATATATATAATCTAAGTAAAATAGCAATGCGGTTACCAAAGAAACACGTTGAATAAGAGCAGAAACGCGATACAGGCGGCGCACCTAATAGCTATGACAATTAGGAATGAATTATCGTCAACTTACCTGCCTAGACAATAGAAAACTCATTGACTATAGAAAATATCATAAAACAGCTCGTTCGCACGCTCAGGAGAAAAGCGGCGCATTTGATATAACAATGCTTCTCGAATCTTCTTCCTGAAATCTTCGAGATGGTTCATTATGATTTTCGTTAGTATAATTGAAAATCAATTTTGCTATTTTACGAAGTAGTAAGCATAATTTTTCCTACTGTATACTCCAGGCACCCCTGCATTATTATACATCTGTCTTCAACATCGCCTTGACATAGCAATAAACTGGAGTGGAATATAAATAATTGACCCGAAGATCGCCGGATCGAATCCCGGCCGCGGCGGTTGCACTTACGATGGAGGCGAAAATGTCTGACCCCCGTATTCTTAAACGCACCTTCACTCGCGCCTTCGCCTCGACTTGACCAAGTCAAGGCGAAGCGCCCTCCTCCACTCAAGGAGCCGCTGGGTTTCAAGAACGCTCCTCGGCCTTTCCTTCGCCAAGGGACACTTTGCCAACGCTCCCTTGACTCGAGTGGCGTCTGATAACGGAATATTCCTAATGTGGTTAGGAAATAGCTGTTTCTCCTCAATATTTATGTGCTTTTCTTAGTTAATCTTGTTTATCAGTCGACGTTACGGCAAAATACACGCCTTTAAATCTGTAGTGTAGCTTCCGTAAGCTTGAGCCGATAGAGTAAGCGAAACCCCCGCTTGAAATCTGGCAACAGTCGCATCCCGGCTGCTGAAAGAACAGCTGATTCCGATGTGTCTGCTGCTGATCGTTTCCACGCGCTTAACTTCTTTTATGCCGCATGCGTCTGTTAATCGCTGTATATGATTACGGCAGTGTCTACTTGTGTATTGTTCGTGACCCAGCTTTCGCCATGGTGACTGACGACCTATTTGAGTGATAGCGAAAAGCAGGGCCCATCGCACGGACGATTTGTCGTTTTGTTTAGCTTCCTGCTGCTGAGAGCCTTTTGTTCATTGATGCAGCTGCAGAACGGATAATGCGGGTGAGTCATTTTTACATACGATCACATTATACTGATGTGCTTGGTGAATTCGCCACCGCACTGGGTGCAGGAATTACTTATCGTAGGTAAATTTGCTCTCGATGCGGAGTGCTAGCATTGTTCATAATTACAGGAGCCTGTGCAATTGTTATTTTCTCATTTAATTTCTTGAGACATTTAACGCGACACTGGTAGTGGTTCCGCTTCGTTTATTTTACAAATGCGGTAGAGACTGCTCGCAGCTGCTACTCATAGTTATCCCAGTGTCGCGTTAAGGAGTACGTATGCTATGCATGTGGTAGATCGTTCAAATTAGACTGTACCGCAGGTTGAGGAAAGCATTCGCTTGTGTTTTCTCCACTATCGACGGAAGCAGTGTTTTAAAGTCGTTTTTTTTTTAATTGGCAGCGTATGTTGTCGGTTAACTTGGACTGATGCGTGTTTGCTTTCTTCTTAACAGCGTTTCTTGACATCAGGTATACCTTATGCAAAGTTTTAATATTCGGATGATGCATAAGTTAGCAGTTCATTACTTCCATAAACGTTTTTCTATTCTCTGTGCATTTGTCGATGTACCTAACGTGACTAAATCTAATGGACGCAACGGCCATATTTTAAAATGTTTGTCCTGTCTTTTTATTTTGGAAGCGCAGGCAGCCTGTAATTAGTGCACGAGTGCCCTGTGTACTGACGTTTTGGCATTCATTTGCAGTTTGTGACCCCTGGGAATACCTGCTAAGGAGGGCGTCGGCGTCTGTGCTGTATAGGAACACTTTGGCATTCCAGAGCATCTTTTGTTATTCTGCACATCACGAGACTGAAGCGGTTTCCGCCTTTTACTGCTGTTCTGCCTTAACGACGACCGTGTGGACGCACTCAACCTGGGCGGATGTGTTGCAAAGAAGCAGAGTAAACTACTCTACTGATTCAACGTAGACGACAGCACCGAAATGGTGAAAGATTCTCAAGGGCCTTGCAGTCATCGCAGCTACTTCTGGTCACAAGAACCGTGTAAATATTTGTAAATATACGCTATCAAGTAAAATCAGCTTGCCTACCTGTTGGAACCGCGCCACCTCCCTTCCATGGAAGAGGAACAGTGCTGCATTCTATAGAACGTGTTTGATTGTTGTAGAACTGCTTTCTCTATATAATCAGAGCAGATGAGGTTTTTGCGATCCTGTCTGAACGCGAAAGCACAGAGAAAACTCTAAATCAATTGCAAAGGGTAAATGAATTTTTATTATATGTGCTTGATGAAGAATAACGTAGGTGACAAAATACAAGTGTGTAAAGCTGCTAGGTGTCCGTCAATAAAGCATATGCAGCCGACATACTATCATGAAATTCGAGCTTGTAGGACGTCATAAAGAAGATACAGGTGGTAGCCACACTAGTGTGACTAATCCATGCAGTGCAGCTATTAACTGCAGCTTTTCTTCCTTTGTATACAGTCATGCAAACGCTGCAAATACTGCACATTTGTAAAGAGTGTTGGTGTATCTTCTAGTCTCAGCAGCCAGGTTCCTGCACAAAAAGAAAGGGGTTATAAATAATGAACATAGTGGTACATCAAAGCTGCATTTTTCTTTACTTCTCGTTCTACACACATTCTTCAGTACTTCTCGCCTTGAAGAACAGGCATGTCTTTTGTTGACTTAATGAGCTTTCACTATTTTGATACATGTTTGGGCCAGGCACTTGTGCATCTGAACAGACGTATGGCTATCCAACGCCCATTAGCTTCATTATATATTGGCTCAAACTTCTACAATTACACTGCGTGTGCTATTGTTTTCTTAAAATTTGCCGTCATTGCTTAATTAGAAGCAGCGTTATTAAGCTTGAAAATAAAACATTCATTCATTTCTCTGCTGTATCTTTTGTGTTTTGATACGTTTCACGCATTTTTGCATACATGCGGGTTTCATACTGCACCACCACCTGGTTAATTTCATATAGCTAGGCTTGGACGTCCATAGATATTGTGGGCTACATAAATACTGTATAACGAAGCTACGAATTACGTAGTTATAACTTTCAATACTAGCAACTGCACACTCGTTGTACCCCATTACATTGTCTTTTGTTTTCCATAAACCATCCCAAATATGGATCTTATCAAACACAGGGAAAATGTGAAAAACAAAATAGAAGAACGCACCTTCACGTTGATACAGAAGATCTCCTTGCAGAGGTATGCTTCTTCGTATTTCGGTTAGGGTAGTGAAGATTTACATGGGCGAAAGCCGCTCAGGTGTGCGGTGAATGCCGGCGCATGAATAGTCAGGTACGCACCCATGAAGCTAGCATGAATAATTCACCCATTAATTGGAGAAAAGTTCGCTCTTTCACTTTCCTTTCGCTATCGCGCAGTCTTTCGCACCGGGCTTGAACTGATGCGGCGTAAGGTCTTCAACGAAATACACATTAAAGCACTGGCGACCGTAGTAAGACTTGGAACACTCGCACGATGATTATCCGAAAGCAGGCAATCCATTGGCTCATGCACGGAATGCAACACATCACTGCACAAGAGCGCGGTCCTCTTGACATCATGCCCGCCTCTCTCGGAGCCACAGAAGCCACAGTATACCTGAGCCGTTGCCGAACCACTCGAAGACAGCGCCATAGTAAATGCGCACCTTCACTGTCGAAAGCAAAAAGGCAGCGGCAGGGCGGCAGCTTGATCCATCGGGAAATGCAGAACAAGTGAGCGACACTGGCGACACGATTGTGTGAGCGACGCATCGCATGGATGCCACGCTGACCGTGGCCTCCGAAATGGCGAGCGCGCGGCCCGCTATCTCGGAGGCCACGCGCTGACGCCGAAACTTCACTCAAGGAACGATTCAAGGTAGCTCCCGCGCTACCTTGACAATCTCAAGTGAAACACTCGAGATTTCCTCAAGTCGAGGTGCGTTTCGAGTGAAGGGCGATTTGTGAATCGGAAAACGGCCCTCAAGGAACGTTTCGAGTGAAGGGTCGAGTCGAGGAGCGTTTGTGAATACGGGGGTGAGGCCCGTATACTTAGATTTAGTTGCACGTTAAAAAAAAAGCTAGGTGGTCGAAATTTCCGGACCCCTCCACTAAGGCGTCCCCCATGATCATATCGTGGTTTTGGGACGTTTTACCCTAGATATTATTATTATTTATTATAATAATCAAACAGCAGCAGAAATGGCGCAGACAGTGAAAAGTAAGCATAAAGCGGAGAGCTTATTTCGGCAGCACGTTGCGAAAGACATATTGCTGCAAACAGACGGTAAAAGATAGAGATGCCTAATTAATGTGTGTCGTTCAAAGAAGGACAGCTAAGAAAGCGCTAATGGTTTCAAAAGCTATATGAATAAAGATAGCGGGAAGAAATAGATACGGTACGTCAAGATATCTTCTGTTAGCTATATGTTTCTTTTATTACATGTAGTATCGGTACCGGTGGTGCGATAGCTGTTAGAACGTTAATTGCATATAAGTCAATCTCATCTAATAAGTAAGTGAAAATTACATGCACCAGATCCTTCAAATCGCTGATGTGTGAAAGCCACGAGACGCAGCGAAGCCATATTCTTGGATTCTTCAGACATCGTAACGAAGCACCACGCAAGAGAAACTTCGATAACGACTCTACAGCGGCATCAAAATTTCTGAGAAACACGCCGCACGCATTGGGGTACACAGCGCAGCTAATAGGCACTTTTAGCTGATCGATTTTGCGGTCCGTTCCCCGTTCCGCTCAAACGCTCAACGTTACCGGAGCGCAACGCGCGTTGTTGGTTTTAGCTAAGCGTCTTTCGGTCAAGGCAAGCGCGACGCCACCTCTGCATGAAAGTCAAAAGTGCGTTGAAAATGAAAATAAAAATTGTACTTGTCTTGGAGCAAGAAAGGAAGTTCAGTTTTAAAACAGTGTGGATTGATTTATTTTCGCGTTACGGTGGTGCTTGACGCATCAGCCTTTTTATTTCTTTTTCTCACCTTGGCTTGGCGCTGGACTGCAATCTAAGCTACAATTATCCAATCTTATGTGCATGGTGTCTTCATGCTGTTAGGTATACATTGTGCTCGCCCAAGTTCAGCTGTGTTCTCCTGTACCCTTTGTGTATAGCGAGTACTCGTAGACTGAAGGCTGCATTGCTCATACCGGATACAATCCACACAGCCCAAAGGGTAGCTTTGTTCGGAGTAGAGGCGCTGTGCATAATACTTCGTGCAACCACAGTTCTTATTTAACGACAGCCTCTTCTGTGACTTATTGCGTTAATTACACTGAGCAGTATAATTATAAACTGTTGAACCCATTTTGTTAACTGCTGAGATACAGCAGGCCCGGCATTTTCTACCTGAAGTGCACATGCATCCAGGTAGAAGGGTATTCCATTTTGTTAAAAACTGAGCAGCTGTTTATGTGACAGAAATAAATATTTGCATTCGAAAATATTGGATTGCTAATGCTGGAAAAGGCTGATTTTCTGCTCCAAAGCGGGGTTTTATCTGCTCGAGAAGTTGGACTAAAATTGCTTCGATCAATGACATTACTTAGAGCGGGAGTGAACCCGGAGATGCAAAGGTGTTGTTTTCTTTATGGTGAACAAGGGTGCAGATAGAGTGACGGTGCGGCACAAATGCCTGGACACCATCTGGCTCTTGGACTGTGGTTTCATCTTGTCTGTTGTCCACCTGCACTGCAGTGTCACCACTCCCTTGGACTGGTGGCTAAGGTTCCTCATCTCCAATCATTCCCAAGAGGAGTGATGCCGATGACTGATTTTCTGCAGCAAAATAGAGGACAATGCGGTGAAATTAAAAAAATTCTTACCCAGCGGAAGACTATTGCAAATAAGCGATGAAATCTCGCAATGAGGAAATCGCTTCCGGTACACCACACTTCTCGTCGTGTGTGGAGCTGCTCTGAAAATTTAGGTTGCGCATAATCCATTAAGCTGACATTGAGTTTGACGAACATTGAGAAAAGCAAGCGAGAATGAACAATGTCTACGCACTTGCTTGTCCCGCTTTTTCACGGCACTTCAAAAAACAAAAATTCAGATTAAGAGTGATTTCGACTCCCTGAACACAGTTGCGAACAGGCAGCACGAAATGGGAAGCAAAACGTAATGCTCGCATAACAGCGCACAGCCATGAGCATGCCGTCAGCACTACAACACTGAAAAACATTTATGAGAACAACACAACGTTAGCAGTTTTTCGCAAGAATAGAACATCAACATGACATCACAGATCGCCAAATTCTTTGGCGTCACTATGTTGTCCTATAACATCGGGTCACATTACGAATTCATCGAATAACATCGCCCATTTGTATTGCATCCGTGATCGGTGCACCAGTCACGGAGGCAATGGAACGCAATCACCAAGTGCAGCAGAGAAAGGCTGGCGTTATAGTTGGTGAAAATTCTACTGTTCCAGACCTAGCAATGCAAACTCTGAGTTAGCTCAGATGAGCTCACGCATTCAGGAGCGCTTGAACAATACACCGCTTTCAAGGCAGCACAAACGCGTTTCGAACGCGCCGCCCTGGGGCAGCGCGTTCAGCGCGTTGCCTTGTGGCAAGTTAAACTAAAGAGCGTTTCTGAATAGGTGGGAGAGTGGCTGCTGTTAAAAACACTAAATTTCTACTACTGTACATGAAATCGCTTACTTGCGAAGGTTTGCGGAGTCCTGTTGAAGGAAGTACCAAAGCAGCAGCTCGAGACGCTCCTTTATGGCCCGAAGTGTCGGCTCTCGATGTGTCGCTGCAATGACGTTTCGTAGAACGTCATCCCACATGCGCGGATTTTCAAAGGGATTGGCTGCGACGACTTCTCGGAGAAGGCACAGATCCTTGTGTATCCTGAAGTGTCTTCGGGTCTTGCGTGTTGGCCGAACAACCGCTATGTTTTCCGAGCAGCGCGGACTCACGGCACAAGAGGCTGCCATTTTGGTTGTTTCTTCTCGTGTCACGTGATCCCTCGCTCGCTACAGCCCAGGCTGACGGCGACGGTCCGGTCACACGCTCAGCGCCTGACCGTCTGGCGCATGCGCAGTGGCGCCACCACCGACTGGCTGAGCGGAGCGGGAGGCGAAATACGGTCAGCTAAAAGCGCCTAATGTCACGGGAGTGACACAAACAAAAAGGGAAAAAATCAGGAAAGCAAAAGGTCAGCACGGCGTAGGCGTTCACGCGCTTGATTTTGTCGAGACGACGCGAGCCCCACCATGTAACTCGACTCCGCTGATAGGGACGCGGAGACCTCGTCGCCTGGCCTCGCTAGAGGACTGTGGTGGAAAGATCAGAGAATGTCACTGCGTTTAGTTTTACTCAGGTGGCTTATAGTGGAAGCAGTGTCAGCTTGAGAAGCTGCGTTCAGCCAACGTTTGTTGTTTCGCACGGGAATGTTGCGATGCAGTATCTTGTATCTAGATACACGATACATTCTTCAATGTATCGCAAATACAGATACTGATACAGGTCTTGCTAGACGTATCGCGATACAGATACAAGATACCTAACGAGTATCTAAGATACACGTATCTTCGATACCGCCCAGCACTGCCTTTGACCAAGCTACGATGTCATATGATGACAGTGTAGGCCTAAGCCACAGAAGCGAAGGAACGAGACGGCTGCACCAGAATCGACGCCCGCAGGGAAAACGAGCCGTGGCTTCACGTGCCACTGCGAAGCGCCGTCTTTATTTTCTTCTCTCGAGGTCGCCGGCTCTCCGCTTTTATTCGCCGCACAAAGGAGGGCGCCACAGCGGCATTATGTGGCGTTACGTCACATGACGTCACGCAAAAATTTGTGTTGTGATCATGACGTCACGAAATTTTGCGATATGTGACGTGATCACGTGATGATGATTTTTTGCACCACTGGTCCCCGACGCCGCAGGACGCGAGACGCCGCCGATGACGCGGGACGCCGACGGTCAAATTTCTTGTTTCCATCCTCCGCATAGGGAAAGGTACGCAGGCGATAGTTGTTTGTTCTAGGCAATTCATGGAGAAGTAATACGTTGCTGTGTTAATAAAATTGTCGCACTCTTCTAACGACGTCAACGAATGCTATGTATAGCGCAGCTGTAATGGGTCAGAATCTGTTTATGGGAAAGTTCCGAAACGTCTCAAGCTATGAGAGACGCTGTACTGGAGGGCTTTGGATAATATTGACCAGCTGGTCTTCTGACATCGCACAGTAGGCGGGCGTCAATGCGACCGCCCCAGCTTCGATAGAACCAGCGTCTGTCGGGTCAGCAGTCAAGCACCGTAACGATACAGCGGCGGAAAAATCGAAATGTTTGTGGTATTGATGTCAGAGTGCTTGCTGCGGGGCGTCAACGTCTCATATGCGCACGGGGGGGGGGGGAGGTGGCTAATATAGGCTTGGTATATCAGGACGTATAATGACTTTGTGCAATATTTCTTCGGATGCCTGCTCGACTTCCTTTACTCGTGGGCACGCCTACGTGGTATAACCTGGCCGATGTCTCATCGTAGGGTTCAGGGACTTAAGAAAGGGTCAATTTACACTTACTCGTAATTATACACTGCTGCATCAACAGGTAAGCAGAATAATTTTGCGGGCACCACAATTCCGCTCGTGCATACTGATCAGTTAACACACACACGAACACACAGACAAATCATTAAAATTCTCCGCATTAGAAAATAAGGTGGTGAACAAGTTTCCTGCCACCATTTTTTTTAAAGTTTGTAGTCATTGTTTCTCTCCGCCTCATCTTGTAGCCACGACGAATATGCAACATGAAACCTCGTTATTTCGATCAGTGTCATGAGTGTGCGTATGACCCCCTCTCACGACGAGGCGTGAGAGGGGGTAAAATCCCTTTGGCTCGGGTTCGTGGTAATGCCGCTCACCAAACGCCTGCTTGCGCAGACGCACTACGGGGCACCGAAACTGGAGGTAAATTTCACATGCACGCCGTGCACACTTCCCTATTTTGTTCGAAGGTTCTTACCGAATTTCAAACTATGCGTTGTTTTCAAATGCAGCTTTGTAATTTCAGTATTTCTTTTACATTGATGTATGGAATTCAAGGATTCTTTGTATCTCAATTTTTAGGAATGCACACTTTATAGGCCTCTTTTGTGCAGGTACAACTGATTGCACTGAGCCTGCATATGCGCATCGTTGTCGCTCAAAGAAAAAACGTCTTCACGAGCACATATTGTCAACCGTGGCGGACAATATGTCATACAGTGGAACACAAAATGTGCAACACAGTACAATCCAACAGCACAATATTTAGAAATATTTGAGCATTAGTTCAGGTATGTAAAATAAGTCCACATGTACACGTACAAAGTCAGATGCTCTATATGGCTTAACATCTATGGGAAAACACACAGAAGACTTATTTACACATCACATATAAGACACAATCACAACATTATACAATGCTGAACACATAACAAAAAAAATATTCTGGCGCATTTTGCTTTCCAGATAAACGGTACCTTAATACTTGTACAAAATACTGGCACCCAGCAGCAGTCAATCGTGTTTCCGGAGTCCTAACGACTCTTAGGACATTCCGGAGCACTTTTTTTTCCTAACAGGACACACTATCATATTAGTACAAGGGAACGTCCATATTACACAGAGCTAAGGGCAAGATTTTTTGTCTCAAAACCATACTAAAGTCGTCCGTCGATCTTCACTGTCCTTTTTGAAATTCAGGCAGCAGACCCACCTAAAGACTTCACCTGAACAGGTGCATGTGACTTGTCTTTAGTTTCATTTTGCTGTGTGTCTGGCGGAAGCTGATTACGCTGACTAACTGTGTTCGTATCGCTAAGCTCTATGATCAAGCCCTGCTCTAGACTGTGTAATGAGTCTGCCTCCTGCCCTGCGCACTCTCTGCGATATATCACATTAAGTGCCGGCACAACAGAGTGCGAAGCAGCTTTCATGGCCTGAAGTGACGCTCCGGTTCGATCTGGTATTGTCGACTCTGACGCTTTTCTGCGTCGACAGCAAGCTGGCAAAGTAAATGGTTCCGGATACTTTAGTAGCATGAGCAAAGGTATTGCATTGGCAGCGATACTACCGGCCAAGAGCAACGACCCTTTGCAGCCGTAATTTTCGGCGAGACAGCCCATTAGGGATGGACCGACAATGCCGGAAAGGGCCGCTCCAGCGTACTTGAAGGCGGTTGCAGTAGCGCGGTATCTTCGAAGTACGTGAGTGTGTAAAGTGAGAGAGAAGTTATCAACATTCCTGATCCGGCCCCTGAAAAAGATAAAAAGCAACTCCCAAAGTTAATCCGACCCGTGTGCACTGTGCCTGTATTTCGCTAAAGATATGAAGTAGTCGTGTCATTAGCTTCATTTCTTTTTCAAGTTTAGCGCCGAGTACTTGCTATCAATATCGGCATGAAAATTCTTCGTAATGGCAAAACGATTTTAATTCAATAAAGGAAATCTGGATGAAATATGAAATTAAGTTTCTAACGAAGTCAGTATTAAGGCAAAGTTTGTTTGCTGAGATCGTGTTGCTGCTCGCGCAGCCGCGAGCAATAGTATACAAACAGGATTCTGAGTGATTCAGGCGCACAACCTGCGAATGATGGGTACACTAGAAAGCTAGCAACGGAAATTGGACTAAAGCACGAAGTGCTTTGTTGCATTTTTGCAGAGCTATAAATCGGCTTTACAATGAAAATTACACCTATGTGGCTAGCGGAAGTACGTCATTGAAGCAGAATCGCGAGTTGGGCTAGTTGGTGGATGTTCATCGTAATATAATCGACAGCGCAACGGGTTAAACACGGACAGAAAGAAGAGAAGGTCAGCGCTGTGTCCTTCTCTTCTTTCTGTCCGTGTTTAACCTGTTGCGCTGTCGATTATATTAAGATGTACGTCATTGAATTTCTTAAGAACACTGTTGAAATTTCATACAATTTCTTGATAGCAATGAATATTTGTGGCGTATTTTTTCTAATAGAGCCAAGTTCGCTTGAAGTGAAACTGAGAAAAACACAGTTGTTTGGTACTGACAATACGGTCGGGCCCATTCCAGCATTTTTATGGAAATGTGCTCCCCTCGCTAAAATACTTCAAGTCTGTATTGCGGCTAAAATTTATATAGCCTACCATCATCGGTATTCAGGAGTAAAATTTGGATTTGGCTCTTATAGATTGGCACACTTTATTGGGCTTGAATTGGCTACGCAAAAGTAGTCTTAATGGCAGCGGATTAACGTCATAGCGATATTTTGCGACATAATAAGCATGATCTGGTGCTTTTGTCAGGCCCGTCCATTGTTTCATGGGCAAAATGGTGATGACAAGAGATCCCTGCTCTGGACTGCCGGCAGCGTTTTCTATTTCCTGGCATCTATTAAGGGCCTCCATGCACTAATCCTTCAGCTCTTCTTCTTCTTAGCTTCTTCTTAGCTGGTTTTCTGGTCTTCTTCTTCAAGGAATATATCGGGGCCCATAACTTCATTTCTGGTGTCTTCCATTTCGAATATATCGTCTTGGAGTGACAGAAAGACATGATACTTTAACTCAAATCTCGACAAGAAACAATAACAGACATGGAGGAGTAGGAAAATTGGCGTCTTTCTCTTTCCATTCGAGTTTTGCCCTACAACATCTTGTCCTTCAGTAAGTGCTAAATCGTCCAAGAAAGAGGAATTGTGGAGCGAGAGCACAATAACAAACCAACTAGGTCAAACATTTAATAGATTGGATGCAGCCGTGTTGCTTGTTTTGGTTAGCATTGTTGACGCAGCACTGGTTTCATGGATTTGGCTCAGTTTGATTCAAACAGGTGCAGAATTTGGCTCACGTTCTATTGACAACTGCTTTTTTTAGTGCATGTTACAATGAGGAATTACCGCATTTTGATTACAACTGTTTTATATGTGAAACACACTGAGGCGTGCTTTACGTTGCAATGAAATTTAGCCAAGTTTCGGTTTCTGAATTTGGCTCTTTTAGGAAAAAAAACGCCACATTTCAGCGTTGTTGACGATTGAAATTACACGGGAGTGCTCATACTATACGTTGCTAACATGCTGACTGCCTAAATGCGCCCATAAAATAAATGGTAGCTCACAGAACACGCGACACAAGGTATATATTAGGGGCGAAGCTCCTTAAAGCGGCACCCGTTCGTCCCTCGTAGTTGTCGTAGTCGTAGTGCGTAACCAGTCGTAACGCTAGTACCAGATCTTGACCTCCAAGGTGGTGGCGGTGGGAGATTTTTCCTGTGCGTTGTTCAACAATAAAAAATTCGCAGCGTGCGCGTTAACTAAAAGCCGAATTCTTCTGTCTCTCATTCCCCATTAGCAGCCATTGGCATGTTCCAGTAGGAAACGTTAGTAGAAGTAGAAGTGTAAGTGTTAGCTAAAAGCCGACTTCTTCTGTCTCTCATTCCCATTAGCAGCCATTGTTTACCTCCAAGGTAGTGCCTGGTGAGATTTCTCCTGTGCGTGATTAAACAATAAAAATTTTGTTCAAAACGCCGCTGATTGATGAAATAAACCAACAAAAGACGCCAGATGTTTTCTAAAAGCAAAACGAAAGAACGCCAGCTGCTTAACGAAAGACGCCAGATGTTTTCTAAAGCAATGGTTTTCTAAACAATGAAAATTCACAGCGTACATGTAAAATTAAAGTGAGCTGCAAGTCGTCATAACTCATCGAACCTTTAGTATAAACGCGCCCGATCTCACGTCGGTGATGATGTACTGGGCAGAATTCACGGAAGATTCACGGTTTACCGATGAACCTCCGCAGCTTCGCTCACTCATCATCATTCACTCCGTGGATATGCTGTGATGTTTTGCAATATTCTGCCGAACAATAACGTGATTTTTGCTTTCAACTCTCTTCAAAGTTCAGGAATAAAGTACCGTAATAGGTCTGCAGCAACGCGCCATCGTGCTTCACGGGGCCCTCTCGACCATATATATATAAAGTGTAGTTGAGGAGCGTGCTGCTTTCTGCCCACGTTGTCATCGAAAATGGACGCGCCGAGCCCGCACTTCTCATCCTATACAAAAGCCTTTGCGGCGTACCGTGGTGTTACCTCAATACAATGTAAATTTGTGACAGCTTGGCGCTTAAAACATACAGTCGACCACATCATTCAATAAATGATCAATAATACTGAAAAAAAATGCATTTTTTCACTAATCGGGGAGCGTAGCAAGGGGGCTTCGAAACGTTCACCGTATCAAACCAGCTAACGCCACCACTACCGTCATCGTCATCATAACGATGTGTGCATCATAGAGGCCCTTATCTCCGGGACGCAATATCTCCTAATCCTGAACCGTCTGTGTGTCCTCAGCCTACTGATAGAGACAAC
Organism: Rhipicephalus sanguineus; assembly: GCF_013339695.2. Classification (NCBI taxonomy): domain Eukaryota; kingdom Metazoa; phylum Arthropoda; class Arachnida; order Ixodida; family Ixodidae; genus Rhipicephalus; species Rhipicephalus sanguineus. Next base: position 95,238,814 of record NC_051179.1, read on the forward strand.
TCGTCAAAACATCATCTAGAACCAAATGTGCATGAGGCGAAAGCAAGCCAGATACTCCCATACACTAAGTCTAATTTCCTTCATACGAATATAAGAAAAGAGCCAATTGCTTTATAGTGTGGTGCTTTCTAAATTTCACGTGCCGGGAATGAAAAGCTTTACAGAGCTACTCTTTCGTATGTAGTGATTGCCATTGACCATCTTTGTTAGTAATAATATCTTTAACGTAAGAAATGGTCAAATTACTTTTGTTAAGAACAAGTATACTGTAAAAGCCTCAATTTAATATGGCTCTCCTGTGCGTACCTTATTTGGGCTGTCTTTGAAATGGGTGTATGAGGTGATACACCACATGTTAAGGTGTTAATATATATTTATCTCTGTTATGTATTTCCTGTACTGCCCCTCTTCCAAATGCCCCACGAGGGCCCTGTGAGCTGCTGAAAAAATACCTGTGTTTTTTTCCGCGTCACCGTTGCATGCTCCCACGACGTCATCCTGGGATGGGATTTTCTCTCCCAGCACGACGCCATAATTCACTGCGCCCCAGCCGCCATCGAACTCTCACCGTTCTCACATTTGACGCCGGCAGACAGTCCATCGGCATTGACCAAGATCCTCGTCAAAGACGATACCAAAGTGCATCCAAACTCGTCGACGGCCGTGCCAGTTTACTGCGCCGGTCTTTGCGACACCATTGCACTTCTTTCGCCATCTGACCGCGTTTGAACTAGGAAAGGGTTGCTGATACCTTTCGCGACCGTGCAAGTCACTCAGGGTAGCACCGCTATTTTTGTTACCAACCCATCCCCGCACATTGTTACGTTGGTGCGAGGGGAATGTCTCGGCAGAGTGGAGCCTCTCGAAGACGCACAAGTTCTGCGCGCACCCGGTGACTCGCACTGTACCAGTTTCCGTACCATCAGTGCTGTTTCCACGTATGATTCATCACCCGCTGATGTATTTGGTCCCTCCATTGCTGACAACCTTACGTCGGTCCAGCCTTCCCAGCTTCTGTGCCTGTTGGAAGAATTTCGTTCTTCTTTCGATGTCGTGCAAATTTCTTTCGGCCGCACGTCCGCTGTTACGCATCGCATCGACACTGGCGCCCAACCACCACTGCGGCAACGTCCATAACGCGGGTCTCCCACAGAACGTCGGGTAATTAATGAGCAAGTTGACGATATGCTTCGACGCGACGTTATTCGACCCTCGGAAAGCCCATGGGCGTCTCCTGTTCTCGTTGCCAAGAGGGACGGTTCTGTACGGTTCTCTGTGTACTACCGACGGCTCAACAAGATCACTGGGAAGAATGTTGATCCACTGCCGCGAATCGACGACACGATTGACAGCCTCCAAGGAGCAGAATATTATTCATCTCTCGATTTGCGTTCGGGGTACTGGCAAGTACCCATGGCTGATGACGCTCGACCGAAGACGGCCTTTGTCATGCCCGACGGCTTGTACGAGTTCAACGTCATGTCGTTTGGTCTGTGTAATGCGCCCGCCACCTTCGAGCGCATGATGGACACCGTTCTGCGACTTGAAATGGCACAGGTGCTTGTGTTACCTGGATGACGTCGTCGTTTTCGCTCCGGACTTCTCCACGCATCTACATCGTCTGCGGCATGTTTTGACGCGTTTGAGCAACGCTGGCCTCCAACTGAACCTGAAGTGCCGATTTGCAGCACGGCGGCTGACAATCCTAGGCTACGTCGTGTCCAAGGACGGAATCCTTCCCGATCCGGCCAAGCTTCGGGCCGTGGCTGAATTTCCCAAACCTACGTTTGTCAAAAAACAGTTTCGTAGGACTGTGCTTATATTTTCGACGCTTCATATGCAACTTTGCCACCACCATATCGCCGCTGACGAAGGTCCTTGGAAGGAACGGGCCCTACATTTGTGGTCGTCCGAGTGCGATGACGCGTTCGCAAAGCTCTGTCGTTTGTTGACGTCTCCTCCCATACTACGCCACTACGACCCTACGGCCCCAACGGATGTACACACGGACGCCAGCGGTGTAGGCCTCGGCGCTGTTCTTGCGCAGCGCAAACCAGGGTTCCCCGAATATGTCGTAGCATACGCAAGCTGTACGCTTACTAGAGCCGAGACCAATGACACCGCCACGGAAAAAGAGTGCCTGGCGATAATCTGGGCCCTTACAAAATTCCGACCTTATTTGTATGGTCGCCCATTTGATGTCGTCATCGACCATCATGCACTGTGCTGGCTGTCGTCATTGAAGGATCCCTCGGGCCGTCTCGCCCGCTGGGCACTTCGCCTACAGGACTACGACATCCGCGTGCTGTACCGCAACGGACGCCATCATGCTGACGCCGACGCCCTCTCGCGCTCCCCCTTGCCTGACGACAATGCCTCTTGCTCAGTATATCACATTGCTGTTTCTTCCATCGACGTTCGCAATATCGCTACCGAGCAGCGCAAAGATAAATGGATCGCTTCGCTGATAGACTTGCTCACTGATCCGTCGGCAACGCCAACCACTCGCGCGTTGCGTCGTCAAGGCCACTATTTCGCCATTCGTGACGACCTACTGCACCGACGCAATTACAACGCCGACGGCCGCCAGTGGGTACTTTTGATACCCCGAAGTCTGCGTTCTGAAATATGCGAGTGCTTCCACTCTGGTCCGCAATGCGCGCACTCTGGGGTATCCAAAACTTACCACCGCGTTCGACAACGATACTTCTGGCGAGGGATGTACCGCTACGTGCAGAAGTTCGTCCGCTCCTGCCTCGATTGCCGACACCGAAAACCTTCAACGCACGTGTCACCAGTCGGTCTACAGCCATTACCTTGCCCTAACCGTCCGTTTGGGCGCGTGGGGATCGATTCGTATAAACCACTTCCTCTGACGTCGGCTGGTAACCGCTGGGCCATCGTCGCTTTTGACCATCTAAGGCGATACGTCGAAACTGCCGCCCTCCCAGCGGCTACAGCGCGCGATGTTGCCTCCTTCTCGCTACATCGATTCAGGCTGTGTCCTGATCCACCCCAGGAACTTCTCAGCGATAGAGGCCGTGTCTTCTTGTCGGAAGTCGTCGAAGCCATTTTCAAAGAGTGCCATGCCGTTCACCGCAAATCTACTGCTTACCACCCGCAGACGAATGGCCTAACCGAACGCTTTAACCGCACGCTCGGCGACATCCTCTCAATGTACGTCGCCGCCGATCACACAAATGGGGATGCCATTCTGCTCTTCGTCACCTACGCCTATAATACCGCCCATCAGAGCATTACTGGTTTCTCACCCTTCTTCCTATTGTACGGAAGACACCCGTCGCACACCACTGACACGATACTTCTCTACAAGCTGGGTCCATCTGAATGTGCGCCTATTTCTGACACAGCCAGTCTTGCCGAAGGGTGTCGCGAGCTTGCAAAGATCTTTACAACGCACGAACAAGAGCGCCAGAAGAGCATTCGCGGTGGCACTACCACTTCTGAGTCCACGTTCCTCCCTGGAGCGCTCGTATGGCTCTCGGTCCCTACCACTGCAACTGGCCTCTCTACAAAACTACTGCCGAAATACGAAGGCCCCTACCGGGTCGTCGAGCGCACATCCCCGGTCAACTACCTAATCGAACCCATCGAACCGTCTTCGGACATGCGCCGTCGAGGGCGCGAAATAGTCAACGTGGAGCGCCTCAAGGCCTACTATGACCCACTCATAGTGACGAGCTGTTAGGTCGCCGGACGGCTCCCTTTTCGTACCCGGGGTAATTGTGGCGAAGCCTTGGTACTGTTTAACGGTTGCGCTCTCCAGCGGCTTCTAGTGGGTCGTCCTCTTCTGAACGCCGCTCGCGCTCAGAGTCCGTGCTTTTGCCTTGACTGTCGCCATTGCGCATTGTCGCTGAGTGCCGTCCGATAAACAGCTTAACAAACTAAATAACTAAAAATATTACAGATTATTATCGTTTGTCAGAACCAAGTCGATGCTCATATTCCGAAGGTAATAATGACATCGCATGGCTCGGTTACCATTCGTGTAGGTGTGGGGCTATTACAGCTGGTATCGAAAGCTTGAAGTCCAAAAGCTGATCATTCGTCGATGATGAAATGTTCAATTTTCAAGTAGCTTAAGTTTACACAAAGTAAGAAAAATAAAACTTTAACAAACGTATTTCTTATAATACGTGCCTTCCAAGATAGATCAGTGTTGTGTTAGCTTTCATAACTGCGGTAAGTAAGCACAAATACCTTCAAGAATATAGAAATTACTTTCTTCAACAGATATTCTCACCGTTTATTCCACCCAGTAGAACGGTCCTCCATATTATATTTGGTGCAAACGACGATGCAATCAAGCCAGTAGACGCCAGCGTTGCACTTATGAGAGTAATGTGGTAGACGGTGAGTTTTTGTTGAAGTGCCGACAGCAGAAACCCTAAAAAATATTTTAAAGAAATGCGTGAACGGAACTTTCATCATGTCGATAAAGAAAAAAAACAAACAAGTAAATGTCTCGCAAAATGAGAAGACGTTCCTTGTACTTTTATATAATTCCATGCCGTTGCCTCAAGGTAACAGCCATAATGCTTATTGTTGTCCTCGTGCAATGATAGAGGCCATCAAATGTAACTTCAGTCTCAGTCTTACAGCCCAGAATATGGTGGACGATATTTACAAGCATGTGTGACTATGTCACAAGATAGGACATCCAACAATTTGTCTTTGGAACTAGGCGCAGACTGCAATTTAGGATGAGCTGCAAACTATAACCAATGTGCAATCTCTCTGAAACGCGATCGTTGAATTGCGAGCACGGTATGTTAATCACCGTAGCAATTCACTAAATTGATGTCTAAGATCACATACCGAGTGCCATACGAAGGGCAGCGCATGTTCTTTAAATATTTATGCTCTTCTGGTAGAGAGAGAGAGAGAGAGAGAGAAACGTAGAGAAAGAAAGTGGCGAGGAAGCAAAATAAATCCGAAAATCCGGTATGCTACCTTGCATTGGGAAACAGGGTATTGAAAGAAAAAGCTTTGGGTATCGTATGGGTGAGTAACCGTGCGTTACCCGAGCCTTGCCCCATATAATGTAAATTGAGTGACATAAAGAGTCGGCGACAAAGCTAAGTCCTAAGGTCCATAATATGTACGCTGAAATCGCCGACAAGTATAAAGGGTTTGTGCTTGTATGTGTTTTATATTGTTTGGTCGCAGTTATGATTAATACGAGTCCATTGTTAAACCCGATCTTTCGATTTTACACGGCGCTGTGCCGTGAGCACGGACAACAACGGACAAGGCTCGACCCTAAGGTGCTTCGCCTCTAAATTTAGTCGAGGGAGAGGGAGAATAAATAAGAGTACAGACACACTATAACCACCCGTTTTAATTGCACTTGGGTTATCACTAAGACATCACAATATTTCTTGTTACAAAATAGGCGCCAAATTCTAAGCTCATTTACCGAATGCCACGTGCAGCTCGTGGACTAAACGAACGTTGGTGCATGCCTCACCGATGCAACTTCTGACAGCGATAGAAGTGGATTGAGGCCACGCTGCCTGCTCGTGGCTGATGTCGAATTCCTCCACGAAGAGAATATACATGAGACCTGAGCTTCAAGACGTGAACAACGTGACGAAGGCACAGCAGGCGGCCACGATGGGAACACTCCAATAGCGGTCTTTCACGAAGATCAAAGTCATGTTCCCAACGCAAGCAGCCGCTTAGCTGCGTACGAGCGAACAGGCGAGCTGCGCTGGAGGAATTACGTTGCTGGCTCAATAGAGACCCTGTTGAATGTGAGCGCAAGAGAGGATGAATATCACTAAGCCCACCCACATGTGCGGGAATGTAGGTCAGCTGGAGGCCGCAGTAGAAATGTTATATTTGTATAGTTGCTGTATGGTTGAAAACACTGGTCTTGTAATGCCGGTGCTCTGTGCAAGTGCACTATATGTATGTATAGACCACACATAGTGCAATATATGTAACGTGACATTAAAATTTAATGTAGGTGCACCTGTGAAGCGGAATAGTGATACCATAGTCCCTCAATGGTGATACGGAGTCTTAAAAGCTATAGTACCTAATAGTTGGAACTTTCCGTCGAAGCCTTCTTGTCTGCGACGATAAGCGACATTGAACATCTAGTTCGGAAGGCATAAATATAATTATTAATGTTATCGAGTAGGGTTCCATTCCTTGGATGCTTAGGCAACGTAATTAATGGTGGGCATTTTGTAAGGACATATGCTATTCACGCGTAAGGCAGGCTTTCTCTCATTACATTGTCACAGCTGGGCGTCAGCTATCTTTGTCTCATTGCTGCGCAAATAAACAAAACCTAAATAATAAGTGACTGCGAGAACAATGAAAACAAAAACAGCTTTATAAAATATAGCTTGAAGGCCACGAAAGGGTTTGACGATGTAAGCGATAGGATTTTAAATGCGAAGCATTTCTTAGCGAACCCTAGGCACTCTGAGCGTTTCTATCTATCTATCTATCTATCTATCTATCTATCTATCTATCTATCTATCTATCTATCTATCTATCTATCTATCTATCTATCTATCTATCTATCTATCTATCTATCTATCTATCTATCTATCTATCTATCTATCTATCTATCTATCTATCTATCTATCTATCTATCTATCTATCCATCTATCTATCTATCTATCTATCTATCTATCTATCTATCTATCTATCTATCTATCTATCTATCTATCTATCTATCTATCTATCTATCTATCTATCTATCTATCTATCTATCTATCTATCTATCTATCTATCTATCTATCTATCTATCTATCTATCTATCTATCTATCTATCTATCTATCTATATAGCGGCCTACGTCTGGGTGCTCTCGTGATCGCCTCCTTAACTTGGTTAACGAAAGCTGTGTATGATAGGCTAACGAAAGTTATGTATGATATCCACATCATCGCACCGTAAAGTGCACTTTGTTTCGATAATATTGACGTTTGTGCTCTAACGTGAGTGCTGACGTTACGTCAGGCCATAACTTACCCTTTAAACGCCAGTGTTGTCGACGTTCCTCGTAAGCCTACGATGGGCACGCTACACTCTTAACTGTGTAACCCTTACTATCGGTGCACAAAATCACATTTATCGACTAATTTCTAACCGCTCAATTAGAAGGGTACATCGTAACTGATAAAAACATAAGGTACAATGTAACGAATACAAATATAAGGTACATTGTAACTCTTCTAAATGTTGATATTATAGAGGTTATGCCGTAGCCCTTAATTTTCTAAAACCGAATGTAACCTCTAAAAACGTGTTATTTAGGGGTTACTTCAGCTACTGATCGATATCTTTTTGTTTTGGTTGCACTCCGTTTATATAGCCAACCTATATGGTCGCTACAATTATGTTTACAACATATACACAATGTTGCACTCCAACATTTTTTTTTCATCTCGAATTGGGCCAGCAATATCATGTCTGCCAGTTGACTGAATTGTTCTCACAACGGGTTCTCGTGCAGCAAATAAAATTGAGATTTATGAAAGGAGTTCCCCTTTCAATGAATTTCAATGCCACATTGAAAAGAGCATATAATTTGGTCGAATTGATGTTGTATCCGTATATGCTTTCTTTTTAGATGTGAAGCTTCTTATAGCGCAGTTTAATCCCATGGTGGTGGTGGTGGTGGTGTGCGGGGTGACCACCCTTACTGCGCATGCGCATGCCGTCTCCACACACCTCCTCTCCTTCTCCACTTCCCCCTCCCATCCCTCTCTCAACCTCCCATTTCCCTCCCTTTCCCCTTTCCCTCTCCCCTCCCTCCACTTTCTCTCTCCCCTCTCTCCTTTCCCTCTCCACGTCTCCCCTTTCGCTCTCCCCCCTTCTCCACTTCCCCTCTCCCCTTTGCCTCTCTCCCTTATCTACTCCCCCTCTGAAACGCGGGCTCTACATGCCGAAACGCTGCTTCGCATCGCCTCAGGTCCCCTTTAGCGGGACATGGTGTGATTTTCAGTCCCATAATTCTGCATAAGAATCTGTTGTGAGAACAAATCACTGAGATATCAATTATGACAATACTGACCCAACTCGAGTGCAAGATATTCTAAAGTGAGACATTGTGTACATGTTCAAAAGAAGGGTGCAATCAAACCAAAGACATCCCTACAGGTAGCTGAAGTAACCTCCAAACCTAACACATCCTTCTGTGTAGTCACTGCTTGACCGCCTTTACAAATCACCCATATATAATGTTCGGACATTACCGCCTGCTACCTAGGCTTTTCTCAATTGTGTTATATATATATATATATATATATATATATATATATATAGTTAGTGGCTGCTATGGCCGAAAGTAGACAGCAGTTCGCTTCGAGTTCCCTGTTGGTCGTTTCCTCTCGCGACAATATATATTCGAAACGCGAAAATCCCTCCAGTTCTTACAGTAATACTTGTGTAAAAAAAAACAGTTCCAACAATAACATGTGACCTTACAAGCACAAAAGAAAATTGAGCCTGAGGTACACATGCAATGGTGAAAACCATTGCAACAGCCGCATTTTGTAGATATTTTAGGCTGGCTATAATAATTTAGTGCAGGTACGTGAAAGCAATTGTAAAATGATCAGTAATTGGGCTAGTTGGCACATATTAAGTCAGGGAACTGGGAGCGCGGAAAGAGAAGGGCGACGAACATACACAACACGAGCGCTCACTAACTCCAGTTGTTAGTGACCGCTCGTGTTGTGTAGTTCGTCGCCTGCCGTCTGTTTCCGCGCTCCCAGTCCACTGAATGAATAAGTGAAAGCATATTGCAAAGTGTCGCTGGCAATATTGTGGCAACAGTGACATTTTTAATGAACTTGAAAGAAATGTTGTTGTAGAACGTTTTATGTATGCGCCCAAACCTTTAAAATATGATGTTGGTTTTAAAATTGTATGAACTTTCTCAAGGTCGGAGTACTCTCGGGCACGAAATTCTTTATTAAAACATTTCGTTTAACGAGGTATTGTGTAAAAATTAGGGTCCTAAGACCTCTCACGTAATAGTAGAGCTGTCAGAGGCTGTCATAGTAGTTGAACTACGCAGAATGACAAAAAAGCTAACGTAATATTCTAGATAATTGCATTTGGAGCACTAGATTCAATCCTGCACAGGCTCAAGTACATATACTAATATGCTAGCCCTGATCAAGGAAGGAAAAATAATGCACATTGCATGTTTATAAAACAGAATCGCCCAATAAAGCTCACAAATTAAAGAAAAGTGCGCTTGTAAAATTCATAACTTAATAAAATGTTGTGAAGCTTATAAACAAGCGAGTGTCGCTTGTTTATAAACAAGTGAGTAATAATAAACAAGCGAGTAACTGGGTCCAGTCAAGCTGCTCACGGCAGCTTTTAGCCCCGGAGGACGTTTCTAGTCTGTAACTAGAAGAACAAAAAGTTGAAGTTGAAGTTGAAAACAGACCAAGTAAGTACATTGCCCGTGAATATAGAAGTGAAGAATGTCTGAAGTGCAAAATCAGCTGCCAATGGGCTCTTCAACGCATGGATCTAAGCAACATTTTGAACTCAGATGTGCCGCTTTTGTTTCACTTCACGGCTATCCCTGAAAACACAGAAAGCAGCGAGAAACGCACTGTACCCAAATGACATTTCTCTTTCTGACAATTTTCAAGAGATGATTCAGAAGGGCAGAAAGCAGTCCTTTTGATACCCTCTCGACTAACAGCCCTACTTTTTGCGCAAGAGCAAGCATTGCACTCCTGTTCCCCACAGAAGTCAACTTCTCCACACCAGGCAACGTGCGCGACCACAGTCAGCTTGCTTTCAAGTTCTGCTTTTTTCTCCAAACCGGAGTTCCACCTCGATGCAGAACTTCAAGTGAGCAATTTAGAAAATTAGGAAATATAAAATTTAGCAAAAGATGGTTGAAATGATGTTTGATCTCATAAACATCAGCTGTACAGGTGCGAACACTATGTGAATGAAATGCTATAGTTCATACGCCAAAAACTATTAAGCAATCGTCAATGCTAACACTTCCATAGAACTTAATGGCCTATTTTTGATTAGCATATTTCTAAAATTCACCTTAAAATACCACGAAAGGTTTTTTGCACATTTTTTTTTCACAAAAACGCCGGACATGAAATAGCAATCATATCGAAAGTTCAGTGAAATCTGTTAAAGAATTGTGCTTTGTTTGCTTTATGCTTTAATTCGACATCGCTTTTGTTGCTTCCGGATTTTGTCTTCTGCCTATAGAACTGAAGGTTATAATTTATGTTGGTGAATTTCCATAAGAACTTTGTCCTGTGCTTCCTTAACCAACCCGTCCAGTCTCTCATTCTTTTGCAGTTCTAATGGAGTCCTCTGCTTTATGTGTATCATTTCATAAATGTGCACTTTGACCATCAGTAAGATTCCTTAGGAGAAATAAACCTGCAGCGCCTTGCAAGGTACTCCATCCATAAAATGGCACAAGTAACAACAGACTATGAGTGGAAGGGGAGTGCCTAAGCTAGGAACCAAAGTGGAAGTGCCTTTGCAAGGCCAATCC